>NC_047530.1:9452712-10104095 GCF_012275295.1 Melopsittacus undulatus
TCCAACTGATGCTTTCATTTAGGATGCAAGCAAGCAAACCAACTTGAAAGTCAGTAATCTTCTAATTTTCTTCTATGGAACAAAAAAATCTAATGAGGAATTTTTGTTGGAAGATTCGGGAAGGCAAAATCCAGAGCTAAAATCCAGGTATGATGCTTTCCCCACTTGCATTTGCACCTGCTAGCAATCAGACTGGAATGTGCTGGTATCTAACGCTTCCTGATCCCCGTCAATTTACTGTAGAAGAAATTCCAGATGTAAGCACTAAACTGATTCTTTAACAGCCCTTCTTGGCAGCAAGGTTTGAGGACCATTTCTGTTTATTTGCCCATTGCTAGGGCTACTGGTCCTGCAAAGGAAATTAGCAAAAGCCAGCAGAAACCAGTTATAAGATTAAGCTGTAGAGAAATAAGGGAAAAAAATCAGGGTCCTTTGGGAAAAAGTGCTGGTGCCATTGAAATCCACATCAAAACTTCCAGTGAATTTAATAAGGGCATGTTTATGCCCCGTGCCTATTTCTGCTGGCAAAGGAGCATTATGAGGAAAATGCTAAAGACCCTCAACAGGATCTGATTTCAGCAAGAAATGGATATGCAAGGCTCCCCATTCTAGCTCTAATTTTGGGTACTACAACATGTGATCCCAATCCAGACTGGGAAAGAGAAAACTGAAAGTACAAAAGCCATGTTTAGAAAGAAGCTGGCATGTCTGAAGCAGAGATTTGTATCAAGATGAGCTTATCCAAAGGAGTTTTCCTGATTTTACAAGCCCCAGCAGATTTTCTGCTGGGACAGAATCACTTTCTGCAAAGTATTTGGACAACATAGAAAGCCACAGCGCCACTGTTTTTTCTATCATCAGCACAGAGGAGCACCAGTCTCAGTTCAGCTTTAGCTCCCGTAAGATGCATGTTCGTGTGCTTAGACTGTATTTTATGCCCTCCCGTATCATTCCATCACCTCCTTATTTATTATTTAGGAACCAGGCCCCCTGCCCTCCCCGCTTTCCCCTACATCCAGGGAAGGGACAGTCAAGATGAGCTCATGTGGCATCAGAGATAGCAGCTGAGGGCTGATGCA
Organism: Melopsittacus undulatus; assembly: GCF_012275295.1. Classification (NCBI taxonomy): domain Eukaryota; kingdom Metazoa; phylum Chordata; class Aves; order Psittaciformes; family Psittaculidae; genus Melopsittacus; species Melopsittacus undulatus. The sequence goes on from NC_047530.1 coordinate 9,453,792, forward strand.
GGTGAAGCACATGCTGCAGGATGTTAGAAGATGGAAGAGGAGTGCTATTCCTGCTCCACCAGGAAGAGCCAGCAAGACACTCCAGCAGGCAAGCAGGTTCTCTGATATCTCTGAGGGGGTCTCTGGCACAATGGTGGAACAAAACAGAAAACAAACCACTCACCCTGTCTCCAGGGGCGTTAAATGTGAAGTTTAGATTAAACAAACTATATAATGAAATATCTTACATTCCCATTAATAGAAATCATAGATGCAATCAAGAAGGATGAAGCACAGGGTCACATTTCCCCCTCTGGCATTGTCCTTCTCCCTCACACCCACTCATGCACCACACACACTCACACATACACACAATCTCTCTCCTCCTGGCATGCTCTCCAGTGGGATATATATAGGTGGGATGTGCTCCCTGAGGAGTGACAGGACCAGTGTCTTGAGTTTGCCAGGGCTTCTAAAACTAGTCCAGGGCTGAGCATTTTATAACATATCTAAAGGTTAAAATCCCGATTAGAATACGTTCCTGACATTGGCAGCCAGTTCTGCAACCTACAGTCCATCCTGAGCATCCCCACTGCCTGTTGCAAGATCCTGGTGCACCTGCTTCATCCTGTTCTGTGTTGGACCAGACTTTTCATTACAAAAAACTACGCATTTCTACATCTAATTGTTTTATCAGAGCAAAGCTTGACCTATACTGTTAGAGTGAGAAGGCCAGGCAGAAGGGACATTAAAATGTAGGAGTGTACTGATCTTCTCCACCATGCCCCATGGTCGCAGCAGCCTTACAGGAGGGTCAGCAAGATGCCACTGTGTTCATGAGCTCTGATCTTGTTCTGGCTATGCCAGGCAGTTGGAAACTTTTATTGAGCAGAAGAGCTGTGGTTTCCTGTAAATAAGTCTTTCCAGACATGCAAATTTTCTGTATTTTGACTTGCAATGTGCAGCTCCCCATGAAGTTCGTTTGCTCTAGGCAATGGCATTTTTAGGGAGAAAATCTGAATTAAGGTGATTTAGTCAAGTTTGTGAAGGAACTGAGGGCCAGAACACCTTATTTAGCCCATGACAGAAATCAGTACAAATGTATGCTTCCACAGAGGAATGGGAGGCTCAAAATGGCAACCTCATCCATCATCATCCAACTCCCAAGCACTGGAGAAATGGCAACCTAGTCCTTGCTCAGGATTACAAATACATCAGGTGCAGGACCTGGATGGATGAGTTTGACCTCAAGAGCAGCTCAGACATCTAGTAACCAAGCAGTCCTGCGCACACCCCTCCAAGAAGAAAGAACCAGATCCTCCAAAGGCACCCAAGCAATTCACAAAGGAGCAGCAGCTTCTATTGATAGGCTTATCTGGAGCTGAAGTTCCCAACCAGATTCCCAGATAACACACCTGCTGAATAACAAAAAGTCTCCAAAAACCCAGAAGAATCCCTTTGTTTTACAATAGGGCAAAACCACAAAGAGATATGAACAATGTCAAAGTGCAAACATTACCGAAACTAGCAGGAACATGGGAAGGATGTCTTAGTCCCATAGATCCATGGTAGTTGGACCTTCACAGCTGCTCCTAAACACACTTGTGCTCACAAATCCCTCTATGGCCATGGGTCTCCTTGCAAGATCCGAGAAGCACAAAATGTTCATTCCTCTCCCGCTGAGGTCGCATACGGTGCATGTAGTGACAAACATCATCTCCTCTTCCCCTTGGGCAGCTGCTTGCATGGTCATGAAGCATACTGGGTAGAGCACTTCATTCAGCTTTCTGCCTCCCATTATGGTTGCTGCTCCATTCACTTTAATGGGTATTTTTGCCCTGCTGAGAAGAGAAGACATGGTATTTGTCCTGCCATGCACTAACCTCTGCTGACTTTGAATCAAAGCATTAAGCAGGACTATCCTCCAGCTCAACTGGACTTCACAGGTTTCCATTTTCACTACAAACAAACACACCCAAGTGCAAAAACATCATCCCCCATGCCTGACTCTTTCAAGCTGCCAAAGTCGGAGGGGAAGGCAACATCCAGTGTGGCAAGCAGCTCCTTTTAGTCATCTGATACTGTGTTTCCTAAGGCTTCAGCATTGCTGTTACACATCAGTAGCAGATCTGTTCAGCTGGGGTTACAGGAAAGTGGTTGTTTTCAGGGTACAAGGGCCCTTCTGCTCTCCAGCCAAATAGCTACAACTAACAAAAACATTGCTGGTAAACCATGTGTCAGCAATATATTCCTGATCTAACCCAGCCAGATTTGTTGTTGGCAGAATGAAGATTTCAGCAGGGCACAATATGATTTTTGCAAAAGACCACACCTAATTAACTTCATCTAAAGTAACGCTCATTAGACCTTTTTCCACAGCAGATACTAAACAACCGTGCACGCTGAGCAAGCAGAACTGAGACTTTTTTCCCTGATTGCCTTCTGTATTCCAGAGGCTGAGTTTCACCACTTGTTTTGAATGAGCTGATTTTCTGCAGACCATCAACTAGCAATCCTTTTTGACTTCTCATCTTCCCCAAAAGCTCTCCATGCAGAAGCCCTCGACCATTTCCTCAGGGAGCTCTTCCCAAAGTTAATGAACAAACGATGAAATTACAAAGCTCTTATTCAATCCATGTACTCCAATAAATAGACTGTAGAAGAAAAACATCCCCTGCATCCCACCTTTTTGTACCTGTCTTGATAAATGGGGTTTAGCTCCTTGTAGGGAAGGACTGTTTTGTTAATTGGCCTACTTGTAATCTGCTGGAATAATCCTTTTTGTGGTAGGGAGCTGCATCTCACCTGAGTACAGCCCCTCTCTAACAAGTCCTACAACTCAGCTTGGTAGGAAGTGACACATCTGGGTGCTTTTGTCACTTCACAAGAAGCATCAGCTTGCAGAGATGATTTATTTACTCCCAGATACCTAATAGACATCCTATTGCCAACACCTCTAACGACATGTTCAGCCTACAATACATTACCAAGAAAACACTTGTAGATCATATATAAGGAAGAAATTCTTTACTGTTAGGCTGGTGAGGTACTGGAACGGGTTGCCCAGGGAGGTTGTGAATGCTCCATCCCTGGCAGTGTTCAAGGCCAGGTTGGATGAAGCCTTGGGTGATATGGTTTAGTGTGAGGTGTCCCTGCCCATGGCAGGGGGGTTGGGACTGGATGATCTTAAGGTCCTTTCCAATCCTAACTATTCTATGACTTCTATCTAAACCTTTTCTTTGGGTAGCTCCATTGACCTCTCTCCTAAAAAGACCCTGCAGCCTTTTAAAATGCTAATTAATCTGTAAATCGGTTTTATTTTTGCATCAAATGACCATTTAATCTTTCTGCTCGTTCACCTATAAAAAGGAGAAAGCTATTCTCCCAACAGGTAAATGGAAAAGACTTCCTAATCATGGCACCTGGTAGGTCTATGTCCCTTCTCCAGGCTGTATTTTGTACTGAAATGCTGGCACATGACCTGAATGCTCAGCTGAGCAGCTCCATGGCTGGGCAGGTTCTGCTGGCTGCACCGAAGTCTGAGCGGATAGTGAAAGCCCTCATGGTACCAATTTTGATGGAGGTCCCACGGGGTGCAAGCATAGCAATGTAATTGTTGTTACTCTGATACAATGCAGATGTCTGTAACCATGTGGGATGCTGATTGCTGTGACTCAGTGCAAGGTCCTCAGCCAACTGATAGCATCATAGCACCACGAGGATAATGATTGCTGATTGCTACAAGGTACTGCAACAAAAGCTGTCTCAAGCCTCCTGCTCCATTCTGGCATCTGCTCCAAGCAGCATTACTCATCATTTACAGAGACCTCTTAGTCTATTAAGTGAGGAAGTTGAAGACTTAGTCTTTTCTAATCACTGTATGGCTTCTAATCACAAGTGCAGCTTGATGAATGAATACTCAGCCCAGCTCCCCTGTCCCCACCCAGCCTGTCCTCCCCTACTCATGCTGAGTACCCTAAGTCTGCCAGAAAATACTTGCATACATCAAATTTGGTGGGGACTGGAATCCAAGTCCCTAAAAGAGAAAAAGCCAAATACACATTAAACAATAGAGACAACTGTATGTTCTGCAGCTTGGAGGCATGTAGCATTCCCTCATTAAAACTTAAACATAAAATAAATTAATTATATATGGCAGCAATAGTAACGAAGCCTGGTCTGTGTTTTTAAGGCATCTTAATTGAAGCCAGACCTGGATTTGCACTTCCTTTGTGGTCCAGGTGAACCCTCATTGTCCTGTGAACATAACAAGGGTGCTACATAGGCTTTTCCCCAGCCCTGCAGCCCCTGTTCAAGATCACAGCAGCTTGCTCAGTTTGAGAGCTTTTTTCCTCTTGTTATACAATGCAGGGAGAGGAAGCAGGGGTTGTTATTGCTGCAGTGAGCTTGGGCTTTTGATAATATTAAACTGTTTAACTTGGATGTGAAACCTGACTTTGTCAAGAACCATATGGTGCTTAAATGATGCTGCTGCTTTGCAAGTCTACAGGGTGGAAAACAGGGCCAGATTCCACAATATCTGCAAATTACCAAAGCTGTGAATTTAATGAACACAGAAGAAGGATTAAGGAAGTTCTGTCTTTGGTGGCAAAGGTATAACGGAGCACAGGAACACCCAAGGGGGAAAGAAGAAGCTACTTCAATAAATCACAGAACATGTTTAGGTGTGGACTTATGAGTATTAAGGATACTTTGAGGAGCTCAGAGCCCACAGGCAGTAAGCTGAGACATTCACCTCTCATAGGCTAGAAGGAACATCATCATCATACATCTTCTTTGATAATTAGAATGATCATCATAATTTTGAAAATATTATTTGATAATAATAATGCTCAATAGTGATCACCTGCAATATCTCCCCCTCACGCTAGATTTCCAACCCAGATACACTTGTGAAGTGAGTCTCCCCAGCCCCTCTTTGGCAACACCAAACTACCTTAAGACCTTGTCTGGAATGCTGTAAAGAGATCCCAAGAAACCCAAGTGATGGATATCCCACAACATCCCCACTTTTCTACCACACCATTTTGTAATCCTTATATTAAAGGTTTTGACTAACATTTCTTCAAAATCTCTATTACTACCAGTTGGGCTTTGTTTGTTTCCTTCCTTTTTGCAGCAACTTCTCATACTTGAGACAGACTATCTGGACATTTCAGTCTTCTGTGCACCACACTTTCCCCGTTGGTTTGCTGCATTGTTTTCTGCATTTCCCCCGGTGCAAAGCTCCTGTCTGAAATAGCAAGAGACAATTTACCATGAGCCAGGTAGACAGCCTTACCCTTTATTAATGCTGTCATCCCTTTCCTGTCACTGATTCCCACTATACAGTCAGCCTGATCTCTGTTTCAAGCAAAGAAAACACAGCTCTTCTCATTGTTCTCTGCCCTTATGACTATTAGAGCTCCAGTCACCTGTTTTTCACACCAGACTTCCTAATATTTCAAGACTTGCAGGTATTAACTACCAATACCCACAGGCATCTCTTTCTCTCTTGTCTATCCTAACTAGCGGGCTGGTCCCTTGCAGTGGGTACTCCTAGGATTCTTCACCTGTGCTGTCCCATCCCAGCACCTTCCCTTCCCTCTCCAAAGACACTCACTTCTTCCCAGAAGGTACTCCAGGACTCTGTGTCAGGGACACTTCCCCACATTATGCTGTGCAAGGTGTCACAAGCTCACTGACAACTAATTAGTTTGAAGGCCAAACTTTAAACTAATTGTTTTGAAGGCCAAATCTTGAGTGACTTCCCCAGCAATTTCTTCTCACCCACCTACCCCCCCAAAAAATCTCCCTCCACTAGTTTTCTCTTAGACATTTTTATATCACCTCACCTTCAATTCTTGTATTATTCTTCCTCTGTCAGGTCATCAAGTAATTTTTCACAAGGCAGTAAATCAATTGCTGCACTGAATCCATCTAGGAAATGCTATAGATCTAATCTATGTCTAGAAAAATCCATTATTTCATCAAAGATACCAGATTCATACAACACCATCTGTCTTTGCCAGGTCAAGGCTGCATTCTCTCTAATTTCCTATTTACCTTCATGCTTTATTTTTCCCTGAATGCTTACTTATATCCACATAATTGGGGTCAGACTGACGGGCTCCAACCTTTCCCTCTCCCCTTCTTGCATACAGACCTGTCTTTCCTATTACCTTCAGTCATCAGCTACTTCCCCCAATTTGATACCCTCAAGAGCCACCATCAGTACAGGATGTGCAACGCAGCATTTTCCATGCTTTGGTCTGGAGATTTTCTACCTTGTTTTTGTCCCCTCATCACCAGCCTGAGTGCACTCAAGTCTGAAATTGGCTCCTCTCATGAATGTGGTAATTTCTGCACCCAGAGTCTCATTGTCATGCTCCCACTTGGCTTTGCCTTAATGTTCACTTCACTGACTTACTCACAACTAGAGCAAGTGATTTGATTTGCTTTCAGGACATATTGAAGGTTATCTTTAATATCAGCCTCAATCTGATTACACAGAAAACTTTGCTCCCTTGCATTTAAAGTACAGCTATTGAACAGAACTATGTTTCAATTTTCTCAATGAAAATATACTACCACCTTACTAGCAGTGCCTGCTTATTTTATCCAGACCATCACACATGTGCTGCTTTGCTGATGAGCCTCTTCTCCAGGAAGAGGGCCAGGTGTTCTTATCCTTTAGATACCTCCTGAAAAGAAACACCAGTGGAGAATGTTTTTAATTTCCAGCTCTGTATCAAGAGCTTGAGTCAAATCACATCCACCTAGCCTTTGGGACACATTCCTTCCTTGATGTAATCACAGAATTAGTATTTCCAATTTCTACTTCCAAATCAAATTTATAACAAGAAAGCCCTGAGGAGCCTCAGGGTGAACAGCAGGTAATGAGGAGAAGTGAAAAAGACAAATAAAAGGGACATGTCTCCAAATGACACTGTAGGAAAGACCTGGGAGATTCCTCAAGCATGCAAAGGAAAGGTGGGAAGAGCCCAGGTGTCTGCACCCAGGCACCAGTCTCATAAAAGGGTGAGCTCCCAGAATGCATGAGATCATTACAACCAGCAGCTAAAGCCTTCTGTGGTGCCTGTGCATGCTGTAAAGGGGGAAAAAGTGCTTCTTCCAGCACTGGTGAGGTTTGCCAAGGAAAAGAACAACTGCTGGCAGCCACAACTCCTGAACATGTCAAAATGAATGTTCAGATCCTGTCATAAAGATAAATTAATGTCCTGATGGGCTAAATTTGGTCCATTTGAATGAATGGAGCTGTTACTGATTGATACCAGTTAGGAATATGGCCCACTGCCTAGTACTCAAGAAAGCATGGGCATTCACTGTTTTTAGAAACCAAATGCTACAGGATGAATAATCTGGAAAGTCTCCTCCCATTTCAGAGGTGTTATATTTTTATTTCTAAATGTTGGATGAGGACAAAATTTGCATATCCTCCCCAATTCCATCTGCAGCAGATTATGGCATGGAAGCAGCAGGTTTTATCACACGTAGAGCTAACACTTTGCTTTGGCACCTATAATGCTGGAGAACCCTTATTTCTTTCTGGGCATTTTCAGTCTGTCTTCCAGATCCTTTTAATTTAGATGGTCAGAGCTGTGTCTGACAGCATTACTGGGATGGAGCTTCAGACAGAGCTAACACACGCGGCCCCACAAAATCATTTGGGTTGAGCAAGAAATCAAGCAAGGCTGCTCCAAACAAAGCAGCTCTGACCTAGCCCCCAGGAGCACCCACATGTACTGTCTGTGGCTCTGACTGGGTTAGGAAAGTCTGCAGTTTCTTTAGTTGTCATTTGAGATTTCCTTACAAAATAACAGTGTAAAGGTACTTAGAAGACTTGCACTGACTGTCCCCCTTAGTCGTCTAAATGTCTGTGTCTTGCTGAGGTCAATGGGAGTCATCTGGATGGCTAGGGATCAGAGCCATGCAATTATTTAGGTCTCTCAGAAGACAGATCCACTTCAGGAAGCTGGACTTAGGTTATCTAGTGACTCCATGTCCCTCTGCCCTTCATGTGAGCCAATTTCCTCTACATTATGCATCTGAACCTTTCCTGCACATGGGAAATTATTTCTCTTGTAAAGGTTAAAATCAAAGCAGCAATATTTCTGTAACCATAGAGGAAGCATTTAACTGGGGACCTATAATCCTGACTTTGGTCGGCCTCATTGGAAATGACACTGTGCAGCACAAAAGGCATCACAGAAAAAGGCAAAGCTACATCTTTGGCTTCTGAAATCACCTATCTGCTGTGAAAAAGTGGATTAATTTCACGCTGAAACCACAAAAGCCAAACCTCCATGCTTTGTGCAGGAAAGAAGCTCCCAGCAGAGCTTCCTATCCAGCATCTTCAGACCACCCTGCTTCCCGGCCAGCCGAAACATCCCCGATAGGCACAGCCAGAAGAGGTTTTATCAGCCCCTTTCCCTGTGTCCCCATTGTTCCTAAAGACTTGCAAATGCTGAGGAAATTCCCAGCATTTCAGTCTGACCACAAACCTCCACTGAAGAGACTCTCTTGCAGTTTATTATGAGTCCATTTTATTAAATGAATGTGATGGTAGTCTATGAATTAATATCTGGCAGGAATTAAATGAGAATAACTTCTAATGCTGCTGCCTCCTTGGCTGGTCAGTTCTTTCATTCCACTATGCATCAGTCAAAACTGAGTTACAGAAATTGCAGCTAACATTTGATCAAAAGACGCATCAAGCTGAGGCCCTGATTTGGATGGCAAAGGAAAAGCTGCTTCTCCATGAGTGAGACACTGAGAGGGTAAATGAGAGACCCTTCAAAAATCTTTACTGAAAGCTTTACTCCATCAAATGTGGAACCTTCATGGCTAATTTCACATAATACCACTTCTAAGATAGCAGAACAAAAAGTAGATGGAAGTGAAGAGAATTAAATAGCAGCCATTCATAGAAAAATAGCCTTGCCTTTATCGCTTTTCCATTTTTCCTCTTTTTTTCTCCCTCATTTTTTTGTCAGGTGAGTTTGAACTAAATCCATCCCTGGTGGTACTGTACCAAAGCAGCATTTGTATGCCAGGAGAAGAGAATGTTTCAACAATAAAACCCTAGGCCACAATGATGTTACATAGCTTTCTGTGTTGCTGCAGTGTATCACGTCAAGGCTGGCTTAGAAAAGCAGATACAGTCAGTGAAATGAAAGAGCCTAAATAAGTATTTACCCTTTTGGTATCAGAATGACTTCTTTAAATAGAACTTCTTACATGTAGTGAAAAAGCATCATCTTTTGTCTTGATGATAAAGCAGCATCACAAAGTATCTTCAGAACCCATCTTCAAATCAGCCATTGTAACTGATTAGATGGCTATGCTGCTTTGATTTCACCTTAGTTTAAATTTTAGTCTAAGACTCTGTCCTTTTTAATATGTGACAATATTCATGTAAACATAGCTCTGCTTCTAATGCGCACCTGTGAGACTGATTAAACAAAAGTAAGCTTGTGCATTAGGACCCAAATAAGGTTATTTCACATGGAAATAGATTGCAAATTGTTAGAGGACTTGGCCATGTAAATGTGTGGATGAGGAAAAAGTCAAAGGACTAAGAATAAATTACAAATATGCCACTAGCTACACAGTTGTGATGTCTTTTCCACACCTCAGAAGTTGTTCCTTGCATAAGTTCAAATAACAAATATATCCATAAAACATCTGATTGAGGTAAATTGGTTAAAACGACACTGTATTTACTGAAATGTCGAAGGTAAAATCAACGCCAGAAGAAAAGTCCTGTACTAAGAAACCTTGCAAGCCACACTGAAATATCAAACAGTATTTCAGGTACAACACTTCTTCCTTACCCTAGGTTAAAGTGTCAGTGGATGTGTTTTTGTAGTGCAATGATAATTTCACCAATAGAGGGTCCATCCTCAAATCTCGTCATGCTTTTAAATTCTTATAATTTAAATTTACAAACTGAGTAAAATCCGAGTGAAAGGTTGGATCCTGCACAGTGTTTTCTTTCCTCCCACTGTGCCATTGAGTGGATTGTTTTCCTTACACTCCCTCTGTGCTCCCTCTCTTTGGGCCTCCACCACCATAAGGGCGATATCACATCTCTTGGCTTGCAGGATGCTATTCCTGGAAACCCCATCTTGCAGAAAGCCGTGGCATGGAAGTTATGATTCATACATTTCATAGGAGCAGAAGTGTTAGTGAATTTGGGCAGGTGGCGGGTGGCACAATGAGCATGAGGTGGCAGGACAGGTGTCAGCAGCCAGGAAAATATGCTCCAGAGGTGCAAGACATGGAGACTTACAAGTCCCTGCAGAGTTAAATCCACTTACATCAGACTTGGGAAACTGGGCATCATAAGCATGTTGACATTTAATGTTTTGCCTGCCATTTTTGCAGCTTATGTCACAAGAAAGCGTTGTGTTCCTGCCATCTTCTGTCTGAAACTTCTCCCTTCTTGGCTTCTGTTTGCTTCTCAACTCCACCTTCACCACCTCTTTCACTCCTTTCCACACCACTGCTCAGACAGGACCAAGACATTACACCATTTCCCCTGCAGCCTTCCCCCTCTCCAGCATTGTCCATCCCTTATGCTGCCCCTCACGCCTGGCACTTTCTAGTCTCTCTCTTGCCAACATGATCAGCTTCTTGAATTCAGCTCCTTCCCTAACACTATTGCTTTCTTTCCCTCCAGCTGCAGTCATATTTAACCAATTTAATGTAAAGATCCATAACGTGGCAGTCACACCACACAGCTGCAAGAAATGCTTTACAGCACTGCATGGTCCAAGGCATTTCAAATCTGAAATATTTTCTTAAATTACAAGCTCCTCAGCAGCCCTTGCCCAGTGTTTGTATTGCACATTGCTGAGGTTTGTAATAAATCACAGCTTCCAATAAAGCCAGAGCATGGCCCAGCCTCAGAAAGGCATTGGACCAACTCCACAGCTGCTTTCCAAAGCATCCATCTTCACCTCATGCTTTGTGCTGCAAATAGGGTTTTCAAACCTCTTTTTCAAACTGGTCTAAAAGAAATCTCTTTTTCCAAGGATCAGGCTTAATAGGGAACTTTTCATATATGGTGGGAAGAATAGATGCTTCTCTTTGGGCCAGGGAAAAGAAAATAACCCCTCTGACAGCAGCAATGCCCCATCCAAGGCTCATGACTGCACAAGGGAGAGAGTCTGGGTGAATGGGAAAGGAAGCCTGACAGAAATTGGCAAAAAGAGAGTTAACAAACCTACAAGAAAAACCTGGCATAGCAGGGAGAGCAACATCAGCCACAAAAATTTGTGAACACGTCTCTTAAAAAGAGGGGGTGTTGCTGCTACGGACTGCTGCATCTCATACAAAATGAGACAGCAGTGACCGATGCTGCTCAGTCCATCCTTGCCATGCCAGCAGCTCCACAGCCTGTCCCAGGCACAGTATGATAGAGGGCCCCAGGGTTTCAAGGCATGGGACAGCACAAGCCAGCTGGACCCCATTTTCTGGTGACAATCCACAAATTTTTCCCCTTCACACATATAAGCCCATTCATCTTGCCGTTCTACACAGAGCTGGCCGTCTGTTGTATAAACACTGCGTTGTGTGTGTGGCATGCTGCAATACTTCAAGGACATTGGAATGCACTTTATCAGCACTTTTAAACACTGCAGCTTTATGAGGAGAGTCTGAAAATGTATTTACCATTCCAGAATGTGCACAGATGTGCTTTTAATATAACATCATCATGGTTTTTTTCTTTTCTCATGACCCATGCTGTCCAGGCAATGGCGCTCACCCTTCCTCGTGCCACCAAATGCTGCAGAAATTCTCCCTGGCACACCAACCAACAGAGATTTGCCTCACTTGAAGCATCTCCTCCACATCTTCTGCTGATGCTCTTCTATGGATGCTGTGAGGTTTGCCTTATGGGGAACCTCCTTAACCATGCATACTTGCCACACAGCTGTTTCCTAACCAATGTCATCAGTATTTATATCTCTCCAAGGACTTTACTCCTGCTCACCAACAGTGTGTGCAGAGATGTTGATTTCTAGGAGTGTGGCATAGCAGGTCATGCAGGTTGCCATGGACAGACTATGGACAAACTGACAACATGGAGCTCTTCTGGGCTCCTCCCAGAAGGTGGCTGGAAATGAGAGATATTTGGGACTAAGGGGGAATGATGCCTCCTGTGGTGCTGAAGTCACCATGTGCTTTGAGGCAGAACTTTCAGGAAAGCTCTTCTGATCTTAGGGTCACATTCAGCCCCCAGGCTCAGCCCGGCAGTAGTGAAAGATGGACAATGAAAAATCTATCTTGGCTCTTCTGGTTGCAGTGGATCAAAGGAAATCAGTCCTTCCCAACTGGAGTCAAAAAGACTCCATAGGGCAAGAAAACACAGTGAAGTAGGAAGGAAGAAGAACCTGCACAGAGGTTTCCCCTGGGAAATTCAAGAAGCACTTAAACCCATTTTCTCTAATCTGAGCTGCTGCTTTTATAGCTCCGTTTGACAGAATCCATTTCCCAGCTATATTCTCCTATATCTGTGATGTCTGTCTTGGATATTTATTGTTTACATAGATTCTCTCAGGTGTTACACCAGGTGAGCTGACAGGCCCAGCAAAGGCAGAAAAGCAAAGGCAAAAACCCAGATCCCTCTCTGGTGCCAGCTCTCAGTGGCTCACAGTAAGCTGCTCACGGAGAAGTGATTATTAACAACAGGGATCTTCTGCAACATGCAGAAAAGCATCACCCCACCCAGAGGCTGGCATCTTATGCAAGCCTGAACTATGAGGTTACCTTCCCCATTTTGGAGCAGGGCTCACGCACGTCCCTATGAGTGTTGCAGAGAGCTCAGCACCAACTTGGGGGTGCAGACACAACTCAGCTGCTAACATCTGGATGAGGTCCACTGTGGCCACTATAGCTGATCACAAGCAACACAGCACAAGGCAACACATAAACCCCATAAATTCAACAAATGACAAGAATGTAAAATACATTCACTAGGGGCTTGGCTCAACAGGAGCATGATTTGTTCCTGTGTGAAGATCCACCTGAGACATTATACACTACTTAATCCCTGGGGCTGGGGCTAGCTCCCATTTGTGTCAAGTGAAGATTTTCCATTTACTTTAATGGATCTGGAACAGGCCCAAGCAGAGCTGTATAATAAGCAATGGTTTTATTCAACAAGAGAAATAGTCTCCCTGATCCCATCCTACTCCTCTGCACCAGCTGTTGATCAGAATCTGCCACTCCTGCTTTACAAGCTGAGTCTTCTCCTAGGGAGCTGAGTGTTTGAAAAAAACCAACCAACCAAAGTGGCATTTTCAATGGGAAAAGAGATTTATCCAATTGCCAAGGGTAACAGCTTCAGACGATGAGCTGGATTATGCCTGACTCAAACATCTCAACAAGTTTTCTGAAGAGTGCTGTGTTGATTTCATACACCTTTTGGTTTATAAAGTGTGAGCTTCCTACCTCTTGGTTATGTTTTTCTTTAAAAACATTTCTTATCTTGGAGCAGTAGCAGAAGCCCAGACAAATACACAAATTGAAAAGACAACAGAAACATTTTGTGCCAAGGAAGGATGGATGTAAGTGGGTCTAATAACCATGGAAACAAAACACATGCTGTACAAAACTGATTCACACTGTTTTGAGGACTATTCTGGAAGGCAATAACTTACTGTCTTGGAGGCAGCATAGCAAAACAGCACAACCAGAAAGCCAGGAGTGATGGGTCACAGGAATACAGCTTGCCCTTATTCCTGCTAGGACACAACTCAGACTCCTGCTGCCAGGAGCCTGTGGTAGTGGAACCTCAGGGCATACCACTGAAGGTATACATCATCTTTGCATCATCTAACCTGTACACACATAGGTGTGCTGCCAGTGGTGGGGGTAGGCTCCTTCTCATAAAGCTATATTTACTCTCACCAGATCCCTAGAAATCTCAGGCTGGGTGTTAAAACCCATCATAAAGGTCTACATCACTGTCCATGTGCTGGGGAAGGGAGGAGAATGGTGGAGCCAGGCACCAGCCAGCACCTCTCTGGATCTCATCTGCAAGTTCCCCCCAGCCCACCATGCCAGCTTGACACAGTGTCAAAGATCTCCATCCTGTGAACTTTGGCCTAAAGTTAATGTATAAAATAGACATTGCAACATGCCCAGGTTACTTTCTGCATTAGTCGGTCCCTGGCCCCAGAGTCTGCTTCCCCTTACACTGTGCACATATGGGACCTCCTCTGCTCTCCCCACTTCTTTACAGTAATTCCTCACCAAACAAACAAACAAAAACCACACATTCCCCACCAGCACACTGTAAAACACCTGAAACACAGTGATAGCATTTAATCCACCTGGCAGCATATTACAGCGGCTTTCAAACCTTAAACAAGCTCTACACCACCACAGCCTTACTTGTGAAATTATTTATCATGGGTTGGTTTATAGAGTCTTTTATAAGCTTCATATTGACTAATAATGGCCTCAAGGTTTTACGTCCTCTGGATTGACGTATTCCATGTTTATGAGGCAGGGAGCTTGACTCCTGGAAGAGATCTGCAGTCTGGAGCCATGCTGTCTGCCAGACTGTATGCAATAGGTATCATTTATGCATTAAGAATTGCACTGGTGGAGCACTTTGCTTCGAACACAGGGCTGGGCTGGGTGATGGGTGCCTGTCCACCACGAGAAGTGAGGTCACATACGGCTAGTTATCTTCGGACACACTGGGAGTCAAATATTTTTCACCAGGAATAAATCATAGATATGCTTCCATCCAACAGGGCCTCAAAATTAAGGGGATGCTGTGTTTTAGACCAGCACTTTCCTAGCTGTGGTGTGTCAGAATTGGGCAATAGCCACCCTTTTGGAAATTATTGGAGACTTGAGTTTTCCATTTGCTATTCACCTCAGGGATCCCAGCTGAGGAAGCACCTCTTCCCTCCATCATCCATGAGTGTCTACAGTACACAACCGTTCCTTCAAATCCCATGGGAAGTGCAGATAAAGCCAGGCCTAAGAAAATGTGCAGTTTGCTTGTCATATCAATCAGTTTACAACAGATATTACAGATGGGAAGCAGTGCAGAATAAAAATGTCGTTGCTGGGTAACAAGCTGGTAGCTTTTCACTCAATGACCTAAAATATAGGTATGTTTATGATATTAGAATTAATACATTGGGATTCAGGACAATATGTTCTAGTGTGAGGTGTCGCTGCCCATGACAGGGGTGTTCGAACTGCATGATCTTAAGGTCCTTTCCAACCCTAACTATTCTATGAGTCTGTGATTCTATGATCTGCAAATTACACAGTAGCTGTAAGATTAGAAGTCCAGATATGCAGGTAGTAACTTCGTTAGGGGGGTTCTGAATGCATGTATTTGTATAAGCTTATATATAAAAGCAAAACAAACACAGTGTGGAAGATTGACCATAAGAGGGAAGAGCCATAAGGCAAAAGGTGAAAGCTTCTGTTTTGCAAAATGACTGCTGGCTTCAGAGAGATGTAGCTGGCAGGCACCAGTTAAGTGCTAAGTGTATTAAAAGAACCTCCTGTTTCCAACTAAATCCTCAAAATGAAAAATAAATAAAAGAAGCAAAGAGGCACCCACAAGAGTGCCATTTATTTTTCCCTCCTCTTTTTAATTTCTTTTTTTGGTATGGTGAACTTTCTTGAGGCAGCAATGAGAAGAGATTAAATTCTTCCTGTCAATCCAGCGGCAAGAAAAACCTCCAATTGGGAATAGGCAGCCCCAAAAGCCCACCACGGTTACCAGCTGAATACAGAGATTTTTACTCTTGTTCTGAGAGTAGGGAAGGGGGCAGCATCCAAATGCTGCTGGACTTGAGGAGTAGTAAGCAGCAGGCCAGCACTGCATTGAACAGGAGTCAAGCAGTAGCAAACACAAGCATGTCATGGCACAAATGCAAGCAACTGAGTTCTGCCATGGGTTGAGAACCAGCAAAGTTTGCTGATCTGTATCAAGTTTGTTTGGCAATTCTGGTAGCCCAGCACATTTTTTTTAGCCTCAAAAGGGAGGCTGTTTCTGGTGTCTGCTCTGCACAAGCTCCACAGCATAGGGAAAAAACATCCCACAACACAACCAGAGCTCATGATTACACCAGTGAATTTTATGGCCCTTTCATACTGCTGGAGCAAGCAGAGGAGGTGTGTGTATGAGTGCATCTTCCACAGCTGGCTGGCCTGATGCCAATCAGCGCAAAAGGTGTTTGTTTGTGTTACCTGCCTGCATGAGACATGCTACCTGCCTAATACTAGTTGCCAAACAAACCCACTGACACATGGCAGGCGCTCATGAGGTTTTGCAGACCCACCCCCCCCACACACACTCTGTGCTTCAGCAACAGCATTTCGTATTAGCCATGGAAACCAGATGGCCCCAACATGAAGCCAGCACACAGCAACCTCTGTTCTTTCCATTTTCAAAACTTTCCCTTGAATCCATTATTCATACAGGTCATTCTCTTGCAAGGTTAAATGCAAACCACAGCATGCTCTGTACTTGCCAGATAAAATTAGAGCTTTTGCGGCTCAGCATTCAGACACCCTTCCCTTTCTCCACAGGAAGTCACAAAATTATCACCAAGCTGCTTAAGCATGACAGCAGAGAGGATTTGGAAGAGACATTTAGGAGCAGGAGAGTGAGATATGTTCACTGAAAGCTCATTCCAGTGAGAAAAAATAAGATGCTTTAAGCTGCTGAGTAAAAAGAGCTGGTTTAACAGTATAGCGAGCAGGTGAGGTGATGACATTTTCTAGGAGACTGGAAAATGTTTGGTACCAACATCATATAGCACACAAAGGAAGATTCAGTCCAGGAGATTTAGGGACTTTCTGAAACTCTTGTTAATTTAAATATCTTCTGTCTAGTTTGATAGCCAGAGGGCACTGAGGACATTTTCTAAAGCAGGAAAAATTGGAGGATACAAAAGGCACTCAGCTATGTAAAAGAGCTCTTTACTTTCTGTGTGCACAGAACTGCAGATCTCTGCCACTGGTCTCCTTCAGACTCAATATCTAATAATACGTCTTTCTTCTAATACCAAGTACTGTTCAATCCACTTTCCATTTACCACCAACAGCCTTTCTCAAGCTCTACAAATGTCAGACCCATGCTGTTATTTTGGAACTGCTCGTCAAATGCTTAAGGGCAGTGTCCTGGCACTGACCATCATGGGCCATGGGCAGAGGAAGTACTTAGGACCCAAGTGTCCTTGCCATGCATATTTACACAAAAGTCCTGAAATAAAATCTCTGTGATGTACTAAATCCTTGTTTCTGCTTTCTGGGCAGCTACCTCAATTGTCTCCTTTGACTGAAGATCCCAAGAGAGATGCTTTTGGCTACCTTACCTTTGCCCACATCCTCAGTGTGAACTTTGAGTGCTGAAGTTGTTTTCTTCCAAAGCTCACAATTTCATGGAGGAATACAGGAGATCTAGGAAGCTGAAATAGGTCGTTTACTAATTATCAGCAAAAATTAGAAAGGAAGCAGAAGCTGATGCTCCCAGACTTCTTGGAGCTGGAGTTTGCTGGAGGCATTGCCAGCTCTGAGGCCTGTACAACTGTGGGACTCTGGCAACACAGCATAAATAGTTATTCACACATAAGGCATATAATAAAGAGTTTAATGAAGAATTTAATCAGAATACTTAAGCTAATGGCTGGAAATAGCCAAGTATGAGAAGATCAAGATAAAGTGATATGCTATTTGCATTTTCTTCTCTTGAGAGAAAGCCTTTGCTGTCTGGAATTAGTGCAGCAGTGAAAGATATAAAACAATTGTTAACTTGGGTAGAAAAGGGAAAGGAGCAGAAAGAAATCAGCCACCACACATGGAGCAAGCCCACCAAAGCAGGATATTACTGTTGCTTCCAAGCAGTCAGAATTGCAAAGAGGGATCCAAGAGCTGAAGCTCAGGCCAATGTAGACACAAGAGGCCAGTTCAAATATTCAGGGCTTTGGGGTTTTGTCTCATATAGGCTGTCCAGAGCTTGGAAACATATCTATCAGCCAGCAAAAACTAAACCTTAGAGTCCCCCTTTTTTGCCAGCTTTCCACAAAATGTTCACTTCTGATTTCACAGTTCTAACATCAAGCTGTTATCAGCATACAGCTCACTATCAAACGAGGATAAGAAGTTTTTATGCCATTTCCTACAGTCTTGCCTTGCAACAGGTTCATAGACTGTCTTGCAACCCTACAATCAAGCTATTCTTTGACTTCCAGCTCCCAGCGGTACTTCTGGGATCCTGATTTGTGGGACAGGAAGACAGCTCATTTTTCGCCGCACCCCCTGCTGTAAGATGAAATTTATCCAGAGTGCATTACATCACCACCACTGCAGCCCTAGGCATGTTGAGTCTTGATCCTGAAGTAAGATGAGCAGTGGGGCTGCAGTGAACCTTGCCAGGCCAAACTGCTGGTTTGAGAACCAGATGAGACAAACCGTGCCCAGACCACATGTGGCAGAACTTGATCCTGGGACACACTACAGTGAAAGATACCACAGGGCTGGTTTTATTCCCAGCAGCAATGACCTCCTTGGAACATCTTTATTTTACATCTCAGACCTTCACACATTAATTTTGCCCAGGGAGGTCGTGAATGCTCCATCCCTGGTTGTGTTCAAGGCCAGGTTGGATGAAGCCTTGGGTGGCATGCTCTAGTGTGAGGTGTCCCTGCCCATGGCAAGGGGGTTGGAACTGGATGGCCTGAAGGTCCTTTCCAACCCTAACTATTCTATGATTCTATGATTCACAGGCAGAAGCCCCTGCACCACAGAACTGGGATGCCTCAACACAGAGGAGGAAGCAAACACCACCCGAACACAGAAATGGATTTCAGACACAATTTCATTGCGGAGATAAAGGCTAAGAGCAAAGCAAGGGAGTGCTGGCTGAGATGTTACCATGGAACAGCAGTTCACATGCACTTGGTCCCCCACTGATAAAAGGGAAGTCAGGTGAATTACTCTTCTGTCGCAAGTTAAAGATATCACACTGAGACTTACTGCAGTTCACCTTCCTGAAAAGAATAAGAGGGGGTTTTAGTAGCCTATCCTATAACAAATTGTCACAGCACCTAGAATTCAGGAACAATTCTGATTAAAAAAAGAGTGATGTATTGAAGAATGCAGGCAATTTACCGTCTGAGTTAGCCACCAAGGAAAGATATGAATATCTTAGTATACTCAAGGGGAGAGAGTATTTTTTCTGGAGGTGAAAAATGGCCAAGCACTGTTTCCCAGCATAAGCCCAATGACCATGGATAACTTCTATGATGTCCACTAGGCCAATATTTAAACAAGAAGATCATTCTGTTTCTTAAATAAAATAAGGAGGTAACACTTGACCAGATCCTTCCTAGAAGTCTCTGTGGTCATTTTGTGCCCTCACCAACTGGTGGAAGCACAGGAATGGCAGAATAATTGAAGTTGGAGGGGATTTCTGGAGGTGTCTGTTCCAAATACCTGCTTAAGACAAAGGAAGTTGCTAAGGGCGTTTTTCTAATTGAGTTTTTAATATCTCCCAGGTCTGAAATTCATGCCTGTTTCAGTGTTTGATCCCCCTCACGGTGAAAAGAATTCCCTAATACCAAACCAGAACTTTCCTAATTGAAACCTGTGTCCAGAGGAAGCAACTTGGAAGCCTGAATTAAGCAACACTATTGCTGGTGATCACCTCAGTGATGAGGAACATTGGCACAGCCCCATCTGGGTTTGCTCTCTGGTGTTGGGTAAGAGAAGGGTCTTGCAGGACCACGCTAACATGCTTCCCACTTCTCCCTCAGGGCTTCTCAGGCCTTTCTGCTGATCGTAGCAAGCTGTTGTGTGGTCTGTGGAGGGAGGTTGCAGTCTGCCAACACTTTGCTCTTTTCAGCTGGTTTAATTATTCTCTCATAATAACTCTTCCCCTTTTTCTATGAATAACAGATGATCAACATGGATTACAAGGCGCTTCAAAAGCTCCTGTGAATGTCAAGGGAGTGCTTTCCAGCCACCTTCCCCACGTCCCCCAAGATCTGCGGGGGCTGATCTTGCTCAACTGACTCTGGAGTCCTAACTTCAATAGTGACAGTATTGCCAATACTGATATTGAACTAAATGCTTTCCATGTTGGGGCACAAGTAACAATAGTCAATATTTTGGTGAAGCTGAATTACAGGCAGCAGTTGCAACAGCTGCCTTTAGTTTTGGCTCTAACACCCTGCTCCCCAGTGAGGTACAACACACCATTTGATGAATTCCAAACTCTCTTCTTCAGTTACAGTTTATTAAAAGATGGATTAAAACATTGGCACAACAGTGGCGACAGGAATATTTTTCCAGCAACATCATCCCAGAAGGCTTTGGAAATGCAGAATTGTGTCTAAATTGGGACACCATTCATGCATGGTTTTAAATGGTGTTCAGAAAACCAGCGCTCACTGTTAAATGAATATTTGTTACAAAAAAACCAAATCTACATCCTCTCTAGGCTCAGTATTGACATACTCTGTTACAGGTATGGTAAAGTCTGAGAACACCTTCTGAGCTTTGAAATCACAGTATAGAGACCAGCAAGTCATGGAAAAATGCTGACTGCAAAGAGCTGGTGGACATCACACTGAGCAGCAAGATCTTCACTGAGTTCAACAAATTACTCTTCCCACTGTGCTGTCTAGATGCAGAATTTAATGCAAGTTGTGCAGGAATTGAGTGATCCTTTCAGGAGACATATTTTACCTGTTCCACATGTACCAATCCTGTATCCCTTTTTATGAACCTCTAGGTTATGGCTTTTACAGAAAAAGTGAGAGTCTGTGACTATGATCCAGGCTTTAATATCATGGAAAAAACATTGTGTAATTGAGTTAGTTCCATGCAATGCCATGACAAGTTATAATTCAGGAGGAGACAGGGAAATGATGGGAGTTGAAGTCAACACAAGCCAAGAGGCAGCACAAACCCTCGCTTGAGCTGACATTCTCCTTGTTCACCCTCTCACTTTTCCTGCTGAGCATGCAAAATTGTGCAGGAGACCTTAGCCAAACCATCTGGTGTGAATGAATACACAGGGCAGAGCCTGAGCCTTTGGAGATGTGGATTTGTTGCCTGCTGCATTGGGGAAACTCAAGTTCAGCTGTCTACGTGCATGCCAAGACAATACAGCTGCTATCAAAGAGGTGAGGGCATTCACCAGTACTACCCAGCCCAACATTTCACTGCAGCTGAGATGCTCCATCCTTTGGAGCACTCCAACAGAGTGATGGGATTCCTGCACACAGCACTAGTTATCATGGGCATCAAATCTTTCCTTTCAAAAGGAAGCCATGCATCTCCAGTGATGTGAACCATTTAGCCAGGGTCAGAGACTGAAGGGATAAATACGCAAGTATATGCCAGATTTCAAATTAACTAGCCAGCATGAAAAGGATCTTGAGCTCCTACATGCATCTTAGTTGCCAGCACTGCCAGGTGATTGCATAGAGCGCTCCCACACACCAGCAGTTGTGCTGTGGCCAGACCTCCTGGAGAACATTCACTGATTCTCTTTCTCTTGGTACAATTCCCAGCTTCACCTGAGAAAAAGCACCTAAAAAGAACATTTCATGGATTGATGTGTCAAAGCTGTGGGGCTGCCGATTGCTGGCAAGCGTGTGCTGTGGTCAGCCACAGCAGCCATAGGCACTAGTGAGATGATAGCAGCAATGAGAGGATTTACAAAGCACTGTGCATGCTGCAGGGAAGGGCAGGGACAGGCAGGGGAAGGGCACCTCTGGCAGATCTGTTTCAGATGTTCCTTTCCTGGACTGTTTCAACCATGAACATCCCCAGGGGAGTCATCACCAATACACCCCCTCTACTATGAAGCAAGCAGTTAAAGCATCACCCTAGCATCTTTTTCCCTCCCCATTCGTGTTTTCCATCTTCATCACTGACATATACAGACGTGCTAACATCCTTCCCTCTGGGGAGCTGGCTTGGATTTTCCAAAATCAGTGCTCACACTGGAGCATAGCAGAAACCACTGGCAGATGTGTGGAGGAGTGGAAGGGATGGGGAAATTGTTTTGCATTTCATCTGCCTTTGTGTTTTTTTCATTCACTGTAAGAACATGCAAACTGGGTTCAGTCTCATTGAGACACTCCTTCCTAAAGAGAGATTAAAACTATTTTGTTTATTTTTAACTGTACTTGGTTCCACATAGGCTTCCAAACAACCATAACAGCCCTGCTCCTGTGTTTCTTTGAAAATTAGCTTGCACACAAGGGATCTTTATTCTGAAGCTGTGTATGTTGTTGTGTCCCAAAGCTGGATTGACAAAAGGATTCTATCTTCGGGAGTGAGTAAACATTTTCTCCAAATAGATCATTTCTGAATGACCCTTCCGCATTCCTTTCTACCAAGAAGTCCTTTCTGTGTTCCCCCCTCAAACTAGACAGATGTGCATACAGCTGCTCCAGTAGCTCCAGACCAATCTTGACAAGCCAGATTTCTGAGAGCTGCTATTGAATGTTAAGGGCCAGCTTGAATACAACTGAGAGATAAATGAAGGTAACAGCACTAACAACTTCCACAAGACTGATCCCACCAGAAACCAGTCAAGCTTGAGTCATGTCTAGCTCAGCTCTGCTAACCATGCTCCTGTCAATGGGCCAGTGCACTGGCATGCTCAGTTTGCTGAAATCAGAGGCTGCTGGGACACAGCATGAGAGCAGTTGGGGGCACAGACACCCCTCCCACCTGAAATGACTCCACTTTCCTACAGCTGCACCCAACCCAGGCTTCCAGATCAAGCAGTGCTCATCCCTATGATGGGAACAAGAGCTTTTCATTACTGTATGAGGAGAGAAGTAATTTGCTTTGCTTGCAGCTTCAGCCAAATAGAGCCACACATCAGAAGTTTGGGGTTTACATTAGCATAACTTCACTGGCTTTTGCCAGACTGTTACAGATGTCACCCATGTCCATGGCAGGTTGAGTTCAAGTTGAGCCTTAAAATATCACAGATATCTAGCAGTGAGAGGACAAAAATGAGTTCTTCCAGTCCATATGTTCTATTTTGGTGTGTAGCACCCCGCAATAGAGGGGGAATCAAAAAGTTATATGCTGACACAGGCATTTATTATAAGCATTTCAAGTCTGTCAGTCAACACTGTTTCATCTCACCACTTTAGGGAGACTTCATCCGCACAGAGAACCTCAGTCAGAGCTAGATGTGAGTGTAGGACTGACAGTGAGAAAAAACCTGCAAGCATCCACACCTTAATGCAGCATCATCTTGGGAACTAGAGGTTTTGCTGTTTAAAGATGTAAGAGCTGAGAATTACTGCAAGCCTTCTGAAGAGGAAAAAGTTCAATGAAACAGCAGTTCCAATACAGAAGGTGGCATTTTGTCTGAGAGCAGACTACAGTTTCTACTGCACCATCTGTATTTTCCTTACATCACTGCTGTATATAGTACTGGAGACCAGGGTGTTGTTTTCCAGAGGAAGATATCCTATCACAGTTTTCTAATGCCTCTATCCGTTCACAATGACATTTATAGAATTTGAAGGTTTCAGGGTTTTTTTTCTTCATTTCAGTTCCCCATAATTTATCCACACAGGAGACCTGACCTCTGCAGGAATTTGCTTTCATATCAAAAAGCACACTGGAGCAGCCCAGCCCTTCAAAAGCCAGCTCTTCCCTTGTATCTACAGTTTACAGCACTGATTGCAAAATGACATAGCTGGAAAATGAAACAGTGACATGTCAAGGAAAGGTGAAGTACCCAGAAACACAGGCATCCGAAATCAGTAGCAGCAGACCTACTTTATGTGCAGAAAACATCCTCCTTTCCTTGATTTCCCAGATCTATCTAGCTCCAAACTTAAGCCTCAGCTTCACAAATCAGTGCAGTGGAGCAGAGCCCAGAAACATCCCTTTAGCTGGCAGCAATACCAGGAAAAATGTAATCATCACAGCTCACACCACACACCAGTGGAACATCCTTGGGCAACTGCTACAGCTCAGCTGTGGCTTAGCAAACTGCAGTTTTTCTCCACTGGCCATCCACAGGCATGCAGTTTTCAAATGCAGCCACAATTAGAAGGGCTGTGCAAAGCCAGGGGAAACAGCCTTGATCCAGCAGAAGCTGTCACTTATGTCCTGCCTCTGACTCAACCAGCTGCTGCAGAGAAAAGCTTCGAAATTGAGGATTAGCTGGGTAATAAATAGTAGAAAAAATAGTTCACCTAATAAAGATCATTCCTCACTTAACAGCTGTTACCTTACCTTCAAAAATCTTAGGGACTTACAGCTTGTGTACCACTAACCTAAATAATACCTTTCTCTCACATTTTACCATTTCTATTTTAATGACTGTTAGTGCTGACCTCTGTGATAGCACCTGGCATGACAGGCTGATATTCCCTTATGTCTTCAGTGATGCCAAGCTCTTTGAAGCAATTGTGGGATTGCACTATGTGAGGCCAGGAGAAGTACACACCACACAGCTAACGTATCACTGAGTCCTTCTCCACCAGTCCCTCTCTGCCACCAGCTCCTCTTTCCCATCATTCTCCTACCACCACCATAGTTCTCCTGCTTCCTAGCAGCAAGACAGCCAGGCTCCCCTGCAGCTAGATGTGATTCTTTCTCTCCATCAGCATTTCTGTCCACTCAGAGGTTGGGACCCCTAACTCCTCCACTAACAAACCCCTCTTTCCAAGTGCAAGAGACACTCATGGGCTCTCCGCTGCAGACTGCAGCCTTCAGTTGCACACCCTGTGCAGGCAACCCTGTATGCAATCAAGGACTGGGACCAGGACAAAGTCTGCTGACCAGATCCTGAACATATCACAGGAAGCCCTGAAATCCGTCACTCCTCTGAGACATTTGCCTCTTAGGGGAACAGCAACGATCATCCCAAAAGGAGAGCTCCTCCAGGGATGCTGTGCCTTCCCCAAGAAGGGTCATTCTCACCAAATAGCAGGTGGCAAACAAACCTGTGAAAAGATGAAGTGTTTTCTCTGGCAAGAAGAGAGGCATGTAAGCAAGCAGTCATGACAATGAGGAAGGCAGGCTGTGGATATCTTCCAGTGAGGTAAGGTATATTCATGCCACAGTCTTCCAATTGAATAGGTATAAATGCAATCAGGGCTGGATTTCAGACAAAGCCATGTTCATCTGACAATGATTTTCAATTAGAAATGAGGCACAGTTTTGTTTTAAGTGGTGGGACTACATCCTCAGGGATGCAGGGGATTTTCCATCAGTGGCACTATTTAAACTGAGATTGGATGTCATATAAGATGACAGAAATTATGCTGGGTTAGTCAATCATTTTTTGACTCTATAAACCACTACCTGAGATACAAAAGGCTCATGCAAAGGGCCTTCATGTCCTAAAAGCAGAATCTTATCTTTTAAAAGTACCTTTCTAGTTCGCATAACTAAACACGAGATAATGATTCCTCAGCCCTCTGGCTTGCCAAGATATTTCAGCTGTAGCACACATCTCACTGCAGTTCTAATGCCACCATTGTTGCTTTGGGCTCACCTGTGCTTTCAACACCAGTACAGTGGGAATCTGAATAGATTAGAATAAAAAATAGACCAGAATAGAATATAGTAGAATAGGACAGAATATGATAGAATAGTTAGGGAAAGGATTTTGAGATCATCAGGTTCCAACCCCCCTGCCATGGGCAGGGACACCTCACATTAAACCATGTCATCCAAGGCTCTGTCCAACCTTTCCTTGAACACCACCAGGGATGAAGCATTCACAACCTCCCTGGGCAACCCATTCCAGTGCCTCACCACCCTAACAGTAAAGAACGCCCTCCTTAGAGCCAATCTAAACTTCCCCTGTTTAAGTTTGAACCCATTACCCTTTGTCCTATTACTGAAGTCCCTAATGAATAGCCCCTCCCCAGCATCCCTGTAGGCCCCCTTCAGATACTGAAAGGCTGCTATGAGGTCTCCATGCAGCCTTCTCTTCTCCAGGCTGAGCAGCCCCAACTTTCTCAGCCTGTCTTCATACAGGAGATGTTCCAGTCCCTGATTATCCTCGTGGCCTCCTCTGGACTTGTTCCAACAGTTCCATGTCCTTTTTATGTTGAGGACACCAGAACTGCACACAATACTCAAGGTGAGGTCTCTGCAAGCTGTGGTGAAGAAAGCCGAGAGCTTTCCACACCCAGTGTGGCTGCTCCCATGTCATCTTCTCAAGGAACCTTGCACTACTTGCAGGAGGAGAAAAGAGCCCCAACCACTGTGGCTGAGGGCTGGGACAGCACTAGTAAGAGGTCATGGGGATGGACTAGACACTGTGTCCCAAAGCTCCAGATTAGGATTTATATCAAGAGGAGAAGAGAGAGGAGCACACAGTCCCACTAGATCCAAAATTCTTGTGTCTGTCTCCATCAAGTTACTAATTTTGGCTTGCAATCACAGGCAAGTCAAATAAAAAAAAAAGCAAACAAATAATTATTAATCTGCTTCTGAAAATCCTATGGCCCCCTCTAGTAACATGAAGACAAGTAGCTACCCAAGTCACCAGTATCTTCTGCTCTAGACACCCATTCCCCCAACCTTGCAAAGCTTTGACAGACTTCAGCTCTCTCCAAACCTGCAGCTGTATCCCAGCCAGCAGCCCACCAGTACTGGGGGGATGCACCCCCTCCTGCACCTCTGCTGGTGTTTCAGGCTGGGACCAGGCCATGCCAGGGATAGTGCTGAGGGCATTCTGGAAGAAGAGCACATCCTTGTTTCTCTATCCTCAGGGGTCAACAAGGACCAAAGCCAGCAATGCTGTAGGAGGCAGAGGCCCCAGTTTGGCCCTGGTCCCAGCTGAAGACATGATGTAGCAAGCACATATCTTTCTAGAAGAGGTCAGTCAAGTGCCTCCCACTTAATATTTAAAAGCTGTTTCTCTTTTCAGCCCCAGGTCTCTGGAGTGCTCATGCCTCACAGCACAACAGACCACATTCATATTTTTCAGATGCGTATGAATGTTAAAAATAACCCACCCTGTTTTTCTTCAAACAGGGATGAGATCAAGCTTCTGAATAGCCCTGAATTGTGACTCCATGTCAATTTGCTGTGACCCTTGTGGGAGAAGGAGAGGGCAAAGGGAAGAGGGAAAGGTATTTTATAATGGAAAAAAGTGATGTGAACACCCTTCCCCTTCTTTGCCAGTCAATGCTTCACTGCAAGATCTCACCAGCTGAAGAGATGCATTGCATGAACTGGTCCATAAAAGACTCAAGGAAATTTGCATCATTGCTGTGCAGCTGGTCAGAAGAGGCAGTGTTACCAAGCTACATGTTTCGAGGGATGGGGCCTGGTTAACTCCTGTTGCAAAGCGGCCTGTCAGGGGCTATTGCATGATATCAGTCTTTTATCTGATTAAGCAGGAATGCAGTTTGCAGCATCCAAAAAGAGGAAGGGTAAAGAAGAAGAAGGTGTTCCCGTTGCTGGAAGAGACATCAGAGAAAGGCATTAAGATCATGGTCCTACCTGTGCATCGTTGCTGTCCACGTCAAAGCTTTGGAAGCATGAAAGGGTGGAGACCAGCAATGACTGGTGCTCCTCATGGATTGGTGTTGGGACCAGTACTGTTCAACATCTTTGTCGGTGATACGGACAGTGGGATTGAGTGTGCCCCCAGCAAGTTTGCCGATGACACCAAGCTGTGTGGTTCGGTCGATACGCTGAAGGGAAGGAATGCCATCCAGAGGGACCTTGACGCGCTTGTGAGTTGGGCTGATGCCAACCTCATGAAGTTTAACCATGACAAGTGCAAGGTCCTACACCTGGGTTGGAGCAATCCCAGGCACAGCTACAAGTTGGGCAGAGAAGAGATTCAGAGCAGCCCTGCAGAGAAGGACTTGGGGGTGTTGGTAGATGAGAAAATGAGCATGAGCCAGTAGTGTGTGCTCTCAGAACAGAAAGCCATCTGTATCCTGAGCTGCATCAAAAGGAGCATGACCAGCAGGTCAAAGGAGGTGATCCTGCCCCTCTGCTCTGCTCTTGTGAGACCTCACCTGGAGCATTGTGTGCAGTTCTGGTGTCCTCAACATAAAAAGGACATGGAACTGTTGGAACAAGTCCAGAGGAGGCCACGAGGATGATCAGGGGACTGGAACATCTCCTGTATGAAGACAGGCTGAGAAAGTTGGGGCTGTTCAGCCTAGAGAAGAGAAGGCTGCATGGAGACCTCATAGCAGCCTTCCAGTATCTGAAGGGGGCCTACAGGGGTGCTGGGGAGGGGCTATTCATTAGGGACTTCAGTAATAGGACAAAGGGTAATGGGTTCAAACTTAAACAGGGGAAGTTTAGATTGGCTCTAAGGAGGGCGTTCTTTACTGTTAGGGTGGTGAGGCACTGGAATGGGTTGCCCAGGGAAGTTGTGAATGCTTCATCCCTGGCAGTGCTCAAGGCCAGGTTGGACAGAGCCTTGGGTGATATAGTTTAGTGTGAGAAGTCCCTACCCATGACAGGGGCTTTGGAACTGGATTGTCTTAAGGTCCTTTTCAACCCTAACAATTCTATGATTCTATGATTCTATTAGACCAACATAAAACTGCAATGGGAGTAAGAGAAAGCTGCAGCTGCCTCAAGAAGGTGGTACCCCTGCACCTCACTCTGGGTCTGGGTGGCAGCTTGGGCTCTTGGCTTTGCACACATACCAGGGGATGGAGCAGGGGGACAGCCACTCAGGCAAACCTATGTGCAAGGTTACTGACCCTGCATTTTTCAGAGTCATGGTTTGGTGCATTCTCTGTCTAACTAACTGAGATGGGGAATAGTTATTGCCTCTCTTGCTACAAAAGGGTTTCTGGAAGTTGAAAGGCATTCAAGAGCTGAGTTTTCTGGTTAGGCTGGGAAAGATTTTTGAGGAGAGCTCATCTTTCACAGTTTCCATACCACTATTTGTTCAATAAATCTCATTGCCAGCTGGATCAGGCCTTGAGATACCAGACAAAAGCCTGGATGCATTTCTGCATTGGAAGCCTGACTCCAGGGAGATGTGAGAATAGGGAGAAAGGGCAGGGAAATTCTGAAAGGATTCAGGCAAGCAATGGGAAATCAGGGGGTGCATTTCTGGGTAATTACCCCATGCTCATAACAGCACAGCCTTCCCCAGAGCTCCTTCATGACCTAAACCCTTTTCTCCCTATTGTAAGTCTCACCAGGTCAGCACGTGGCTGGTGGCCTGGGACCACATACAGGGGCATGGTGCTCACAGCAGCACCATTGGATGCCTGTCAGCATGATGGATGATGCAAGCCAGCAGGATCAACTGCAGCCAAGTGCATGCATGCAACAGAAAATGTTCAGAGCAGAGGCTGAAGTGAGACTGTCCAAGCATCTCAGAAGCTGGCCTTGGCCCACGAATCCACCAAGCTGCTTATTTGTTTAATTGAGGCATATTGTTCTGCTGGTAAAACTTAGAGAGTGTTTTCTTCTTATTGGCTGGGAAGAAGAAGAATTTGGGGAGGATCCAGAAAGAGAAAGGAAGCTTTGTGTTTTGGTTCCTTAGTTGTTTAGTTTGCTGGGGTTTTTCACTCTGGGATTTATTTTTCTTTGATTTTGGTTTGATAAATCCTCCCCATCCTTTACCCTTCAATGGACAGACCAGAGGCAAAGGACAACAGACACAGAAGAAAAAGAACTCATCCCATAACAAGGTAGACAGGGGCAGGTAAGGCTCTGACTTCTCAAAAGAGCAAAAATGCCTGTTGTTTCTCCAGACAGAAATAAAAAAACCTCCAATCCCCACTGCCATGTCCCTCCTCAAGAAAACCCTCCCCCAGAACATAACAGATTGGAGAGGCCAGTCATTGCCTCATCAGAATACAGCAGCATCCCTGCAGCACATGGGGGATGGAGGCAGAGAGCAGGGAGAAGGCAAAGCACATTCTGCCTTACATATGCCTCTGCAGCCCTCCTCCGCCTCCATGGTATGGTCAAGATGCTGGCACAAGGCACAAACCACAGATGGCTCAGAGGGGCATGTGGGCATGGACAACACACTCAGCTCTGAGTTTGCATGCCAGCCCCTGCCAGCTGAAGCATTCAGGGCTTGGAAAATGGAAGGGAGAGGATGGATACATGGATCAGTGAACTGTATGATCTAAGGCTCTGAGGCCAACAGCTTGGCTCCCAGGTTTCCTCTTCCCTTCCCAGCTCTGACTCAGTGTCAGCTCCCCTTCCTCACTTCTGTGCTGGGTGGGAGACTGGAGCACACAGGGGAAGGACAGAGGGGAATGGAAGGACCATTCATGCCAAAAGTGTTTACATGCTGACACGGGGACACAGACAGACACACAGATGCAGGATCTGTGCATCATTAGCCCAAGCACTTTTGGCCAGGGGGTTCCTCATTGTAGGTCCTACTTATGGGGTCAAATACTTGCCACTCTGCAGTCCCTTATGCAGTGGAAGGACTGGCTAGGACACTTTTCTGTCACCTTTCCTCCAGGTACAGGTGGCAGCTGTAAAAGCAGGAGCAGGGCTTTGGCTGATTTCTATGCAGCAAGTTTACACAAACAGCTAGAGTCAGGCACAACATCACCTCTCTGCTAACACCTGAAAAGATGTACCGTTCTCTTTACCACCCAGTCTATCAGCAGCAATAGGGCCAGACTGGATCTTCAAGCTCAGCACAATTCTATGGGTAACAATGACCTATGGGAGCCCTGACATATACCCACAGCACTCAGTTTTCAAAGGATCCTCCTGTTTAGGGTCTATGTGGCTTCAAGGTAAGAGAAGGTCAGATACATCAAGCCCTGTGCAACTGATGAATATTTCTTCCTATCTTGCTCTCTCCCGGTCCTGGATCCTAGTGTTCTGACACTGTCTTTGTACCCATTTCTTCTGTCTCAGACCTCACTCGTGCGTGAGCGTCAGGCTCTTCATCTCCTTCACTTTGTGCCCCTTACTGCAGATCTTCTTGCCTGTCCAGCTGCCATCTCTCTTTCTTGTCTCACCTGATCCTCAACCACAGCACTGCCAGAGTTCCCAGTTTCCAGTCTAGATTCTCTCCAGCTCAGTTCCCACCCACAGTCTCCATCTTCAGGGCTGATTCCCTGCCATGCCATTTCTCAGTACCAGCTTTCCAGCTGCATCCTCCCCGTCACTTTGAAGCAGCCAGCTGTGCTCTTCATTTTCTGATCTTTCCTCCCATGGCCTCATGACTTGCATCTCTTCATTTTTTTTTTTCTCCAGCTTCCTAGTCACTCCTTGTCCTCCCCTGAATTATGCTGTGAGCAGTGTCAGCTCCCTTCTGAGGCTGTCCCTTACCAAGAGGCCTACAAAAAGGCATGAATAAGGCTAGTCATGTACGAAGACTTCTGGCCATTCAAAGCTTTCTCATTATTTCATTGCACTCCACACTGTCATCATCTGAGGGCTCTTGTCTTGAACTATGATGGGGCTGCTTTCTGGCACACAAATATCCTTTCATTTGGAGCAGCCCATGACGGGGCCTCTTCAGCATGAGGAAAATTGTATATTAAATAGCGAACAATACACCTCACCCTTGTGAGCACTGCAGGGACACAATTAATGAACAAGCCCATGGTGCATAAAGGTGCATTCAGACTGTGAATATCACAAGTATCTCAGAAAATGTTCTGTGCTATCTTACCGCTATAGACATGATGAGTGGCATGTACTGTGTCAGAGTCTTTCCAACAGCACTGTCTATGGCCCTCCAAACACCATCAGACTGTTATGAAGCTCTTGGTTGCTATTACAAATAAAAATCTGGATTCAGCAGTAATTTTTATTACCGTGGAGTAATGAAACATGATTAAAAGAATCAAGATAAAGAAAATAAAAAGATCAAGATGCATCAACTGTTCCTCTCCCCAGTGATAGCACATTTAGCATTTGTTTTCCCTGCCCTGTGGCCATTTACAGAGGAGACAGAACAGACCCTTTTGCCTAAAACAGCTGAACCACCATTCACAAGACTTATCAGAGTCAGGATCAGAACAAGCCCAAATTATTGTACATTAAAAAATATTTAACATTTTATTGTAGGGAGAGGGGTCATCTTCCCATTGCTTGGTGAACTGTCAAGTACATCCTGCCAGCAGCTGGAGAGCTAATTACAGCCCCACGCCTACCCCATGGGACCTCATTCCTTTTCCCAGAAATGGGGAGAGGTCCCTGCTCCTATCAGTCTCTCCATGTAGGAATTGGGCTTGGTTTGTTTTTATGTTCTACATATACACAAACAGAGAGCTAAGACCTGGGAGTCCATCTGCAAGAAAAAATAAAAGATGGATATGATCAATGTGCATAAACTCCACTAAAATTTCAGTAGAAGTTTGTTCTGCTTCTTTGTTAGCCTCTTTCCAGTTATGTTTTTAATGGATTTAATCTTTTTTTTTTTTAAATCATGTTCTCCAGGAGAAGGTTAAGGAGAGGAGAACCCCAGTTACACAGGTTTAAGTGGTGCCTCAAGAGCATTTATCTTACCCAGTGCTGGAGACGCAGGCAAGAGGAAGAAGTAGGTTTTGTAGAAAAAGTTTTGAGATTTGGAGGGAATCTATGAACCATCCCTTCTGATGGATCTGAAGCAGATAGCTTAGGAAACCAACAAGTGATGCAGGTGAGGTTTCTCCAGACATCCAAACCTTGACAAAAATGTGCAGGTTTCTGCAGAATTATAATTGCTGTCCTTTTTCAGCCTCAAAGACCTCTCAGGGGCCCCCCAAGTGCTGTCTCCTGGGAGTATGCTACGTTATGAGCACATACATCCCATTTCCCACACTTTCCACTGCAAAGTTTCCATCATTCTGCAATACAAACACCATGATAGCAGACTACAGTGTGTAGGGAAGCACATGTATCAGCATTGCAGATGAAAGAAAAAGGGATGCTCAGATGTGCAAGTATCCTAATTCCAGTGGTATGGCTCACTGACTCTGACCTCAGTGCCTCCGTGCAAGGAGTTTGACTATCAAATAGGGCAGATCCTACTACCCTGAAGGGCAAGCAGAGGCAGAGGCAGCAATGGGGGTTGCAGTATAGCAGACAAAATACAACCTCAGTCAAAAATTAAGATCTGCCCTCCTTAAGAGCCACCCAAGGGCTCTGCCATTTGTGGATGGCAGAGGTCGTGGTTCCTCTCACTGAGACCAGGCCCAGGTGTTTCTGCAGGGTTAGGTTATAGCATCTCTGCACACCTGTGAGTCCAGCACAGTCATTGCCTCTTCATTGCCATCCCCAAAGAGCTCACCATGCAACCCACAGAGCAGAATGGGTCCTTAAGGAGAAAAGCTATCTTCTCTGAGCCCTAGTGTCCATCTGTGTCTGATGGAGAGCAGGAATAAGTGTTCCCACCTCCCAGTAGGGTCCCAACATTGCTGTTTTCTTCCTTGTTGTGTTTCAGTGCTATGCTCCTGGCATTTGAGGTAGGGATCAGCAAAGTGTTTACTATAACCACTCTTCAATACCATCTCATTGAAAAATACTGCAGCACTGCATCAGCACACAGGGTTTTATTTGTATTAGATGACTGCCTCTGAGCCCACCACACAGTAGGGATTTTAAATGTTATTCTTCTGCCTCAGCGGTGTGAAACTGAATTTCTACACCTTTGTTTCTCTAAGTGTTGCCAATGTTCAAATTCAGAGAGGCTTTTTCCCTTATGCATTAAGCACTGTTGCAGCCTGCAGTAGAGGTGACCAGAGCAGGTTAAAAACAAATACAGCACCGCTTTGCTAAATCAATGCTTTAGGAACTGGAAATTGTTTACCATTAGTCACAAGCTCACATGGAAGCTATTGATAAAATATTCTGTTAGCACTACAGAGAGCTTTCTTTAATGGCTCAGCTGTTAGAACATTTACAAATGTTATACATTGCATGCCTTATTAGAAATAGATGTGTTTGCTGAATTTTCAAAGGGCTGACTTAATGATATGAATATTACATGTAGAGATGCCATTGTGACACTATTACTGCATTGTTATTTAAGATTTTGAGCACATCAGGTTAAAAGCATAGACAGTGTTCATCCAAGCATATGAAGAGCATTCCAAGAGTCTAATGCATGGACACCATCGGATCACTTGGTAGGACCTGACTTTCCAATTTTTTCTTTCTCGCACTGTGAGTTCAATCTTTGTGTTCGTTAGGAAGAGAGGCTTCAAGAGAAAAAGACCTGAACATTTTCTTCACTGATTGTTCCAGTGGCTAATTACTCTACCGTGTTAAATTCTGACTTAATTCTGCTGTGTATCTGACTGCTGTCAGCCACAGGTCCTTGCTCTGTCCTTCCTGTGACATACCCAGAGATTTCTTTCCAGGGAGATGCTGCAAGGAAAATACAGTCACCTCATAGAATCATAGAATAGTTAGAGACGGAAAGGACCTTAAGATCATCAGGTTCCAACCTCCCTGCTATGGGCAGGGACATCTCACACTAAACCATATTACCCAAGGCTTCACCTAAACTGGTCTTGAACACTGCCAGCGATGGAGCATTAACAACCTCCCTGGACAACCCATTGCAGTGCCTCACCACCCTTACAGTAAAGAATTTCTTCCTTATATCCAATCTAAACTTCCCCTGTTTAAGTTTTAACCTGTTACCCCTTGTCCTATCACTACAGTCCCTAATGAAGAGTCCCTCCCCAGCATCCCTGTAGGCCCCCTTCAGATACTGGAAAGCTGCTATGAGGTCTCCATGCAGCCTTCTCTTCTCCAGGCTGAACAGCCCCAACTTTCTCAGCCTGTCTTCATACGGGAGGTGCTCCAGTCCCCTGATCATTCTCGTGGCCTCCTCTGGACTTGTTCCAACAGTTCCATGTCCTTTTTATGTTGAGGACACCAGAACTGCACACAATACTCCAAGTGAGGTCTTACAAGAGCAGAGCAGAGGGGTAGGATCACCTCCTTTGACCTGCTGGTCATGCTCCTTTTAATGCAGCCCAGGATGCAGTTGGCTTTCTGGGCTGCAAGCACACATTGAAGCTGGCTCATGTTCATTTTCTCATCAACCAACACCTCCAAGTCCCTCTCCGCAGGGTTGCTCTGAATTTCCTTTTTGCCCAACCTGTAGCTGTGCCTGGGATTGCTCCGACCCACGTGTAGGACCTTGCACTTGGCATGGTTAAACTTCATGAGGTTGGCATCAGCCCACCTCACAAGTGTGTCAAGGTCCCTCTGGATGGCATTCCTTCCCTCCAGTGTATCAACCGAACCACACAGCTTGGTGTCATCGGCAGATGTGCTGAGGATGCACTCAATCCCACTGTCCATGTCACTGACAAAGATGTTAAACAAGATCGGTCCCAACACCAATCCCTGAGGGACACCACTCGTTACTGGTTTCCAGCTGGACATGGAGCCGTTGACCACAACTCTTTGCATGTGCATCCATCCAGTCAGTTCTTTATCCACCGAGTGGTCCACCTATCAAGCTGATGTCTCTCCAATTTAGAGACAAGGATGTCGTGTGGGACAGTGTCAAATGCTCTGCACAAGTCCAGGTAGATGACATCAACTGCTCCACCCTTGTCCATCAGTTCCATACCCCCTCATAGAAGGCCACCAAATAGGTTAGGCAGGATTTCCCCTTAGTGAAGCCATGCTGGCTGTCACCAAGCACCTTGTTGTTTTTCATGTGCCCTAGCATGCCTTCCAGGAGAATCTGCTCCCAGATTTTGCTAGGCACAGAGGTGAGACTGACTGGTCTGTGAAGAAAACTGACAGAGGTCTCTAAGCCTCATGGTGCAAAGCATTGTCTCTGGGATGCTGGTTAGGAAATATTCCTGAAGAACAAAGGAGTCTGGAAAGGCTGGACACTCTTCAGGTCCTCAAGTCACTTCTGTGCCTCCTTTCTCTGCAGACCAATGGCCCAAACTCCCCCTGCAGGGAAGTGAAAAAGGATCTGTGATTGCTATGCCACAGCCTTCTGTGCTGCAGACAGTCTCCGTCACCACACCCACAGCCTCAACCATGACCAGTGTCTCCAAGAGATGAGGATCCATTTAGCACAGGTGACCTCTAACTGAATCTGGAGCAAGGTGTTCAAATGCAGACTGTGTGAACAGGCTTGGTTTGCCAAGGAACACAGGTCACTGTTATTATCCTAATTACCTCTTGTCTAGTCCTACATTCCTTTCTCAAACTAACAAAAGATACTTTGGATGTCACAGACCAGGTGGTTTAAGGCATTGGGGTTACAGCTTTAAAAACATGTCCAGAACTGATTCTCATGCCATTAATTTCTTCACTTTATCTCCCCTTGCCACTGCTGTTCCACATCTCTGCTGCCATGGTCCTCCGTGCACACAGGCATATTCTGTTGGAGGTGCAAAATCCTTTCAGCTCTTCTGCTTCAAAGCGAAGGGATGTTTTTCTGCAGGACTGCCACAGGGAGTTTTAGACAGGCTTCCCATTCATACAGAGGTCAATTAATGTAGGCACCCTTTGCGGTATTTTCAGAAGCCCCCAGATACCAGAGGACTTTGAAACACTGCCTGCAACCACAGAGCTGGGCTCCGTGAATACCTGGACCCACACAGCAGCACTGAATGCCATCTAGCCTCAGATTTTGATAAACATTCATTTTGCTCTACTGTGCATACACCACCACCCCACAAAAAAGAACGCTTGGTGTAATTAGGGTTGCCTAATTTGCTGGTTGATGTATTATCCATGCCTAGAAACTCCTGTCTGTTTTCTTCCTCACAGTCGTGGTGATGAAAGCACAACATTGTGCAAGAAAGCAGTAGTGGCTGCAGCAGACAAGGAGATCCTGTGATGTTAAAACTGTATTTTTTTTCACAGCCCAACCCCATTCCTCTATCCTTTGAAACATCCTTGCTGTGAGTGCCAAAAAGATAGCATCAGAAAACACAACTGTCACTTGAATCTCTTGGAGAAAAAGGCCAAAATCTCCCATATCCTGTGTAGAGTTTACAAGGGGCAGGAGGGGATGAAGCCCAAAACATCACTTGACTTGGCAGGTCTGCCTCTGGGAACCCAGAAGGATGTTTGACCTCCAGAGAAGCATGGCAGTCACCCTGCAGTTCCAGAGAAAACCTCCACAGTTCTGGGAAGTTCAGGGAGGGATTCAGAAGAGCCACTGAGCTCTCAACCAGGGAACAGGAGGACAGACTACAAAACAATTCCCTCCAAAGAAGCCTGGATGGGGAGAAAAGAGTCATTTTTTTCCCACATTGAGACTAACGCCAGCTATTGGTGTTTCTGGACAAGAACATTTTTGGGCAATGCTCTTGGTTGGGCTTTGTCAGGAAAAGAAGGAAGAGCAGATGAAACATGAACACATCCCTCTCTAAGAAGGCAAAGAGACAGCCCCCAGCACAGACAAGAGCCTTTTCTTTTGCAGTGATGAGCTGTCAGAAAATGCTCCTATGCAGATTTTGTACCAGCCATCAGGGTGCTGAATGAAAAGGACATTTAGAGCGAGCTCAGACATGGGGCAAATTATGCTAATGATAAATCCATTCCCTATTGCTGGACAGACATGGATGTCCACAGCTAAAATAAACAAATGGTCCAGGCAAGCTGACAGGCTTGTTTAGATTCTGCTTGGGATAAATCACAGTGCCCTTTGATCCCATGATATTTTTGGTGCCTGTGTTGCTGTCTAGCAGCAGGGTATATTTTTCTGTCCCAAAGAGCAAGTGGATGCAGCTGCCTATAGCTGATTTATAGTAGGAAGTGATTAACAGGAAATCAAAGCTTCTTACAGAGTAAAAAGTGCTGTCTTTTCGCCTCCACCATCAGTGCAATGATTAGAGCTCTGGGGACTTTTGTTGGGAAGATCAGCAAAGTGCTTTGTTCTTAGCATAAATCACTTTCTGCCATGACTCACAAAGGATGCTCACAGCAAGCTGCACCTGACTGTGCATCCTGATGCATGGACATTGACAGAATTTACATTCAGTCCCATCCCAGGAATTTGAAATTTACTTTTCTGTACTCTCTGTAGCAATGCGGGACTGGTTCTAGATCTGTATTCTTTCTATTATTTATGTCATTGCTTGGGATTTGGGTTTCCTACACAGCTTGTAGCACAGAATGGGTGTGAGTGCTGTGGAGGGATTGTCCCTGGCCATATACCCCTACAAGCTATGTCAGGCAAGACTGCCTTTTGTCAAATGTCTGAAGCATGGAGCAAAATGAGGGCTACAATCAAGAATACTAAACCCTGCCAAAGAATGCTTATCACTAATGATGGCTCGGAATTACCAGACATGTGATTTAGGGGTTGGTTACTGCTTGCAGTTTCTGATAACTGCTCACATCAGTCTCAGAAGCCAACAAAACACTTGTTTATTACTGCAAAAACTTGAGACCCTGCGGGACATTCAGCAAAGATCTCTGAACTTCTAAAAGAAGATCTGGCTCCTGATGCATCCACTGTGAGTGCAAAGCTGAGTCAAACGAGGAGGATTTGCCATCAGCATAATCAAAAACACAGTGAAAGGGAAGGATCAGATTAAGGCTTGGCTGCTGGCAAGCATATGTCACTTCAATTAATTGTGCGGAAATTTCTATGCTCAAGATAGTGATAAAAATCAAACACAAGAAGTGTGAAAGCTAAGCTCTGGAGCACATGCCTGGTTAGTTAAATATAGAGGTGTGTGTACACAAACACACAAGTCCATACTGACCGTTTGTTAATGCTGATTAATGTAAATAAACGTCCTAGTGCTATCTAGTGAGCAGCAGGCCTCCCACTCAAAACATTAGAAAAGACAGCTATACTCCCCTGGCTGCTCCTCCTTGCATACCCAAGATCAAGCTCCCAGGGTGAATTTTCAGCCAGTCTGATATCTCCACAGGCAGCACTTCTTTCTGTTCATCTGTGGCCTCCAACAGCTCACATCTGCACAGCATTCCCCCAAGCACAGCCACAGAGCTAATTCTTTCTAATTTTTGGGGGTTTTCTCTTTTGTTTTGTCCCCCAGGCACAGGCTGCACCCAGAGGAAGGGTGCAAAAACCTGAGGAGAAGCTCTCTTTTTTTGGTGGAATTCCTGAAAACTGTCGTCTAGGTAGAGTACTGAAGACCTAGAATAGTTTAGGGCATAGAAGACACTACAGGAGGGATGTGGGGGGAGCTGGGAGGAGGCAATGATCTCTTACTATAAAGAGAAAGGAAGGGTAGAGAACAAACATGTCACACCAGCAAATGCGCTCTTAGAGGAATGAGACCATATGCAGAAGCATCAGGGTAAGGAGCATTTATAACCACATCCCTGGCATAGCCTTGACATTACTGAGATGTAGGAACTTACCCAGCTGGTGAAGCAGCACTACCGATTTCATTTTGCAGATCAAGCTTTAGCAAAATCCCAGCCAGCAGGAGCTAGAGGAAGACAACATGCAGTTACAAAGCGGCAAACATGGTCCAGTGACACCAGTTGCATGGGAAGACTGGGACATGCACTGACACATTGCCACTGGTGCAGAACCCAAAAAGCATCCTGTACATCTGGGGGGTAAATTCGACAGTATAAGCACAGGAAAAAGGGGTAGGTCGTTTTGCAGGGAGGGAGGGATCTTGTCCTTACCTGAAGGCAGCAGAGGCTTTGGAAAGCACCATGAAGTACAATGGGCTCCACCTTTCTTCAAGACATTTAGTGGTTTGCTGTAATTAAGGCAGCAAGTCTCTCTTTCTATTTTTGCAAACCGTTTTCTTTGTAGTTGATATTTGGTCTTGGGAAGCTTTTTGTAATCACTGCAATAAGTTACATTTATTGGCAGCAGTAGAAAATATTGAAAACAACTCAGCAAACCAGGATTATTTCTCCAGCACAATAATGACAGGGGTTTGAAAAATCTTGCCCCTGTGTTTTGTCTTTCATCAACATGAGATCAAAGGTCTTTCAGCCTCGGATAATTCCAGAAGAGAAAATTGCAACAGAAAGCCTTTTTCATGTCTTGCAAGAATTGCCTGTGAGATCTTTCCTCTAAAAGACTGCTTGGTCTTTCTTCCCTGATACGTTCCCCTCCCACTGACAATATTGTCTTTCAAAACATATAGTATGTTTGTTTGATCTTCCTTTATTTTAACTGGAGATTTAATTTCTTTCCTGATTGGGTGTGATGCATTTAATTAACAAAAAAAAATCAAAACCATAATAAACATCAACCTCATTCATCCTCATGTCTTTGTAAACAATCCTGTGGTGTTAGGTAGACAGACGCATCCTGTTTTCCCCTCTCCATATCAGATGAGGTCAAAGAAGCAGGAAGATAATCATGTCTTTAGGGTAGAACCCCCCCCATTTTTTTTTATAGACCAGCACATATTTCTCCTCTGAAATATATGATAACATTGCCAGCATGATGCTGGAATGGGGATAGGAAATGAAGAATCAGCTCCTCTTCCAGGACTCTTCTGGATTTGTTCTGATCAACAGATCTGCATCCCTTTAGCCTCTTTGGCATAGTTCCAAAGTTAAAGAGAACAGAACAACTGCAAAACAGCCCTGAGACTCCATCCAGTTCTCACAAACACATGCAAGTACATGCATTTACTGAGAAACAATTCAAGCTCTCTAATTGTACTTTATAGTTTTCTTCCATGCCAGTCCTGAAGTAGACAGGCAGACAGCACTTGCCAGCTTTGCCTTCATAGAAAGACCTTTTTAAAAGCTTCTCAACACAATAGGTGGGATGGCATCTGAGATTAAATAAACTAAATTTAGGTTTCTATATGTGAGCTAAGTGTCTAAAACCCTGTAATTACATCTCAAACATTAAAAAAACACTAGAATTTGTTATAGATTGACATGTTAAAATATAAGGTAACATTGCTGAGACAAGGATGAGGACAGCAAGTCCTCAGTATCTGCAATCAGTATCTCCAAATGGTGGAAGAGCATCAAGACAGACACTGGAAATCAAAGAAAATTCAGTAAGAGGATACCTAAGAATAACTGGAGACTGTTGAGCTAAAGCCATTTTGCCTACTATTTTGAGAGATTTTCATTCACATTGAAAACAAACCCTCCAACATTTGTAAGATTGTAAGAGACCTTGTATTCCAGCCATAAATCCTTCTGCTGTAGCTGAGACATGACTCTTGAAGAGGTTAAGTTCTTGGTAAGTAAAGTTCTTAGCAAGCAATCTTTTCCCACTGAGTTGGCCTCTTCAAGTTTCTATTTGTGCTGCTAATGAGGTTCCCACAATCTCCAGGAAGCTGGTCTGAGTTCTAATTAAACAAGCCTTGAGGAACTATTCTGCCAAAGTAAGCGCTGGATCTGCCCACCCCACTCACTGAGTCATGCAGGCTGGATACATGCAGGCTGGAAATGTAAATCATATATTGACATGGAGAGTTATACTCTCCAGTGAGGGTGCTTTCTACAGCTGCAGCATTTATTAAACCTCTGCCATGATCCAAAAACGACACTAACTTGAACAGTCTCCAAGGCTAGAGAGTCTTCCAAGGCTCTTCTAGCCATGTTCTGATCAGGAGATCTGGGCTCCTCTGACCTCTTGAACATGGTTCCAGGCATTAAGAAAATAGAACTCTGACACTTTATCCAGTCCTTTACACAAAATACACGTGCACATGCATTTACTAGTGTTAAAATATTCTCATGTAGCTGCAGTATTCCATAAACAACCATGGCATATACATGATGAAGACTACAAATCCCAGCTTGGATTTAGAAGCACCATGTCTCCATGGACTTTCCCATTCTTTTTTGTATTTATGACATGTTTTTTCTTATTATCTAAACCACTAAAACTGATGACTTCCAAAATGATTTCGCACACTCCAAATCAAAATGCCAAGCTATCCATTTAATGGAATTCACGACTTGAGTGTCACTGTAAGAAAAGGGGCTGATTGAAGAATATAAACCCAGCTTCCGTTCCACTCCCATAAGAAATGCTTTTTCACAGGGTTTTGTGACAGGTTCTGATGAGGGCCAGCAAAGAGTAGAGAGCAAAGTAACTCTCCAAGGACACATGTAGCAGAGACAAGATTAATGTCTGTTCACCTCAGGCCAATACAAACCATTCAGCCTGTGAGCACTCAGGCATGTGACATTGTCTGCAGACTCTGACCAGACAATGAAGTTTCTCCAGCAAGTGCTGTGAGAAAACCCCGATCTCCAGCCTTTCCATCCAGACTGAGGAAAAGCAATCTTCACACAGCCTGCAAGACAGGAAAATAAGTAAAAAAATAAACCAGCCTGTGCACCTATTTTAAAGGGAGATGTTAAACAAGACCAGTGATGGTGGAAAATGTGTTCAGTTTCCTAATTATACCCTTTCTAATTATGCCCATGTTATGTGGCTGAAAGCATGTTCACCCCAGCTGGGGCTGACACAGGAAAACAAAGGAGAAAGTTCATGTCAGCTCTTCTTTCCTCTATACTAACTCAGTCTGTGCCTGGGCCAGGCCTTGAGCAAAGATAAGTCCAGGCTGTGGGGATGGTGACCTCTACACATCTGTGGTTCCAGACCCCACATGGCACAGATCTGGTCAGAGGGCAGAGCACACTAGAGCATCTCTCCAAGCTTGTATACATGGGCATGAGGACACGGGAGGAAGAATTGTCTGGTGCACACTCTGAGGTCTCATTACTACATGGAAAGAAACTGTTACAAGCACCTAAGACCAAGGAATGTCCGGCAGGCATGAGCATAGAGGCTGAGCCATCCCTCGCTATCAGCACTGACTGAGTCTTCATGTCTGTAGGTCTGAATTGGTGACAAACCAAGACTCAGTCTCAGACATGTCCTGTCAGATAACAGCAACAACTGAGGAGCCGGGAAGCACAATGCTGAACACGGAGAAAGGCAGGCTGTTCAACCCAGTTTTTCCACAGCCTTCATATTCCCAATCCAGGACCTGCTGGCATCCCTGGATGGATTCCAGAGGAGTTGGCCAGGGCTTGAATTGGGCCCTTTAGGAGACAAGACAAAAGGCCAAGTGTCTGACTTTAACTGATGACCCATCCATCTCCACAGCCCAAACTCCACTTGACAAGTAGAGGGAAAACCCCACAAATTAAGTGACCATTGCCTGCCTTTTCCTTTCTTGCTGATTGTAAAGGAGAACTTTTGACCTTTCTGCCTCATACATCACAGCTTGGCAGGACCTGGTTGCTCACCCTGGCTGAACTGTGCAACGCAGGTAGCCCCATACAAGAGGTGCTTTTCACGTGCTAAATGATCCTTTCCCCCTCCTCCTTTGCTCTACTGAGAGAGACAATGGCACAGCTCCGTGGCAGAAGGAGGAGGCTCTCTTAGGAGCCTCTTGTTAGTGATGAAATACTGTCAGGATCATCCCACTGTCTTCTTTGTTTCATATTGATTACCAGAAGAGGCTGGCAAGAAACGTAAGTCTTATCCTGAAGGTCCTGAAGGGTTCTTTCTCTCCAAGCAGCAGCAAAGTTGCCTTCACAGGGCATGGCTAAGATGCTGTTGGTGGGGTTTGGGGACAATAAAAAGCTGCATGGCACTGAGCACTTCACAGGGAGCCAGCAGCACCCTATGGGCAGGGTGGGAATTCAGAGAGCTCTTCAAGGACCTGAGGCAGGCTTTAAAACCCTTAAGGTTGCCCTGAATTTGTGGGGTCAATTGCATGCCCAGAAGAGTGGCTGGGATAAATCCCCTGTTTCACAAAGGTCAGCAATGTCTGTGTAATGGTGTTTGGGCTGCAGGCCACTGGGTGCCTTTGAGATGTGTACATGGAGGTGTGACTCCCTGGCAAAAAAAAATGAACTCTTCCTCCAGTAGTGTCCACATCAAAAAGAACACTGCTCTGTTGTTAACTAAAGAGTGCTTTAGAAGCCACTGAAACAGATATGGTGACACAGGGAGCTGGTAATTACCAGGGAAGGCAAAAACATGCAGCCAGCTGATTTCAAAATAGGGAATTTGATGTAAAGTCATTCCTATAGTTCTATATCAATGTATGGTCCAAAGGTAACATCCACATGGCCCAT
The DNA here is from genome assembly GCF_012275295.1 of Melopsittacus undulatus. Lineage (NCBI taxonomy): Eukaryota > Metazoa > Chordata > Aves > Psittaciformes > Psittaculidae > Melopsittacus > Melopsittacus undulatus. The sequence goes on from NC_047530.1 coordinate 9,497,751, forward strand.
TACCCCACCAGGAGCAGCTAAATTGTTGAACAGATGCCACCTGTCATGTTATTAGGCAGAGAATGCCTTGCTTGGTTTGAATTCAGGATGAACTGAAGGAGGAACAAATACCATTATAAAAACCCCACAGATTTAACACAACTGTGTAGAAACCACTGCATCATCATTGTGCCTTTCTGTAGTTCAGAGACTTTGCCTCAGAGAAGGAAACAAATGTTTTAGAAGAAAAAGCTGCAGGTGATGCTGAAAAGGCATTTTAAGCTTTGCTTCAGAGTGCATATTGCAGCTCTCAAAGTGTCCCCTCGGCCACACTCCCACCTTGGAGCCTGGAGATCCTGATAGGTCCTTGCTCTCTGAAAGGTCACTATCGATCATCTCTCCTGCAAATAAAAATAATCCACCATCAAAGGCTGGACATAAGCAGGAACTCAGGGCTATTCCCACAGACCATTTCCCCAGCTGGGTGGCACCAAGATATGTGGCAAGTGTGGGGTTTCTACTCCCTAAGAGAAAGCCCCAGTCAGATTTAGTCACATAGTTAATTGGTGGTCTGGGGCAAGTAGCCCTGTCAGTGCCCAGTTCCTCACCCTTTCCTGGGGATGGCAGCCTTGCTATCCTCTGGGAGTCCTTGAGAGGCATTTCACCTCTCCTGAGAGGGCTATGATGATCGTGCATAAGATGGAGAGATCTCAGATCATCTCCAAATCAGTCTTCACCACTTCAGCAAGTTTTTTATTGTGGCAACTGAAAACAAATGTGGTTTAAAAGACAGCGTGTTGCATTACAGGCCAATGAAACAGTGATAAAAGTTAATCCATGTGCTTGGTCTTGCACTTTGACATCTTTCTGCTTTGTATCTTGGCTTACTCTGTGCCTATAGATTTGGGAACAAAAGCCTGAAAACCAAAAGGTGGCAAACTTAAGGGAACCCAAAGTGGATATCTCAGTATTTCTGAAATGTTGAGCTTTAATGGCAATCATACAAGCTAGATGTGGCTCTCTGCATGACCTTTACACCCACAGCATGATCGCATCAGCACTCTGATGTAGACGCAGGAGTCATGGACAACGCAGAGACCATCAGTGTGATCAAGTGATTGCCAAACTTTATTAGATACAGTGTTCTTCTTATACCCTTACACCCTTATGTAACAGCCTTGGGTACTGAGCTCTAATTGGTTAGTCTAGAGGTTACTATGATTTACAGAGCTAATGTTTACAACTTGTTATAATTGTGACTAAATACCTTACTCTAAAAATACAGTGGGAAACTACAACCTTGGCAGAGATCATTTTCTGCACGTTTTCAGTGGAAAATTACAGAGGCCTAACAAGACAATTGACCTTGCTTATGCCTGCCAAGAACCTTCTTACTTTACAGTAATAAAGCTCAGGGTATCAGGATCGCTCACTACGTGGCCTTGGTTCTTTAAGAATTCCCACACTCTGATATCCTCTGCAGAACTCCACATCCAAGCAAACACACTGCTCTTGCCAGCTCAGCTCAGCCTCAGCAGGCTCAGCCAGTCCTGCACCAGCATTTGATATGGCTACTGCGTCCCATCTCTGCTCCACTGGCTGCTCCACCAGCAAGAGCCAGCCTTGCTTCAGAGCTGTGGTGTTCATCTAACATGCCTCCATTTCCCCATACATACATGTGTCTTTGCAGCCTCCTCTGGGAGCTTTACAGCCCATGAAGGGAGGAAGCTTGCTGCCATGTGGAAAGGGTATAATCCCCATTTTTAAGACCTTCCCAACAGCTGTAGACAGTTTAGTGGTATGATTTACACCCTGTGCTTTCCCAGAACAAGCACTTCGAGCACCTCTATGGGCTAAAGGCAGTGGGGAAGGGAAGAGCATTCCTGAGTGTGGTGATGAAATTCAAGGTTGCTGAATTACCTTTGCAGGTTCACCTGAATAAAAAGGCAGTGTGCTCCAAGAAGGAACCCATCTACCATTTCCAACCAGAGCAGCTGGGATAGGAGATGGAGTGTCACTGTGGGAAAGGGAGGGAGCTGCTGGGAGGAAGAGCCACAGTGCACCCTGGACCCTCTCTGCTGGAGGCTACTGCTCCAGAAGAGCTTTGCTGGTCCTTCATTTTCTATTTAATGATGTCTGAGTTCTGTCTGCAGCCCTGCAGTGTCACAGCACCTGGGTCAGACCCTGTCCCACAGCATGACAGAAGCGACTACTTCCACTATTACCAGGGACCTACGTGTTCCTGCAAGAGGTCTGAATGCCTCCACCAAGGCGCTGACCCTTGTGGGCTAGATAGGTGTAAAATACAGTTTTCGACCAGATGAAGATGACTCCAAATGCATTTCTGAGGCTGATTCTTTCTGTACATCTGTCCTTTTAATCTTCTTCCTCAGACAAGTGTTTTGTGGTTTCAAAACACTTGTCAAAGAGGTCCCCAGCCAAAAGCTGTCCTACTGTACAGCCACCTGCTGAATGCAGCCAAATCCTCACCTTCAAGCCAGCCCAGACCACTAGCACACATCAGTGTGCCCCACAGCTGGGTGGGAAGCCCTGGTAATACTGCTGCCTGCTGTGGGGTAAATACCAGTCCTTAAACTATAAGTCGCTCACAGCAAAATCTCACTCTATGCAATGGCTTTTGCAAGCACTTCCACTAGAGCTAACATGGGAAGAAGATAAAAAGCAAAAACCCCACAGTTGTCAAACATAGGATAAATGCTTTTTTGTCTCAGTCATATGTGAATCTTCTGAGATGTGTGCCAGTTATTTTGACTGCTCAATGTCAAAATTTATTTAAGGCCTGTAGGGAACTTTTATCATTCCTGATTAAAAAGAAAAAAAGGGGCTAGAAAACAAATTGCCTGTAATCGGGTTTTGGCTAAGTGAGAGAAATAAACCTGGAGACCAATCTCCTCAACTGGAAAAACCGACCAGAACCTTCTGACAAACCCCTAATTTCTGAGAAGTTCAAAACACACAGACAGGTCCAGAACCCTGTTTCATAGCTCAGGTGATGGTGCATTTGAAGGTGAAGAGCCGTTCACAGCTGAGGGCACTACCAAAACATTGCCACCCTGCAGGATCACACCTTCCAGGCCACAGCACCAGAGCTGCAGATGAAAGAGCTGAGATTGCAGCTGGACAAAAAGGTTTGTATAAATATTTGGTGCCTTCTTCAGAGGGGCCGTTTCATCCCTCAATCTGATAAATGTGTAGACAGATAACCTGAGATGTTGCCCTCCAGCTGAAATATCCTTTTTTCAAGTCCAGGACTGCTGAGTTGAACTCATGTCAATCGCTTGGTAACAGTGGTGTATGCAGCTGTAAGGATCCAGTAAGTGCAAACCCACAGTCTGCAGCACATTTGTGTCCTGAAAAATTATACAATCTTGAATGAAACACAGGAAATAGAGGAAAACAGTTTGGTGAAAGAAGAGGAAGGAATCTGAAATACCTGAGCGCTTGGCTAAGCAGGAGAGAAATGCTTATTGCCATATGCAGAAAAGAGAGCATTGAGCAGAGAAATGGCTGATGAGATCCCCTAAGCTTCATGCAAATAGTTGTTCCCATCACCTTCTAGTGAGGGACCTGGGGGTGTGGAAGAAAATCAAACAGTAGTGACAGGGACAGTGGAGCTTGCCTCTCCGTTTGTACAAGGCAGAAAGAATCACTGGCCCATAAGGGCTCAAAAAGATGCATGAAAATGTTAATGTGCCTAAAAAATAGCTGCCTGAGGAGCTCTGCCCAGTACCTCCATGTCTATGAACAGGGACTGTGGGAACTAAGACCCTAGGCCCACTGTAGGAGAGGATCTGGTTCAAGACCATCTTAAGAACCTGAACATACACAAGTCCATGGGACCTGATGAAATCCATCTGCGGGTCCTGAAGGAGCTGGCGAATGAAGTTGCTAAGCCACTGGCCATCATATTTGAAATATCATGGCAGTCAGGTGAAGTTCCTGATGACTGGAAAAAGGGAAATATAACCCCCATTTTCAAGAAGGGGAAAATGGATGACCCAGGGAACAACAGACCAGTCAGTCTTACCTCTGTGCCTGGCAAAATCTGGGAGCAGATTCTCCTGGAAGGCATGCTAAGGCACATGAAAAACAACAAGGTGCTTGGTGACAGCCAGCAGGGCTTCACTAGGGGGAAATCCTGTCTGACCAATAGGGTGGCCTTCTATGAGGGACTATGGAAATGATGGACAGGGGTAGAGCAGTTGACGTCATCTACCTGGACTTGTGCAAAGCGTTCGACACTGTCCCACACTACATCCTTGTCTCTAAATTGGAGAGACATCAATTTGATAGATGGACCACTCGGTGGTTAAAGAACTGACTGGATGGATGCACATGCAAAGAGTTGTGGTCAACAGCTCCATGTCCAGCTGGAAACCAGTAACGAGTGGGGTCCCTCAGGGATCGGTGTTGGGACAAGTCTTGTTTAACATCTTTGTCGCTGACATGGACAGTGGGATTGAGTGCATCCTCAGCAAATCTACTGATGACACCAAGCTGTGTGGTTCAGTCGATACGCTGAAGGGAAGGAATGCCATCCAGATGGACCTTGACACACTTGTGAGGTGGGCTGATGCCAACCTCATGAAGTTTAACCATGCCAAGTGCAAGGTCCTACACCTGGGTCGGAGCAATCCCAGGCACAGCTACAGGTTGGGCAAAAAGGAAATTCAGAGCAGCCCTGCGGAGAAGGACTTGGGGGTGTTGGTTGATGAGAAGAAGCATGAGCCAGTAGTGTGTGCTCTCAGAACAGAAAGCCATCTGTATCCTGAGCTGCATCAAAAGGAGCATGACCAGCAGGTCAAAGGAGGTGATCCTGCCCCTCTCCTCTGCTCTTGTGAAACCTCACCTGGAGTATTGTGTGCCGTTCTGGTGTCCTCAAAATAAAAAGGACATGGAACTGTTAGAACAAGTCCAGAGGAGGCCACGAGGATGATCAGGGGACTGGAGCACCTCCCGTATGAAGACAGGCTGAGAAAGTTGGGGCTGTTCAGCCTGGAGAAGAGAAGGCTGCGTGGAGACCTCATAGCAGCCTTCCAGTATCTGAAGGGGGCCTACAGGGATGCTGGGGAGGAACTATTCATTAGGGACTGTAGTGACAGGACAAGGGGTAATGGGCTCAAACTTAAACAGGGGAAGATTAGATTGGCTCTAAGGAAGAAATTCTTTACTGTGAGGGTGGTGAGGTACTGGAATGGGTTGCCCAGGGAGGCTGTGAATGCTCCATCCCTGGCAGTGTTCAAGGCCAGGCTGGATGAAGCCTTGGGTGACATGTTTTAGTGTGAGGTGTCCCTGCCCATGACAGGGGGGTTGGAACTAGATGATCTTAAGGTCCTTTCCAACCCTAACTATTCTGTGATTCTATGATTCTATGTCATTTCTGCATAAATCCTGCATTTAAAAAGACCCTGCATTACTGCATCCTGTTCTCTTTTTTGAAGTATTGGCAGGGGGTAGGTGCTACCAGAAGCTCACCACCATGTTGGAGAAGCAGTTTCCAGCATTCATTGTTGACAGCCTGAAAGTTATCAGATACCTTGTCTAATGCTCCCAGTCCACCAAGCCCCATGCTCCTTGAAAGGGAGACATCTGTTCACTTGGGACTTTCACTCCATGTCATATGCCCACCACTAAGTGCCTGTTCCCAGGCACAGCAAGGGTCCCCCTGCTAGAGGGCTGGGAGCCCTCCTGACTACGGGTGACCCAGGTGAGATGAAAAGCATGTGTGTTTTCCCAGGTGATTCCAATAGCATCTCAAAGCCCAGGCTTTCTCACTCTGTCTTTAGCCCCAAAACAAACAAACTGGTGCCAATTTGAATACATTGAGGGCTGACTGATCTGAGCCTCTTGTGTTTTCACAGTCAGCAGCCAACTGGAATTCAAAGGGGAAGGGAAAAGAAAATAATAATAGCAGACTGATAAGATTCCCCAGCCTTTTCTGTGAAACACAGGGCTTAAGTCCCAGCCAGGCTGTGCAAAAAGTGGGCCCAGGGAAGCCAGAGCTGTTCCAGCACAAGAATATCAAAGTGAAAACCAGGCGAGTTGTCCCAGCAGGGATCATCACAACTGCAGCTCGCTTTCTCTTTACATTTTAGGGCACATTTGGGGCACATTTTGGGGACATTTAGACCCCTGGGGCTGGAGCACTATGCATCAACCCACCAATGCCAGAGCTTGCAGGGCTGTACCTACATGCCTCAAATAGGTCAGGAAGATGTTCCCACTGGAGCACATTGGTCTTTGTTCACCTATGTTGGTATTTCTTCTGATTGCTCAGAGGGTGCTGGGTGCTCTCAGGCTCTCTAGTAGGTACCGCTGGAGAAAAGGGACATGGGGACACCCACTCTGCCGTTCCCAGGAATGCAGGTGGAAGACCATGTCAGTGTGTGATTGATCGAGGAGCTGCTCCCCACACGGCTCACAGCCACAGTCTTTTCCTGTCACATGAAGTGAAATCCATCAGCTTTCCCAACCTGCTATATGGCTCAAAGATCAGTGTTTCTGTTTCAAACCTAAAGACATGCTTATGTGCTCAGAAACTTGTCTCCCACACCCTGCCATGCAGTTATATGATCTGAGCAAAATAAAGGCTTCTCTGGCAAATCTTTATTCAATCACAGCCTTCAGCAGTAGGGGCAAAGTGGGATTAAGCAGGAGAGTGGCTGCGTGCTGCAGACCAGGTCTGCATTCAGGGAAGGGTCATCAGGAGCTCGGAGGCAGAAGCACTCTGATACCTGATGGGTTCCTCCCAGAGAGGAGAGGGGACCCCTGAGGCCACCAGACAGACAGGAAAGGGATGAGGAGTTAGGGACCAAAGAGACAAGTTGTTAGGCACTTAACAAGGAGGTGAAGACTTAGAAGCAAAAGACAGAGTCTCCTTGTCAATTGGAAATGCCTGGCAGCGGAAGCAAAGACAGGCTGGCAAGATGGGGATATAATTAACAGGGTATCAGTTCCCCTAATAAAAGCATGCTGGGATGGCAGCCCGTTGGCTCCTTGCTGACCTGCATAAGCTTTGTGGGCTCTTTGAAGTTGGCTGCCTGCGGGGTTGGGACACACACAAACACACTCGCTGCACGTCCCATGCTGGCAGTGGCACACATCGTGCTGGCTGCAGAGCTGAGGTGATTATGAAATAGTGTGATTAGTCCCTGGAAACCCCTGGGTGTGTTTTGGCTGATGCCAACCGCTCTGATAAAGTGCGAAGAGAAGGGGACCTGCTGGGCAAATGCACTCCTACTGACTCCTGCCTTGGCTGCAAAGTGAATCGGCCTCAGCAGCATCCCTGAGGATGGGAATTTCTGCTTTTGTCCTTGCTAGTCCCCTCTTGCCTTGTCACACCCAGTTGTGGCAGGGAGAGGGATTCAGTGCATGTCTTAAATCTCCAATTTACGGAGTTGTTAAGAGCAGCACACTGTTGGAAAGAAAACTGGGAAACATGAACCAAATCTACCTCAGAGGTCTAAAAACAAAAAAGGAGTAAAAAGGTCTCATGTTAACCATAAACCTTTGGTGACTCTTAAGCTCACCTTTGTTTCTGTGGGGAGCTACAGTCCTACCCACAGGACTGATACTGCAGGTGTCCATGCAGCTATGCAGCCTCTTGTTCAGACTGTGGCTGCAAGCAGCTCCATGACTGCAAACCCAAGCCCTGAAGACCTACAAACTCTTTACAGGGATGGCTGAGAATCACCCAGCTCTGCTACAGATAGGAAGGAAAGAAGGATGTTAAAGATGCGTTCTCACATTGATGGCAGGGCTGCTTCAGCTGAGTCCCCCATCCCCAGCCCACCAGTTCTGCCCACTTTAGGGCATCTGGTCATGCAGCTCCACTCAGTGAATGGATGTGGTCTGTGGCAGAAAGCCTCATTTAGGAGGGGAAAATACAGAGGGTTTTCATCATCTGGATGATCTCCACAATCCACTAGCATGACAAAAAGGCAGAAGTGAGCAGCTGGAAAGACAGACTTTAAGGGAGTGTTAAGACAGCTGTGAAACCACAGCCCAAGGGGACATGTCCCTTCATCACAATTCATTGCCCATCAGGAACAGGGGACATTTCTCTGATCAGCTTTAGTTAAGGGTGAAGATTTCTGACATGTCCTTCCAAGGCAGCCTGTCTGCAGACCCTCTCCCCATCAGTCTGTGGAGACAGTCGGGGAGCAGGACACGAGCCACCCACAGCAGAACAGCATGTTTTGGATCATGCTCTATTAAAAGATCAGCAGTATAACACAGAAAACAATTAAAAAATGACAATGACAGATGACTTCACCTTGTCTGGAAAGCTTGCTCGCTCTACCCAGGGTCAACCCCTGCCTTGGGAACCCAGCCTCCAGCTTGCAACCCACTTCCAGGGGGGAGTCCCCCTCCTGCCAGCCAGATTCTGTTGGGCTCCCTTGCACATTCTACAAACCTTGCTTGGGGTTGCAAGCCTGTGTTTGGGAGAGTCATGGGCCATAGCTTTCAGCACAGGGCAGACTTGCTTTGACATTACTGAAAGGGAACACAAATATTGTCTGCAAATGTAAACCATATCTACATCTAGGAAAGTATCCACTTTTGTTTCCTAAAAATTAGCATCTTCCAGCATCCAGTCTAATAGCAAGCGTTATCCTGCTTTTTGAGCCAGCCCAGATCTAATAATTTATGACAAAATAATTAATCTCCCTCACTTTGCCCAGTAAATGCTCCCAATATGTCATTTCAGTGTCAAACTTCCCAGAGTCATTACCCTCCCCAGCATCAGACTCAACGGCGACGTGCAGGGTAGCCTGAGCCAGACACTCCTGCCACAGTCAGCAAACAAGTGTGTTTTACATTAGGCATATTAAGAGGAACAGTCCTATTGCAAGAATATTAAATTAAAGGAAAACAGCAAGGAGAAAGATTCAACCCTGGATATACACAGAGGAACACAGGACCAGCCTTAGATTTAAAGCATGTGGAAGCACATTGTAATTTCTTCAGTCTATTTGAGCTGTCTAAAGTTACAGACACAGTTACGGTTGTGTTTAGTAACTCCAGGGACAGATGGCAAACTCATTCTTATGTTATCTCCTCTGCTTCTCAGGACAGTCGTATTATACTATAAAGTCATTTACCCCATGACTCTCAGAAGGGAAATTCTCTGTGGTCCTACACTAGAGCTCAACAGAGCCTTGCTGAAGAACTGCATGTCTGTGCATGAGAGTGCATTTATGTGTGTAAGGTGTTAACCTGACACATCTGCCAGGCAGCAGCCCAGGGCTGTGAGGTTTCTTGCCTGTGGCACAGCACCAGTGCTGCAAACCTTGCACTCAGACCCCAATAAATCAGTCCTGGCTTCTCACCTGGGCAGACTCCTGCTGCCTCACAGTCACTTGCCTTCCCCAGCTATTTTCTCTCAGTCCTTGAAGACCATTCACAAGGAGGCACACATAATTTTCCTCCCCTTCAGGCCTTTCCCACCTCCTGTCAGCTGTAGCACTTGGAAAAAATACAAGATTCCCCAGCCAGGGTTTATTGTACCAGCACAAAATGCAAAAACACCTGCACTTCTGTATCGTTGTCTTGCTGCCTGGGATGGCTCAGTACAAGCAACGCTCAGGGTGCTGTGGAGCAAGACCCTCATATCAGCAAAGCAAAGCAAAAAGCTGAAAGCAACACTGGGAAAAACAAGGAGAGAACATTTTCAGAGTGGTGACTAGTGAAGGCATAACAATCAGCAAAATCAGGATCTGATCAAGTGGCCATTCCCTAGACACGGAGTCACCCACAGCAGATGCTAACGTTGCTGGAGCTATTCTGTAGGCTTGTAACTTTGTACAGTCATTTTGCATTTTATAAAATTAATCGAGGTCTACAGGAGGCCACATAGTTCTTTGTTTAATCCAAGGTGGCTTTACAGAGCCTATAGAAGCTAAGGGCTAAGAAAGCCCTGCACAACTGCTGTGTTGCATATTCACTTTAGCAGCAAGAGATCAGAACTCGCCTGGAGCATGTGCGGAGCAGAGGTGGACCCAGGGCTCCCACAGGCAGATTAAAATGGTGAGGGAACTATTGAAAGGCTCAACAATGCTGGACAGAGTGGTTTGGCTCCTTGTAGGGAAACTTCAGATCCTCCTGCAGATCCAGATTTTCTTCAAAACTCGAGCATGCTTAGATCTGAAGGTCTGGCTTGGCTTTTTCTCTGCTGCTAACAGCATTCAGTGTGAAATGTACAGCATGCCGGAGAGTGCTAATGCCTTGCAGACCTGGGTTGTGTCATTCCCCAGTGTTATTTATACAAAACTATTTAAAAGCACAGGGTAAAACTTATAGCAGTGTCTATGTGGAATATTCATTTTATCTAATTTTATCCACCTGCAAGCTGCGTGCCTTACATTAGACACCCAACATAGAGATAACTGAAGTCTTCAAGCTTCCTTTGCAATCAAAAGGCCTCTCTAGCAGGTCTATCCTAACCTGAACACTCATCCTGGGAAGAGAAAAATCACCTTCTAGCCATGTGTCCCTTTCCTCCAGCCACATAGCTCTGAGAAGTTGCTTCAGCTAAACACTTTGGCTGTTAGGCAGGTAGATCAGGTAAAATGAATCTTGCTGGTGTGACTAAAGAACTTAATTCCCATTTTCAGTAGTGACTTAGGCACCCCAGCCAGGTTGTTAGATTCATCAGGGACCTAAAAATATCGATAATGATTTGCAGGCTGTTATAGTAAGGGATGTGAGGCTGTTCAGCAGACTTTAGGTTCATTATGTTCATTAAGTTCCTATTTTCAGTAGTGACTTAGGCACCCCTAGCCAGGTTGTTAGATTCATCTGGGACCTAAAAATACCAGTAATGATTTGCAGGCAGTTGCAGTAAAAGATGTCAGGCTGTTCAGCAGACTTTAGAATCATTAGTCTCATAGCTGCCTATATAGTTCTGAAGAAGTTTTTTCCCATTTTTGGTGTCCCACATCCAAAAACCCTTGAACACAAGCCTGCATGCAGCTCCTCTCTCTAAGGCAAGATGTAGGCTCTTTGGGGCAGAGCTGTTGGTCTAATTTGTCTGAGCAATGCAGGGCACACCTTCTCCCAGGTCTGGGCTTCGAACACTATCATGATACCAAGAACAAGAAAAAAGAACAAGCCCAGAAGATACCAGCAAAGACCTGAATGTTGTGCATTTGTCATTCCCTTTAAAGTCACAAAGTTTAAAGTCATTCCCTTTAAAGTCTGAAGTTCCTCAGATGCTGTGTGCATCTGAGGAACTTCAGGCTTGGCTACAAGCAGGTAGGACCCTGCCTCTAGACTTCTGCTTCATCAGTAGAGTGGAAGATGGTTCTCTCTCCACCTTGTGTCCTTCTAAGGAGAAAGAATTGGGCTAAATGCAAGCAAGTCATGGTATAAGCTGACAAGAAACTTCCATGAAATTCCTTACCCTCTGCAGGACAAATGGCAGTGCCAAAAATGCAGCAAAGGCAGCAAACCAGGCAATCACTGTAGCAGTGCCTCATGCCATACAACAGCTCCTAATACCTAGCCTTGTTAACATCAAAGACCACACGCTCTGAGGCAGATCATCTGCCTTTAGTTAGGCCTGGGATTATGCTGAAAGTGTCTCATTAGATCTCCAGCACTGCCAGACAAACCCAGCCAGCCTGCTCAGTGCAGCAGCCAAAGTGTCCCCTCCATCTGCATTATGGCTGCATGAGCCAGCACAGCTGTATGGAACCCAAGGTGGCCTGACAGGAGTGTCCTCTGTCAGCAAAATCCCAAGGAAAAAAATAATAAGAAAAAAAAAAACCAAGAAAAAAGCTGCAGGGGGAGCAAGCATAGCAGCAAGCTGGATAACCAGCTGCAAATCAAAGCAGGGAGGATATTTGCTTATACCCACTTTACCTCAGAGCTTTCTGCTTTGCAACTCCCATTCCAATGCTCAGCAAGAAAATAAATACTCCCAGAAACAAACTGCAAATATTAGTCACTGTTAAACGCTCTTGTTTTCTGTGAGCTCTATTCAGTCACCCCAGCAAAGCTAAAATAATCATATTTAGATAATTGCCTCACTGCAGACAACTTAGTCTGCAAAAATGAAGAATGTCCAAAGGAGCTGAATCTGCCCCATCCCTGTGCCAGGGTGGGAGCCTGCCACACTCACTCACAAGAGCAAGCCTTCCCTGCTGTGCGCCTGCATAAAAAGGCTGACCATGTCCTTTCAGAGGCTGCTTTCACCACTCCCCCTCTGCTCCCTTTCCACAGCCCTCCAGCCCCAAAGGAAATATTGAGTGTGAAATATTACAAACCAAAGAAAATCTCACTTTAAAGGCAACACATTCAGGAAACGGAATAAAAATAATAACAGAGTGGCACAGCTAGCAATACAGCTTTGAAGGGCTGGCAGCGTGCTTGCTAATACTGAGCATTTGTACCTCTCTGCCAGAGCAGGGAGGGATGGAGCGGCCAAAAGGTCAGCACTGAGCTGAGGAGTAACAGCCAGAGTGCTTTATACTTGAAACAAGGCTTGGCAAAACTCGCGGAAATCAAGATTTTTGTCAGACATTGAAAACTATTTTTGTCACTGTTGTTGCTGGGCATTTTGGATACAAAGTAGTAGAGGCTTTGGGGGGAAAGGGACTGCTGTAATTTAACTCAAGGACCTATGTCCTCCTCGAGGCTAAAAGGAATGGATGACCTGCAGGTATTGCTCATTGGCTTGTACACTGAGTAACACAGCATCCAGTGCTTCCCATTTCCTCTCTACCTTTTGTTTGGGTTTGTTTTTTTTTTTTAGACAGGCTTCCTAGGCTGTGCTCTTGCTCTTTTTCTCCTGTTTCTAAGATTTTCAGTCTGTTGGACCTTTTTTCTCCGCTTTGAAGAGCTGTATTATACTGAGAAGGAGCCAAACACACACAAGCTGACTGTGGCATCTGAAGCAAACTGAAAAGCCTTCCGTCTAGACTTGCTGCCTTCAGGTGTCTGCTCCTCAGACCTGATGCCAGGCACTGGTTTATTTTGCCTCCCTCACATGGGCAGAGCAGTTTGCACCATTGCTCCCAAACCCGCTGCAGACACAGCAATGTGGGGTGGTTTAAATAGTCTGAAGATTTGGTGTTTGCCATCCTGGTGGTCTGAAGGGAGATGGCTACCAAGCATCTGTGCTCAGAAAGAGACTGGTGTCTTCTTCAACTAGCTCTGATCTGCTAGGACCAGGCGGGAATGGTTTCTCCAGGTGGCATTTGTCCTTTTTTCTGCCTTTATGCCTGAAGACACTGATTAGGAGCAGGCAGTGCTGAACAGGGAGGCTGTGAGCTCATGCAGACCCTGGGATAAAAATAAGGCAAACCAAGACACCTTGCTATAATGTGCATCTACTGATCCCAGACTGTCTCCTCTGCTGGCTCAGTACTCCCTGCAGGAGCTGCTCATTACTAAACAGAAATTAATAACTATCATTTTCTTTATTTCTTTCCCTTTTCTGTTTCTCTCTTTCTCTGTTTCTCCATTGCACAAGCACAGCCTGGAGAACATTTTCTGCAGTTGCCTGCGAGTCACCCATCTATTTTCTTGGGGTGCTGGAAACAATGGGGCCTGGTGTTTGCTGTCAGAGGTTGGGGTGCAGATCTACTGTGCCATCTGTTCAGGGCAGTGGGACAGTCATGCTGTCCTCCTCCCGCCTGGCACTCACACAGTGGCTCTGAAAACAGAGCCCGATAAGGCAGCCAAGAGTACCCTGCAGTGGGCTGAGGGCTCCTTCCAGAACCCTTGCAAAGGGGAAGATGACCCACAAGAACATTCTGCCTCTTGGGAAACCATAGTAGATGACCTGGTGTTGGCCAGGGCTCAGTGACACCCACCGGAGATTGGTTTCCAAGGCTCAGACGGTTAATAGAAATGATTTGTCAGGGAGCTAATAAAATAATTGATAGTGGGGAGAACACCCTCAAGTAATTGATAACTAGGGTCCTCCAGGTAACAGCTGGCACTGACAAGTAATAATTGCCTGGCCAAGAGAAAATTGCTGCACTGCAGATCACTGTCAGAGACGTATGCTGCATGTGATAGATAGACTGGTGCGTCTCTCTCCATCTCCTGCCTCACCAGCAGGTAGTGAACCCACTCTATTGGAAGCCCTCTGCCTGCTCCCTATTACATCTACTGCAACGAGATAATTTTAGAGATTGCTCCCTAGCCACTACCTACCTTGAGTTTTGCAAACAAAAGAAATGAGCACTGCTCCTTGTTTTATTACGTGACTGCTGAGCTCGGAGACCTCAAAATGCCAGCTTGCAAATATTAATTCATGATGCTTTGTGTTTGCTCCTGGTGTCATGGAAACATTTGCAACCATTTTAGCTAATCATAAAACCAGAGACGGTTCCTCACTATTGTTCTCATAAAAAGCGCTCAGAAAAAGTTGACTAGGCACGTGCCCCATTCACTGCAAATGTTGTCTTTAGGTTTAAAAACCATAAACACTCATATGTTTGTGCCCATTATAAATCAGCTGAGTTTGAAAACTAGACAAAAACCATCACATTGGTTCAGCCTCTGGGCTTTTCTTTTGTTTATTCGCAGGTCTAGATAAACCATCGACTGCAGCAAAGATTAAATGGAACAAACCAAAGCAACGTTGTTCACCTCTTTGAATTAATTTACCCCATAATTCTGTTTGTGGCTTTCACAGCTACAGGGTGCTCCTGCACAGTAACTTTCAGTCTGTACACTGCACCTGCCCCTTTATCAAACACCTTGGGCAACCCTGACCCCAGCAATTTAACCCAAATTCAGAGGGCAAAGGGGCAGTTTCACTCAGTTGAAACATCTGGAATGCATCAAGCTGCCAGCAGTCCCCTTGCACTCTTAGCCCAAACTCCTATGTGTGATCATGTAGTTAGGGCTTCAACAAAGATACCTAAACCTGAGCCTAATTTTAAGTTAACTTTGTGCCAAGTACTGTGCAAAGTAGGGGTGGGTGCTTGCATGCCCTGCTAATAGTAACCATGTGTGTGCAGAGAGACAGAGGAGCTTGTGACTTAGTGAGTTTTCTAGCCCCTTGTCAATCATATGTTTCACTCTCTGTTAATTCCCCAGTGACAAACCCAATGCCCAAAATACACATATCCTCCACAGTCACCTATTTATGGAGCTAATGCTCTAAATTGGTACTTGGTAAATCTCCTTTGTGAGGGAGCTATGTCAGTGCTGCCAATATTATAATAGAGCCTAATCATTTATCAGTTCTCCCCTTCACACCATTATTCCTCGTCTAACAGCTCCGGCTTTTGGAGCTGAAAACTAATGTCATAGGCTCATCAGTATGCTGGAGGGCTGCCTGTGCATCTCAGCCACGCACACTGATAGCATGAAATCCGTGGAGGGCATAATGAAAATTCACACGCCTCTCCATAATACCATCAGCATACTTTAGAGCCTGTTCCCTATCACTGGCACAAAGAGCTGGCCCCAGATGTCCCATGCATTTGGCCCTGCCATACTCATCACCACAGACACAGATAAGTATACTTGGTGAAATGTGAGGAAAAAACAAAGGTCCTTTCCAGGCTGAGTGTACCTTTGTCATTTTTTATGCAAACCTTTCATTTACACAGCTTCTCCTGTTGTCGCACTGAAAGCATGACCTTGAACAAAAATGCTTTGCTCTTTTTAAGGGACCTAGCAAGCTCCTGAAAGCACAGAAAGCCACACAGGGAATCACAGGAGATCAGCAGCACTTTAGGGTGTGGGGTGGGATATAAAGCAAGGCAGCAAACACTCTTCCATCTCCAAGAACTGCATTTGTCTGAATTTCATATTTTTATTACTGTGTTACCAGTCCCTGTGGCATCTCCCTAGCCTGGCAAAAAGGTCATGCTGTGATTCAGGCAGAAGCCCTGCAAGTGTCACCTCCACCCAAGAGCAATGGGGCTGGTGGGCTCCTTCCCTCCACTGCATTTCTGGGTTTGCTCAATAGCACCGAGTACTGACACAGTGTCTCTGATGCAAATGGCAAGCTGACGTCTGCCAGATCCTGTCAGAGAGGTAGATCATGACAACACAGAGAAGCTATCAAAGCCTAACTCATCCTGCCCATTCTTAACCAATAAGGAGTAAACCTGGCTAGGGGTGGAGAGGCAGTCTTTGGTCTGTAAGGAAGGACACCTGCACGTCCTAGCCTCTTTCTCCTTAGGCAGATGCACTAGCCTTAACCTCATCATCCCCCCCCCCCCCCCGATTCATGTGCTTGCATGAGTCAGAACTCTCATATTTATAATATTGCAGAAATAATGGGGAGGAGAGCAACACACCATGATCCCAAGCACAGAGTAACCACAGAGGAACAGATGATCCCTGCCTCAAAGCACTTATGATGTGGCTGGGTGAGAGACAAAAGCTAGAATGGAAACAGAGGGAAAAGAAGTACCTAAAATCACCCAGCAAGGTAGCAGCAGTGCTGAGAACAAATCCAGCTTCCAACCCTAGGCTCAGCACCCTACTGACCTGCAAACATCACCTCTGATTTCACAGGCATTCAGGTAAGAAATCAAATGTAACACAGAAATAAAACACATGAAGCTAGTTAGCCATCTTATTATTACATCTCTCTGTGCTAAGTGTCTGTTCCAGCACTGGGGCTCTCTCTTTTCATCCATCCATACAATATACCCACTGTTATCTCGTGACTCTGGAGTCGCATGACCCAACCATGAAAAAATGGTTCTGATTCATTTGCATTAAAGATGTGGATATTTTAAGGGGCATAGAAGACCTTCTCTCGTGATTGTTAAAAGTCCACAGTAAAGCACACAGAGCATAAGCCACTAGGTCATGAGTTGTAGCATTTCTTCCATTCTTATCTCCTTTCTCCAGCTTGCCAGAACACTGCAAGCCATCATATTGATATATAAGCAGCAAAATCTCCCTCCCAGCATGGAGAAAAAAAAAATCACCTTTAAACAGCATTGGCTTTTGCCAATGAAGTGCATGGCTAAACTGCAGGAAGCAGGACACAGGTTATTACAAATATTAAATACAAGCAACAAAAGGATAACAAGAAAGTACAGCCATGAGCATCGTCTCAATAATTTGCAGCAAGCTGTGTGGTCCCACAGGGAAATGAACATAGCTGGCACTCCAATGCACAGATCTCAGTTTTCCAAGCAAGCCAAATTGAAATCAAATAGGATGAAGAAAACAGGTTATTCTGCAACCAGACTTCAGACTCAGTTCCTCAATTAGCTTTCTGATGAAGCATTGCCTTTACTTTGAACCCACTCCTGAGGGAAGCAGCATACAGCTGATGTATCTTATGCACAGAGCACTCTCACGTGATGGAAATACTTATCTACAAGCAATGCAGATCAGAGGAAGAAAATTACAGTCTCAGCCTCCCACTCTCACCCCTGCCAGCTCTCCTCTGCCTCCTGCTCACTGTGCAAAGCCTCTGGCCCCACTTTTCTTGCACTGTGCCTGAGCAGTTGGCAAAGGCTTTGTCTGGGTTAAGGGACTGTTCCCCTTAAACCCACATGTTCATCCCACATGCCTTGGAGAAAACAAGCATCTGGTTTGAAAGGCAACAGCAGGCACTAAAAAGATCTTCAGGAAGGGGTGTCCAGCTGACAGCAAAACTGGCGGCTGCAGGAAGCACAGCAAACCACAGCAGCAGAGGAGTCTGTCCCCAGGCTGGGACATAAGGGACTCAGGGACCCATTATTGAAACCTAACAACTGATCAGTCGCATGTTCGGCCAGCCATCTTGCACTGCAGTCTATAAATTAGCCTCTATTTCCCCTTTTGTAAGGGAAGAGGGGGAGGAGTAGAGTTTCTAGCTTATTCCTACATCTTAGAGAAGAAATCCTATATTATTAATACAGTCATATATCATGCTGCCTGCTCTGTAAGAAATGAAACTCCTTTTAACACACAAATCAATCCTTTCCTATGGAAAGGAAACAAACATAATCACTACTAAGTATCTCTAGCCCTTCTTGGCTTTTGTATCTGGGGCCCTGAACATCTTGATATTCTTCATGGATTTTCAGTGCTGACCAAGAGTTGAACTCACTGCAAGTGAAATTTCTGGAGGAAGCTGGGAGTGTCCCATCTGAAAGCTATAAAGAGCTCCATGGAAAACAACAAAAAACACTCATACGTCTGCAATAGATTTATTTGTTGGATTATGAAAGTCTTCCTTAAAGTTGCATTTTATGTCCCAAACTCAGGAAGGCATCTCCAATCAGGATATCACTCAAACACATTATTAATTTTAAAGCAGACATGCCAAATACATGGTCTGTTGGCCAGCTCCAACATGTACAATACATTCACCATGCACTACGTGTCATATTTTCCAGGACTGTATTTTCATTCCATAAATTATTGCATTCCTGACTGCAAAAACCAGCAACCTGATGCAACCAGCATGGACGGCAGTATCTGTCTGACTGTGTGGACAACCAGCATCAATGACGCTGAGAAGCAAATACCACAGATCCCCTCCTTTCAGATGGAAGCAAGAAGCCATCCTTTGCATCCCACACAATGCATATGGATCAGTACTTCAAAATTCCTGCTTTGTACCCCCATGGTTCCTCTGGATCTCAAAGGGAGATCTCACTGCTGGCAAACTCTCTGGGCCCACCAGACAGTGTCTGCTCACTGCAAGCATCCTAGTCCATGCAATGTGCTCAGAGGGGAATTTGGCTGCAAATTCTCCATCTGCATCATAGCTCAAATATCTTTCCTGAATGAAGACCCCCCCCAAAAAAAGAAGAATTTAACTCTCTATCTAAAGGAAGAAAGGAGGAATGCAGAGAATGAACCCACCAACATCAGAAGCCAGAAAGCTGCCTTTTAGCCACCAAGACAATCTCACTGATAGACTTGATTTT
Source organism: Melopsittacus undulatus (assembly GCF_012275295.1). NCBI lineage: Eukaryota > Metazoa > Chordata > Aves > Psittaciformes > Psittaculidae > Melopsittacus > Melopsittacus undulatus. The sequence goes on from NC_047530.1 coordinate 9,516,605, forward strand.
TCTCACCCCAGCTGGGAGTAATGTTTTCTTTTTTCTTTTTTTTTTTTTATTCATTTGCTGAATGTGTTCATTTTACAGAGTGATTTTTTAAAAAAAAAAAAAAGACAACAGACATTCATGGCTCCCAGCTGTCAAAAGCCACAAAATGCCTGAGGCTGTCTGTCTTCTTGCAAATGCTGAAGCCATTTCTCTCTGTGCACGTACTGTATGTTCTCATTAATCAAATTGCAGACTCAACTCAGTCTATAGCATTACTCAGAAGCCAAAAGAGACACTTTAGGATCAGTAATGTAACACAACATTGTCGAACCTACCATGGCATTGTTGAGCACAAATGTGTCAGCTGGGTTTTTCTGCCACTGAAGTCAGTTGGAGGCTTTTAATTTAATGTGGCTCAATCTAAAGTCAGGATCAATGACTGAGGGACAGTGGTAATATTTACAGATTGGAGGAATGTTTCTTTTGAGTATTATCACCAGAAAAAGGCATAGCCCCAGATCATCAAAATCAAATAGTTGCAGCAGATTGACTGAAGTCCATCACAGTCAGACCTAATACAAAAGTGTTTCACTTCCACTGAAAAACCACACATGGGTCTGTCTGGTGACTCATGGTGTCCCTCAGGCTCCTCTTGCTGAAGTCCAGAGAGCAAAAAGGTCCCTGGGATGTGGATGTGCATGGGGTGCCGAGGTGGAGAACAGCCCATTCACCATTTTCTGCTGGAAAAACATATCTATGCCTGGGGTTCTCACTTCAAAAACGAAGTTGAAAAGCTTAAATGGTTCAGGGAAGAGCTCTAATAAAGGAGGAAAGCTGGTCTTGAGAGAGAGGTTAGAAAGTCAATCTGCTCAGCTAATGCAACAGAAAGTTCAAAGGTGCTGATGTTGATTTCAGTTTTCAGTATCAGAGCCTCTCCCAACCAACAGAAGCAAAATGACATCACACAGCTGCAGGTTTGGGTGGAAGACATTCCAACTGGAATTCCAGAGCTACAGAAATTGAACAGAGACGATCACGAAGCGGAACGGTCTTGCCAGTACTGTGGCATCCTCGTTGGGAGCTTGTATGCTCCCACTCAGGCAGGGGCTGGGCTCAGGCGGTGCAGCTCTGGCACACCTCATGCCCGCAAAACCCTCTCATCTTGCTCACAGCCATAGGAATTGAATAAGTTAAAACTGGGGCCAGTGAAGAGCAAGCAGTGACGTGACCCGCTGCTCAGTGCCAGCTCAGCAACATAGCCCACGGGCCCAACTGGAGCAACACAGGCTGGATGTAATTGCCCCTTCTTGATGTTCTTAACCCCAGAGAAGCCACAAAAGCATCTCTCACATCTCTGGCAGCAGTGGAGGACTCATATTGGAGGCCAGGAGGCTTCTCACAAGGCTCCTCTCGGACAGCTTTAAGAATTACCTTCACTCTGGTAATGAGATATTTCATGTCTTGCACTTCTCTCTGTTAAGTCAGGTGGAGGGTCAAGGCACAATGGCTTCACTGTGAAGCATTTGTCAGATGTCAATAATTCAGTTAATGGCTGTGAAAATGTCCATCTTGTCTGGCAGCAGCTAAGCAATGTGAGGGTCACCATGGGAAAATAAGCAGCAGCAATGAGAAAAAGAAAATGGGAAAAGCATGAGCAGAGTCCTGCACATACTCTGGGAGAAACACAGGACCTTCCTTCATCACATTTCATTCATAAAAATGCTTTTGCTTAGAAGGTTTGTATCTTATCTCATCATTAGGTCATCTTTTAACTACTGATAACTTTAATTTCAGCAGATACTTAATGTGCTAATCAAAGCTGATGGCTCTCAGCAGGATGGAAAATCCCAAGTATGGACGTTATTATTTGGCTTCTAAAGAAAAACATTGGAATTACTTACTGCTCTCTTCACAGCACATAATAATTCACCCACACTGGTCTGTTTTATACCCATGTTATCCAGGCACACATTACTTCATCTGTTGCATTCCAGATCAGGTGGAGGGACATATTATGGAGCAAGCAGTAGTGGAAGATCCCTGGTTTTTGTGCCATTAACCAGAGCTCTTCTGCTTCTCTAAAGTTAACAGCCAGGCAAAAACTTCACATCTGCAATACAAACAGGTGCTCACAAGGACTGCACGCTTATTCCTTTGAGGAGCAGGGCTTGATTGTGGGTGAGGACGCAGGTATTGCCCAGAGGTTCAGAGCATTACAGGCATCTTGGGCACAAATTTCCTTTCCTCAGATTTCCATATCTGCTCTGGGGCTGGGGACCAAACTGGGGCAGTACTTTCAGCATGGGACCCAGGTCCCCTACCCCTGCCTTGCTGCAGGCTTCTGTGGGTGGGCTCACAACTAGGGAGAAGATAAATTTCCCCTGTCCTTCCCTTGGCTCAGGGTTGTAAAATATGGCCTCTTGGAAAGACCAGCACTCTAATAAATCCTGACCTGCCTGGGTGACGTATGGTTGCATGATACGATCAGTTCCAGAGGGAGGCAATCACTGACAAGATTAAACTGAGAGGTTGCACTGGGTGGGCAGGATGGGTAAACTCCCAAGTAATGGTCCAAGCCTTCCTCCAGTCCCTTCGCAAGCAGTGGTGCTCCCTGAGCAGGCCAGTATTTGATGGAAGAGGAGGCTGAGGAAAAGGCTGCAATCAACTCACCCAAAGCAAAGCAGCCTCTTCTCCAGCCAGGAGCAGACTTCAGGGTAGATCGTAAGACCAAGGGTGGCATCTCTAATCCTTCATGGCCTGGACCTGCAGCACTCTCTGATCAGCAAAATCTGGACTCCAGGAACTTCACTGTCACTCAGGATGGTTCAGGCAAGAGAAGTGTGGATAAAAGCTCTTGCAGCAATGATGTCTCTGCACCGCTTTCCTCCCTAGTATCCCCAGCTCCTGTTGATAGCCAGATCATTGTGCCAAGGCAGCTGATACCTGAAAGCCACACATCCTCAATGAACTCAGAATCAAAAAGCAGAGCAAGACACTCCACAGTCAGTTCCATTCAACCCACCCTGATTCCCAACAGGCCCATGCAAACCCCATGCTGGATGTGGCTCTGCCATTGTCGTTGGCAGGGTCCACCAGCCCCCTCTGAGATATGTAGAGAAAAACATCCACTTCTGCAGCATTTACTTCTTCTCTTTCTACCTGACAACAGCAAATTGGGAGCGTAAGTGCTCAGGCAGCATCTGAGTTCCTAAGGGAACTCAGTACATCCATGGTATAAGTGAGTTTTAAGATTCTCAGTTGGCAACCTCTTTGTGGAAATACTACTTATCAGCCTGGGTCCTCTTGTGCTTCATCTTTTGAAGAAATACAATTAACCTGCTTCCCTTTGTACTTGATAGTTCTAACATCAAAGAGCATCACCTGGAAGACCTTTTATAGGCACAATAAATGCCATGGCAACTGCAAAGTTATTTCCAAGGAATCTCACCTGCAGCCTTCAGACAGCAAGTCCAGGAAACACTTCCCACATTGTAATTTCTCTCTTTCATATCCTCCAATTCTGGGAAAGTATTGACTAAGTGTTAAGCTTCCAGACTAAATTTCTGATATGACCCCTTGAAAGAGCAAGAACCCATAATTTGAATTTATCTGGTAATGTTTGTACAGAAACACTGATTGCTGTGATTAATTGTCACATTATGCAGGAGCATCCTGTTCAGAGAAAAAAATAGACTGCTGTATATGGGTTATTTACAACCCAGCTGCTCCAGCCATTAAAATTGCCCTGAATATCTGCTTTCCTCGCCACAGTTTGAACAAGTGGATTAGTCCCTGAAATCACAAGGCCCTGTGTTTTCCAGCTCAGTAAAGCTCATCACAAAAAAAAGGAGGCCTTGCCTCAATAAATAGCACTATTAAAGGCACTCCTTTAAGAATGAGCCTTCCCAGCAATGCTTCGACTCCAGAAAGAGCCTGTTCTGATCACTAAAGGAACACATCAGAAATAACCTTGGAATTTGTATGTTTGTATCTGCGTAGCTGTGGAAACAGTTCAAGAGTGATGGGTTTTTTTTTTTTGTTTGGTGGCAAATAGAAAATCTATGATATTCTTCAATATTCCAAGGCCTCACCCTGTCCTGTTGCAAGCAAAGGGCTTTCACCCAAGCTGGGATTTTTTATAAACACCTCCCCTGCCCCAGCACAAAGCAATGCAGTGTTGAGCACATTCCTTGGCATCCTCACCCCTAATTGCTCTCAGGCTGTTGCAACACTTCTTGTGTTCTCTGCTGGATGTGGCAAACAAAGGGTTGACTTGATTTTGGATGAGGCTGTGCTGACCTCTGGTCTTGCTGAATCCACACTCCTGGTGGGATGTTTGGGAAACATGCAAGGAGCCTGGCTGAGATATGAATCACCTGCTGGTTGGGGTGAAATGAATTCTCTTCTCTGCAGCTTGCAGGAGATATTGCTGAGATGGCTGCAGCTAGCAGAACGACTGGAGAGCATAGTGCAAAGTATCTCTGGTTGGATCCTCACACAAACAAATGCCCCAAAACTACCCATAGGAATAACCTAGCTTAACTTTTTCATTACCACTGTTTTCCTCTTCTCCTCACTGCTCTTGCTCTCATCCCCACCTTCTTTGAAGCACTTCTAGGAGAGCTCCCTGCTGCCTCCTTCTATCTTTTGAACCTGCAACCCAGCCTCAAAGGAGCGAAGCCTGAGATACACTGAGCTGTCCTGCCCAGCAAATCAGCATACTGCCCCACCAACACAACTATCTCTTCCTAGAGGAGCAATTTGCCTTCGCATCCCTGCTTTCTCCCTACTTCCCAACCCATTGAGACAGGACCCCTGCAATGGGAGCAGATAAAGACTCAGTCCTGCTGCCAACTCAAGCATTCATTGAAATTTGAGTAACTTCCTTCCTGGCATGGAAAAATCTCAAGCCAAACCTCTGTAGGGCAGTGATCAGCTCACAGACACTCATGCCACAAACCCCTCGCAAAACCCCATTCCAAACTACCTACTGCTTATGTTGTGTTAAATTCCTTTCCCAAGTCCCTGCAGGCACCAAGCATGCCAATCCCAGCCAGAGCCTCTAGCACCACTGTAATGTTAATAACAGGTACAACCTCTTAGTGCAAACCAGCTAACGCATATTGCCATGTACACGAGCTTGCCTTTAACCATGTCTGCATGCACAAGCTGTTGTTCCCTGCAGCAACCCCAGTAAACAGAATACCCTGGAGCAGTACAACATGCTTGTTTAAGGTAGGGTTAAGTAGCTGATGATAAACTATCACCACCATAATTGAAACCCACACACGCAGTGCCAGATGTATTCAGCATTCTGCGAACAAAGGCTCCAGGCCAGCACTTAGTGATGTGTGAGCCAAAGGGTTTGCTCAGGACTAGACTGAGCCTGGCATAAAGCTTGGGAAGGAAATTTCTCCATGTGACAAGACTACCCTCCAAGCAAGTACATGGGACACCACCAGAAAAGGGGCCTGGGTCTGGCATTGTCCTCCATTGGTAATGCGGGAGCAGAGGGTCCTTGCTGCAGAAACACCAAAGAAAGTTGTGGGGAGAAGAGGTTGCTCCACCAAAGGGGATTTTCCAGACCATCTGTTGCAGCTACACTGTCAGCCTCACAGGCAAAGGAGGCAGGCCCCAGCACAGAAGTCTTCTTACTGCTGTTGTGTTCATTAGGAAGAAAAGTATTGGGAAGAGGTGGTCAGCAATCAGCCAAGAAGCCAGGGGCTGCCCAGAGAAAGGTTTCCCTGTGACACAGTGGTTCAACCTCATTGGGGGCTCTGGATTCCTGCCATTGCCGCTTCATACAAGCCCATTTTCGGTCAGATACAAGACCACAGTGCTCACCAGGAGCACTTACAGCCACAACTTTGCATATGACTTCTCCCCTTGGTTGCAGCATGGATGAGGAAGGAAATAACCCTGGAAGCACTCTGCATATTTTCAGGGGCAGCAGAGGCAGAGAAGAGCCCCATACCATGCTGGTGGGTATTACTGTTGGCCTCCTGCTGTCAATGCAGCACATGCTCTGCCGCTCCTGCATTTAATGGGAATGAGATACAATGAATACATGAAGGAAATTAGGGTAATTAAGGAGATGGGTCCATTGCTGTGCCCACTGCATCAGTGTTGCAGCAGTAGAACTAGGGCATGTGTGTGTGTCAGGGCCCACATATGGACATCACTGATTTCACCCATGCAACACGTACAGCTGTGGCATTAGGCTGTAATCTGTAAGGTTGCTGGTCCATAAGGCTGCCAAACACCTCCAAGTCACAAAGCCTGTTTTCATGTGCCCTGGATGATGCTCCCTGCACAATGCATCTCCCTGAAATGCGGATGGATATTGCAGACAACTATTTACTTGCTTCATACACAGGACTGGAAAAACTGCCTGATTTAACCTATCCTAAAGCACTCTGATGGCCTGCCCTGCTGCAGGAAGCAAGGGGTGGGAAATAAGTGAGTTTCTGTAGTGGGATAAGCTTTCTGCTAAAATTTTATGCTTCTTCCCCCACCCCCCCCCCCCCCACCCCCCCCCCCCCTTCTAACTTTCTCAGGAAAGTATAAGCATATAAAAGAAAGGAAAACCTGGACTTAAGTAGGATACAATGGCAGGAGCAGTGAGGGAAACCATGAATGGGAGACAAGTCACCCCAATCAGACCTAGGCATAAAACATGGGCAGGAAGTGGAAATTAGAGCTGCCTAAGCAAAGTCATTTCTCCTGTTCCCCAGCTTTGCAGTGCTTGGCTCGGCAAGCGTGTTGCCTTGTGCGCAAAAGCCTCCAAAATGGAGGGTACAGAAGTTTTTTGGAGCAAGAAACCAGGGTAGGGATCAGAAGTCAACCAAATCACATAAATCAGAGGCTGATCTCAAGGCTTGTAGGGTACTTAACTGATGTTGCAGATCTGGAACCCTCTCTGATTCAAACCCCTTGCACAGTTCAAGGCCAGCAACATTTCTTAATGAATCATAAATTGATTAATTCTTGCCAGGAGCAGAGATACTATGCTATTGATGTGCTTAGGTATGGGTATCTTCATGGACATTTAACATGTACTACCCTTTCTGTATTAAAAAAAAACCCAAACCAACAAAACCGAAACACAGAAAATCACTTGGGCCATAAGACCAGCTCCCAAATCACTGCATCATGCATTTCCTCTGTTTTCCCAGCTTCAGTTTGTAAACTATTTGCATGTTAATGGTTTTTAAATAGCTCCCAATAAGGATTTTACATGCAGGGAGTGGCAGAGAAAAAACAAAACCGAACTTGTGGGCTGGAGATCTATGTAAACACAAATTCCATGCAACATCAAGTTCCTCACTGCATGTAGCTTCCTTTTACACAAACACACCATCAGATAAAGGAATGTATGTGATTCATTCACTGCCCTCTGATGTGGTGGAGCTCTTGAATGAAACATTTAAACAATCCTGCTTTACTATACTGCTTAAAATCACTCATAGCACTTACCAGCTGAGGTGGAGTGGCAAAAGGCAGGCTGAGTTTCTAGCAGACATGGAGTTGTGCAAAACAGATTGCACCATGGGTGCTAAAAACTCTCATGGAGTCTAGAAAAGAGCTGTTTAGCTGTGCCAAGCTGTTGGCTTGTGGAAACTAGGAATTCATATTTATATCTGCTGGCCTGCTCTGCAAGCTGTTACAGGCTTGACATTCATTGCCAGTGGATGCTTTATCTTTCCTTGCTTGTGCTAGAAATATCATGGGACCACAATGATGGCAGACTGCGAGATAGTGCAGTCATTATTAGACAAAAATAGATGGGTCCTGTCATTCAATAGTGCTGCTGATACCACTAAGTTTTCAGTTGCATTTGCTTCTTTCCAGGAAATGCAAAGCTGGTAAATTGCTAAACATTTTGGGCAAGAGCTGTGAGCACGCATGCTTCCTAGAGGGCTGGAGTGAGTCCACACAGCTGTCTAAGAACTGAGGTAAAAAGCACTTTGGTGGTGGAGAACCGGGACCCTCTGCAGAGAAGCCTGGTAGCCCTGTTCCTCAGAGGGCAAACTAAAGTCCTGGTAGAGTCACTTCCAGTCCTGTAAGAGGCTTACAGTGGGCTTCAACCCTATCTGCAGATACCACCCAATTGACCCCACTGGTTATGATGCACCAAGCACCTCCCATGTGAAGACAGGCTGAGAAAGTTGAGGCTGTTCAGCCTGGAGAAGAGAAGGCTGCATGGAGACCTCATAGCAGCCTTCCAGTATCTGAAGGGGGCCTACAAGGATGCTGGAAAGGTGCTTTTCATCAGTGACTGTGGAGATAGAACAAGGGGTAACGGGTTCAAACCAAAGCAGGGGAAGTTTAGACTGGATATGAGAAAGAAGCTCTTTACTGTGAGGGTCATGAGGTACTGGAATGGGTTGCCCAAAGAAGCGATAAACACTCCATCCCTGACAGCGTTCAAGGCCAGGTTGGACAGAGCCCTGGGAGACATGGTCTAGGGTGAGATGTCCCTGCCCATGGCAGGGGGATTGGAACTGGATGATCTTAAGGTCTTTTCCAACACAAACTATTCTGTGGTTCTATGATACCCAAAAGAAGAATTTTACTTCCAAATCCCCAGCCTCTGAGCAGGGAGCCTCATGCCACTTGACAAGAGGCAGCACATCACTGGTCAGCACTCTAAGCAATGACTGGAAAAGGGTTTGTAGCAGAGCAAAACTCTTCAGCAGCTACCAAACATACTTTCCACATGAGCTGAAGACCAGACATTTTAGAAGAAAACTTAAAAAAAAGAATAAAAATTTTTAGAAGGTTCTGAGTCCTGGTACTGCCTCCAAAGTCTGTCTGCTGAGATCTCCCTCTCCTTTCCTATGGGATGTGTTATTTCCAGCTATTCCCCAAGGACCAGAGAGGAAATTCCTGTCTGAACACAACCATCCCTGGTTTGTGTGAGGTGTTCCACAACCTTGGAGTTTCCCTACAGAAGCCTGCCCCCATTTCGCTGATCACAAAACATTTGCTTTGCATTTAGCAGGAACAACCAGTTTAGTGTTTAAATGAATGATCGGTGTTAATTAGTAGCATTCAAAATTAAAATGAAGGTCAAAAGAGGGCAGGCATTATCAAAGAGCCTTGTTTGCTCAAAGGAAACATTAATGACACTTGTTCAGTGCTTCAAGATAAACTTGTTCAGGCAGCAAGTTAATGAAGAACTAAATCCTCCTCTCCACAGAACACCACTACTCAAACACAAACCACACGTCTTTCATCTCAACGTGTGCCCTGCCCTATCTCTCATCTCTCCTTGCTGTTTCATTTCTCCTCACTCTCAAGATGCCAGCTAGCCTCCCTTAGCACCTGCAAAGTGGGCCCACCACCAGCTCACTGGGCTTGGGCTGACAGCTTCCCACTGTAGAGGCATCACCCCAGAGCCTTCTGCAAAGGCAACTCACTGCCCTTCTTCAAACTGTACTGTGAAGAAATGGACAAGGGGATGTCACAGGGATAGGGTATATGGGACAGATGCTTTCAGGACCTCAGGCTTCTCCAGGCAGTCCAGACAAGCATGAGCTCTTCTGCTACTACGCTAACTTGGCCATTCAGAGGGACCTTGACAGGCTTGAGAGGCAGGCCCATGTGAACCCCATGAAGTACAAGTGCAAGGTCCTGTACCGGGGTCAGGGCAATCCCAAGCATAAATACAGTCTGGGCAGAGAACAGATTGACAGCAGCCCTGATGAGGACTTGGGGATGTTGTTTGATACCAATATGACCCAGCAATGTGCACTTGCAGCCCAGAAAGCCAACTGTATCCTCAGTTGCATCACAAGCAGTGTGGTTAGTCAAAGGAGCTGATTCTCCCCCTCTTCTCTGCTCTCATGAGACCTCACCTGCACTACTGCATCCAGCTCTGGGGCCCCCAGCATAAGAAGGGAATGGACCTGCTGGGGTGAGTCGAGAGAAGTTGCATGAAGAGGAGTACCTCTCTTAGGAAGACAGGCTGAGAGAGCTGGGGTTGTTCAGGCTGGAGAAGAGAAGGTTCTGGAGAGACCTTAGAGCAGCTTTCCAATATCTAAAGGGGCCAACAAGAAAGCTTTAGAGGGACTTTTGACAAGGACATGTAGGGGTATGACATGAGGTAGTGGCTTTAAACTGAAAGAGAGTAGGTTTAGATTCAGTATTTAGGAGAAGTTCTTCCCTGTGAGGGTGCTGAGGCACTGGCACAGGTTGTCCAGGGGAAGCTGTGAATGCCCCATCCCTGCAGTTGTCAAGGCCAGGTTGAATGGGGCTTGGAGCAATGTGGTCTAGTGCAAGGTGTCCCTGCCCATGGCATGGGGCTGGAACTGGATAAGCTTTAACGTCCATTCCAACCCAAACCATTCTGTGGTTCTGTGATTCTGTGATGTGAAGCTCGTGGGTTTCATGTCTGGGTAGATGCACCACCAGATCACAAGCCCGCTCAGACAGGGACATCTTCCTGACCCGTGTCTATGTGCAGCACAGCAGGACCTGGCCAAGGCTCCTGGCAACACAGAACACATGGTCCAGACTCTTCCCAGCTGCCTTCAGGGGCTTTGCTGGCATGGAATAAGCCAGAAGCAAATTAACAGATCCCTCACCTGAGAGTTGGGTCACCTTCTGCAGGTGCTTCACTCCATCGACAACAGAGGGAGCCCGAGGATATCTGTGCTCCAGAGTCAGGCACCTCGGGCAAATTTTGGGTGGGATGAATCCAGGGCTAAACAAATGTTAATGCATTCAGAAGTCAGCAGTAGCAGCATTGAAATATATTTATATATACACAGGGAGAAAGAGGGAAGGAAAATGCATGTGCATGCTTTAGCATCTCCATGACCCACAAAATGCCATATATCACTTTCAGCAGGAGAGCAAGATGAAGCAGGATTTCCCTCCTGCCCTAGCTTCCATGCTGCCATAATTACGACGAATCCCACCCTGCCATCACCAGTGCAGTGAGTGGGGTGCAGATCCAGCAGGAGTAAACCAGGGGGCAGGAGCCAGGGGCTTTCAGGCTGCTCCATGGCCACTGTGCCAAGAACGCAGCTCTCCAGCTCCTGCTGCTAAAACCACTGAGGGTCGAGGAAGATGATATTTCCATCTTTTGGAAATGAAATACTGGGAACACGCCTACACAGTCTTTGTAATAATCTCCCAAATTCAGTTACAAGTAAAGAACAAGCAGATGCCAAACTTTTCCTGGCTTAACAGAAACGTTATCATAATTTAACCTCTTCACTTCTGGCAGCACACAGATCTCCCATTCCCAACAAAGAGAGGCACACAGCATTTATGTGCATGATGAACATATGCTTGCCTTTGCAGTAGTGTAATTTTTCTTCTCCCCCATCCCTGCATGCGCAGGCAATGCAGACAGAAACGCTTCCAACACCAGCAAGGATAAGCCGACTCGGTTGCATGACAGCCGTCTGTGGAGAGATGCAATCTTGCATCCCACAAACCATTTGGCTGCAGACGTCTGGCAGAGCCACTCTGCTATGCCATGAGCACCCGTGCCACCCCCTCTCACACACTAGAGAAGAGGCATGAAAGATGGGTTTCCATGGGACCAGATGGGCACCTGTCATCAGCCATACATCAAAGGATCAGTGCTTTGGATTGTACATTACAAGAAGAAAAAGAAAGAAAGAAAGAAAGAAAGAAAGAAAGAAAGAAAGAAAGAAAGAAAGAAAGAAAGAAAGAAAGAAAGAAAGAAAGAAAGAAAGAAAGAAAGAAAGAAAGAAAGAAAGAAAGAAAGAAAGAAAGAAAGAAAGAAAGAAAGAAAGAAAGAAAGAAAGAAAGAAAGAAAGAAAGAAAGAGAAAGAAAGAAAGAGAAAGAAAGAAAGAAAGAAAGAAAGAAAGAGAAAGAAAGAAAGAAAGAAAGAGAAAGAAAGAAAGAAAGAAAGAAAGAAAGAAAGAAAGAAAGAGAAAGAAAGAAAGAAAGAAGAAAGAAAGAAAGAAAGAAAGAAAGAAAGAAAGAAAGAAAGAAAGAAAGAAAGAAAGAAAGAAAGAAAGAAAGAAAGAAAGAAAGAAAGATGAAGGGAGGGAGGGAGGGAATGAAGGAAGGAAGGAAGGAAGGAAGGGAAAGAAAGAGAAAGAGAGAGAGAAAGAAAGGAAGGGAGAAAGGGAGGAAGGAAGGAAAGAAAGGGAAAATGAAAAAAAAAAAACCCAATGCCTTCTGCAAGATTTTCAAACACATGATTCTCAGATGCTGTATGAAAGAAAAATTGGCAGCTCTCCCTCTATTTTTGAGTAAGCAGGAGTGAAACAGCCCCGTATCCCATGTTTATCACAGCATCTCTCACGATTTGGAAATGCAGCAAAAAGGGGTCTGTTTCTCTGAGTTATTTCCCTCTGACGTTTCAGGGCAGCAGCAGGCAGCTGCATACAGATGGCCAACCTGGAGAGCAGGAGCAGCTAAGTGTTAAAAAGCTGAACCCTGCAGCTCAGCACAATCACTTCCCAAAAGGTCAGGAGTTAATTCTGATCTATAGGCTGGTAGCCATAAGGATCCCAAGCCCTAGAAATCGATAGTGGACTCCAAATGTGACACGTTAGACAGCAATGGGGTGAAGATGCTCAAGTAACTTTATCTTGCCTAGCAGACCTCTGTGTCAAGGCTGTTTGCTCCAGCCCAGCTGTCTCCAAGCTCGGGAGCCATACGGCTGGTAGGACTTCAGAGGGGGAGATCAAATTCAGAGGCAGCAAAGCATGCGGTTGCTTGCTTTCTACATCCCTGCTCAACTTTTGGCCTCCTACTTTTGTAATGAATTTCTCAAAGGTTCTCAGCATTGCTTGCTCTTTTGCAGACTGCACTTCCAGCTACAAAAATAGCACAGACACTAAAACAATCTTCAGGAATCAGATAAGAGCCCCTCCCAGAAGGAAGAAAACGGTTTCTTTCTTCTCTTTTCTCTTTTTGTTCTCTGTGTTTAAGAAGGCTGATGCATTACAATTATAGATTGTGATTTCCATCCCAAAGTGCTTTGGAAGAGCTCTGCCAGCACCTCTGCACAGAGCTGGCAGCAGGTACTGCTTGGGGGGAGCTGTACAGATTCACAGAGGAGCAGAGCCTGCCCGGGCTGCTCACACAAACTGTCCAAAGGACTGCACAGTGTAACTGCAATGCACCTTCTGGTGCAGAAATAACCAAAGACAAGAGACAGTACTGCTTTCTGACATTACTTCCTGATAAAATGCAGTTCAGAAAGGAAAATGCATAGGTAAAACCTTTGTCACGTAATAGGTTTCTGTGGTCTTGGGCAAGTGCCACTGAGTTTTGCCAAGGAAAGCCTTAGGGATCCTCCCACATCTTCCCCAGTTTTCAGCTGGCCACCCCACACTTCCCTCCTGTAGGTTTGATGCTCACCAGACTCTTCCCCAAGCCACCTCAGCTCATTAACTTGGGATGAGTGCCTGGGCCCTTGCTGGGCTGGCGTTCTCCCATCCTTGTGAGTTCTAGCAGCAATCAGAGCAGTCCCACCAGTCCTGGAGCTAGGGTGGGATAAGCCCTGGGAAAATGAGGGTGGGAGAGAGGAGGGAAGGGAGTGTGGGACTTCCACCAGTCCTTCTCCCTGGCCTTTTCACGGAAACTCATTTGAAACCTTGCCCTTCTCTAAAATGAGAGCTTTATAACTCCCTGATCTGTGTATCGCTACTGATAAGCACTCTGATGTATGTCTGGTCACACTGTGAACTCTCTGACCCTTGCTCAAATATATGTGCACAGAAACAGATGCTCACAAGCCCCAAGGAAGAGCCTTTAAATGCTACATAAACACAAATAAATAAATACAATACAGCAAATTGGGCCATAAGGAACCTCAAGTGATCTCCTAGTTCACCACTAAAGCAGGGTCAAATTACAGTTTATTGGCCAGCCCAGTGCTAAAAATACCCACTGTCTGAAATTCCAGTCTTCCTGGGCAGCTGCTTCCCACAACTCCCTCCTTTTCACCCTTCAGATCTTTTCCTGGTCTTAGATGTGCCTCACTGCAGTTTAGGCCCAGGCACTTTCCTGTCCCGGGAGCAGACAGAAGGAACAGTTTGTTCCCATCTCACTAGCAGCACACATCTGGAGGCAGTTAGTCTCCTACTTGGGATCTGCTACGTTTGCATCTCTTTTCTGGACAAACAGTGGCAGTTTGGTCAAGAAAAAACTAAGAGTCAGTGGCTGACTGTAATGCACAAAGCAGAGCTGGTGCCTGCTGGAAGGAGTGGATGATACGGCTCATTTGTTGGTGAACTGGTGGTAGCATGAAAATAGGGCAGGTCTCAGCAGGGGTACCGGGGCCAGGCATGCTGAGACCCCAGCAGTATTTTGCAGCACAAGTTATCTCCTGCTACCAGCCCCAGCATCCCATTCCTGTTTTGCAGCAAGACTGTCTTTTGCAGCACTTTTTCATTTTTTTTAATGCTTTTCCAAAGATTTTCCTTGCAGGGAGACAGAAAGAGATGCATAGTCATAAAAGCAGACTGAGCACATAGTCTCAGCAAACCCACATGTTCCAGCATCAGCCTGAAGATATAATCGGTCTGAACATGATCTTGTTTCATCATCTAATGGGGTCTTCACCCAAGGCTCCCCCTCCAACATGGAGTATGGTGTCTGCATATGACAGCACCTTGCAACATGACTCACCTCACCAAGCAAAGCACATTTTCCACCCACAGAGCTGCAGCTGCTCTGCTGGAGGTGACCAACATGGCTGCAGACAGGAATGTACGTCCACCTACTGCTGCGGCACCCACTGAACAGATGTGCTCTGACAGCAGTTTGCACTGATGCACCAGCACGAAGGCACCAACACTGATGCACCAGCGCACAGCAGCCCCTGATGGGAGGGCTCATTCTCCCATCCCTGGCTGCATCTCCTCTCACAGAGCCCTTAAAATGCTAAGGAAGAGGAAAAGCATGCAAGAAGTTGTGTAGTAGGGATAGCAAAAGACAAAATAGGGTCCATACATTTCTGGAAGTAGCACACTAATGCTCTTTTTTCCCCTTCAATACCAGCAGACTCACTGAGTTTACTCATCTGTAAAGCTGCAATCACCTAATTGAAAGGGAAAATGCCATTTACTGCAAAACCACAGTTTAGCCAGCCTGTCCCTTACAGAAACTCCACATGAGTTTTGCCCAGCTTAGTTTAAACTGATGAAATACCATATGAAGGTGTCAGGGCCTCAGGTCAGTTTAAACCCTCTTCTGGGAGCATCTCACGTCCTCTTCCCTTCCCCCTTCCTCAGAGACACTGCTCTGCGTTTTTGCCTTACTGTTTTTCTTGGCAGCTGTTTTCTTTCAGGTCAAGCTATGGCTGTCTTGCTTTGAGGTACTTAAATTCATATTCTTGATTCATTTCTTCCCTAATCACTTGGATGCTGGGTTTTACAAAAGGGAGTATAATTAATCTTCCAGGTTTATGCACGTGTGATGAAAAAGATGTGATCTGTGACAATTTAATGCCCTAGCTAGCTGCTAGACAATGGAAATTTCTGAGTTATACACAAAAAAAGCCACACCCAGGCTCACAAATACTGCAGCAACTGACAAGCATCTTCTCCAAACTCTTAAACAGGAACATTTTTTGAGGGCTTCTTTGTTATTGTTTTAAAGTTGGCCCCAAAAATCGGTTGCAAAAGAGTAGAGCTGACAACTGCTGCAGTGGTTCAATGAGTTCCAGAAGCTGTTGAATTTCTCACAATGTTATCAGCAATGTGGGAGACCCACCGAGGCGCATTTCGTAGGGTGATTGCTGTTAACATGCTCCTGCTCCACTCTAACATGCATTCCTGCTCTCAGTCCCCTCTAAAACACATTCCTCCCAACCTCGGTGGCAGTTTGACAGTCAGTATCTCATTGCTTGCAGACAGCGCCATCCCATCTCAATCACTCTCTTAGATGTTAACAATCCTGCAATGGCCAACTTCAGTGTTGGCTGCCCATAACAGAGCTATTAGAGTAACATTTTGGAAGGAAATGGTGGGAATGCTGCAGTAATCAGACAGAGTTATAAAAGGTTAATGAAGATGAAAGGACAGAAAATACAGAGGAAAAGCTCAAGCAGCCAGAGAGATTTTGGCAAGATTTCCTAAGCTGCTGCTTAGCCACACACTAATACATTTCCTGCATTTCCCAATCCAGATGCTCATTTCCAGTAGCCTCAGCAAATCTGTATCACTGGGAGAAAAGCTGAGCTACTGTGTGGCTGCTAGCATTTGTAGCTTCTCTTACCCATTATGGAGCAAAATGGTTAAGTTCCCAAAAGGTATTTGAGAAGAAAGTTCATTTTTGAACTTCCAAAAGTATTTTTGGAAAGAAAATTTTTCACTCATCAGAGAGCTCTTAAAAAAAAGCAGTCCTCTGATACTGCTGGGTAGGGAAGGACAGGACAGTGCAAGGCAGTACTTCAAACCAGAAGGTAGGAAATTTCTTCAGTTCTTTCTATCTTCATCTTGGGACAATTCCTGACAGTACACTTGTGCTGTAGTCTCCAGATTTCACGCTATGGAACTCTACTCATTTCCTTTAGAAAGCTATTTAATTCCTTAATAGGTGTCCTTATCACACATTTTTTTTTCTTTTTACTACACCATTGTTATCTTCATTATATCTCTCACCACCTAAAATATCCCTTCTTCCTCTACAGCACTTCAAGCATTCAAATGTCTGCAAGCTCTTGCCTAATCTCTCTCCTGCTCCTCACCTGATGTCAAGAGTGGTACTTAGCTAAGCTATGCACATAGATTGCTGTCAGCATCGCCACATAAATCAGTCTCTCCACCCCCAGCACGTTGCCAGTTCTATTCTCTGAATTCCCTCCACTTGTCACTGCGTTTCCACAGGTGGGTGCCAAGAATGGGACATGGACCTACTGGGTGGGATCAGATGAGTTCAACAGAGAAGGAATTGCAGCTCATGGTCTACCCAGCACTTGGCATCAGCATGTACAGCCTAGCCCGTCACCCAGCAGTTTTGCTGTCATAAGAATCTTGTAAGAATTCATCCTTCATATTATCTTTCACCAAAATTTCTTTGGCCGTGTTATTTAGCTTAAGTACCTCCAAAGCAAGCCTTGCTCTTCTCTTCTGATTCTCATTTCTCATGGTTCTTCCCAATTCTACAGTGACTCCAGGTTTGACTATGCTGCATTTATCACTGACATCAGTTAAACAGGTACCATGCTCAGCCGGATTTCCCATCAGCACTGTCTGTGACCAAAGAGACACCTCTTTCATCCCCGGCACACATCTCCCTGCAGTTATGGCAGAGTTTACTTCTAGTTGGGTCTCTATACAGCTTGCTCTTTGGGGAACTGGGAAATTGCTGCCTCCTTTCCAATTCCTCATCCCAGCACAGACTTTTATGTTTCACCAGTGGTGTGACCACTGTCATGGTGCACAACACTAACCACTCCAGCTGCAATGCTAGCCATTCCAGAGACTGCCCAGCCCAGGTAGCAGAGACCTGGTGCACAGCAGTGCTTGCAACTGACAGCAGTGTCAGCCTCTCCAGCCTTGAAATTTTTGTGGTTGTGACAAACTTTGAGCTGGCTTTCAATTTATGTGAGCTGCCAAATCCATGCTGCTTTGAACTGCCTGGATGAGTAAAGCCTGACAAGCTAATATTCATGTGGACTGCAGCCAGTCATATTACAGCCCATGACTGATTTAATTGCAGATTGGAAATTCCATAGCAGAAATATTACAAGAGACTTGAGATGCTAATTGTTTCCTCATAAGGTAGGGGCTTGATTTTGTTTTTATACTCCCAAGTGCTGACAGCCAGTATTTTGGTGTGAAAAAGCTAAAGAACTAACTGCTACCTCATCGTGAACAGGTAACAGCTTTCAGAGTTTAATCTTACACCTTAATTTGTTCCTAATATTCAGATCGTGACAGCACCAGGAGTATTATCAAGCTAAGTGCTCCTTTGTGTCAATACACAGCGGTAGAAAAATCCCCTGCCCAAATGAGCTGTGATAGTTGTATCTGCTGGAAGAAAGCCATGCTCTCTCTAGTGCCATACTAGCACACTTTTAGTGACAGAACTGATTAGGATTCCTGCTTTGGATTTGCTCAGATCTAGCTTGGTTGGTTTTTTAATCTTTGGGATAAGCTATGGATAGACAATAAGCTATTTAGATATTATTGCATCACTGGGAAACAGTTTGCCAGCATCCACCATGAAATGACTTCAGAGTCTGATCTGGCGAGTGGCTGCTAGATAATGAAGTGATAACCAGGGGTGTGTGGCAGAGGGAGGTGGAGAGTTGCCTTTCAAGAAGCACCAGACATCTTTGCCTGATTCTGTCCACTGGCACAGAAATTAGAAGAGTGCTGAGGAATGTGTGCTCAGAACAAAAATAAGCACCTTCCACTCAGACTTAAAATGATGCTTGATAGGGGAATTTCAGAGTCATCACTGGCAAGCTGAGGCACAGGGAGCGTTGCTTGGGCTCTTGGAACCTCATGGCTCTCCAGTGCTGTATTTTGATACAGTTGCCTAATGAAGTCTGGCAGGCCACATATCCTTTCAGTCTCGGCCAGCCTGGCAAGCAGCATCACACAGGTGAGAGACACCAGGTGTTGGGTTTAACCCAACAGCAAGCTTCACCCATCTGAGTCTGCAGTCTGACAAGGGGAAATGCTCCCTGGCATGATCTCATCTTGCAAACAAGAGGGTTGGGTGTGCTTCTTCTAGAAGACTTCTTTCACCAAAGATCTTGTTTTTTCCCTGTCATAGATACCTCCCTCTAGTTACCCAGCACACAGTACCAAAGCCTCCCAAGGCTGAGCAGGACCCAGGAGTGACAGAACACCACAATGGACTCTGCTGCAGTACCCAAGCACAGCAAACCACTGGGACCCTGCTCCCACACACTTTCTCTAAGGCTGGCTTCAAATTGGGCAGCAGCACAGACACACAGACCTCAGCCTAAAGATCTCAGATTCTGAAGCTCTGGCCCTACTCTGCCTGAACTCAAGGTCATTTCTAATTCTCATGTATGTCAGAAAGATTTATCCAGAGAGATCTTATTTTACAGCCTGTATCTTCTGGTGTATTTGTTCTTTCAGTGCTCTGGGTTCACAAGACACTGCACCCTCCCTAAACTCTCTCTCACCCATGTTGGAGGGCTATAAATTATAACAACCTGCAATGCATTCAGCTATGGTTCTGTCCATCATCTGTGCATGGCATTAACCCTGTGAAACTTGGTCACACAGATCTGCATTTCCCAAGCTTTGAATCCTTATCCATTTGTAAAGCCCCTCAGACAGCCAAAGAATGAAGCGCATACAGCAGCAGCATTTCTAAAGAAAACTTGATGGCTTTCTGACACCCGACACATGCAATTCCCAACAGAGTTAATTTAAGCTAATTCCTCAAAGGCTGAGATGAGAATATCCCCATAAATTATGTTCCTGCTTCATTCCAGACAAGGGCGGCATGAATGCATTACACGCAATCTCCCAATTTACAGTATTAAAACTGGCAAGTCAATCAAGAAGACACCATAAAGTTACTTGAAAGCTGAAATTCATTTTCAGCCCCGCTGCATCTATACTGTAACCTGAAAGGTTGATTTTCAAGGGCATCTTTCATATTCCACACACAGCAGGACACATTCAGTGAGAGAAGAGCCTTCTCCATATATGTGACACGTGTTTGGAACAGCAAAGCCCCTGCTTGGGGGATTTTGCTGTGGTTCAGGATTTGAAGGCCATTTTCAAGGCAGCTTTCAGAGGTGTCTCTAGAAACCTTTGAGTTTCCAAGACATACAGAAAACTGATGCAGAACCAAGGGCACCATATCTCTGCTGCCGTCACAGAAAGCCAGGGCTGATTACTGAAGAGGGTGCACACTCAGACACACACGCACAAAATCTAACCTATAACACTGCAACTGCCAATTTGCTCTCATTAACAGGAAGTTATTTTTAAAGCCTGTGTTTTTTGGACACA
Organism: Melopsittacus undulatus; assembly: GCF_012275295.1. Lineage (NCBI taxonomy): Eukaryota > Metazoa > Chordata > Aves > Psittaciformes > Psittaculidae > Melopsittacus > Melopsittacus undulatus. The sequence continues at coordinate 9,536,534 of NC_047530.1, forward strand.
GTCCTAATGACAAGTTATTTTTAAATGGCACTTTAAAATAAACGCATTTTGTGTGCCATTCATGTCACTCTTTTAGGGACTGAAATATCATTGAATTCTGCTGTAGGGATCATGTCAGTTAAAGTCAGACTCAATAAGGACTGCCCAGCTTCTGTGCTGCTCAAAATTAGAAGGACTGAAAATACATTTTTGGGAACTTCTACTGCCTTGCAGAAGCTCTGGTCATGCAGATACTGGAAATTACTTGAGCTGTGGACTGTACCCAGTTAGGTATCTGTTGCAGGACGGAGTGCTTCATGTTGGATACAGGCAAAATACCCACATGAAGTAAAGACAAAAAGCTTAGCCCAGATCAAATAGAAAACCTGTGACAGAACCAGGGTCTTGTGAGTCCCATCATAGCTTAAGCCATGCTATAACCAATGGACTTCAACATCATATGCTATGTTATAAATGAGCCACAGAGCATCACTACTACCTCGCATTTTCATTTATAAGGTATTTTAGTCATGCAGTATTTGGCAATTAATATTTGCATCAAGTTCAAGCCCAGCTATGGTGAATCTGCAACAATCTCACTAGAATCCATAGACTTTAAGGGCTCAGGAAGATTCTAACCCTTTCACATGACCTGCACAACATGTAACACAGTTTCTGCCTTAAGCCTATAACTCCTGACTGAGCTATGACCCATCCTCAGGGAAATATGCAAATGCAACATAAAGACTTAGAAGATGGAAAATCCAACTTGTCCTTGAATTACTGTTCCAAGGTTAGCTGTCTTCCTTGCTCCAAGTCCTCCAGCTCTAATTAAGCTGACTCTCATTTCCATTGTCACCTTTTCTGCTAGAATGAAGCACCACCTCCTATTAGAAATTTCTTCCATACACAGGTACGTTAAGACCACAATCAAGTCATCTCCTAACCTCTTTGATCAGCTAAACCAAGGAGGTTTCTGTATAATAATACATTCACCACCAGCTGCATTGTGAGTCTGTACATGCAGGGATGCTGCTGCTCTGTAATGAGTAGCAGTTGATGATGCTCAGGTCACCTGAGGTTCAGTAAATGTCCACACAAATGCCCTTCACTGAGAGCTAACACAGGATTATCTTTATAACACAGCTCAAGAACAACAATAAACTCATACATATACTTTTCCTTTCATCTGGTTGCTTCAGAGAGAATAATTTATTATTGAAATTCTCAACTCAAGAAGTATTAAATGTATTGACACAGCATCCAAATACTTTTAAATCAGGTAATATTTACCTATAGGAAAGTATAATAGCGATTTAAACACAGTTTTTAATGATTAAAAATTGTGTTACCAGTTCAAACTCACCGAAAAGTGACCACTTTAGGACAACACATTTTCATTTCTATAAATGAAAGGTGGGAAAAATATTGTTCATCAGTGATACATGAGCAACATAATGTTTTGTTCTTCTATTCTACCTGAGAGATAATGTTAATCCTTTTGATTTATTCACAGCTCCTTAACTAACACTGTAATAAATGATATTGACAATTTAACTCACTTCTGTAAGAAATTCATTCTATTTGCAGCACCTACAGTAAGAAATGCCTTCACAGTCCTGACAGGAGATCTAAATAAAATTAAAGAGCTGAGAACAAAGGCTGTAGAAAAATCAGATAGGCATAACTGATTAGGAAAATGACTTGCTTATGTGGGGGCAATTTTTGTATATGTCTAAGGCAGTAGATACACATAAAAATGTTGGGGGGGTTCAGTTTAAACACATACGTCTTCAACTGTACAACACAGAGATGAATGAGCTATTGACCACCATACCCTTCTGGCTTTGAAAAGGCTGGCAAAGAAAGACCTGAATCAATTTAATCTTATTAAAATACAGAGCAGTTTAAAGATATTATCCCCAGTGACTTACTGATGGCTCAATTGCTGCTACAATCTATGCAAGGCTTTGAGTGATGAAACTATATTAGTTCCTGCCTTGTCTCTCCTTTTCAAAATGGTTTCAGAGGTTACTGCTATCATTGGCTCATCAGCGCTCAAAGGAAATACTTTCAGAAGCAGAACTAGAAATGTCTCCTCTTGTATTACCAGTATGCAATTAGGGGAAAGCTGCATTCCTTTCAGCTGTACACACAAAGTCACACAAAGTGTTTTCTAGAAATGGACTTAACTAGGGTCAGGCAATAGCAATCAGCTATAAGTCATTCAAAAGCATTCAGAGGAATTAATGCCAATTATGGCTTATGAGCTAATTTAGTCATTTTTCTAAACAATAAAAATAAATAAATAACCCCCTCCACTCTTGTTAAGAACAGAGCACCTGGCACAACACAGCGCTGCCAGCCTGCCACAAAGAGTCATCTATTATACCCCTGTGGTGCATTTGCAGCAAATTCACAGAATCAGCAATAGCTCAGGATGAGGCACCAACCCAGAACCAAATTTGTACTGTTTAAATAGCGACCTATAATTATTCTCAGGCAACAGTAGCAAAAAGCAGCCTAAGGTTTGATTACTAAAAGAATGTAATGTTACACAATTGTACAACAATAATTATAATGGTCCTAAACTGCCAGGGCTATAGCAACTTCCCTCTAAGCTACATGCTTTAGGAAGAGAGAGAATATGGACTATATCTGAAAAGAAAAAATCCTTTCCTGCAAGGGGAGTGCAGGAGAAGGAGAGGTGCCTGTGCTACACAGTGCAGCCACCTTTCACTTGGTCCAGCAGCACTGAGCACACACACGCCAACAGCTCAGCCAGCGCAATCAGCAGGCTAAATTGTCAGCTTTAATGGTTTTGAAGTATCTCCCAGGCAAACTACCTCATAATGAAACAACGCTTGCTCTCGGCTAAACTCACAGTCCCACACAATAGGACCACCAGGAGCTACAGCACAACCAGAACCTAGAGGCTTGGCTTTTTAAAGGCATTTGTTCAGTTGTCTTTCAACACATGCAAAGCAATGTGTATTTGTACCTGCTATTTATTAAAGCTGGTTCAGGAAGGAGAAAGATTCAGTGCCTGCTTCAAATCATTGCCCCTATAAATGTTAATTTTTACCCACGATTAAAACAGAGGATTCCCAGTGCCAGAAGGACATAGCTTGAGTGGGAATAATCCCTCTAAAAAGTCCCTGCAAGGCGATGAAAGAGCAGGAGTTTTTCTGAGAAAATGAGAGATTCCAAGCACCGTCATCATCTCTTTGTTCCATGGAAGGCTTTTTAGTCTGCAAGGAGAGGAAGAGCTCAAAACAAACAGTAAGACATGGAGATACTCACTCCCAGCACAACATGTCATATTCTGGAAAACTTGCAGTGGGAGTTACTGTTCAAATTTTAGTGGATGGCAAAAAGAAAGCATAATCTGTATTGCTTACAAATGAAGTTGCCCAAAACCTTTCAGTCCTCCAATTTTCTTTTAAAAGGGCTGGAATGCTAAAGAAAGGATGTGGCTGTTTCTAAGGAATGCTACCTGTTCTGCAGGGATGCAAATCAAAATTAAAAAGGGGGATGATGCAATATTTTCAGCCACCCATGGGGTGTCTCCCATTGCCTTTCTTCAGAGCTCAATGGTAAAACAAGGAACAAAGGCAGGCAGAGAAACTGGGTATATATTTTATCAGGAAAAGTAAGCACAGGAAGCATATGGTGGGGAATTAGACATTCTGAGGTGTGTAAGATGTCTTTGTGAAGCTAAGGACCTCTGTGTTGGGGAGGATGCGACAGTGCCAGGTGAGGGGAAATGTCAGAAAATCTAAGCCCAGAGAGTTTCCTGGCCATGCCAGCTACCTTCCCAGTCAGAGCATGACCAGACCCAGATGCGGGCATTCACCTTGGGAAAATGTCATGAGTTACCAGTGATACTCAACAGCAGGTAAAAGCAACATCATACCAGTGAATACTGAGATTAAAAGGAAATAGATATTATTGTGCTCCGGGTGGAAATATGTTTTGTGGAACTCTAGAAAAAGGTGTCTTTCTGCATAAGGACTGCACTCTGCTTGTCTCACCATTCTGCAGACACCTTAACCCATCTCTTTTGCTTATTTTCATTTGCATCTCAAGGCCAGAGTCAGCCTGTTCAAATCCTCTGCTGCACAGTTTACCATATAGCTGATGGGATAATTTTGCAGCCAGTGTTCTGCTTTATGATCCCTAACAAGATTTAGACTGTTCCTTGCTTTACCTCTGTGATGATGTGGCAGATTCTGCAAAGAGAAATCTTCAAAGAACTTTGCATAATGTCATAACAGAGATGCAGCAACAAGCCAGATCTGGACTCCTGATCTTTACCTGTGAGCTCCACTCTATGAGCAGCCCCCAGTTATTCCTCCCCTCTGCTGCTGCCCAGGGAAGACCTTGCACACCTTATACTGGTTTTAATACAGAAGAATGCTTGAGAAAGAAAGCAGTAGGGCATCCCAGACCTCTCAGTTCCTGATCCCATGCCTTCCACAAAAATCTGGAATTTCCAGATACGTTGTGAAGCTGCTGCAACATCCTTTTGCAAGATGAGTGCACAAACTTAAATCTAAGGCAGATCAAGGAATCACCCTACACAGATGCCTCTTTCCAAATACCTAGCGCTATCGTCCAAGTCTTTTAACTGAGTCCAGCGTCCTCTTGGTGATTATCCAAGGCTTTGTTAGACATGCAAATGAGACACTCATCTAGGATCTTCTTAGATGAGGACTTCGTGATGCGCTGCCTGCCTTACAGTGACAATGAAAGAGGTTTTTTGCTCATACTGGAGATTTGCTGAGTGTGCACAGAGAGCAAGCTCTCAGAAACCAGGGTTTTGAGGAGCTGACAGCATTCCCAACTGACGGCACACCAGCTCGCCTGTTCAGCAAAACCACTGTGAATAGCAGTGAGTAGGCAGGCAGCCAACGGAGATTGCTGCCTCCTGTACTCATCTTCACTTTCCTTTCATCCTGCAACCTTGCTTACCCTTCTCACCAAAGCCGTAGGCTTCAGGCTGAGGCTGGCTGCCTGTTTATACATTATTATTCTGGCCTCCTAAAAGGAGGTCTGGGCACTGCTAGAGTGCAGAGTAAGAAAGGAAGTTACCATTTCAGAATCAGTATCTAACACACCCAGTGGTATCTGAAACACTAGATTATCCCAACAGTCATGCTAAGAACTAGTTTTCCAACTAACTGCTGATAATTGTTGACATTTTGAAACAGGTTCCCTGATGTATTATTGCAATCAAGTTATGGAAATGGCACTATTTAGTAGCATTTATTAGGTGCTGCAATACTGTAGAGTTTAAACATTATCAATGAATGAGCCGACAGATACTAGGTAATAACCTGGAGCCACTAAATGTATACCTTCTCTCTGTATTATTCCTCCCCCTACCCCAACGTTTTGTGAGTCTAAAACATTTTCTTAGCTTGAAGGTATCCTGCAGCTGTAGGAATGGGAAAAGCAGAGATTAAGAGATGGAAGGAGGATAGTAAGAGAGGAGAAAGAGCTCACAGTAACTCATGGAAAACTGGCAGCTCAAAGGCTGAATCTACCAGTGTCATCCTGGAAGTGAGCTTTTACAAAATAGTTTCCTGGGACAGAGCCTTCAAAAGGGCAAACAGCACTGGACAATCCAACCTGCCAGCAGGCAAGGAGATGCAGCACTGACTCAAGGTGATGACAAAGCCTGAAATCCCAGTTGATCTGCATGGGCAGCAAGAGACACACACCCAGCACTATGCAGAAGAGCTCATTTCAGTCCACAAAGTAGCCAGCATGATGCTATATCCACAGTAATAAACCTTGCACAATGCAGCTATATTCTGCTTGTTCCAGAGCTGACCAGCTCTCCACTGTCCAGCATCAACTTGCTCCAAAACATGAAGACTTAAATGCCAATACTTACAATTTTAGAGTCCAGGATGGGTTCCCCCATACTGCATTTGAGCATTATTTCCACATGTTGCTGTGTTTTGCTAAGCCATTCTGCTCATTTCCAGGAGGATCTCACAGGGTTAAGGAATTAGCCTGGGGCATGGGAAAGTTGAGCTTCATTCCTTGATCTGCCACAGAAACCCCAAGTGCCACTGGGCATATCACTCAACGCCTGTGCTTGGGTCTCCTAACAGTAAAATAGGGATAGGAACCCTGTGAAGGTGTTGGCAAGAAGATAGATAAAATGTGTTACCATCTGGGAGGTGCTGTGATGCTGTGATAAGAGGGGCCATGCTAGAAACTTAAATAAACAGTTTCAAAACTCTCAGCTTTTTGGTGCTTTCTCTTCTACACTTGACTTACTCTGTGATTTTACACAGCCAGCTTCAGTCTTGTTTGCTCACAGCTTCCTAAGCATTAGAAGTTTTCAGCCCAAATAACAGGTCTTTCCTCGAATTGCAAAAGGTTGTGATCTTTACAATAGCAGTTTGCACCCTGTGTTCTAAAGGGAGTAAGTAGAAATCTCCATAGTGCTTTGAGACCAGTGTGCCTGAGGCTTTACACTTTGAGCACAAGAACATCTGTGTAATTTCCCAATGCTATCTCATCAACCACAACATTCACCCTCAGAGCACACCACCAAGTGAAGCCTCATCCAGAAATGCTACATTTGTAATGATTGTGAGCTCTATTTTGCCCATCAGCACTCCAGCAGACGTTTTAGAAGCAGGAAGGAGAAATATAGACAAGTCATTCCCCAAAAGTCTTAGAAAAAGAAATCAATCCCATAAATACTTTCTAGGATCAGTGGTTTAAGCTTCCATAGGCACTGAAGAACTACAAGATATCATGAAGCCACTGCAGGAAGATGTAAACCACCCATGAAAAAAAACCCCACTGTGTTTCAAAAGATAGGGTACTTCTAAAGCCATGACATGCTAAACAGAATTATCTGATGCCAGCATTGTTTATTTGGTGTCTGAGGTCTCACATGCAGGGCGGCCACAGCTTATCAGAGAAGAGTTGTCACCCATTTAGAGAGAAGCTTTAAGCTAACAAATTCTTGCACTATGGAGATACCCACCACATGTGAGAATGGTGCTGATTATACTAATTTTCCACTAGAGAAAGCAGTTGCAAGCATCCCTACCTCTTTCCCCAGGATTAATGCCAATCAAACAGCACAAGGAACAAATAAGTGAGCCAAGCAGGAGTCCTAACAGTATTCCAGTTATCCTACATGCATATATATGCAGCTAAACACATAAGAGATTCAGTAACTTAAAAGCTTCACATTACCTGGCTCAATTAACCCGCACTTCCACCCTATTAGAGGATGCTTAAGAGAATAAGAAGCTTTCAGTTATGTTCTGCACACTGGGGTGAGCTGCATAGGAAACCAGTGAGAAAATGATGAGAAGGAATTTTTCAGTTTCTGAAATTACTTTGCTGATGGTCCAGTGTCATGTAACATCAGATATCCTTCTGGCCCCTTGAGAACCTGTGAATTACAGTTAAATAAGGCCTAACAGTTTATTCCTTGACATTAACTATGGAATTGTGGTGACATATGAAGAATTGACTCATGTTGTGTTGCTCAGCATTTGCCCTGTGCCAGCCAGGAACATGCTTGGATAATCCTGTCTAAGTCATTACAAAACCAGCAGAACTGGGGAGGAAAGGCTCCTGCAAAATTTGGCACCATTCCAGTTCATCAGCTAAATGCTTCCACCTGATATTCAAAACAGGCAGGTAGAAAATTATCCAGAGACACACCGTCACGTTCTTCCTGAGCAAATGCAAGAGGGACTAAAATACTACTTTGGACAGTTAATTTAAATGTAAGTATTTTCACATTTGTCCTCCAGGTTTTCTGGAAGATGCACAGACTGTTTTGCTGTAAAAGAGACCTATGTGTCTGAGGGTTTAGAGCTGGGTGTTAATTTATGTTTTCCTCCTCAGTAAGATTCAAAGGGAGTCCAGCTTGTTTCATCATGCCAACCTGTTGCTTTATTCCATCAGGCCTCCTATGTAAATAAAATTACCCAGTGGGTTTATAAGGTCTGCTCACAGCAGTGTTATAACTAATTATCCACAGAAGCCGTGACGGTGCTCAGCAGAGCATGCTCAGAACTGCATCTTACCTGACATCCAAAAAAATTAACACACATTACAAACACTGATCCCCAAGGTCAATGCCTCTCACAACACGATGGGGTTTGCTCTCACATAACAGGAGACACATCAGATGTAGTTCTTACACGACATGATCTGCACACTCAAGACACTACTGACTTTACATACAGGCTGCAAGGAGTCAGCAATCATGTCAGTGCTTCTGACATTGCAATGTCCATTAGAAAGATGTATTAAGCTTTATTATAAACAAATAGGTTTTGGTAGAAGGAGCCATATTTCAATTACTTAAGCCCTAATGCCAAACTTGGTGTGCTTCAGAAGCAAGATAATACAGCACTCACAGTATATTATCCTTGCTTTTCAGTAGCCATAGATAAGTATCATTATGTCACTGTGAAAAAATGCACTCAATTATCCTACGTTGTTATTACTTAATCTGCGTTTCAAAAAAAGCTTTAGATTGAAAAGATGTTAGATAAAGGCTAAGTATTGTAGATAAAGGCATTGCTTCACTGAATATATGCTGTAAAAGCATGAGCTGTGGTTGCACACATTTAAATGAACAAGGCTCCTCTCAGCACTTTCCCATACTGGCAGAATCACAGCCACAACGGGCTGCTTGCACAAGAAGATTGTTGGAGCACTAAAAGCAAAGCACAGAGGTAGGCTGGGGAAGGAGGCTATAGGAGAGAGGCTTTGCAAAGACCTCCATAATGCTTGGCATGCTCTCTGACACATAGAGACTGGGTCCCCGATCCCCGCTAAGGTCTGTCCAGGAACCACAGATTGGACCAAGTTGTGTATGGCATGACTGAAGGTGATGGTCCAGCCTGCAGCTTTCTCAAATGGTAAAAGGAGCTGCATTCAGAAGAGCATGGCAGCCAAATTGTTATTTTCTACACAGTCACTGGCGAGAGGTAGCAAACTCTTACTTTGGGTACCCATATCTGGATTACAACTGCAACCCCGTGTCAGTGTTGCGTACTTTAATGCTCCAAGAAAATGGGTCTGGCACTCTGAATTGAAGACAAATTGAAACCATATGTCATGAAAAATGCCTTTTCCAAGTTCAATGGCACATGAACGGTCTTAGTATGCCCCCAGATAATCTGACTTCTGTGCCCCAGTTTGCTGCAATAAACTAATTGGAAGGATAAATATTCTGTCTCTGCATTGTGAACTCCTTGGGGAAAAGAGCTTTTTAATTGCGTACACAGCCCATGACCTGGTAGGCTCTAAATCTCTCTGGATGATATGCAAAGTTATAGCAGGACCTCAGCTGAAAACCCTGAGCTCATGTTACTGTCTGGATTAGCAAAACTTCAGACTATTAAATTGTCTGTATTCTTCAGGCATTGCTGGGAGTTTGGTTTCCTCACTGAGCTAAACTCTTTTTTGGCATAGTCAAAAGAAAACAAACAACACACCACAGGTACAAAAGCACAGAAGTGAAAGCAGCATCAAGCTGTTGTTTAGCCAAGCCAGCAGACGCACTATGGCAATATTGGCTTTGCAGGAGAGCAAAGATGGCCAGAGCCTGCGTGCTCAAGCCTCATCACTTTGCAGTTCTCATCATAACAGGTATATTTACACTGGCTTCACCTCATTAACACACCCTGTCAGACCCAACCTTGCACTCTTCATCCTGCACATGCAGAGCAAGACCCCAATTTGGTCAGCTTGTAATCGCCAAGGCAGATAAAAATGACCTCAAAAGGGAAGCCTGATTCATGGACTGCTATTAGACGGTCTCTGGGAGGACGATTGATTGATCCTGTTTACCTTTGGCACTGCAAGGCATTTAACATCAGGTTGGAAGAAGCACAGCTCTGTAGTTCCTCTAATGGGCTTCAGAGCAGAGCTGTTTGTTTAGGAGCATGATAAGACTTTCCAGACAACTGGCTCCCAGGGCAAGGCTCTGAAAGCCTATCACAACACACACAAAGTCACAGCACTACATATGCTCTGCAGAATATTACCAAGAAAACCTGTCCCTGTTATATTTCCCAGTCAAAATGACAAAAAGCCCAACAAATCTTACAGTGCTCACCTCAAACCTTTTCCAAAAACTGGCAAAAGAAGCCTGCAGCTCAGGTACAGAAGAGAAAAGGTGGAGAGCAGATTCTCTTGGTGACTAATGCAGCCGAGATAAACATCTAGATGCTCATTAGAACATACAGTATCACATGCAGATTAAAGACTCCTTCCAAGATTTTGCAAGCAGCCACTAACTCCTACCCAGCCATCCATTCAAAAAGAGCCTCTGACTTGTCAACCCGTCCATTTCCCACCAGTGCCACAGGCTGGGTGATACAGATCTCTGCTGTGTTTTGTTATGAGAGCTTTGATGTATGAGTCTGCCACAGCAGCAGCCCCCTTTAGGGAACAAAGCCACAGTCTAGCCAGGCTCTTTGCCAGTTGTCCAGGTGTTAGGTTCTTTTTTCCAGCTTTGGGGCAACCCTATCACTAACCTTTTTCTGTCACCTTTAGCAGGGAACCTTCTGCTCATGGCCATCTGCTTCTTCCCCCTTTTAGTGCATTCACCTGAGCATTTGCAGCCATTACACCCACACTGGTTTGCATCAGTCACAAAAGCTGTAAGCCTCCAATTAACAACCTCATGCCTTTTAATGATATAACACTAAACTAGGAAGAAAATTAGAGGGAACATCCTCAGAAATGGTTTGCAGCAGGGCAGAGCAGCCTTTATTACTGTTTATATAAGGGTAGCACCTAGGAAACTCAGCTAGAGGCTGTGAAAACAAACAGAGAACTTGGGGAATTAATTTAATATGGAAAATTTATAGTCTCTAGCACAAGACAGAGTAGGTGGATGAGGTGTAGTGTAATGAGGAGAACACAATGATTTTCTAAGGATCGGAATAACCTGCCAGCATCCTTCACTTGTCACTGCCAAGTTCCTGTACCCTCCCTCCTCTACACCACTTCAAGAGTGTGAATGCTGGCAGAAGGCTCAATAGCAAAGACAAGTGCTGCTTTGACTCTCAGAAGACCTATGTTGCAAAGCACAGGAGAACATGTATTCAAAAGATAGCTGAAGATACTGCACCTGCTCAGAAGGTTTCAGGCAAGACAGCATTTCAGAGGAATTCACCAATTCAGCAAAATCTCAACAAGGTGAGTCAATTTTGCCCAGGTTCCCATGAAACTTGCACAGGGATCCAAACGTAAGAAACCTGCTGAGTTTCCTGCCTGGTCACCCATCTGGTTCCTCCACCACTCAGGTTTCCAGGGCCCTGGGGCAGCCTGCTGCCAAATAGGCTGCTTCTCAAGAGGGGATGTCACTGCTCACATACTTCTCAGTCTGGGGTGTCCCAGATGTTAGACTGTCTCAGGGGCAAATCACAAGAGCAACCACAGATGGAGAGCCCATGAAACTCAGTGGAGAATCTTAGTGCTCCTGAGATTGGCTCTTGAGACAACCCACAATGCAAACTGATGCACTATTCCCTTTTGCAGAATTTCTGCCTGGCTGCGTTTTGCTCCACTTTGGAGGGAACTCAGCCAAATTTCATCAAAACTAAACTTCTTTCCAAACCAGAATCATTCTTTTAAGCCCATTCCTAGCAGACACCATCACAGGACAGCTGTAGCCATTTCCCTCTCAACATCTGTCCCTCTGCACGTCAGTCCTGTTTCAGCTGCTCTCAGGTCAAAGGCAGAGAGCTTTATACTCTATACAGCCCACCGGAAACACTTCAGGGATATACAAATCAGTCAAATCTAAATTGCTTGGTCTCGAAGGAAGATGATACAAACTATATTACAGTCCCAAGCTCTCCAAAGGAGGAGAGTGAGGTAAAATCTCTGCAGTTTATCTATCAGCTTTTAATGGAAATATTTGATCTGCCTGAGGACTACACACCTGATACTGTGAATGACTACAGCTTCATGGGCAGACCCCAGTGCTCAGACCAGCTCATCAAATGCACAGACAAAGGAAATGGAGGAAAAGGAAGAAATTAACTTGGAAAATCAGTGCTTAAATAACTTTTTTTCCTACAATTTGCTAGAAATTATAGGGGACAGATTTTTCAAAGTTCGAAATGGGATTGAAAGATACTTAGAGTGTACGAGAGGTTTCTTGTTTTGCTTCATGTAACACTGGACATTTCTCACTGCTCATGTACCAAGAGATAGCAGCAGCAGCTGCTGTGCACAGACATCTTGCTTACCCTATCCAGTCAATGATAGGTGCCACTGGGAGTCTAACTTTATGAGAAATATGTTGTTCCCAGAGACATACCTGCAATATGTCAGGCAAGCACCAAGGCTCCTCCTTGGGTTCAGCTGGGTGTTCTGTAAAAGCGGAGAGCTCTGGAGCATACTGTGGGGAAGTTCTCCTGGGAATCATCTGTGGGAGACACTGATACCAGCTGTAGGTTTATGTAGGGCTTGAACAAACCATCTGCCAAGACCTGCTTGCTGGGATGTTTACACACAAAATCGGCCTTTTCATCAGTGCACCGTAAGTGGTTTCTGAAAGCAGCCCTGACCACCAAGAAAACAATATCAGATTCAATCAAGAGGAACAAAAGTGGATCCAACAGCCATAGGAATCAGTTTCCAGCACAAGGACCTTGCCCAGCATCACAGCTCCCATTTGTCCATTTTGCTACCCCTCCTAATTGTAGATCAGTAAATTTTGAGGGTTTTAGATTAGTGTCAATGAGGATCCTTTGGCAGGCCTTTTGTTTCCTTCCCCCCAAGAAAAAGCATTGACTCTCTGTTATACAGTAGGAATGGGGATTTATTATTTTCACATCTTTTGCTGTGTTTCCTGTTCATATCATGACACTGGTGTTGAGAAGTTCATAAAGGGGAGAAATATAAGAAAAACTTTTTTTTTTTTCAAATGTGAAATTCATTTAATATGTCCTATTTATTTTTATAATGGATCCACAAAGTTTACTTAGACAAAGACATAAGTGCTGTGCTCTGAAGTTATGCAGAATACCCCATACCTGGATGACTTCAGATGCGAGTCAACAGGACAGAGGAAGAAAGTTAAAATACGCCACTGGAGTAGCAAAGAAGAGAGAAGGGAGGAAGGTATGGAGTGCCTACATCAGCGTGTAAGTGAGCCCAAACAACCTACCTAGGGTGATGGTGGGCACCTGCAACAGGCCCAGGGGAAGACACATACTCTGAATCAAAATCCTATAGGTCAGCAACAAAAGCCTCTCTTAGGGCTAAGACTATCTTTGAAATGCAGCAAGTCTTAATGTAGATCAACACAGGAAAAAGAAAGCAGCAGGGACCAGCAGAGATCACTATCTCCATGGCAGGGGAGGGGAAGAAAAGGAGTTTGACATTTAACAGTAATAATAAACATTTCTGAGCATGCTTCCTCCTCTCCCTGCAGGAACATCTTCACCCTAAGTAGTGATGAGCTTCAAGGGGGTTGAGTCAGATCCAAGCCTGCCAGTCCTGATATCGCTGTCTGAAAAATATCTTGGGGTAGCTGTGGATTGTGCTGCATGGTTGCTTCAGTATGTCCTGCACAGTGTTAAAGAGAGCGGTGTGTTGCCCCAGTGTGTTGTTCCACATCACTCAGAAGGCACCTGTGAAAAATTCCTATGTTGCAAATGAGAAGGGTATAGTTTCTCTTCCTTCCAGGCAACTGAACATCAAGGAAAGCACTAACATGAGGTGTTTGACAGGAGAAACAAGCCAGAAGTTCAGTTTCATTCAGTGCTTGTGCTTTTAATGATAAGCCACGATGTGTTTCATGAAGATTTAAAAAGAAGCAAGGGAAACACCAGGATGAACATGCTGTCTGCTGTGGCCTGGAGGCATGAAGGTGGCTTGAGTGACAGCAGACACTGTGACATCCAGGTCAATACCCAACACTACAATTGACCTCATTGGCCACCAGGCTGCTCACACGTTGCAGTCAGGCACTGCTCCTGTGGTTAGTGCTATTATGGCCTTTGCAAGCTGCTCCAACAGGATTTACAGACTGCTCCCTTTATCAAACCCAATGGATTTCCTGTCCCATTCCTTTCCCAGCCTTTGCCCTGCACTGGGAGATACAGAACATGATGCAGCATTGAGGACTGACCTGATGTCTAGAAAGAAAAGGCCATTAGCATGATTTTGTCTTCCAAGGCTCTGGATTTTTAGCAAACTCCTACTCTTTCCTGAGTTCATCTTCCCAAGAGAAGAGCAACTACAGGAAGAGTCAAGAATAGAGGAAAGAAAACTGTAATGAGATACAGGTCTAACCTGCAAAAATGCTGGGAACATCTCCTTTTACAGTGGACCCTTCCAAAAGGAAACCAACCCACTGTAAATAGTGTGTCTGGGAAGAGAAGACAAACTTTTAACCCTTCCCTTACCTCTACTTTTTGCTCAGTCAAACTGCAGCTTTCCTTGAAGCCAGGCAAAGTCACCCTCTACCTATCCGTACTTTGGTCTCCAGCTTTGGGTAGCCCAGAGATCCCACTGTTTTAGCCAGGCACTTGAATGGTTGGAACTCCAGGCCCTACAGGTTTGGTGTCTGTGCCTAGCCCTCCCTGCCTGCATCATTCTCCCAGCTCCACCTGGATATTCAAGAGAAGGGAGCAAATATAGAAAGGATCATTCTGTCTCTCCCCAGATGCCACTCCCAGGGCTCACATGAAGTCCTGTTATTGGTACAGAGCACAGGCACATTCACACTCATATCTCTCCAAGTGTTTTTAGCCCAGTGTCTTCAAATTCTACAAATAGCAAATGCATCTCTTCCTTTAAAAGCATTTCTTTCCATTACTGCTTCAAGCACAGACTCAAGACAGTGCTTTTCCTGAGTTCAGATTAACAGCTTGAATCAAGTTTCATCACACAGGGTCTGACTCTTACAGGAATGCATAGTCCTTACAACATTAGCCAAAAGAAGTCACTGGGATAGCTTATACAGACAGACATAGGACTTTTGCAAAGGCAAGGGAGACCTTGATCCACCAGCATTCCTCAGCACCTGCTTAATTCACCCCAGCCATGAAGTACCTAAAACATGCTCTGAAATGCTTCACTGAGTAAGAATGGGCTTAATCACATGCTTAAACACTTACTGCACAAGTACTTCAGAGATGAAGATTGATTAGATTCTTCTCCTCCCTGGACCTCAGGCTTCCTCTCCTCCTCATGAAAATCTCCTTTCTGAAGACACAAGGCTCACAGAATGCAAAGAGACACAGGTACATTTTCCAACAGGTGGCAAGTTTTCCAGCTTCCTGCCCTTGACCACAAAAGACTTGAAGTTTTTTGGGGAGAAAACACTTAATTTGCTTACAAAGCCATTACATCATAAGGTCAGTGTCCAAATCAGATTTTCCTTCAGTATTGTCATGAAAATCTTAGTTTCTAGGACTTCCTTTTAAAAGAACAAAAGCCAGATTTTCAGAGCTTGGCTCAGTGAAATCAAGTTATTAATATTAATATACTTTATTGATCTTAAAGGAATACAACATGGAAACAAAGGCCATTAACTGAAAGAGAGGTTTTGTTTATGTCTCTTTACATTAACAAGTCATTTAGCACAAAGGGAGCAGGTCCAAACTGAGGTCCTCACAAGTACAATATACACAGTTCAAGTGTTTACTTCAGATTAGATTTAGTCTGGTCCTCAATGTCATTTGGATCAAACTTGTTCACACTTTTGATAGGAAGCTATTCTAGGGAGTCAGTACTGGTTCAGACCCCCATGTACCTGTCCAGGTAGAAGCACATTTTCTGTGTCCCTGGAGTGGACCATTTGTGTTGTCATCCCAAAGGCATCTAGCTAGCATGCAGCAAAACTCCTCTGCTGCCAAATCTGCCAAATCAGCAGAAGTAGAGAAGACCACAGGACTTGCTTCCAGACTGCTCTATTGCTCCAAAAAAGAAAGAACAAATGTAGACACAGAGGGAGAGAAAAACTCTCCAAGGACAGCAAAGTCCTAAGGCAATGTGCAGCAGATGTACTCTGTCACTAGGTCAGTTCGTTTGGCATGGAGGTCAAGTTTTCCTGCAGTTTAGAAGTAACTGTAGGATGTACAATTGTTGCCCAACAGTGACTCCCATGGTAGACTAATACATGGATTATATATTAGTAACAGCGTTTGCATTACAGGGGGACAGAGCACTTCATCACAGACTGCCCATGTGAAAAGGTAGATGGAATTATTCTTCCATCAGACAAGAGTGACCAGAAACACATGTCCGTAGTTTGAACAAATGCATGCCACCATGAGCCACATGTGCAAAGTGAACTTCTTTGCAAAGCAATGCAAAATTCTTCTTCAGCAGCAGTCGGGAGTACGAAAAACTAACAAAGAGTGAATTCAATTGCATAGACAACTCCCATCAGCTACACAGAGATCACAGGAATATAGGAAATGGCCCACTGGGTCAGCAGGATGATGCATTTCCTCCAGCTACTGGTGCTTCAGCAGTTGCAGGAAAAGACAATCCTTAAGGGGAGCACACAAGCCTGGCCACTATTTGCAGTCCATTCACCTCACACGCCTAGCATCCATAGTCACTGCCTGGGAATGGTAGAGCACACATCCTTCCCTACCTACTCTAACCCCTTTGAACTTGCTGATATTATGTCTGCCTCACTATTTTCCGTGGCAGCAAATTCCCTGCTGTAAAACACACTTTCTGTCTTTCTATTACCCCTTTTAAATGGATTGATCATTTGTGTCCATGTGTCCTCATTCCAGTGTCGTGGGATTTTTTAAACCCCAGAGCAATTCTTTCTCACTACAGACCTCCATCTATAATGTTTACAGAAACATCACGCCATGCAAGGAGCCTCAACACAATTCCTTGGAGTTTCAAAGAAATTCAGAAGAAAAGCAAGTTTGAAAGATGGACCTGGGGTTTATGAACTGCCTCCATTGGTTTGCAGTACCCTCTCTGTACTGTGAACAGGACACTGCAGACTTGAGACTGGTTCTGGTTTTTGCACTAGCAGCTCAGTTGTATGTGTTACTGTTGGCTACTCTAAATGTATGTATTAGGTGTTGAAGTTATTAAAAATGTCTTTAGATGTTTGTGCTTCCTCAAAATATTCATATGCTTGTTCCACCCTGTCCTGCAAGAAAAGTCACAATCTGGGGGAGAGCCGTGCCCACGGTGATGAACCATGTGCTCAGTAGTGATCACAACTAACAAAAGCCTTCATTGCCCGTTGTGGCAGAAAGGGATACAGGTCCCTCAGGAACAGCTTTGCTGGCTGCCCCCTGAGAAGTGCCTGAACTTTCTATGGGCTTAGTGAAGGCACAGCACTGTTGTGGAGAATCTGTTGCCAGTCTTTATCCAGGATACACCCCAAGCCAGAATAAACCTAAAAAAACATGTAAGGGGTGGACAGATTCCCTCTGAAGCCACAGGACAGAGAAAGCTGCAAAGGGCTGGGAGCTACAGCCTGTATGTAAGCAGGGTTTGTGCTGGAAGGTCAAAACAGACCTGGGGGACTGGATCTTATCACTTCTCCCAGTAAAGTATTTGCAGGACTTGGCCAGATGGTTGAAGCACCTCAGCAACTGGCAGTCCTGATAGAGGCCTTGATCATTTAAACAGTACTGGAAAAAATTAGGTGAGTTTAGCCTAGTCCAGCTTACTGACCTAGGCATTAGACTGAAACACCTCCTCTTTGAGCCTCTCCTGAAAATACAGATGAATCAGGATCAGACCACTCCACGTGTGGGACTCTCCATTCCCAGCTTCCATCAGACCCAGCTGTACAGACCTTTGCACCACTGGCACATCAAATTTATCATGACAAGTGTGAGGTCCACAACAAGGGCCTCAGGTATTTGGGACATACAGGCACAATTCCAGGGCCCCTCTCTGACCCCACCATGCACAAGACATAGCTTGTTTCGTTATCTGCTGACCCACAGCTCTTGGCTGGGGTTACAGAGCAGAAGGCAGACCCAAAAAGCCTGCTGGAAGGCAAACCACCCAGTGACACCCTCATCCCTTTCACGTGACTGCACCTCAAAGTGTGCATGGCACTGATTCCTGCAGTGGGAGAGATGGTACTTCAGAGTTGTGCAGCAACACCATATAACCTGAACCACAGGGAACCCAACAAAAGGAGTCTGCTCTTATTCTTTATGTTAAGTATGTGCTTCTGTACTTTCCCATGCTCAGCTATATATGGAGCACAGGGGCAGCTAATCCCAAACCTTCCCTCCACAAGCTGCCCCCACCTTGAGACAGGTCCCAGTGCAATGAAACGTTCACACTTCAAACTTCCAAAACCTACCATAAACACTGGGGATCATTAAAACACAAACATTATGAAAAAAGCACTGGCAAGGACTCAAGGCTGTGGAGCTAGAAAGCCAGGTAGCTTTAAACAAGTGCCAGATATTTAACTGGTCTCCAAGATTAGCAGATGTTTTTCAACCTAATGTTACAAAAACTTAGATGTGTTTCTGAGATCAGAACCAGAGAAGAGAATGTATGTTGTGTGTTTGGACTATACTAAGTACTTTTCCAGCACTATAATACCTTTTATTAAGAGAAAAAAAGGGAGGGAGGGGAAGGAAAGAGAGAAAAAACTAGGCCTATCTAAAGGATTCTGGATGTTTACCTCAATCATGTAGGAAAAGGAAAATTCCTTCCCCAAACTGGAAAGACTCAAATGCAGTTAAGAGGGCAACAAGATTAGCCCATTTCCCTATTCTTCAACAAGAGTGCTGCAGAATAGAGTTGTTGCAGCTGATACAGTCTTAGCGATACTAGGTGGTTATTTTATCATCTATTTTTAAGCAGTTACTAAAATGTAACTATTCAGCAGCTCACTTCTAAAAACTCATCATCCCAAAGCCACTGGTTAGTTTGTCTTCTCACCAGTGGCTCCTTCACAGCTAGAGAGGCAGAGTGCATGTCTGAAGATCCTCTGCTATTCTACTACACCTTTGAGGAGATTTACAGGGATTTGCATGTGTTTTTCTCACTCAAGGAGAGATTATGTGGGATGATTAAGAGATATTATAGGAAAGAAACTACTAGGTTCTACAAGCTTCTTGACATTCCCTCCATTTGACATGACACCCATCAATTATTAACAGGAATGCATTAAGCGGCTGCTTAACCTTAGTGATGACACGTTTAAAATCTCCACAGTGGCAGCCACTGTCCACTAATTTCTGGATGAATCATTCTACATCAACATATAAAATTTTTGTACATGTATATATATATTTATATATATAAATAAGCTACCCTTCCATGTGTAAAACAATGGGAGAGTTACACCCAGATAAGGTGAGTTACAGCTTTTCCTGTCATCATGGGAGATGGAAGTGCAAGGAATATCTGGGTCACTGAATGCAGAACCTTGTGACCATACTTCAAAATCCCTTACAGAAATTTGCATTCCTTTAATAAAACAGGGGAAAACTGAGAGGGACATTTTATAGACATGGATTTAGTATACTGCAGATTAAAAAAATAAAATCTGCCACTTAGAAAAAGTGTTTCCACTTTCTCAGAAGCTGCTCCCAGAGAGATTTAATTCTGGGTGGATCTCTCCTTCCTACATTTGCAATGCAAGGAAACCTGAGAAGAAAAGTGCTCTGCCTTCCAGGTGGGTGACAGCAGAAGACACTGAGGAACCACAAAGGAAGGTGTCTGCTCAGATCCTGCTATAGAATGGACAGTCTGTACATATATCCCTGAAATCCCTATCAGTCACAGCATCCACACCAGTTGTATGGCCACTGCTTCACAGATGCCAGAGCAGATGAACCTGCAGAAACCAGCCTAACCTCTGAGCCTGCTCCATCAGTCATGCCTGGCATAAACCTCCAGCCTCCCCCCAGGCAATGTCAATGTTGCTGCTGTGAAGGGAAGCAGTGCTGTCTAGGGTTAGCTGCTTTCTCCTGTGCTGGCAGACTCACTTCCCGTCCTATGGAAAGAAAGAAACTGAGATAAAGACCAGTGGGTGACACAATTGTCACTTCTTTCCATAACCTTGTTAGGGTTGTTACACAGTCAGCTACCACATCTAAAGAGAGAACCAAGGACAGCAAGTTTATGCTCTCCTCCACCCAGCCCAGCTCTCAGAGCACACAGTTCTTGGGGACTCATTTACTGGACGTTTCAGGGGGGGCACCCTTTGTGTTACACAAATCTATCTGGCTACAGAAGCCTACCATCTGCCTCTGTGTTGTACCAACCAAAGTCTGCAAGCACCCTGACAGCAAGGAAGACTAATACTACATTTCTATCTGTTCCACATCATGAGCTGCCCATAAGCAACAACCTGAAGATGCCTATAGCAACTGTATCTCACCTTGTCCTTAAAAAAGATGCAAGTTAAAGAAAGAACAAGAGGATCCATGACAATCCAGTTCCCTCAAAGCACAAGTCATATCCACAGCAACATTTTAAACTTGCTCTGTTTCCTGCATGGCTAAATGCAAGGAACGTTAACAGGTCACATCACAAATACCCAAGTGGTGCCAAAGCCAACATAAAACCATTGACTGGGTCTGTACCAATGTAACAAACTTTTTAAAAGTATTAAAACAGACTGTTTATTACAGCATATGATGTGTTATATTAATTTACACAATGATATATATATATAAAAACAGCCATTGATGATGTACAGTAAATCGGACATCAACGGGAATATTAAAACTACTGATACTCATGCACATGACATGCATATGGGTTTTTTTCTTTTTCAAAAGCAGTTTTACACAATATACTGAAGTTACTAAGCCTTGGTCAGCTGCTCCAACAAGTTACTCTGAACACCACCACCAACCACAGTGGGACTCCCAGGAGACAGGAGCAGAGTGTACTCCAGAGAAGGCGACTTAACTTCAAAGACAAATTGAACAGGAGCACTTTCCTGGTGGGGGGTGGCTGGGGGAGGACAGGGGGTGAGTTTCAAGAATAGAACAAACAAATCAGAAACAAAAGAAAACAAAATAAAACAAACAAACAAACAAAAAAAACCAAGAAGAAACCAGGTGAGGCAGCCAGAGGAAGTTCAAGATGTGGCAACAGGAGCAGCAGAAAGGGACAAGCAATACATGAAGACCACCTGCACTCCCTCCCCCTTATCCCCTAAAAACTTATGATCTTAAGCTGTTGATATCCTGTACAAGACCCAGAACAGGAAAATCTAGGCAAGGGAGATCCATTCCCAGGAACATTAGCCCTATTTCAAAGCCTTCTGACACCATACACTGGAGGCTGTTCACCACTGAAATGGCAGTGTTACCTTTCTTTTGTTTTTATATGAGTATAATGGTCTTTTATTTCCACATAAAAGGCACTAGTATCCACCCAAGTTCTGAAGACAAGTGACATAATTTACCTTAAGTTTTAAATATTTGTATATAAAAAAAAAAGAGAAAAATCTGTAGAAATATATACACAAAAGCACCTTGCTTCAGAAAGCAGAAGCAGATACATTCCACCAAGTCACCTTCACTAGACAGTTGTCATGAGCTTCAGGGAGCCTGACCGAAAGCGGAGGATTTTCTTCTTGAGGTTATGTGAGGCTTTGATTTTAACAAAGGCTTTTGCTGCATTTTCATGCAGCTCTGGCGCCGTGACCGTTTGGATGGGGAGCGTCTGGACAAACTGAGACCAAATGAGGCCCCCGCTTTCATCAGAGTCGCTGGTGGTCGTGCTCTCCCCTACAAACTCCACCTCACTCAGGCTTGACTCACTGTCTCCAAAGCAGTTCGTTGTGTAGTTGCTCTGCTCATCCTCACTCGTGTCCACCACGGTGGAGTGGAACAAGGACTCGCACTCTGCTGAGTACTCTGAGTCGCTGGCCACATAGGCATATGGGCTGACGTAGGGCAGGGGGACTTGTGAGTAGACCCCCACACCATCCCTACGGTTCCTCCTCGCCCTCCGCAGGGCCTCCTCGTAGGAAATCTCCGCCGATGACTTCCACCGGCGGTAGTCAGCCCGCTTGTGTTTAGGCTTGGCCACCACAACCTCTCGGCCATGCCCATGGGATCGGACAGCAGATCTGTGCAGACCAGCCTGCCGACTCTGTAGACCTGACTCTGGCTGCAAGCCACTGCCTCTCTTCCCCCGCGAGGAGGGCTTTTTCAGTTTCTTATTTGTATCCAACTCCTCAGGAAAGCGGCACTTCTTGCCCACTGGCTTGGTTTTCTCCCGCAAGGTCTGAGAACCATTTTCCAGCCCGTTGGAAAGGTGGGGTCTGTGTTTCAGCGTGGAGCTTTTCAAAATCTTGACATTTCGGGTGCCTTTGTGAAGCTTCATGCTTTGCTGCTGGGCTGGGATGTACTGGGCGTTCACCAGCAACCCATCATCCAGGCTCTGGGAGGAAGAGCCCTCGCTTTTGAAATCAAGCGCGGGCCTCTCCTCAACAGCAGGTGATGAGGAGCGAGGTGCCTGCAAGCTGCTCTTCAGTGGGACTTTTTTGGGAGGCTGGCTGACCCTGTTCTCTGGCTGCAACACCACAGGCTTCCCTGGGCTCTCTTTGGGAGATGCTGCAAAGACCTGGCCATTCTCCTTAGGTACGTCCGGGCCCACTGCATTGCGGTTGTCCTCTGGAGGTGCTGGTTTGACGCCCCGTGGTAGGTGCTTGCTCTGAAGTTCACTTGTTGTGCCAGGAAGGAAAGATGCTGGCAAAGGTGCCTTCCTACTCTCCAGCTGCTCACCAACCAGCTCCCTTGGCCTCTGCTTTAATGGGGAAGGTGCAGTGTGGTCCACAGCAGTGCTCCCACCAGAAGACAAACCTGCTTGCTTGGAGCTCTTCAGGTTCATGATGTTACCATGAGGCACCAGCCCTGCAGGCTGCCTGACGCACATGCTTCCATGCCTCAAGATCCCTTTGGTGGGATCGGCATTGAGACTTGTCCTGGGTTTGTTAGTCCTTACCGCATGAGTCTTTTTCTGAACCAGGCTTAAGATGTAACTGTCTATCCTCTTGCTGGTGGAAGGGCATGGCACTGGCCAGGAGCTCTGTGAGATAAAGGCATTGGTGGATTTTCCCAAGTCCGTTTCAGATCCGGCACAAATGTCGCTAATATCACAATCAAACCTCTCCTCTTCTCGCTGGGGGTTTTCAGTCACGGGCAGAAGAAACATGGGACTCTGCACAGCTACTGCATGGAGGGGGCTGGGGTACCGGTAGACATCGTTCCCGTTTTTAGACACCAAATCACACTGGTACTTTGGATGCACATCTGCAACGACATCGAGGGAATTTGAGTGCGGTGTGGACAAAGAGCGACAGACAGAGCCTGCAGGCTGGTCCTCATTCTGGCCTTCCTTATTATAGTCCATCCAGCCTATGAGATCTGAAAGGCATTTTAGAAATGTTTAGAGAGCCTGCCAGGGACAGTTCTGCTATGTTTTTCATGTGCCACCAAGGATGTTGGTCCCATCTACGCATACAATGCCATGTTTTAACTATAGCAGCACTATGCAAATGGCAGAAAACTCGCAACAGGGATGCTATTCAAGCAATATAAAAGCAGCACTATTCTTCTCTGAGACTCTTTCTAACTCTATATAAGACTTCCTCCAATATGACTACATGGTTAAAGAAAATAAAAATCACAACCCTAATGAACATTTACATCGGTTTCAAACCTGTGCCTAGGTTGCTAAGAGCTTCCTGTTTTACTTTCAAGCCACCCATAAGTCTATAAGGGTCTCATGTTTATGTGTTACACAGCCACCTGTAAAACTCACTGCAAGCCTCAGTATGTATGAATTTTATAATTTATTTTGCTAAACTCAAGGACAAACAAAAAATATAGACAAGAGACCAATGATTTTTTTCAGATTATTGACAAATTTCACTTCCAGATTTTATCAAGCATATGGTGGGTCAGAAAATACCCAGACCTAATTGTATTGTTGCTATTATCATCAGAATGATTTTATAGATAGAATAAGGCTCATAATAACAGGTGCCGCTTTTGAGCAGTAAAAGGTTAAAGAATGAGAAACAGGCTCATCTTTCCTCACAAGTACAAAGAATGCAGGTCAATCCAGCTGACATCCTAGCCTTGGCTCTGTAAAGAGAATTCTGTAAGAGAAATCCAGTGTGTTTCAAGATGCATGAGTCAGATTTAATGGCTGACGCACTTACTCAAGAGGTAAGGGACCTTAGGAGCAGAGCTTCAATTGAAACACCCAAGACCTAAGATTATTATTGCCTTGTGTTGCCCTTGTCTTCTTGGTAGGGGTACAATCTAAATTATCCTTCTAGATCACTGTCAGTCCTGTTTTCTACCCTTGGGCTAGAAACTTCAGGCAGGGCATTCATCTTCAAATACTCAGTGCTCATCACTTATCTAAGGCTTATGTCAAAAGAGGTCTCACAGACGTCGCTGAAATGAGCTGATAGAGGTGATGTTCCTGTGTGAGCAGGAGAGGGAGAACGGGGAGTTTAGGAGCATGAACTTCCTCCAGATCATCGCACAGCTTTCTCATGTTTCCTAAATTGTATGTCAGGGTCAGGAAATGTTGACAAAATGTTGACACTTCTTTGAAACATGCCAGCTTGTGAAATTTCATCTCTAAAAGTGAGACAGTATATGAGAATAATGAGAGTTTTAGGGATTTGTGAGGTATACAGAAAAAAATAGCAATGCAGTCAGCTGGAATTCCTTGTGTATGTTTATATGTATGGCCAATGAAGATCACAGACACCTTACAACGGGGAGCATTAAATTACCTCAAGCTGCTCAAAGGATAACTTAGAGGACTTCTCAGCATCTCAGAATGAATGTTTCCCAGGCTGCATTTTCCAACTTCAGAGTTAGAATGACGTGACTTATTTTGCCCTTGATTCACAACAAATCACTATAAGTTAACCTTAAAGAGCAAAATGGAAATTGGAAATACTATGGTTAGAAGCGTCCTCTATAACCCAGAATGAACTAAGGCATTTGAATGTCTGCAACCAATAGGGATTGATCACAAAAGTCCTACTGAAGTGTCCTTTCTGGACAACAGACAGAGGAGGCCTTCCTATTTAACAATCCCACACATTAAGGCTTGTATCTTCAGCCTAGTGTCCAAGAAAAGTCAATAGCTCTTGACCAAAGAGACAAAATATTTTTTCCCTGCTCATGATGTCTCTATTCTCTATAAATGCAGGACACCCCTCAGCATGGTCACCTGGGTGTGGAGGACCATCAGAACTGACAAAGTGACTGCTAAAAGAATATTGACATGCACCCTGATCTCCTAAACTGCCCCTTACTTTGTCACTTTAATTAGGACACTATGAGATATCTTTACTGCTATTTACTAGAAATGCTTTTCTAAAGCATGAGAACTGTAAGAACTCAGCTGACTAACATGTTTATGTGTATAGGTACCACTGCCCTCTACTGGGTAGAGCAGCTGTCATATTTTCATGTTATTTTCAGATGTTTAGTGCCATATTCACATGTAAGACTGGACTAGTAGAGGGCAAACAGTCCTGCCTCATGACCCATGTACATGACAAGCACTGAAATCTTTTCAGAGCATAATACATCAAACGAAAGGAAGAAGGGTTAATCAAACCCAGATACTCCTGAGGCAGTATTTTCAAAGCCAAAGCCACCTCCTGGAGTACGATGTATTCAACCTGCTTTTACTATACCTGCAGATTTAGGGCGTCCATCTGAGATATGCAGTGTTGCCTCCAAAGGGCTGCAAAAGCAAGTGCTAGAATGGCAACTGGATAAACACTCACTGAAGACAGAGTTAGATGAATTTGAGAGAGATCCAGAAGCTCCATCACTCAGCTCATAAAACCCTATAAAAGTAAGAGTTTGGATTTATATTAGTTACATCTACACAAAGTTACCATTTGTGTTCTTAAAAAGGCAGTCAAGCTCATATTTGTGTTGGCTTACACTATTGCAATTAGTAATGGGTATTCATACAACCACACCAAAAAATAGTGCACGATTTAGTAATATCCTTATTGCTATGAAGGATTCTGTTTAAAAGTAAAGCACTTAAAGGTAAAAAAGCAGAACTTTACTTAGCGTATGAAATTTTGAACTCTTTTTTAACCTTTACAGGGGCTGGGGTTTTAACCTCTACAGGGGTTTTCAGATTTCAGCAAAAAGGATCCAGGCTGTGATTGACAGCCTACTCATTTAAGAGTGTATTATACTTCCAAAACAGACTCTCCAGCTATTTGACTACAAAATTTTTCCTAAGTGTTGCACCCAATGATATCCATTATTTTCCTCAAAGTTCTAGAGATAAAAACAGTATTTGAGGATGACAGAAAAGAAGAATAATAGTAAATAATGTGTAGGCCCAGAAAATTTCCTGGTAAACTGGGACTACTCAAGAAAATTATGACATACCATAATCAAAATGTACATTGTACATTTAGGAATAAAGAACGCAGGGCATGCCTACAGAATGGGGATGCATCCTGGAAAACAATAATCCTGGAAAGGACCTAGTCAGCATGGAAAAGCAGCTCAATCAAGCTTAATGATATGGCAAAAAAAACCCTAATGAGATTGTTGGATGTACTAAGAGACTAATGAATAGCAGCAGGGAAATTACTTCAGCAGTCTATACGGCACTAGTAAGAAAGACATTGGAACGGTGTGCCTAGTCCTTGAAGCCAGCATGCTTAAAACAAAGCTAAAAAATTGGAAAGGGGCCACAAAGCTATTTAAGAGCTTGGAAAAATGCCTTGAAACAAATGACTTAATGAACTTGATCTGTTTAGCTCATTAAAAAAAGTCAGAAATTATACTGTGTAGCACCTTGAAAAGGAGAAAAAGCTGGGTACTAAAAAAGACCTTACTTTCTGGGAGAAAAGTGTATAAAAAAATCATGGCTGGAACAAGTCAAATTCAGATTAGAAATTAGCAACGGTTTTAACAATTGCAAGTTGGTGGATTCCCCACTTTTTACTCTCTTCAGAACAAGTCTCGATGCCTCTAGGAAAGGTTCCCCATAGTTAAATACCATTTACTGGCTTCAACACAATTACAATGGGATGAAATCCAATATATGGGGGATCATATTGTTTATGCACCGTTTCTTTCTGGCTGTAAGATCAATTTTGACATCTTCCTCCTGCTGGTGGTGCTTCATCATTTTCCCTGCAGCCTCCTCCCTAATACACAGGACAATCAGAACTTTTTGAATTAATTTGTGAGTGACCTTGAAAAAAACATATCCCAAACACTAAAAGTCTAATTAAGCTCCTCTGAATATGTTGTCTACAAACAACAACCTTTCCAATGGGAGGTGAGTTTTGCTAGTAGATGAACATGCTACAGACATTTACTGTTGTAGTACAGAAAACTACAGCCAGTTTAATTCCAAGTACCAAGGGAGGCTCCATTTTCCTGAATATTTGCCTTACCTGAACTTGGACGACTGTCTGTCTCAAGGTGTTCATCTGTTGTTTTTTCCACATCCAGGCGGAGATCACTTATTTGCTTATCCAGCTCTTGTAACTGATTTAATAGGCCAGCATCCCTCCTCCTTAAGCAGTTCTGGAAACAAGACAAAAACCATCAGCTCCATCAGTGGGGCAGACATGAAGGGGGTACAAAGGCAAATTGGACCCCTCCATCCAGCCCTCTCCATCTCAGCATCGTGGAAATACTTTGACAATAATCCTTTTATTAAAAAAAAACCCAACAAACAAAAAAAGAAATGAAACATAAAACTGAAACAGAACAAAGCCCTGAAATTCTAGACAAATGCTCTGGGTAAATACTTAACTGAAGAATTATGCAGGCACTTCATTGCAGTCTTTTCCAGCCAGTTCTACACAAGGAGCACGCTCCATAATTTACAAAAACCATCACACTTGTGTTGGCAAAGCACTCCTTTGCAGGACCACAGCTGTAACAAAGCTATACCATATGATATGGCCAAACCAGACCTGAGCATGTGAAATGGGCTACCTGGGTGAAAGGGCAATGTAATAGGGGATGTTCATCACCACAGTGATGTTAGTCAAAGATCACATCTGCTCACACAATGAGATGAAACAGCTCTGCCAACAAGTGACTGTAGTGTGGGAACCGCCTTGTTCTGCTGCACATTACAAGCATAGAGTCTACCATACAGACAGCAAGATTCCTAGGGCTGGGATCACAGCCCATTTATTAGCTTTGCCATGCAGCAGGAAGGAAGAGTAATTCTTCCTCTTCACCCATTATAATTGCATAAAATTGCTGTGAGATGAATTTTAAGACTATTTCGGAAGGTAATTTGATGACATAAAATAAGCAATAAGAAATTATTCTGTAAGGCACTCATTAACCCACGGTCAACACAATCAGTTTCCCTGTGTGTATTATAATGTTGCTTATCCATCATCTGTGTAGCTTCATACCCTTTAATTGTTCTGGCTTTGGGGAAAGTGAGGGAAGCAGGAGGAAGGTTTATCTCTTTTTTTTAATAAGTGCATCATTTGATCAGTGCCCAGCGGTGCTCTGATATGCTCATTGCAAAGAGTTTTGATGCTCATAACTGGACTGGTTCTAGACCCATTAAATCCAGGACACCCCTTCCCCTGCGGTGGGCTAGTCCTCGGGCAAAGGGAAAGCAAATGCCAACAGTATTAGCAACACTGTTTTAAGATGTTCAGGCATTTAACACCATCTTCGGAGAACCAAAGGGGCGATCCCAGGTCTTCTCCCACATTTCTGGGGGGACGGGGGAGCTGGCTGGAAGCCAGGCTGGCAGGGGTGGTGGGTTCCAGCGGTAACTCACCGCGCCACCTACTGCCACCAGTGCCCCCTCCTCCTCCTCCGAACACCCCATCTGGTTCCAATCTACAATGTCAAGTGCACAAATTAAAGTGCTACCACAACCCCCGGGTTTTAAGGGGGTTGGGTTGGGTCTTTTTGAGTAATGATCCCCTGGTCCTTCATTACAGCTAGTCGGCACCCAGCCCGTTCTCAGCAGAAAAATCATTTATTCTTATAATTTCGAGAGGGAAATAATCCTAAATTAACTAAACCAAAAGGCTAACAAGAAACAGAAGAGGGGCGAAAAAAGGGGGGGGAGGGGAAGGGGAGAAATAAAGCAAATAAATCACGCAATCCAACTTCTCTCTGGGTGAAAGCAAATGCTGAGCCGTGCACAAAGACCACCAGGCACAGCTGTACGCTATATTCATTGAAAAATGATCTGCCGCTTCATGCCGCTCTCCATCTCTTCCCACACCAGCTACAAAGCGCGTCCTTCAACAAAAGCATCCCTTATTTTCGGGGCCGGATCCTGCCCGTGTCGGGTCTCTCGGTGCCGCGACCCAGGAGCTCGCTCTCAACTTCCATTCAAGGACACGGCAGAGCCTCTCTTGCCTTGAATGGAAGTTGGGCTGCCGGCCTGGCTCTGGAAACCGACGGGGACCTGCGAAGCCACAACCAAAACGTCGGCAAAATCCGGCCGCCACCGATCTGCCACCGCTTCGCCCAAGCCCGCTGCGGCTCGTCCCTGGGCAACGGCTGCTCCCCGCCGCCTCACCTGCACAGTGTGGGCGGGCGGCGGGGACGCGGTACCGGTGTGACAGCGGCATGTGCAGCACCCCTCGGGGAGCGGCCCCGTCCCCGCGCGGGTCACACCGCCTGGAGGGCACCGCGACGAGGCTCGCCTGCCCCGGTGCCCCGCAGCCGCCCCCAGCTCACCAGCTGCCGCCGCAGGAGGAGGATGTTCTCCTCCAGGAACTTCTCCTCCAGGCTGCGCGGCGGCGGCCCCTCGCCCGGCGGCTCCCCTCGCCCGCCCGGCGCCCCGGGCACCGCGGCCGCCGAACGCCGCAGCAGGAGGCTCTTCACCAGCAGCTCCTGCCGCTGCCTCAGGTACTCCAGCTCGCCCAGCCCGGCCAGCGTGGCCTCCAGCCGCTCCCGGGTGCGCTGCCGCTCCGCCTCCGCTTCGCCCTTCTCCCGCCAGCGCGCATCGGGCTCCCGCGGTGCCCCCGCCTGCCCCGCTGCCGCCGCGGCGGCTGCCGCCGGGCTCGCCTTCATCGCAGCGGAGGGGGCGGCCGCCGCTGACAGGCCCTGCCCGCGGGGGGCCAAGCGCCGTTCAGCGCCTCGCTGCCGCCACCGCCGCCGGTCGCGAATGGGCCGCGGGGCGCCCGGCTCCCTCCCCGGCTGCTGCCGCGCCCGCCCACCGCCGCCCCGCGCCCGCCTTCCCTCCCCTCCCTTCTCTCCCCTCCCCGCCCGCCGGCGGCTCCACGCCCGCGGTCTCCTTCCTCCTCCCTCTCCTTCCCCTCCTCCTTCTTTCACCCTGCGCTTCGTCGTCCCCCCGCCGTGCCTGGCCGGGGCAGGAAGGTGGGTACGCGGGCGTGCTACCCACTGACCTCTCCAAAAACTCCAGCCACAACCTCAGCAGCCCCGCACGGCAGAGTCAGGGACCGCCGGCGGCACGCAGAGGTGTCGTGTTGCTTGTACAGCCCGACAAGTCCGAAACGGGGCCATGAATGATGGGTCTGGGGCGGAGGGGAAATCCCGGCATGAAGGAGTAAGGGTGTAAGGAGAGAACAGGGAAAAGTGGAAGCAGAGGAGAACATGGCAGTCCTGGCACCGGGGTGCTGACCGTGGCGTAGGCACAAGGATTAACGTACTAGTAAGGTGTTGCTTCAAAGCCTGTTTGAGTCGACTAGCCAAAAAAGCCATAAACGAAGTGAACTTCATAGAGTATGTACACTAACTGCAGCAGGGGATCCGCAATTAGGCTTTCAAGGGACACTAATTGGAAAGGAGGGCAGGGGGATACACAGAAGCCAAAGAAAAATAAAAAAATGTTAGTATCAAAATAGATCTAAAGGCTGAACTGCAGAGATGTTCTGATGGGGGGAGAATGGAAGAGAAAGAAGAAAGCATTGAGTGAGCCCTTCACAATACGGGGTTTGTTTGAAAAGATGTGAGTCCATCGTACAGCGGCTCTCACTGACATTATGAGCATAATGAAATGCTCTTCCCCCTTTTCCCTCTGTTCCTCAGAAGATTACAAGTATTTGTGGTCCTGAAAGGTCTCAGATGAAATTTGTCTCCCCAGTCCCATGCTGTTTGCAGTAGACAGTACTTTAGTGTGCCTTACACCTTTTATCTGTTGTTGGTGTTGATCCTTGTTCCAAGAACTTGATACAGATCATTATTTCAGTCTTTCAAAACCAATGTATAGTACTCTCCAAAAAGAAGAGATCCATTTTCCTCCTGCTGTTTATAACCAGCTCTCAGGCCCCCCCAAATACTGGCCCAAATGTAGATGAGGCCACACATATTAGCCCAGAGGATGGTCGCAGCTAGTCCTAGCTCCATTGCTTTTTGCTTTTGATCTCTTCTCAGTGCTGGTTCACCACACAGCCATGTCTACACTGTGCATCTCTGTTTATGTTTTTACTTTGGGTTAGGAGTGTCTTTTTGAACCAACCCTCTAGGTCACTCCAGCTCACCCTACTGTGATTCACTTTGCAGAGGGATTTGAGAACACATTAACTGAATTTATCTGGGATAAAACAAAAGGAGAAGAAGGGAGCACACTTAAAGCCTCCCACATTAGGTCTGTGAGCACAGCTAGCCCAAAGTAACACCTCTGAAACACATGCAGTATGGGTGGCTGGTCCTCGGCAGTCATACTGCTCAGTACATCCATGCCTGCTGTGCTGTTCTGGCTGCCGATGCAGATGCAGATCTATGTGCCAGAAACAGGGAGGGGAGAGAGGCAGTAGGCAGTATAAGAATAAGCAGCCCAAGAAGGCAGGGACACTTCTTTGGGGAGCAATGTCATCCTGCCAGATTCAAGAGACCATGAAATTGCAGACACAGGAGGAACTGACAGACACTGAAAGGACAAATGATGCTCCAAAGGCAAAGGATGACTGAGGTTGCTAGGCAAAACTGGAAATAAAACCCAAGTCCCATACTGAACCACCGTCTCCTTACTTATCATATGTATCTGGGCCTATGAAAGGCCCAAAAATAGATTCAGCTCTTGCCCAGCAACCTATGGACACCCTGTTGACCTAAAAACCTATTCCAAGTCTCTTTTTCCAGTGTGGAGCTTGGCACACAGCACCCTCTGAGCATGTTTATGCTGAAAGCGGTTTTGCAATGTGGAGGTAAATTCCCAAGCGGGTACTAGAAGCTCCCCAGAATGGAAGCAGAAAGCTCCCACGTTTTCCTTCACCCTTTTTAGCCAGATTTTGCATGTAGCTCTGTGCCTTGTATGCATTTGTACACAAAGCTTCATGCAATATTTATGCAAAGCTATTTCAACTGTTTCTGTGCTGCTGTGTACTGTGCAATGTAGATGTTGCTTCAAAAATAAAACAGCACTAAATAAAATCTGCCTTAACGTCGAGATTTATTTATTTTGCCACTTACCATGTGATGGATTTTGGTCCAATTCCTCCCTCTCAAGTCACTTCTCCCACTCTGAAGACCATGAGATGTTGCTCATCTCCTGTATTCCCCAATGACATTTCTGTGTTCATCCTTCACAGGGCATCAGTTCCAGGAAGGAAAAGAAACACAAGAACTGCCAAAACAGTCAACTGCCTGCCTCACATGGAGAGAAGAATGCAGCTTCGGCTGAAACAGACTCACTGTGCACCTAGGATCAGCAAAGAGGAAGGGAAGGGGCATCTGAAGGAACTCAGGTTTAACCCCATAGATGAAGGAGTAATAATGTGCCAGAGAAGCAGTAGGAATGAGGAGGCTGGACAGCATGGGAGAAGATATGCAAGTGAGCAGCCAGCAAGAAAAGTCAAATTATGTAAATAACAGAAGGAAAACAAGATGTGACCAAAGACATCTTGAGTGAGGGGAGGGGTACAGAAGACTATTCCAGAATCAGGATGCAGCTCAGCACAGTGTAGGTCATGGGGACAAGGGAGAGAGAGCTCAGAAAAGTAGGGTTTGAAGGCAGCAGAAAGACCAAAGAGAATGATCAGAAAATCAGTCTCTCTAATTTACTCAGGAAGACACTGCTCAGAAAAAAACAAAATAAAGAATCCATAAGAGAAAAAGTCGGGCCATAGGTGATGGAATACCGATGAAAGAACTAGAAGAGGACAGTAAGGTAAGAATATGGAGAAAAGGTGCTTTTGCTTGGTATCATCTTCAAGTAAAACAAGTTTTAAGCACAGAAGGAATAAGACTAAGACTCAGTCACACTGCAGTCAATCATCCCAGTGAAAAAAACAGTCTGTGAGATAAGAGGGAGGCCCCAATGCCCAGATTAGCTCTGACTGGACAACCTCTGGAGGCCCTTATCTCAGCAAACCAAACATCTCTAAACTCTTAGCAAGGGCTAAGTAATAGGACTCTGACATGAAAAAAAATAAAGTATCTGAGTCTAAAACCTCTGAGTTTAAGTCTCTTCCATTCCCCTCCTGGCTTGTGGCAACAGCTCTTACACTCCCTTGTAAAGCTATTACTTCACTGGGTAATCAGCTGAAATTCTCTAAAAACAAATAATCCCAGATTCCCCATCCTAAACTCAAACATAGAAATTGGAAGGGAGGAGGCCGGGAGTTATCTGCAGGGAAAAAAGAAGAGACAATGATTGAGGAGCTGGGTTGCTAGGATGTTATGAGAGGTGTAATTCTGTCTGGTACAGAGGCGGTTATGAAATGGCTCATCTTTTATGATTATCCTGGCTCAACTCTGATGATTATATTATTAGGTGGTAGAAACACTCTGTTCCCTTCACTACTCATTCATAGGGAATAGATAGATGCCCTCTGCCCCATGAAACTTCACAAGACAAGAAAGAGCAGGTGACTGCCACTGATGATATAAAAAGAGCCCTAAGGAAGTAGTGGTTAGCATAATGGGAAGGGAATCCAACATACATAGGCAAGGGGCAAGAGTTTCTGACCCACATCTCACAATTCATTCCCTTCCCACAGGGAGCAAAGCCCTATATTCACATCCATACATTTGTTCTTCCTTCTCCCAACTCTGCTGATTATGAAAATCACTTTAGATTAAATGAGACTGATTAACACTTTTACTTTCCCTGGGTTCATTTCTGACCAGTCACACTAAAATGAGTGCAGGAAATTGCAGAAATTGAGGAATGTTGCAATTCCCCGTTTGTAAAATGAAAGCAATTGCTTTCCTTGCTTATTGTAACACAGCCTGCTGAAGGCAGGGTGATAGGTTACCCCAAAAGATCCACCTGGGGACTATGATTGAGACCCACAGCTGTCACTATGCCTCTGACACTTTATTTTAAGCTATTCTAATGTTAATTTTCTAAGCATTTCTTAATTGCATTGGATAATATAATAGGGTATAAATCTTATCAGCAAATCAGACTGAGGTTGGGTTTTTGTTACTGTATTACCATGGTTACATTATTATTACAAGTGAACCTTGTGCTCATTACTAACCACAAACAATTTAGCAAATAACCTAAACTGAAACAAAATATCCTGGCAGTGTTTCCATCTTTTGTAAAACAAAAACAATTTCTCTGGTGATAGGTAACTGCAGCATACCTGTGATGCATTTTACTCAGACTTCTTCAGCCTACATTTATTGCCCTGTGTTTGTATAGCATTGGAACATTTCCATGCTGTCAATAAGACGCAGAGGCCAAATTCCTTATGCGTGGAATAGAATCTTTAACAAAACCTCACAATATGCAGATGACAAGCACTATCCCAGCATGTCAAAACATTATCATGTTTGTATTGTTACGGCAAAAACTGCCAGTGAATCAAAGAATCATAGAATAGTTAGGGTTGGAAAGAATCTTAAGATTATTGAGTTCCAATCCCCCTGCCATGGGCAGGGACACCTCACACTAAACCATGTCACCCAATTGCATGTGATTGCTACATTAGAAACCACTGACAACTTGATTAGGTCCCTCAAGGTCCAGTTTCCCATTACTCTCATATGACTGTGGTCTCCCATCAAAAGACACAGTCCTACTTCCCGTCACCCTCAGTGTCACTGCCCATGTGCCAGGTGAAGGGACAGATATTTCCTGTGGGGTCACTACAGTGACTCCCCCAATCTGATGTGCAAGAGGGTAGCATGCACTGAACCAGGGAGGACAGCAGATGACTATTAGTTTGCGCATTTCTTACATTTGGCTCTTCCTCTGATGCAGATCACCACCCCATCAGCTGTGCAGAGACCATTGCTGGAAAACTGATTGCTACCCTGATCTGAATTTAAAAAGATAACCTTTTCTTTCCTTTTTCTTAACCCAGATATTTCAGTGATCCACTTTTAAGTATGAACAGTTGCTCTGGCACACTGATAAGACAGATGTACAGGAATGAAGAGACAAGAGCAGGAAACCCTCCAGCAATAAGCTCCATCCAGGGGGAGTGTGGAAGGAAGAACAGACTGTTTGAAAAACAAGAAGTCATGCAGGAGGCCATGGAAGAAGATGCAAATGACAGCTGCTTGTGAGGAAGCAACATCAGAGCTTCTCCAGACATTCCTGTCAGACTCTGCCATGCAAAGACATTCATTTCCTTTTTACAGACAGAAGCTCATCTGTTGAATCAGGAAGAGGAATGACTTTGAATCACCCATTGCTACACTAAAAGGTGTGGTGCCCCTCAAGGCTATGACAGACCCTCTTCTGCTTGACAAAGCAGACAGAGAAGCCCCGAACCTCTGGGGGGCTGGTGAGTCCTGAGCCCACCAAGGTCTCTCAGTGCTGCTCCAGCAATGCCTACTGCCTGTGGCAGGTGTCAAACTGGCAAAGGAGATGCCAGGCTTGCTTCGAGCTTCTAGATTAGGGAAGACTTGTGAGAGAATTGAATGGAAAAGGTGGAAAGGCAAGATCAGGTCCATTTTTATGTCTGTTTTAAGGATAAGAGAGGATCTGATAAGGACAGCATGGGGAGGGGGAACATAGATTTAAACAAACCAGCAGTGTTGATGATGTTCATGGCTGACAAGAAGCAGAGCTAGAAGCAACCCACCTCATTGTTCAACATAAAGAAACTTTACCAGCATTTTAGCAAATCACCTAATACATCATGTTCTAATGCTGACTGATGGGGACTGCATTCCCTCTGCAGGCTCACAGATGCTGTTCAAATGAAGTCAGACCTGGACTACTCCAAGTTACTTTTTCTGATCTTGTCTTTTTTTCTTTCTTTCTCCCTAATCAGCAAGCAGTTGCTGTCGATGACCTTTGCTGCAATTCCTTTTGATTCTCCCTTCAAGCCAGGAGATGTCACATGTAAAGAAAAAAGACTCAAAAGACCTTGTGGTTGTATTGGTCCTCAGTGCATCACTTTGCTCTCACTATCTCACCCTCCCGTTTGCATCTAAGAACTTGATTTTGCATTTAAGAATTTAGCCTAAAATGTTAAGCTTTATCTCCACACATTGTCTCCCTGCTGCTTTTGCATACTCCGAAGGTTAACAGGAGTGAGTCTCCTTAGTGCATAACAACAACAGGTCAAGGAGCCACTAAAAAAAAACCAAAACAAAAAAGCAACATAAATCTCTTTGCCTGAAATAATTCACTTTCCACTGGGCTGGGGAGAACAAACACAGACCTCTTGTTGCTGCTTAAGGCACGTGCCTGAAGAAGGAAGGTGTCACTGGCTCCAGGCTTTGCATCAGTGAGTCCCATAAAACTTGGAAGGTCAGCTGTGCAGTCATGGAGCCCGTGACACGTAAACAGCAGGATCTGAATTGGAACAGGTAAGGCTCCAGAGGGACTTGCTGTCAGTCTCTGAGCCTTAACCTAAAACCTGAGCTGAGACACTGCCACATATGAAAAGCTGGCTTTAAATTCAAATGAAAACTGACTTGCAGTGGTACCTGAATGTCTGTTGTTTTCATTGTCCTATCATTTTTTTTGAGTATTGAGCCACTTATCAATGTTGGTTTAAGAAGAAATATCACTTTTTAATCTTCCTTAATGAAGGCCTTTTCCTGGAAGAACACATTTCCTATCAACCCAGGCATCTGCAAACCTACAAGAGAAAAGAATGGCATTTCGATTTCCAGAAATTATTGACCCAAAACTTTAATCTGAATCTCACAGCTGAGCTGTTGATTCAAGGCGTGCTGCATCTTTGCATCATTTCCTGTATTAGCATCAGATGTGCAGACAGGAACATTTATTCATTAATTTAATTTAGTTCTTTAAAAAAATAGCCTATAACAGCAAGGTAGCACTGAGGAAGTTATTTAGTTTCAAAAGATGTCATCATTGCAAATCAAAGCCTCTTTTTTGTATGGTACTGCTAGTCATGAGACAGCACTGCTAGCCCTGTCCCAAGACCAACTCTGGCTGTCCCTCCAGACCTGGGAGAAGGCACATGGGAGGGAGGGCTGCAGCTGGTTTGTCTGCAGAGTCCCACTCTAGTCCTGTGATTTTAAGTCTGTCTTTCCTTTAGAAGGGAACCTGGTTTCTGGTAACCCTTTTGGTGCCTCTGCAATAGGCTGAAATTGTTGCCCAGAACTGTTCCCACTTTTCAGATGATTGCCTCCAAGTGGCTCTCAGATTCCAACTGCTAGTCTCATGCATAATGTATTTCATTTCAAGCCTTTCATCTGTGCTTTCCATCTATTTTCATCCTGGTCCCAGACAATCTTTCACCTGTAAAGCAGGAAAAGTTGCTATTTTCCCCACTTCTTTTAGAGTCTCATCTCTCTCAAGCGCTGCTTACCATTTCCAGCTCTTGTGAAACTAAGATACTATTTCAGGGGGTGAGGTTAATATCCATCCTCTTGTTGCAGACTTTCAGGGACATCCCCTTCCCAGCAGCGTTTACGCTGGCTGAAAAGTTCACTGCCTGCAGCAACTCTGTTCCCTGCTGTTGGTGACAGATCAGACAGCTGTGTTCCTGTGATCACTTCCTAACCCTTGCAATCCACAGGGAGCCATCTCGTGATCACCCTCTCCTTTTAATCAAACTGACTTCAGGGGCTCTCACAGCAAGGAGGAGCTGGTTACAAGGAGCAGCACAGCAGCACAGCAGCTGCCAAAAAGAGGACATCAGAAGGTCTGCAATGCGCCTCTTCAGTTGAGCCAGCAAAACAGCATCACACTTTGACATCCGGTATTGCCGTGCTATCTTAAGATCACTGATGGAAACTGTAGGACAGCTGAACTTCTCCAGGAGTTGTGCCAGGGTATGTGTTAAATGTCCATAACTCCCCATGCCTCATTATCACCTGGTAGACAGGGACAAGTCATTTAGTTGATTTGGAATAGCAATGAGGGCAGGTTTAGAGGAACAAGCCTTCAAAGCAGGAATGCAGAGCAGTCAAATATCCAGCAATATCTGGATGCCACTTCTTTTCCATATCCTTTCAGATGCAGCCTAAGGGGTTAGTATTGACTTTAAAAGCCAGCGGCCCTGATTCAACAAAAACCAGCTAAGCACTTAATAACATTAAGCACATGCTCAAGTCTCTTCCTATTCAACAAAGCGCTTAAGCACATACTTCACCCCTTGTAGATGGCCCAGAACCAAAACAATGAGTTCCCAGAATTTCTTCAATCTTTATTCAATTTTTGAGGAGGGACAGGAATTTGAGCTTTGATCCATGTTTTTGCCAAGTGTCCCTATTTGCAAGTGAGTCAGACTCCAGCTCCTGACCTACACACCCAAATACTGGCACATTCATGTTTTGGATTGGGATCTGAATTTTTCAGCTTCCACCTCACTCTGATCTATGCTTATGTTCATTAAAGAGATTGAACTCCAGGCAGGAAGCTGTTAAACCATGTTTCAGTGCAAGGTTTAAATTGATGATACTTTCCCCAACTCCACCTAATTGAGATGCAGAACTGAGTCACCACCTCTGTGCAGATGCTCAGCCTAGGACTGGCCAGGATTTGCAGAGCTCTTCCAATTTGCCTGCTCTTCCAAAAGTTTAAACCCACCGTGATTCAGCTCTGTAGCCCAACTCCCAGAGCCATGTGAATTCCCCAGATGTTGGTTATTATAACAGTGCCATATAGCATTCACTTAGCAGTTGCAGAGAGAAAGTGCAAAGGGAGCAAGCCCAGAGTGCTATGAGCCCACATGGGGAAGCAGCTGAAGAAGGTGACTGACAGCCAAGAGGGAGATCCTCGATCTGCCTCCAAGCTGCTGTTGTGAGCTTCCATCACATTGCTTTGCACACATTTCCAAATGTCACTGCATCCTCCAACACCTCCTGTTTCCTTTTTTTTCCCTTTTTTTTCTTTTATTTTGATTTGTTTATGGCAAAAGCTGAGATCCTCCAGAGCAAAGCATCAGGAATAGCAGCAAACAAATAAAGAATCCACAACAAAAACAGCTGGGCCACGGGGCCAAATCTGAGGCTGCTTCCCGTCTCACCCCAGTGCCAGTTACATCTCAGCATGTGGAGCTCAACTCTTCCCTCTTGCTTCAGCAAGGGAGCTCCAAGGCTGCTGGCAGAGCAGAACAAAGCTACGAAATAAAAGGTGAGGCTTGCTCCAGGGAGACTGAAAATAGATAGCAAATAGACTGCCAGTTGTCTGGGCGAGCAGCGGAAGTGGTACTCGAACATCTAAGGCAGCAAGAAGAGGCAACAGCCCTCCCATAGGCATTATCAATTGCCTGGAGGAGGAAGAAAATGAACCTTGTTAAAAAGGCAGAATTCAAATAGCCACATTGTGGGCCTGCTGGGGAGAGCACCACTGGAGGGTTTGCTTATTAAACGGTTGCCAGAAAAGCATGAGAAGGAAGGAGCATCTAGCCAAGGGCTATAAGGCCCATAAGGAGGCTGTCACTTCAAGCAACAAAAGGCCCAGGGAACCAACAGCCCCTTCTTTGCTGATCATGGCAGCAAGAACACCAGGAAAGTCAGAGCAGCTGGAGGGATTGGGTCATTTGGGCTTCCTT
Source organism: Melopsittacus undulatus (assembly GCF_012275295.1). Lineage (NCBI taxonomy): Eukaryota > Metazoa > Chordata > Aves > Psittaciformes > Psittaculidae > Melopsittacus > Melopsittacus undulatus. The sequence goes on from NC_047530.1 coordinate 9,576,387, forward strand.
CCACCACTGCTGACAACTGACAGACATCCAGAGAAACAGCTCTTGTCCTCCTCAGGCGGCTAGACTCAAGGGGAGTCTGGCACAAAGACTAAACATGAAACTGGTAATGAGGAAGGAATGACAACTGCCTTGTGGGCAATGCCTGTCTTAAACCTGCCTTAATGCCTGTCTTTCCACTATACCTGCTCTTGAACAATGGCACATGTGCATCCTTCATTTAGGTGGCAGATAAAGCGGCTGCTGTAAATACCCAACTTATTCAGCAGGAAGCAGGGATGGGGAAAATTGTCAGAGATAAGAAAGAGATGAGAACAGAGCTGGCATGTGCACAGTCATTACTAGTCACCATCTGGCACTACTGCCATAAGATCAGGTTCCTTCACACCACTGGATGACACAGTTTAACAGGGATTCCTCCTGGGAAATATGAGACTTGGAAAACAGAAGGAAAAAAAGATTAAAATCAACAGCTCCTTGCAGTCCAGCAGCACTTCAAGAGCCTGTCTCACTCAGCTGGGCTCTGCTCTGTTGTTGGGAAGTGGTGCTGTCAGACACCTATCTGCATTTGCTGTGGTGATGACAAGGCACACTGGTTCAGCAGATGATTTCCCAGCCTTTGCAACTGGGTGACATCCTGGTGCAACAAGTGCTTGAAATTGCCCAGCTGCATTCCCTAACACTGTTCAAGGCCAGGTTGGGCTAATCTTGGGTGACATGGTTTAGTGTGTCATGACCCTCCCCATGGCAGGGGAGTTGAAAGTTGATGATCTTAATGTCCTTTCCAACACTATTCTATGATTCTATGACTGTGTGATTCGATGATCGCAAGAGACAAATACAGCACCCTGTACACTCATGGTGAAACAAGAGCTTTATCTGTCAGGGACCAGGTGTATAAAGGCACTATCAGGTATTTGAGAGGGACCCAGTGTTGGGAAGGACCAGATAGCAAACGTTGGTACAGTAACAAGGGTTTGGCTCCTGGGTATTGCTCATTCCCCAGCAGACCATTCCCTGTCATATCTTTTCCTGCCCTGAAGCCAGAACAAGATAAAAGGTGGGGAGTGGATGGACCTAGCCCAAAAGCCACATAGAATCGTAGAATCATAGAACAGTTAGGATTAGAAAGGACCTTGAGATCATCTAGTTCCAACCCCCCTGCCATGGGCAGGGGCACCTCACACTAAACCATATCACCCAAGGCTCTGTGCAAGTTGGCCTTGAACACCACCAGGGATGGAGCATTCACAACCTCCCTGGGCAACCCATTCCAGTGCCTCACCACCCTCACAGTAAAGAATTTCTTCCTTACAGCCAATCTAAACTTCCCCTGTTTAAATTTTAACCTGTTACCCCTTGTCCTATCACTACAATCCCTAATGAAGAGTCCCTCCCCAGCATCCTTATAAACCCCCTTATAAGAGTTCTGGCTGGATTGGGCTGGTCTGCTCAGGCCTTCCCACCACTCACCAGATCACAGGTCATTTCCAAGAGGGTACACCAACCCTCAATGTGGGCACAACCCCAGGTTTACCACAGCAGGGGTTTTGCCAGCACTTCCTGCTTAATGCACAAAATCCAGATGATCAGCACTGGCTTAGACAAGAAGGAGGGGAAAAGGACCAAAGGTATTACACTCCCTTGTCTTTCCCAGCCACCCCCAGGAGCTTATGCAGGTGAACTTTTAACTGAAGTGACCAAAAAGCATCTTTCTTTCTTATTCCTTAGTACATAGACTGGCTTATTTTCTATCCTATAACTGCAGAGACCATCAGAAACTTGCAGCCCTCAGAGAACACGCAATGGCTGCAGCAGCCACCCTGAGAGATTTATGAGGGCAGAAAGCTTTTGGTTTCCCTGGTCACCCTGAGAGGATTTATAGCCCCATGCATTGAGAATGAACAAAGACCTGCTGTTCCTCATCAGAGACCTTATGATTCTGTCCCTGGGGAGGAGGCTTCAAACATAGATAACATTTGCAAGGAGAAATAGCCATTCCTGGATGTAACACAGGAGATAGGCAGAAAGAAAAGCATCCACAGTGCTCTGGGAAATCTCAGAAAGTGGAGCTGGAAGTCTGCATTATTTGGAGAAGGTGGAGAAGGAAGGTAGTTGTGGGGCAGCAAGGAGGAAAGGAGGTTGGCAGCAGAGTTTGTTCATGTAAATTTGGCTTCTGAGGTGATTTTTTCTTCTATGTGGTACAACTAAAAGTTGCTTCTGCACAGGACTAACGTTCCAGCTTCTTGTGACTACAGAGCACACAGCGCCTTGAGGTCTGCACCAATAGTCTTGGACTCCCATTTTGAGTGGGCTGTGGTCTTTGACATACAGATATGAGGTACCTATGGGCAGTTTCTGGAGTACAAGGGCTGATAAGCTTTCAAAGACACTGGAGCCTGTGCGTTTTGCCCCCCCATCTGTGCTGGGGCTCTGATCCCCCTGTAATCAAGAGCACTACCAGCAATACTTTCTAAAAGACTTTTCTACAGAGCCGTGACCTGTGTGGTTTTCCTCTCAGTTTGTTATGCAGACTTAGATTTATTGACACAAGACTTGCACTCAGACAAAAATACTTGATTCTGCTAATGGATCTGACCATGAATCCCACACAGCTGTTTACCGTACCTTTTGCATTGGCGTCATCAATGAAGAAGGGAGGAAGGTAAACAGTAATTACTATGCAGATTTCAAAGGGAAGTGCATCTGTGCATTTGGTTTCTGCTTTATTTGGTGTCATTTTCACAGGACAAAGTGCAGCTTTTTTCCTTAACCCTAAAATTAGGAAGGGAAATATGAATTTGTTGTGATACTAATTGCCACATACATTTAAAAAAGAAGGAGCAAAAAAGCAACAAACAGTAGCACCATTCCCTGGGACTAAAGGTGTTGCATCGCGGTAAGTGGCTTCCTGGAAGAATATATCCACAAAGGAGCAAGTTCCCATTCTAATTAGAAGGGAATCTTTGAGACAAGCTTTTCATTAAAGAAAACAAAAAGGCAGAGCTGACACGTCTAATGCATATATTAACACTAAAGACATGGAAATTAATTGGATTTATTACTAGTCACAGCTGTAAAGATGGCTCATTTCTAAGTTTATTTTACAGAAAGTGGCGGGAGGAGTGGTTTAATAGTCACCTCAGTTAAGTTAATGAGCCAAAACTAATGGTCTCTTCTTGTTTAGAGAGGCTCCAGTTCAGTGGAGCACCTAAGCATGTGTGCAGCTCTCACTGCGGTTTCCAAGGGATGCTTTGCATCTGTTGGAGTGTTTGTTAATGAGTAGGACACTTACAGATGCTTAATGGTCTTGGAGGGAGACGAAGCATTGTTCTGAATGGCAGTCAAAATCAATGGGATGATCAGTTAGGATCATCCCATGTTGGCATTTCTGTCCAGAAGAGAGGAAATTACTTTCCAGACAAAAAACCAAGAAGACAGTGAGAAACTCAGTGTCATGAGAAGGTTCCTGCTGCCTTAAAATCCCTACTGCAAAACCAACAAAATCTCTTCCTGCACTTGCAGGGGGTGAAGTGCAATGGAGGGTCCGGAGAGACAGGGCACAGCTGGGACAGATATTGATGGTACAAATATAGTGAAACTAACTGCATTTCAGTCATAGGTCAAAACTGAGTCAATCAGCCTGCCTGGTTACAAAGAGGTTTTCAGCTCTCGCAGAAGGTGGCTGGATCCTGGTAGTCACTGGAAGGACTGGGACTGGACTTTTCGTACTGACTGAGCTGCATAAGGAACATTGTTCCTTTTTTACCTCTCTTCTGACCGCAGAGTCTCATCCTTTTCCTAGCCCAACACATCACAGTCTTCTTCTTTTGTCCCCTCCTCCCCTCCAGATTAGTTTTCTGCTATTTTAGCAAGCAAAACCAACTTTCTAAGGGATTGGATGCATTCCAAAAGAAAGCTATAGCTACCTTGCAGTGGCTCCAGCAGGTACACCACTGAGATAGAAAGCCAGGAGCCCAGCTGCAGGTCAATACTGGCACCAAGATTCCTAAATCAGAGACTCTCTCATGTTTTCTAGGGTGCATCACTTGAAAGGATGCTACAAAGGTGCCCAAAGGAGCTTTCAGAGATCTCTCCTCTCCTGTAGATGAAGAAAAACAGAAGGCATTTGATGGAAATCTGACCATGGAAGTGACAAGATTGGTGTCATTTGCAAAGCATTTATCTTGTTTCTCCATGAGAGAATTTGGAGGATTTTGGTAGCTTCCTTCCCAAATTGGAAACCAATTTTCTGAGGCAAAGACAGGGTGCTTTGTGCAGGGAGGTGTTAGACTAACAACAAAAGGGAAAGGTGCAAAGAGGGAACAAATGGAAACTCATTTAGCACATAATGAAGGTGCTGAGAACAAAATTAATCAAAGCAAAGAAGGAAGCAGAGAGAAATTCTTTCATCAGCTACCCACCAAAGATAGGTCCTGGCTAATAAATAGGAATCACTGTTGTACAGGCAAAAATTTGGCCTAGCTGGAAGGATGGAAACCTGGTGGGAAGCTGATTGGAGTGTTAAAATCATGGCTTTTAGGAAGGCTGAAGTGGGGACAAAACGAAGAACTGTTAGAAATAAGATCATGAGCATCCAGGTCATTGGACTCAGTAGTAAACTTATGTGAAAATTGATGGCTCAATCATCTGAAATAGAAAGCACAAAATAGAAAGCACTGCAGTATCTGCAGTGAAGCACAAAATCAAACCTGCAAACCATCTGAATGTCTCCCTGAGCAGCTGCCAAAGGCAAGGAGGGGAAAAGGGCCAGATTGTCATGGGGAAGCTTCAAATGGAACAAATTCTGCAGGGAACCTGCCTCCAGTGCTGAAACCGCCTCAGTATTTGTAAAGATGATGGTGATTACTTCCTATCTCAAGAGAACTCACACATCCAACAGCACAGGGTTGTATATTAGACATTTTTTCTTGGCAGATACAGAGAATTTGATCACAGGACTAAAAACGCACAGTAGCTTAGGTAGGAAGTGATTGCCACTTGAAACATTTCTTCTGTGCAGACAGAATAAAGTTAAACCCAGTAAGATTCCGCCTTGCTGCTCTCCCAGCCTCCTGTTACAAACCTGAAAACACTCATGAGCCGAATCAGTTCAGAGAAAGAATTTAAATGGACAAAAAAAGAAAACCCAAATAAAAAACAAAACCCTCCCCCTCCCAAAAAAAAAAAAAACAGCAAAAAAAAAAAAAGAAACAAACCCACAACCCAAAAATTTTAATTGGGGAATATTGAAAAACATTTCTCTATACTGACCAAAAGCCACAATCTGATAACTAGGAGACGATTACAGTGGTTAAACAACAAACCCTTCTTCACCAAGAGAAGAGTACAAATATGCTTTATGAAACAAATGGAGAACAGGGAAGCTGAAGGCAGTGAATACAAATCTGAAGGGAGGATCTATAGATCATCCACATGGGAAACAAAAGGGCAGGAGGCAGCCAAGAGAATTAGGGCAATTTCCAGCATTTTATTTTTGTTTTTAAAGGACAGAGAAACTGTGTTTTCCATGTGGGGGGCAGTAACCCTGCAAAAAAGGCCGTGATGTGAAAGCAACATTTTTGGTGTGCATCCTTTGAAAACAGACAGATGGTAAGGTTACATCATATGGGGCTGATGACACTTTTCACTCCAGTGGTAACCAGGATGGCTGATAGACAGAGGCTAGATGTCTTTAATAAACACGTTTGTACAACCAGGAGCTAGTCGGAACTGTCTGTGCCGGCCTTTTACCTTGAAGTTTCCCATTGCTGCTTTATTGACACAAGCAATGCTGGGAGTTTCTGTGCAGAGGCATGGCCAAAAAGTAGGTTAGGAAAGAATGGGTAATGCAATACCTAAAACACTGGGACTAGCCTTACGGTAAATCTCTCCCATATCTCCACTGGTAGAGACAAGCCAACTGTACCATTACCAAACAGAACTTCCCTGTTCTCAGAAAAGAGCAGTGGGGTTTGCCTCCTGCATCTTGGAGATTAAATCTCCTGAGGATCCTGTGCTGTTGTTGCTGGACACTGCCCTTGGAGCAGCGAGAAGGACCAGGACATTGGGTGGGACAGGATCTTGCTGACACTCCCCTACAGCTCCTGGGCTTGGGACTCGCTGTGCATCAAGTGCTTGCCTTTCCAGCTGGACTCTTCTAAATCCACTTCATGTGGGTTTGTTAACAGAGATTGTTTATTGCAAAGCCAGTTTAGAAACTCCATATAAATAATCCTCAGCCTCTTCCCTGCTACTTGGCACAGCTGCAGCCCTCCAGAGAGCTCCCAAAACATCCTCAGAGTTGCCGGAAAGGCAGAATTAGTCATTGAAATCTTTTACTGAGGAGACAGATCCAGAGGAAGGGTGAGCCCGGGGCAGCTCAATGAGCACATGAACAGGCTCACTTCCAGGACAAGGCACTACTTTGCTCTCCACCTCACTGACTGAGCCCATGCTGACCACCTTTCCACATGAGTAGGCAGAGCATCTTTTCAAGATGGGGAGACAGATGCTTCATGTCACTGATGTGTGATGGTGGCCATCCTGCTCTTGACCCACAGAGCTGTCCCCATTTCCACTGCAGATGCATGGAAATCAGCCCATGTAAACCTATCCCATGGACCACTTTTTGGCTCAACAGTCAAAGCTGAGCCACTCCATCCATAGTATACATGCAGAGGTGTGTGCCACTTGGGATCTTCAACTTCCAGTGATTTAAGAAAGAAGCAAACCTACAGAGAGCGGCACAGATCTGCTGTATTTGTGCAACCACAGTGAGACAACTCTCTAAATGCTGTCCATACACACCCACCTCCACTTTCCCAGAAAACGCCCGTTACACCACTACAAAAAATATCCCATCGGTTATTAACTATTAATGAAAGCATTCTCCTGAGAGGTGGGAAGGAACAGAAAAGCTGATGAGCCCAACCCAGTTTACAAGAGGCAGAGCCAGAGATGTGGGGCGTAGAGTGCCAAGCAGTGATTGATGCAACGTGAGCAGTCCTGAGCCAGTAAACAGAAAAGACCTGGTCTGGTGAAAGAAGAGTCTAAATCCCATCAGTTGATAAATAAGGCCTGCCTGAAAACTTTAGGACAAAATGCAAAGAGCAAAGCTATGTACCTTGAGTCCACCATCAACCCCAGCATGCTCCTGCATGCCGCTGGCTACACTATATCAGTTCTTATTAATATGGACTGTTATTTAGCAAGGGGGCAAGTCAATGGAATAATATACTTCAGATTCATTACTGTCAGCTCACTCAGAATTATGTGTATTAATGACCAGATTATATCTGTTTATATAATACAAATTACCATAGAGTGACTGCAGGCATTGAAACCGTTGTTGTCTGTTTGACACATATAAAGAATGGAGGAGCTCATGCTGCATTTGGTACACATGACTAACCCCTTATCCCAGGCACCCTGGTGCAAGCTGGAGAAATGACTCGGGTTTCAAATTCCTCGCTCCAGCTGTCATTAGGCTTGCAAAGCGATAGCGAATCGGCGGCTAATTGATGTCCTTGTTGGACATTATTTTATTAGTCAGGCCTGGTGAGCATCAAGTGGAATTTTAATGCCCTTCTTTCCTTGGGTCCATGTGTCTCTAAGTGTCAAGGCTTGTAAATAATTAACTACACGCTAAGAATTGTAGGAAGGGGCAAATAAGTTACCCTGTAGGTTTGGGCTGCTCCAGCTGGACCTGGTGTTGTGATCAACATAGGCTCCTGGTAGCAATGAGCTGAGCTCTCTGTGGGGTGGAAGGAACAGTCCAGACCTCGGTCCCACAGCAATGGTGGTTCATAGGGTGGTTTATTGATCAGGTCTCAGATTCATGTCCTTGGGTGGGGATGGTCCCCAGGGAAGCTGCCACAGGGAAAAGAGAGGAGCAGGAGTTTGCAAATAGCCTGGAGAGAAGGTTTGGATGACGGCCCAAGGGACAAAGCTGTGCCATGCTGCCTGGTGCTCATTGCTGCACCAAACATACATTATTGCATGAAGCTGTCCCCAACATGTGGTGAGGAATAAAGGCTTTTTACAACCTGCTGTGAGCTTCTGGCTTGTCTGAAAACCCACGTGCCAGGTCACAGAGGGGTTGGGGTTTAATGGCTGTGTCACTCATCGGTCGGGGCACTGAGCAGCAACCCCATGCTAGTCCTGAGTGCCATTCTGCAGCAAGACCACAGCTGGGGGACAAAGGGTGAAATTAAACCCCTCTGTGAGTGTGGCAAGAAGGTTTTGCTTTGACAGTCTGCATGCAGAGCACAGTGCTTTGAAAATACTAGCCCTTTGGCTTCTATTTTTTCCTTTAAAACTGGAAATAAGCGTACATCTATAAATGAAGGACAAAAAATACTTATGCTTGGATTGAAGAACAATTTTGGGAATGGTTTTCCAAACATTTAATTTCCAAACAGTTAATTTTTTTTTTACTTTTTGTTTTTTAAAGCACTGGGAAGTCCACCATAAACCCAGACCTGAGCTCATGGCTGGTGGATATCCTCAGCACCATCCCGTGCTGGTCTCTTGGGACTTGCCCTGCTCCTTTCCCTCCTTTACTCATCTCTCTGTAACCTCCCTGAGGCAGGAATCGTCTCTTCCTCCAGGAGTATTTGTTCGCAAACAGAGCCTCTGAGGTGATAGCGCAATGCAGAACATAACTAATTTAAAACAAAGCCTTCATCAGGCTCACGGGATCCTGACTCCAGCACTGCGTACACACTGCATGGGCCTTCCAGGAGCCGAGTGAAAATGAGCGGGGAACTCAGGCACACCAGGCTATTCATACATTAGGCAATAATTATAATGTATATTAACTGCCTGGGTGTTGAAAGAGTCCCAGCATGAGATTGCTTCTCTAACAGGAGACAGAAGTGATAAAAGACAGTAATAGATTGCCTTTCAGATGTGGAATTAAAAGCAGCAACTCATTAGATTATTTTTTTTTCACAGCTTCTAATCACAAGTAGCTTCTTTTCAAGTCAGATTTCCATTTCCAAGGCTAAGCTTGGCAACACAAACAGAAATTAAAGGGGGGGGGGTCCTATTCAGACCTCTCTGGAATCACAGGAATGGGGAGTAACTGCATTCAGCACAGCAGTGCTGCCCAGCCAGAGCAGGAGCCCAGGAGCCAGCCCACCTAGGCAGCCTTCTGGAGAGACTATCATCAAAAGATCAGGATTTGGCAGCTTTTTTTTCTTTATTTTTTTAAATGCTCTCTGCAGCCACGAAACTTCCTTTTTTTCAGAGATAGCTGGGGAGATAAAGCTTTAGAATTAGAGCAATCAAACAGAAAAATGAAGTGACTTCAAAGCAGTGGCAGAGATTCTTAAAAACTGACATTTCCACTTACTGATCCAGTTTGTCTCTAGCAAGGAATGCTTTCCAGACAATTTTGGCCGCTGCTTTTAAAAGGGAAGTATAGAAAGCAGGAGAAGAAAAAGCTGGATTTTAGCTGAGCTGGGAAGCACACTAAATAACATTCATTAGCTTCTCCTGGACAGTTTCAATGACTCAGAGTTTTAAATCGTTCATTCAACATCTTTACGGGCCAAAATATAGTGTGGTTTCAAACTCAAATCCTTTGGCAGGAGCTGCATAATCCATAAAACATTTGAAGGGGAGAGTACGGGGGGAGAGGAAAGGAGGTATAAAATCAGGCTGGGAATGGTGTTGCTGGTCAGATTTCATCTAAATCAGCTGCAAAGTCCAGTTTCATCTGTATCTATGACACCTATCAATAACAGAGTCCAGAGCACTTCTGTCTTCCCACCCCCAGAGCCAGGACCAGCACAACCACATGCACGTTCAGCTGCCAGCACTTCCAGAGACCCCAAGCATGGGTTAACCAGATTTCACTGCTTGCTCTATAGTAGCGGAGCTCTTAAACACAGATGGTGATTTGGATCCATCAGCACAAAAGCTGAATTTTTTTCCACTGTGCTGTCCACCTAACTCAGATAGGAAATAAGATCTTCAGCAGATGATGGTTTTCACAAGATTCATGCACAAAGCCAGGCCTGGGGCTTAGTCCTACATTAAGTTTCCCAAAGCAGCATGGTCTGTGTCTCCTGGGAGCAATCCCACTGTGTCCTCCCTGCTGGAGTGCCAACACTGGCAGGCAGGGGGCTTGGGCAGCTGGGACTTGTCTGCACCCCAATGCTGCTCCTGAGGAGCTGGGAGAAATGAATGCAAAACCCCACAGCTTGGCCGTGGCTCTCCTTGAGGAATTTGGGGATGCAGAGAGCATCAGGGAGCTTTTCTGGAGTCCACGGGCTGATTTTGGTTGCTCTCCTATAGGGTACAGTCACAGCCACTACTGGCAAGTCCATCTCCTTGCTCAGCTCCACTAGGCTGAGGGTGGTTGTGGTGGTTTATGCTGCCCAGAATATGCTCTGGGAGTTTTCAGGGTGGTTTAGTCCCTGAACAGGCAGAAACATGAAGCCCATATCCACATCCTAGCACAGCCGTTGTCTGCAGGAGCCCTTCTGCATAATGGGAGATGCAAGCTCACATAGCACAGACCTTGTAGCAGTGATAAAAAATGACATGGACCAAATGACAGCAGTTCTGCCACAAGCCTGAGCTCCCAGATGGAGCTCGAGTGGCACAACTGTCCTGCAGCAACCCTGGACCCCAGCTGTGCCAGGATAGTGGGGCACAGGGTAGGTGTCCTGGGGCAGAGAGACCTGATGCAACTGAGCTATGCTGATCCCCAAAAAGGGCTTGTCCCACAAAACCCATTGCACCATCTGGCAGGGAGGAAATGGGGAGAGGGCAGCATCTGGCAGCTGTGGAGGATGGAGAAGTCATGGCGGAGCACTAAAGTCAGTGTTTGTAGGCTCAGGGACTGTTTACATGCACCTCACTTCTGGCCCTGCCCAAGGGATGCACACCCAGGCAGAGTCCCTGGGGAAAACACCCTGTGGAAGAGAGTTTAAGGAAAGTCTTTGGTATTTTGGAGGCTGAAGCAGGCTGGATGTGCTGCAGATGTATCAGCTCAGCCCCCGGTGCGACCCTGGAGCTGAGGTGACTTTAGTCATTTTGGTGTGAAAGTGCTTGGGATAAACATGGTGGGGGCCCAGATCTCATCTCCAGCAGTGTAAATCAGGAGTGCATCCACTGCCATCTGCAGGGAGCAGAGCAAGGCCATGCCATTTGTCCAGAGGTGATGGGAAGTAGGGAATATGCTTTACTGTACATCAGTTTGAGGAACATGTGGTTAAGAGACATCTAGGAGATCCGGGCAAGGGGAAGGAAGAAAACAGTCAGGATTTCCCATTTATCAGCTGTAACCACCTCCTCCATCTCAGCTGTCAGACAAGAAGTAGTTTGCAGGAAGGTGCCGTGGTCTGAGCAGGAAGGGGATTTTGTCCCTGTCACACCACACCGCAGGATATCAGGCCCTGATGATGGGTTGCCTGGATCAGACATGCTTTACCTGGATCAGGCTTGCAGCCACATGAGTTTAATTGCAGCAGCATCACAGCCATGCAGATTACCCAAGACGCTCACCAGCTGGGTATCAAACCTGTAGCCAAAACCAAAAGCCCCCAAATACAGAGCCTCTCACCACACTCTAGCTTGGCTCTGCTCCCCAACTCAGTTCATTTCTCCAGAGATAAAAGGCTCAAGCCTGTAGCTATTTATTTCACAGAAATAGGATCAGGACCTAAAAGTAGCCATTAACTCCCCTCCAAAAAGCCCCCGTGGATTAATTTCTGTTGCTAAACACTCTCACCCTGTTTCCCCTTCCTCTAAGCATCCCGCTGTTTGGAGAGCTCTAGTTCAAATGCAAGCTGAAAATGAAGCATCCCCTGAGAAAACAAGGGAGCCAACCCAGTAGTGAGCCCTTTCCTTCACTACCCCATCTGCTAAATCCATTGAAGATGAGCAGCATAGACTGAGAAACTCCAGGACTTCCCCCTCTCTCACTCTTTTATGACACATCCCTGTTACAAGCAGGCAATAAAATCCTGCAGTCGCATCAACAAAATTAGATCAATTCCATGGCTACACATCCGCCTTCATACCTGATTAAATAACTCCTCATCCTAAGGAACCTGGGGAATAGCACTTTATAGGAGAGCATGAAAGGCAACAGAATCAAATTAAAGATTCATTGAAATTAAAAGTTTCCATTTTAAAAGAGGCAGGGCTGAGCGAGAAGGAGCTGAGGAACGTGTTTCTTAATGAGCTCGGTGGCAGGAGTATCTTCAATAATAGATCTGCTGGGTGAACCATGCAACCCTGCAGCACACGAGGCATTTCCCTCTGCACCACAGTAAAAGGAATGCATGTGTCCCCTGTGCACAGGTGGCTGTTAATGCCCTGTCTGAGCCTGAGATTAAATTTCAGTGACCAGAAGCAAAATCTGGTGTTGGTCTTATAGACAGGCCTGATGATGCTGAGCCAATAGCACAGGAGAGAAAGTGCCCTAAAGAAAGGGAAGATAATGAATAGTTATGAAAGAAAATTAACAATTCTACAGCAGGATGGGATCTCTACTGTAGATCCCAGGCTGGTCCTGATTTTGTAACTCAGCAGCAGAAATGCTGCCTTCTTCAGAGTATGGATGAGGATTAAAAAAAGGGAAGGTTTTTCTCTAGGCTCTGGCCCTAATTGCTAGTGCAACCTCAAGGCAGCCACATACAACATGGACAGGACTTCTCCTTATAAACAGATCAAAATACATAAGGTCCTCGTTGTTATGAACCCTCAGAGCGTTAAAAACCATTGCTTAGACACATCATTTCCCCACAATTTTGTTTTCAAAATGAGATTTCTCTAGCTATTTTTTCTGGGGGTGGTGGTGTTAAAAACCAGTTTACAGCTATTACCTTTCTTTAAAGAAAGCAAAAATGCTTCTTTTGGGAAGAAAACAGAAGTTTTGAATAAAAAAAGTTAGTTTAAGCCCATAGTGAGGCAGCTCTGAACTGACCATCTGGGCTGGGGATGACACCTCTCCCTGCTCCATTTCAAGAGCATGGACCTCACCCTCATCAATACCCCTCCTTGTCCTGCTGTGGAGTGCACGCGATGCAGTGTCACTCAGAAAGGCGAGGCAGGGAAATAGCCCCTGAGAAAAAACACCTAACCACTGGTTTCTAACCTGTGCAGGAAGCAGGGTCCAGTTTCAAAGACCTTCAGAGCCTTTCTCCATGGCCCCAAGCCTGCCCAGTGGATGCTTCCTAGCACCTAGCATCTCTGCTGGGCCCCTGCTGGGGACAGGGCAAGGAAGTTACAGGTGCTTACAGCTTTATTATAGTTAGTGAAGGCAACTTCAGCTCCATTGTTGCAGCTCTCCAGGCTTATTTCAGTCAATTGCCTCAAAGCTTACTGTCCAATATTGCATCCCAAAACAGGGAGAACTGCAGCTCGGCTGATTACTGTCTCCCTTTGCAGGTCAGTGGAGGAGCAGAGGAGGGGGCAGTGAGAAGAGACAGACACTCTCTGTGAGCATGAGGTGAGATTTATGTGAGCAGTTGTGGGAAGCAGGAGACGGGGGGTTTGGGGCTCAAGAAAAGTCTGCAACTGTGTTTTTCCGTGGCCAGCTCCCTCACCAGTGGTGCTGCTCGAGGGCCGCCAGCAGCACCATCAAACTCATCACTCTCCCTCTGCAGCCAGACTGAGGCTTCGCAGGAGGTGCCCAGGCACTGGAGAACTGCAGGAAAGCAAGTCGGCAGCAAGAATGGGCAAGAGCTTGGTCAGGCAGACAAGCAAGTAGGGAAACAGGAGAAAAAGAAACAAAAAATGTGTGCCCCAACATCTCCAGCTGCAGATGGGTGCTTTTCTTTTCCTTTAATTTCCTTAGTATCCTTCTCTCTTTTCTCAGCAGTATAGTTCAACTTTCCCTCCCAGGGGAGACATGGACTGCCATGTCAACAGCTGCCTGGGGGCTGACTGATTGCTGTATATAACACACATATACATATATGTATTTATGCATTTGTATGGTTATCTACATGCAGGTGGCACCCTAAGATGTGGGTATCCAAGGTGGGATGTGGGTCCCACATCATCCCCCATCTCAAACTTCTCCCCCCCTTCCCCGAACTGGAAGGCATTTCTAAAGTCAGGCTTAAGGTCTTTAATTTCTCTGCTGCTTTAGAAGCTTTTCCTGCTTGCTGGAAGCAGGATCTCTGCTGCAGCACTTCAATCCCAGCATTCGCAAGCCCCACTCACCCTGACACAGGATCTTGGTGCAAGCATTTTACATCAAACAATGTGGCAGCCTATTTATGAACAGGCAGGATTTGGGAAGAGGCCCAGCATGCAGCACCAGGGTTTTGACATTACTTTCTGAATAGTACCAAAAGTGGAACCTGGCATCTCAGTCCTGGAAATGCAGAAATTCTGCCGTGGGTATAGATGGGTGGATTAAGCTAAGAAAAAGTTTAAGAGAAACACTGCACCATGCTAAACCCCAGTATTTTAAATGTTAAAAACTGGGAAAGTTTTGGAGTAAATGGCTCAGGATATCCACAAAACCCTTCAAAACTAAGTGGCTTAGGTGCCACCATACCCTTAGTTAAGTGTCCCTGACCCAGGACCATATTGTCACTGTGTCCCACTAGCTGCTGGACACAAAGATCATCCTGAATCACTTGGTGCCATCAAAAATGTCATGGTACTTAGTAGCTGTATTTAGCACAGCTCTAAAGCATGGCCTGCCAGTGTTGGATCAATCACACCAGCTCCTGTTAACAAAACCAGGCAAGTCTTTGGCTTTCTTGACTATGGGGTGAAAAACGCTGGAAGCACACTGGCCCCTAGACCTGCAGTGCCAGAAACAAACACACAAACAATCTTATCCTAATATAGGGATTTGCTTAACCCAACCTTACACATTTTTTTCAGTTATTTCTGGGTGATAACCTATTTCTTGCTTGGTTTACAATATATGAGACCTGGAAGGGCACCAAGGAGCAAGTGTCCTAATGTCTTTAGGAACCGCCAGCATGGGGACTGGGTACATGGGATGAATCCTACGGACAGCTGAGCCTCCAAAACAGCAACATTTGACTGGAGCACCAAGGAGCAACTTTCTCCACTAATTCTTCACTTTCCCAGCATGATCATCCACTGAATCCTTGAGCTAAATGGGATTTTTGTACTTGTAGGAGACTTTTTGTCCTCAGCAAAACACTGTTCAGGGAGGGCTCCTTGGTGGGGGAATAGCCAATGCCCGTGAGCTGGAAGAGCCCATTCTCATGTGCTGAAATTGCTGCACACTAAACCACAAATCTGTAAAAGTTTTGGCTGCTGTACAGCAAATGCCCTCAATCCCCACTTGGGGTAGGTCCCTGGGAAGGGAATTTCTGATTAGTTTTGGGTTTTAATTAGAATGCATCTGCATAGAAAGTTATAAAGAGGCTGCTGTTAAACAACTTTTTACAGCTGCACCATTGGGAAAAAGGCTTTTCTTTAAAGCACGAAACAGAATCAAACAGGTGAGGATGGTGATAGCTTCCCTGGTGCTCTCCTGATGAACTCTGGGCAGCTGAGCCTGGGGAAGTGCCAAGACAGGCAGGTCACCTCTATGGCTCTTGCCTTCACCTGCCCAAGAACACCACCTTGCCTGCGCCACAGTCATGCAGCACCCCCTTACCCTCCTGCAAAGGGTCTGCTGTACCTTGACTTCCATTTGAGACTGTCTTCAAAAGACTCCATTTAGCAACAGATGGAGGCATTGCACTGTCACCTCCAGTCATGCAACCAGCGGTTTCCCTCTTTCTTGCTGGCCTGCATTTGCCAAGAGCAAACTGAAGAGTTACAAAGGAAAAATAGTGCAAATTGTTTGTTCACATCCTGCAAAGGATATGTGGGGGTTCAGACACCTCAGTGCTCTTTTCAGTGGGAGCATCAATCTCAGCTTGATTAAATTAGTTTAATTCATATAGACATTTTGGCACTGCCCCCAGTCTTCTCCAGTAAGAGCAAACATAACGCTGGTGACTTCAATGCACCTTGCTGAAGAATAGGCTTTGAAACTCCTCCTGATGCTGCTGCCCATATGCCCACTACCCTTAAGAAAAGGGATATTTGAGATTTAAAGAAGGCTGTGCTGCACAAGATAACTGCAGCCCCAGTCTGTGGAGGACAGAGCAGCCCAATCCTACCTGAGGGGATGCAGGAGCACAAAACCCTGCCCAACATGAAGAAAGGCATGGACCAGTCTGAGCACCCCAACGCTGGGCAAAGTGACACAGGAGCACCAGCATGGGAGGGCAGAGGCAGCAGTGAGCAGCAGCAAAACAGACTGAGCTGGTCACCTGAACACAGCCTTGGGAGAGCCAGTGTTTATCACTCCACAGGTATCCAAGCTGGCAGGCAATAGCAACACCATGCTGACATCAGCTCTCAATAAAGCACAGTCTGCAGGAGGTCCCTGATTTTCTGACCGGCAGGGAAGTTTTCACACCTGGGGACCTGCTCTGTTCCAAGCTCTCCTGATCATCCCCAATGACTGTTTTCACAGCCAGCTGCCCTCTCATCTGCAGCAGGGAAAGGAGCAGGGCTTCGTGGCTGCCTCACCTTTCCCGTGCTGGCTCTGCCAGGCTGCAAGTGTTGGCAGCTGCCTCCCTGTCCTTGGCCTTTCTCAGCTGAAATCAAAAGAACAGCTTTACCTTTCAAGCCCCTCTTTCTTTCGGAAACTCTAGGCTACACCCCGGCCAAGAGCTGGCGTCATTCCCAGATAGCCATCAGCTCCTGGAGCCGGGGTACCTCCTGATGGGATGCTGGGAGCTGCTCCACCACCCTGACCCAGCACATCTCCAGAATCTTTGATCAGGAGCTCTGAAACTTACAACATCATTTTAAAAAGTTGTTTTTAAATTGAGAAGAATATTCCCACTGGGGCTCAGAGCCAGGCTGGCCACCAGCCCTGCTGTGCAGGGTGACATGCAGCAACACAGACCCAGGGAGTCTGGGGAGCAAAAGAGGAGCCATGGGTGCACTGGGCAGGAAATAGAATGGCTTGCTCCATCCCCTGACAAAGCACAAACCCAGGAATTTTCAGTCATTCCCCATTACCTCCTGATGCCTGAAGATTCAGGGAAGGACCAGACAATGCCAGCAGGGAGAGGGTGCAGGAGGTCCCTTTGCAGCCATTTCTGAGCTCATATGGAACAGTCAGTGGTGAAGCTCTGTCATGTTCATCTTCCGGACATCACCCCCAAGGGGTGCACAGGGAATGGAGCATACCTCTGTCCTCGTTCCCCAGCACAGACTGCTCCCACCCGCTGCCATGGCCATCTGGAACAGATCCCTCAGCTGGGACAGCAGCAAAGGATGGAGCAGCAGGAGAAATTAATTTATCTCATCTCCACTGCAAGCATCAGGAATCCATGTGTAAACTGGCTTTGCAGCAGTACCTCTGAAGAAGCATTTCCTGGCTGAGTGAGAAAGCCCTCTGTTAAATAATAGACTTAATGAAAGACAGCTTAAAAGCTGTCTATTTCTAATTGAACAACCCAAATTCCTAATTTCTGTGCACGCTTGCTGCCCTGAGACACAGCACGTAATACATCTACGCATACCAGCATGCGGTCTGAGAGCTGAAATACTATACCTATCCGTGTCTGAGGCAGGAAGAGTTATCACATTAAAGTCCAGCAAGATTTAAGGACTGGTAGAGGATTTATCAGTGTTTTCTGCACTCATCTGCTTTACGTACTGCACTGGGATTTACTCAGAGTTGTCACTATTTGGGCTGTGAGGAGGAAGTACGCCGAGTCTGTTTAAGTTTCTAATTCAGTGAGACATCTGAGCCTATGCCTAAATTTACCCAAGAGAAGGGTTTCACTGAAGCCAGTACAAACACTCATACAGTTAAATGTAGGCATGTGTTTTAAATATCTTGTGAAATTGAGGCTAGGGCGAAGTAATACAAAATACTTTCACGTTCCTAAGCTTGTCGAGGCCCTGCTCCTTTCAGAGCTTCTTTCAAATTGCTCAAAACCTTTGTACATTAACATTATCCATTTTGTGTGGATACTGCATCATTTTTGCTAGCAGCAGCCCAAACAATTCAAATACTCCCAGAGACAAAGTCACAGAAAACTAGCATTCGATCGAGTACTTGGGCTACATCAGAAATGTATGCATTATGTTTACTCTTATTTATCACTTGCTGTAAGAATTCAGCTTTGTACCCCTTAAGTATCCAGTTTCTGAGCACTCTTTTCTTCAGATGTTTCATCGCCATCCAAAAGTTAAATATCACAACTAAAAATTCCCACTGCATCAAACACCTTTTAAAAAAAAAAGCCAAACTAAACAAAAACCAACAGAACAACCTTCTCCTTGGCATAGATACATAGCAAAATATAGAAATAGCTGTAAAAATTACGGAGAAAGCATAACAGCTATCCTGCATCCATCTAATTTTGTGTTGTGCTTCTGGTGGTGGTCATCAGCAGATACCCACAGTGCAGGAAAAATCAAATCTGAGACAACTGTCTCACATTTGCTGAAAACAATCTGAATTTCCAGCTAATCACCTCTTGTGAGAACTGGTTGCCTAAACCAACTCACAGGTTTTGAAATGCTTTTGCAGGCAGGAGCTGGAAAGGAACATTCTGATGCTAGTAAAGGCTTTGCAAGAGGACCATGCTTACCTGCAATGCAGCGCCCTGCCTAGAAAACCAGATCAGTTTTTCTCTGCTTCTGTTTAAAAGCAGTGCTCCCAGGTTGCATTTCCAAGAGGCTTCTGGGTTTACAGCTGTCACGACAGTAATTTTCTCAGCTTTGCAAGGTTCCTTCACATCCTGTTTGAACTGGCTTATCTCTGTTTAGAAGTGACATCCCTACACAGCATTCTTCAGGAACAGATGTTTCAACTGATCCCACATAGCAGCACTCCACATATTACCCAGCCCCATTCTGAAACAATTAGCCTGTCACTGTTGAAAGAAACCTAATGGTTGGCTCCTTGTTCACTTCTGAAACAAATTAAGAAAGAAATCAGAAGTAATCTACAATTTATTCTTTTTCCAGGTATGCTGAGATGCTCTAAATCTACAGCTCATTAAAATGGCAGCATGTCCTGGTTTGGCTGCTGGTCCTAAAATGAGTTATCTAGAGAAACAAGCATCTGGACAAAGCTGCTGGCAAACAGTTTCCCCAGCCCAATAAGTGACAATAATGAAAAAAAAAGTAATGAGAATCTTAATTTACACAAATTAAAAGCAATGAATTAGTGATGAGAGTTTAAAGCAGTGGCATCCATAGCTTTTGGACCAAAGATTGCTGTCAACAGGCAAAATTTATTGTGGAATACAAGGCAATCTAATTACTAAGTCTTTAATAGAAGATGCTTTGGAGAAGATTGCAAACACCCAGCTGAGGGCCACATACCCATGGCTGTGACACCAGTCATCTACAGACAACAGCTTGGAAACCATCCATGCAGAGTGCTAATGCAGACCCATTTACAGCAGTAAATGGCTATAGTGCCATAAAAGTCAAGGAGCTACATGCAGAATTTTATCAGCTAAGAATTTAATCCCCTACATTAAGCAGTAATAATACCCACTAAAAAAAGGGAATTGCAATCTGCTGTAATAAAATTACCTCCCTTTCATCTCACTGAGATTCCTCCCACCTGGTTCCATTTGGAGAATTGACCTCATGGTCATATAGATCCAGACCAAAACAGGTGAGTACCTAGAACAGAGCCCATCTGCTGCCAGCACACAACCCCTACTTGCCCCTGTCAGCTTTGCAACTTCCTCGGTATGATTTGTAACCCTGCTTCTTATCATCTCCCTTGTTCCCTGTATCTCTCTTTCTCTTTGGGGTACACACAGTGATGCAGGTGGTTGAGCAAAGCCCATGCTGGCAGCCCCATGGCTGACACTTCCTGGCCAGCACAGGGTGCAGTAACAAGGAAGATGGCAACAACCAAGTTTCCAGCATGGAGCAGCTGCCAGGCCAAGCGCTCCTGCTGCCACACAGCCTGGCAAGGACAGGTCCAGTCTGCCAGGACCAGTCTGAGCAGGAATGGCATCTCCAGGAGCAGGCTGAGAGCCCAGGAAGGTGCAGCACCTCCAGTAACAGCTCAGTAGCAGCAGGTGGAGACAGGAGATGAGCTGAGGGTCAGGAGAGGGCTTGCAACAACCATGGGCTTCAATTGACTGAAAATAGCAGAAGCTGCCTGAAATAAAGCTCCTTCTCCTATCAGCCAGCACTCAAGGCAACTGTATTTTTGGCCATCAAAGCAAAACCAAAAAGCTTTCCTCTCTGCAATTGCTCACAGACCTTAGCTAGGAATTAATCCTGCCACTCGAAATTTTAGCAAGAGAAATGCTTTCTCAGGCTCCTGGAAGGACCACACAGCACAGATGCAATAGAGACATTCCTAGGTACTACACATGCATATCAGATGTAAAACTTTTCATAAGTACATGTTACTCTCATGCAGACATCCCTTGAAATAGGAGTAGCTGAACTGAAGGGCAGGAGAGAAACAGTGCAACATTTGAAGGGACCCATCCAGGTCACTGCTATCTCCAAATACACATTTAGCTTCCAACACTCCTCAAAGAAGATGAGGTCTCTCAGGCCAATGGTACTAATGGAAAATGACCCCTGGATTGGGTTCATCTCTACCACCCCCTGACCTCTGCCATCCAGGGATGCTGAAGGGAAAGACTAGCCTTACCAAAAGCAGAGATGACTTGCATCCCAATGAGCCTACTCCAAAAGCCATAAAGAGGTGCAGAGGCCTAGCAGAGATGCGAACATCTTCATTGCCCAGGAAACTGAATCCTACCCTCAGCAGAGACACAGCAACAGGACCTCTGTGTAGGCTTACCATTCATATACACAGAAACAGTTGTTTTGTAACAAAAAGCAAAGTCTGGACCCAGCACTTATTCCCCCTGTAATATTCCTACAAGGTTCATCACTGATTAAAGTGATTTTGGCTTCCCACCACCTCCCCTCCCCAAGAGTGGCCTTTCTGCCTCTTGGTTCTCGCACATACCTGAGAGTGCAGCACTCAGGGGCTGAATTAGCAGGGTTATAATTCTTGGCTGTGTACTTTTAACTACAGTGAGGCACTGGCAGAGCTCAGCGCACTAATTCACCTCCATGTAAACATGATTATTTCAAATGAACTCCAGACGAAGTTTAACTGTAAAAACATCTCTAGTTTTTGCAGCTAAGTGTTCAGCTCTGAGTTGTTTTTGTTGCAGCAAAAGCTTACCCTTTCTTCAATTTACAAAGCCTGTTTTCAGAATTAATGATGTCCCATAAAGCACCCAGCTATAACACCATGCTTGAATGAAAGTCACAAGTCTGAAAATTAAGCTGCAGCAGGATTTCATGGTCAGGATTTTCCCTTTCTGAACTGGTCATTCCTTTCCTTACAAGCAGGAATGCTTTCTGGTTTCAAAGCCAAGTTGGAGAAGCAAACACAGTAAAAGAGGTATTCACTTGGCTCCATTTCTTTCAGTGTTTCTGGTGTAGGGTTCCCATTATAGCCTGCAAGGAAAAGTGGCAAAAGAACATTGTGTATACATTGTAATGGTTGTACTTTCTCTGAACAGACATGCTTCCAGGAGGCAGCAGATTAAAGAACTGGTGTTACTTCAGACAGAGAAAAATCACATCTTGCCAGTTGTGTTTATTTGTAGGGACCCATGATTTATGCTTTCCCATTTGTAGAGAGGTTGAGAGAAATGGATCACATGGGCTTTGTTTAGATAATCCCCGTGGAAATTCAGAGTACATCAGGTGGGGAGAGATAGGGTTTGTTCTCCTAGATGAGAGAGGCTGGGAAATTGCAGGGAGACAATTTGAGATTTCCTCAAGATCTTGGGATGAAGTTCAAGGATCCAATTTTATAAAAAGGCTGAGTGTGGGCTGTGAGAATGAAACAATTAAGATAACAAAAATAGTCCAGGAAGGCAGGGATGAACAGTCCTTTGCTGTTATTTTACTGGCTCAGTGCAGAGATAAAAGAGTTCCTCCCTAAAGAATCCTTACCTGTCAAACAGTACAACAAGCAGGTGCAAACCAGTTGCTGCAAGGATGAAAAAGGGATCTGTCACCCTCTAACTTTCACTTCTGCTCTTTGTTTTCCATGAGAATCCCTCTTTGTAATGTAGTCCCCATCTTCTCCCTCTGCACCCTCCTGGTTTTAGCAGGACTTGCAGAAACCAGCCACTATTGTCCCTATAAAGGTCTGTAAGAACCTAAACAAAACCACTGTCATTCCCTGTGCTGAAAAACATCCTTATTGAAATTAGAGGAGACAAGAATGTGACTGCTTTTAATTGCAAAGATGGCCTTAGCTAATTGACCTGGGGAAACAAAGCAAAGCAAAACAAAATCAGTGTTTAAAATCTGGAATCAAAAGAGGCAACAGCTTTGCAGCCTGAGCACACAATGGGAAATCCTCAGTTGTGAGCTGAAATGCTTATGGGCCAGTGGAATCCCTTACTCAACAGCACCTGGCACTATACTGCCTAGAAAGCTGCATTAAACAATCATCATTAACAGACACAAGTGCTATTTAGGCAGATGCTGGGTTTCATAGCAAGTACCACATTTGATCTGTGGCTCAGTACCTGCTGCTTTGCCATAGGTGCTGATTAAGGAAACACAGCAGGGAAGGTGCGACTCTGCAGCACAGAAAGGGAAGATGTTATTTGTGTGACAGGTACATGATGCTGAATGCCCTTCTCCAAGGGCACATCACGCAGGAAGAGCACAATTTCCATGACCGTCAGAATAAAAAGAAGGGGAGGAAAAATGACAGGATGTCACTCACGCAGCAAAATGTCCAATCATCGCATGAGGCATCTCCCAGAGCCTATTAAAAATAAGCTCTAAGTCATCATTTCAGTGGCAAGAGTTTAGATGGTGAACAAACAGTTGGCTGTGCAGGTGATAACAGGAGGCAAGGTAAGTACATATATTAAAAAACAGGCATCAACCAGGGGAGAATTTTTCAGATGACAGTAAGAAATAGGTGCATTGCAATGGCAGAGCAAGGAATGACTGTGCTATGTCCCTGAAAGGGGGCTCTGCATGCAGCCAGTCCAAGGCAAAATGAAATGGTGGCAACCCGGATGTGCAGGGCTGGGAACTCCTGCCAGGAAAAGACAAAGCCAAGAGAGGGCTTAGAGTCTGAGCTGCTGCCTTCCCTGCTTGCAGCCAGCCACTGCTGGAGTGCCCTGCCTGATGCTGGCCATGGTCACTGCTTTCCTCCTAGACCTTCATCCCAGCAGCTGCCCAGGCTTCCAGCTCATTGGCAGGTCATCAGCAAAGTTGCATGATTGCTACTTTCCAGTTGGTTTTAGTTTATTGAGTTTACTCAAGTTTGCTCAGCACTTCCTCAACTCTCTAACAGGCTGATTTTTGCATCTCTCTTTTTCCTGGCTATTTTTGTGAGAGCTGCCCTAGAGTTTCAATGGCAAGTACATGGGCAAGACCCCCCCAGCTTTTAGTTCAAGCTATTTCAGGAGCTTCACATACTCCTTCAACAGACTCAGTGCAGAACTCATCAGCCTGAAAGACCAGTGGGCCTTTGGTATGAAGTCTGACCAGAATGACAATGCTGCTCTGCCCCAGGTAAGTTCAGCAGAGGGGTAAAAAAGCACATTTTCCCAAAACAGCTGTGTCTTGGACTGAAAATACTGAGGAATGACCTCCATGAACAAGGCATGTTCATGGCGTCTGATTCCAATTCTGAATTGACTTTTCTCTTAGCTTCTAAATACATAGCAATGTATAAGGAAGAAAAAAATAACCATGGAGAGTCTACTTTCTGTACTTACCTCTCAAGGCAGAGAATGAGAGCAAAAGGCAAAAGCAGCTTGGTCCTTCTACCCAAAATATAACAAAAGCTCTAGCCATGGGCAGAGGATTGTGGGTCTGTATTATTGCCATCTCAGGAGCAGGGCCCAGGGCAGTATTATAGCCTCTGCCCAGCTGTTGTGAGATTAAGATTTTGGGGTTTCTTTTGAGATTTGTGGGAAAAGCTTGTTGCAGTTCCCTTACCTGGCTTAAGAATACCACAGCATCATGACCTGGCCACATTTGCAGGATCAAAGAAACATGATATCCATGTCCTGGAAGGTTGGGGGAAGCATCCACACATAAAATAATAATAATAAAGAACATTTTAGAGGCAACTTATGAAAGACATGTATCTAAATCATGAGTGCAGCAAAAGGGGATTAAAAAATAAAAGAGCTCCACAGGAACATGCCTGCCAACCTGTACAAATATCAGTGCTTAAACAATAGCTTTCAGTCCCACATACAAAACAGGGCTGGACACCTATAGAAAGGATGAACTTCTCACATTGTATCAATTCCATAAGATGCAATCCTCTTGCTTTCTGTCTTAAACTCATGTTGAGTGTTAATACTGAGCTGTCAAACAGCTGCAGGGTTCCAGCTCTAAAATGGCTACATTTCAGACTGGGATCCAGCAAACTTCTGCGCATGTGTAATTTTAAACATCTGAGAATTCGAAGGGTGGAAGCTAGCGCAGACATCTTTACTCAGTCAGGACACAAATGTTATCCTGTAGTGATTTGTAAACTACCTTGGAAGGTTAGCACATGTTTTTAGCAGCTAATTTTGACAACTTCCATCTCTGAGCTATGAAGGTGAACAGGAATAACAAAAACCTCACTTTATCCAATTTCCCACAATTCAGATAAGATTAAGAGTGCACATGAAATTTTCCACTTTTTATATTGAAAACCAAGATAACTCTGTGGAACAGGGAAAGGGGGATACTTTCATCAGACAAATTACCTACGTACCAGCTTACAGCTGGAGTCCTGTCCCAGGAGCTTGTGCTGCCCTAGGGAAAGGGAGCTCAGCCAGTGCCAGGAATTGCATGCTGTCCCTGTAGATCCCTGTAGATTTCTATTGCTACCACCCTCACCACACAGCATCTTTTTAATTCAGGGATGGGGAGAGAAGGAGATAAAAACCCCAAACTTACCCAGATTTTGAATACCTTACTGCCAAACTGCCACATTTTACTTATCAAAGGCAGAAAAAGATGTTCTGCAAACATAAATAGTTCTGACATTTCAGTTTTGCAGTTTCCTATACTGCAATTCCAATCTATGAACAAATACCCTCACTCTAGTGCTCTCCTAATGTAAAACATGAGCAAGCTTCACCAGGATTTCAGTCAAGCCAAAAAAAAGTGCCAGGTTTTCAGTTTCCACACTACAATCCTGAAATTCAATAACCACTATATATATAAAATAGAGGTGGGTTTTTAATACTTTAATACTTTTCCTGGATGGAATTCTATTTGATGCTGTTAAGCTTTGATGACATACCCCAATGACTTGCTTGGAAGAAATCCATTTAGCAAGCTTGCAAATCATGCTGTTTCAGTTCTGTGAGTGCCCATGAGAAACGTGCATTTTCAATCATAAAGGCTGTAGAAACAAAATGGAACTTGGACAAGCAGACAAATTCCTTATCGCATCTTGGCTGTGCTCACAGAACATGTGCTTACCATTTCAAACTCCAGAAAACTTTACAGGAATCTGAAATACGAGACTGAATCCAAAAATAAGAAATAGGTAAATTTCTAGAAGATACTTTTTTCCCATTTCAAAGGCAAAAATGGAGACTGATTAAAACCAAAACATTCTCTCCTCCCTTTCCCCTTCTTCTCCTCCTCCCCCTTCCAGTTTTTAGCTTTTCCTAGGAATATAAATACTTGTAATATTATCTATGCACAGGATGCCAGTTTTACAGAGTTCTCCTTATGTTTATACGGCAGGTTGTTTTGGGGAAGCTGTGAGGAAGGAAAAGCAAAGAGTTTGCACTTTAGTCACCTCTCCAAAACTCTCTTAGAATGGGAACAGTGCAGGTAGCAGTGGGAATGAACAATTGGCAGATCCCAGTGCCACACTGTAATCCCTGCCAGCAGCCAATCTTTGAAGTGCAGTGCCAGAAACCTAGAAGCTTCCAAAAAGATCAGTCAGTCACGTCGAGTTGGGAGAGAACATTGCTCTACAGAGAATTTGCAAAGCTGATTGAAAATGGTCTTCTCTGGGAATTTTCTGATGTGTGTTCCTGAAACCACAGCAAATTTCTACAGGATTCAGCCAATGACAATGAAAACACCTTTAACTTGAATTCATTTGTTCCCAAGAAGAGAAAAAGAAATGAATAAGAGCAAAATGTGTGATGCTCAGCACTTCAGACAAACCTGACACAAGTCATTTTCCTAGTAGAATGAGGACAACTGCCTCTCCTACTGGCCAGGGATCTTGTCTTTTCCTGTGTACTCTCCTTTGCCTGTGTATGCTTCCTGTCTTCTGTCTCATCCTTATTTTGTCAGCTCTCTGCATGTTCTTTATTACTCTGCTTAGTTCAGCACAATGCAGTCTGGATCCAGGCCTACAGCTCTGGGTGCAAGAACACGACAGCTCATTTGCTATTTACACTGCAACAAAGGGGACCTAAATTACATATTGGCATCCTAAAAACACAAGCAGATTGACAGAGCACTTGGAACACAGTTTCATTAAGGTTTTCTCTTGCAGGAAATCTGGTTTAAGAAGCTTTTGCACTCCCCGCTGCATTTCATTATCCTCTCAGTTGTTCTAGTGCAACCACTTGATGCTCTGCTGTAGCAACCTGCTGCAGAGTAAAAGAACACATCCACCACCCCCCAAAAAGCTGCTGTTTTATAAGTATCGATCATGTCAGTAGTCTGATTTATATGTGCAGCTCCACACACAGCAGCACTTGGCACAAACTCGCAGATGCTCTCCTCTGTTTCTGGTGGCTTGCCACAGTTTAAGAACATCTAGAAGCAGCTTTACTGCTGGAGACAATGTTCATGGCAATGTATGATGAAAACCAGCTCCCAGTAATGCTGTCCCATTTGTGCCTTTTAAAAAAGTGATACTGCAATTTGCACGAAGCCTGCCACACTTTTGTCCCTCACCCAAATCTGCTATGTACACCTCTGTCAAAACAGATGAGCACAACTCTGCAAGTGGCTAGAGACACCTTTTAAAGTTGAATCCTCTTGATATTACTGACTTTAAATGAAGCTCTCTCTTTTTCCATTTACCCTTGCAGGTTCTTCAGCAAATCAAATCAACATTGTGCCAAATAAGATCAAAATGAAACAAAAAAGAGTTTCTAATCTTTCTCTGTTATGGAGAGATTAAATCAGTGCAGGCTCTGTAAAATACAAGTAATGGGAACTGTTCAGAGTTATGATTATCTGCATCAACAAAGTGCCTCTCTTTAAGTGATGCAGTGAAGCTGTGCAGATAAAGTTATATGCCCCAGTGTCACAAGGTACAAATCAACCCAAAAGAAGTACTTTTTCTAGCTTTTGAGAGATACGTTCACCCCCCATGTCCTTGAAAGTGCCGCAGTTATCTCTTCTTTTCCACAGATATCCCATGAAAGGCTCAGACAGGATGAGGAACAGAGCAAAAGCTTTGTTTGCCTTGCTTGGAGAAGAGCTTCTTTCCTAGTTTTTTTACTGGAACATGGCTGACCTCTTTTTATTTTGCCTGGATGCTGCTTGGGGCACATGATCCCACTGTCCTACCCAGTCACTGCTGGGCTGACCATACTGTCCTGATTGAGGCAATAAAAAAATGGAACAGTCCCTGGGAGGGTGGCAATATGATCACACACTCCTGCTGTTAATCATTACTATGGTATTTCTGACTAGAGAATATCAGGCTTCTGAATGGCTGAGACTGCAGCAACTACCTCTGTCTCATGAGAAGGAGAAATTTACATTCAAAAATGTCAACAAATAACCTTACCCAGACAATCTCCGATACAGACATGATTCAAATGAGAAAAAGTCTTTAGGAAGCAAACATCGAAATGGCAAAAAAATCTTGTAATCCTAAAAAGAAATTTCTTAGAATAACAATACAAACTCTATTGTCAAAACTCAATTGGTCTCTTTTACATATAATTTTGAATTACTGTTTTGTCATAGTAGGCTTCTAAGAATGAGCAAGCTCTGAAGATACCTAAAACCACAATTTTCTTGCAAAAGTTGGTTTCAGATATATCTGAAATATATTGGCTCAACATTTTGACAGTACTGACATTATACTGAGCCAAGCATTTTTTCCCTAACAGTGAGACAGATTTTAATACCAATCACTTCCACATCCATAGAATCATAGAATAGTTAGGGTTGGAAAGGACCTTAAGATCATCCAGTTCCAACCCCCCTGCCATGGGCAGGGACACCTCACACTAAACCATATCACCCAAGGCTTCATCCAACCTGGCTTTGAACACTGCCAGGGATGGGGCATTCACAACCTCCCTGGGCAACCCATTCCAGTGCTTCACCACCCTCACAGTAAAGAATTTCTTCCTTATATCCAATCTGAACTTCTGCTGTTAAAGTTTCAACCCGTTACCCCTTGTGCTGTCACTACAGTCCCTAATGAACAGTCCCTCACCAGCATCCCTGTAGGCCCCCTTCAAATACTGGAAGGCTGCTATGAGGTCTCCACGCAGCCTTCTCTTCTCCAGGCTGAACAGCCCCAACTTTCTCAGCCTGTCTTCATACAGGAGGTGCTTCAGTCATCCATGCATACAACAAATATTTAAATGGCCTTTATCGACATAAAGTCACAGAGATTCTGAAAGAACTGCATTTTATTTGCTTAAAAATATTTCTTATATTCACAGAAAGAATCATTGCGTAAATGTATTATCATAACAAAATTTTAAGAAAAATAGTAGAAAATAAACAGTACTGAAAGACTGGTATTTTGATGAAACACCCAGACTATCACACTTGACAGATGTACCAATGATAAAATCTTCAGACAGTGACTGTCATAAAAAGCCGTAAGCTTTAAAACGTATCTGTCCCTGAAGATTCTGAATCACCACGTATACTACTTGGTGTCTCACTATCTGTGTTCATGGAAGGCAGCTTCATTGACACCTCTGCAGCAGGAACATGTGAATGTAGATGCAGGGCAGCATTCCCTCCTAAAGAATAAAAAAAAAGTAGAACAAAACACATTATTTGCTGTCTATGACAAACAACTAAACTGTACTGAGTCACCTCCATATTGCATCACTCCATGGAAATAGAAAGTCACAGACACCCTTACTCTCCTCAGTTTTGAGGCATTTTAGAGTGCTGTTCTAGCCATCAGAGTTCTCTTTATCAGGTAACAAAAGGATGGATTTCTGTTCACATATAGACTGGGTTGTAATTACATACAGATACACCATACACAAAACCACACACATAAATATATAATCTCCAGTGCCCCAGAATAACTTCAAATATGTGTAGTGGTGGTTTCCAGAGAAATTAAGTGAGATCCATAGATACTGTGTTTCTAAATATGTGCATGCATGTCTGCAACAAACCCCTAGAAAACATTCAGGATATTCAAGACCACATATCTATATACAATCCGAAAAAGCAAAACAATACAATCTGAAGCCATTGACTACAAGTCCTGCAGAGACAAACACCCTATCAATGCTTCAGCTGCCGAAAACACAAGTGAGAAGTTGTTTTAGCTCTTCCCTAACTCCACATCCCTAACTGCCCTGACTCATGAAGGGTCCTTCTTACTACTCTTTGTGGTTTATCTTCCTTCCATCACCCTCTGACAGACTCCAAAGAAAATTTACACAGTCTTCCCCCTGGAGATGTGCCTTGCAGGATTTCAGAAGTTACACTCATCTTCCAGCAAGTCTAAGACAGCACATTGCCACTTCCCATTCCTGCAATCTGACGCTGCAAAATGTGGGACATCCTGGGAGAGGGACCAGCCTCTGCACAGCTGTCACCAATTATGCAGCTCCAACAAGGGACAGGTCACATCAAGTCCTCCTGTTTGAGAACTGCTGGAGTGGTACAAAATAACCTGTAGGCAGCCACCAGAAACAGAAAGGGATAAGGGTCATGGGCAAAAGTTGGTATATTTAGCCAGAGGAAGGAGAATAGATGAATCAACTCATGGAACAGAGAGAGCAAGACACGAATCAGGCTACAAATGCAGAATGAAGGAGGACAGAAGAAATGGCATTGAATGAATGGTACAACAGTCAGAAATCTACAGGAAAAGCATTTTGAGATTTCAGTTGTCCTTGGGACATTTTAGTGCAGCACCTACAAGCAAAATAAACACACGAGTCTGTGTATGACAGCAAAGGCTCTATTTGAGTTTGTTCTTATTCCAATAAGCTAAAACAACTTTCCCTTCCTTTGTGGTAGACTAGGTAATGAAAACACTATTTTCCCCAATAAAATCATGAAATTAGGTTTTCTTTTACCCCAGTTAATTACCTACTATGTCACTGTGGTAGTAATCTGCTTTCATCTGACTTGTAGCAAAGCACACTTCAAATGTCTAATTAAAACAACAAAAACCCACTGCTAAAATAAAATTTCATCTGGTGTTTTTCATGCTAGAACAGCAGCCAACAGCCAAGGAAGTCAAACACGAATGAAGCCAAAGACAGTAAAGTCAGTACATGGAGCAACCTGTGCCAGCCAAGCCTCGTGCTGTTCAGGAAGGCAGGCAGAGGCAGGAAGAGTGCAAGCACATTTTTTATGTCTCCAGGGAATCAACACATCACCTGCTTGCCACAGTCACTTGCGCACTATGCAAGAAGCACTGTCCTATAGTTCCACTAGACTATCCTCACCAGTTGGATGGCTTTTGTCATCCCCAACCCAAATCCCTCTGTAAAGCACAGCTGCCAACATTTGGGTTGGCATGGGCCTGAGCAAACCTAACACACAAGCAGTATGACAACACGCAAAATCTCACAACTTCTAAATACGATTTAAAAGCACGATTACGGTAACAACACTAAGATGTGCAAGCAACATCTGTGTTTTGTTTTCCAGAAGTACTTCCATAAGCTTAAGCTGTAGCCATGTTTGCGTGATAAAAATAGGTTATTCAGAAGGGGAACTGAAGAAAAGCAAAGTATTTATTTGGTCAGACGTGAAGCTGACACACAGTAAAGACGTGAATGTGTAATGCCCAAAGAAACTTCGTAAATCATCCTAGACGCTAAGCAACTCTCCAACACTATGTGTACTTTGATGCTTTCAAAGATTGGCTTAGTTAATAATTTCCACAGTCATGTCACATTCCATGATGTCATTGTTTCAACAGCTGTTTTCAGGTTTGTTAAAAAAGAAGTAAAAGAAAAAAAAGGAAAAATGGAGGGGGAACTTATATTCCCTTATCCCAAGGTTCTGTAGTAACTTTTCAAGTACTTGATCCTTCCTAACACATACTCTAAAATATTTTACAGATATACAGTAGTTCAGTTTTACAATAGATATAAAATGCTAAAAGGACAGAAAATTTAAAAGAGTAATTCCAATTACTTCTTCAAGAAAAAAGGTACAAAGTCCTGAGTTATCTAAACATCCTTGAAGATAAGCTTAAAAATATCCAAATGAAACATTTCCCTTTTTTAAAGACAGAAATCTGAAATACTTGGCTTTGTTAGATGCACGCAGAAAATATAGAACCTGAATTTTCAGCATTTTAATTGTAAAAACACTATGGATATCCTATTTTAGCTACATGGGAGATTCTGCTCCATGACTGTAACTTTCAAAGGCAGAAAGCTGCTAGTCCTGAAACTGGCCCAAAGATAAAACTACTAAGTTACTCTCACATGTGCCTTATTACCTTTTGCTTAATGTAACTTTGTGCATGAATGGTGCATAAAACACAGTCATGTATACATTCAGGGATGAGTATGTGGATAAATACACAAATACATGCACATAGGTTAAAATGTTTGTATTTCTGCTCACATATATGTTATTTACTGATGCTTGTGTCTGCCTTTTGCTGTACACTACTGTGTACAGTCCTATGGACTAGCACAGTCCCTGGCCAGTTCCTTCTTCAACAATGTGATTTTCCATTTTATTTCTTCCCCCATCAGAGAACAGCTCATAACAAATACTAAGATGGTTTCCTCTTAAAACTTGTACTCCTCACTGCCACAAATATGCAAACTGCAGTGGTGCTTATAATCTCTTGATATACCATAAAAATGGCATGGTAAATTCCTCTATTTACATAGCAGTGCAGGGTAGGAAGGCAGGTAATCTTCACAGCTTTTTCCCCCCTCTTTAAGAGGCTCTGGAAGTACTTGGGACAATTTTGTAATCATGTACTTAGATGTATTGATAAAAATTTTCCTTGTTACAACCCAATAAATGGACTCTGTGACCTCAGGTGACCTCCAATTTTCCAAATTCATTGCCACCATCTAACAGAATACCTTCATAGAAACTGTGAAAGCTGACACTCTTAATAAGTGTGTAAGGGTCCTTTGGTGGAAACTCAACAGTGACTGAAGACATCTTGGTGACCCACTGATGGAAAAGGTCAGATTTCAGATCAGAGATTTTTCCTGTTCTTGGCAATCTATAACAAATTCATGCACAGTACTAAATTTCCAGATCTTTAACAGAAACATAAAAATTAATGGTGTGTCAACTATCCAGTAACCTGTGAAGGGAGTTTTTGTCTAAGACGTACCGTCATACTGAGAGTATGCTATATACAAGTGTATCGTGAATGTATGCCAAATGGAAAAGGAATTAAACACACTGAAGGGAGGTTTGGTTACTAATACCATGTGGCTACAATAAGAACAAAGAGAAATGTTTAAATCTTTTTTTTTTAATTTTTCTGTATGGCAAAATAAAAAGACTAAACAAGTCTGACTTTTAAGCCAAATAAAAGCTATGTGCTTTAACTCCTTCAAGTCAGTGTCCATACATTAAATAAAACTTCTATTTTTAATCTACCTGGAGGTAAAATGAAAATGAAAAGAGGCATCTTTAAAACATAAAACAGGGAGAGGGTTGAAGGATCAAGACCCAGCTTATTGTTTCAGTATAAAACCAGAAATATAATTACTGCAATTACCGACATATTACTTCATAAAATTTAAAACCAACCATCACTTCTCAGCAATCCTCCCTCTAGTCTCTAACATAACAACAGAAGCAGCTAACTTCTAGAGCAAGAATAAACTTCCAAGTATATGTAAAAACAACTCCAGTACAGTGCTCTCATTCCTTCAATAGCATGGGTTGATATGAACAGCTTGCTTCTTCTTCTGCCAGATTCCAGCTGCTTCACTTTGTTTATTACTGACTTCAAAGTTTAAAACACTGTTCTGTCCCAACAAATAACTTCCTCCAGATGGTATTATCTCAGGTGCTCAGAGCACTGGGGACAGCACAGCACCTGCAGATATGTAACTCAGCACCCTAAAACTGTTAATGAAAGTGCCTTTTTTTTCCCTGTGTCATTCCCATTTTGCTTTTTCCCTGCCAAAAATATTTACATCTGGGATACAGTTACAAAGACCATTAGCAGGGAAACAGAGTCATCAGAAGTTCTTTGCAGTACTGACTATAAAGTAGAAGAATACCTACAAGCCCAAACATAACAGAGCTACTCTCAGTAGAAACACTTTATCTGCTCCTTTCATCTGTAAGTAAAGGTGTGAGATAAATATTTGTGCCAATGTGTGTCCGATCCATGTCTCCATGGATATCTGTACGGTATCAAAGAAAAATTCCCTCATTTTCATATGTGGTTGTACAGGCAAGTTACCAAGTATAGCAACCCAAGAAAGCACTTTTGACAAAATGAGAATCCTTCCAGACTTGGTGGGCTAGCATATACTACTATGAAACAGCTGTATTTTGGTATGAACAATTCTGAAGGCTACACTGAAAGGAGACAATACACTGCAATGTCAGTCATGTTACTCATTATAATTATTATACAGTATTTCCACTTCAGACTCATGTCTAGCTATACCCTGCATCTCAGCTATGTAATTCTGGAATTTAATGGCTTAAGGAGTTGAAAGTAGGTATAATCACATGGCCTCAAGATGGAAAAGAATACAACATTCTCAGGAGCAAGCAGTTTCACAAATAATCCAACTGTTTGAACAAAATTCTTCTCCGTTCATTAGAAAAGATATTTCCTTTGTTTTTCTAGCCCTGGCCACCTTGAATCCATATGCATATTTAGGTTACTGGGGAGGTCTCCATTCTCAGCTTTGCCAGAAACAAACCAAAAATGCTTAAGCATGTCTGCTTTTTAGGGCGGGGACTCTCTTCTCATAGTGTAAATGCTTTGCTAGACATAGGGCCCCTGGCTGCAGGTCAGACTGCTGCCTTCCACTAGGACAGAAATACAGAGAGCAGGAACAAGATGATCTGCAAATGTATGCAGTTCTGTTTTTGTAACTCAAAAACAGACTGCCCCTAACTTTGCCAGTTTCATGACAAACAGAAAAGACCCTAGGCAAACTTGGGCCAAATTTCTAGGGCTGCATTACATGAAAGGGATAGATTTACAATTAAAACACTTCAGTTGTTTTGCAAAAATGGACTGACATCTGTAGGACTTGAGCCAAAAAATGTCTGGATTTAAAAGCAGAAGTCTACTGCATGAGCTGAAAAAACACAGCTTCATTCTCAAAAGCTTCAGCCAACTCATAAACCTCCATAAGTGGGCCATAGACAAAAGCAGAGACAGAAAACTATACAGTATGAGTTCAGTCTGAGTTTTGACCTAAATCTGGCAAATTCCACCTTCCCATGGTGTAATGTACTTACAGAAACTCTGCATACAAGCACACAGAAAATAAACATGCTTTTTTGTTTGTTTGTTTAAACCCTAATGTATATCCTAGCTATAAATATTTCCATAAAGAAAATAAATTCAGATCTCAGCTCAGAAAGGAAAGGGGGACACAGCGCTAAGGAGCTAACACATTTTTCAAAGCCGAATATTTGAAAACTACTTTGCCTCCTCTCAAGTCTGAGTTCAAGGTTCAGTGGTTTTCCAAAACATGCAAGAGCAACATGAAGCAGAATAAAAACTAGAAATACATAAAACAAACTGGAACCAGATTTTTCAAAATCCTAACACAGAGACCGATAGGAAAGGGCAGACAGAAAACAGCTCCAAAAACATCTAGGAATGAGAGTGCAGAGTTTACTAAATAAATATTTCCTTTTGGTGCCTCAAATCTACTCTGCTCCTTTACGTCTGGCAGATTTGCTCTGTAGAATGTTTCATTGCTTAACAAGTTCATTCCCTGGCCACAATTCTTGCTGTTCTTTTCCAGCAAATCACTTCCAAAAGATGGGTCGTGATCTGTCCAAATAACTACAATAATTATTAATGCTAACAAGAAATGTTATAAGTCAATTTGATTTTTCTGTACTAATTCCTGTGATTTCTGGATATGCAATCAGCCAGAAACAGTCTTTTCTTAACTTTTAAGCACTGTTGTTTCCCAACTGCAGGCATTTTCTTGGGGAGAGCTGACATGAGGGGTCTGTGGTAAACCTGGAGCAGCAGCTTTCATTTCAAAGTAAAAAAAGAGAGGGACTTGGTTCATTAGTGGTCCAAAGTCTTTGAAAAACAACAGGAAAACATGGATCTCATGCAAGGCTGAGGGGAGGAGCAGTTTCTAAATCCACTAGAGACAACCTAGGTAAACAGCTGGTGGAATCAGGAGAATCTGACAAGTGATAATTAAAAACCTGCATATTTAATTGTGTAATTAACAATTTATTTAGCTGGGATAACTCAGCATCACCTATATACCAATCCTTTTCTCATTTTCTGCAGAATGTAACAGTCCAGTAGACAGGAAGATAATTTAAAAAGTATGCTTATAAAATAAATTCAGCTTTGTTATTTCACACCTTCATGTCTGGGGATCCAAAAGACATTTTAATGCCAGTATCGGAAACAAAATAAAGATCAAAAAACCTCAAAAAAAAAACAAACAAAAAACCAACTAACCAAACTACACTCATAAGAAAAAAAACAAAACCCAAACCAAACACCAAACAAAACCCAAAGCCAATCTTAATCAATCAATAGTGGGAATTCACACTAAATGCTAAGATGAAGTTATGCAGACTTCCCTCACAAAGCAGAATCATTCATAGCAGTCCTACCAGTAGGGCTGGCTTCCCTGAAACCTTGTATCTTAACAATATTCATTGCAGCAATACTGCCTCCAGCTTATCTAAATCATACCACAGTGCTAGACATAATGACATTTCATAGCTTACATGGGGAATGGCAAATTAAAAATAATAGAAATATCAAAGCATGTTTTTAATTAATAAAAGGTACATGGCCTGGTTTTATTTAAAAATAGTTTTAAAATAATTTACAGAAGTAATTACAGTTATATGACCAAATTCAATGATGTTTCATCATAAATTAGGGTTGCACTGGGTTTGAAAATTAACATCTCCTATGAAAACAGGCTGAGAGAGCTGGGGTTGTTCAGCCTGGAGAAGGCTCCAGGGAAACCTTAAGCAGCTTTCAGTACCTAACGGGGCCAACAAGAGATCTGGAGAGGGGCTTTTGACAAGGGCCTGTAGGGACTGGACAAGGTGGAAGGGCTTTAAGATGAAAGAAGTAGATGTAAATTATACACAAGAATGAAATTCTTTACTCTGAGGGTGGTGACACTGTAATGGGTTGCCCAGAGAAGCTGTGGCTGCCCCACCCCTGGCAGTGTTCAAGGGCAGGTTGGATGGGGCTTGGGGCAACCTGGTCTAGTGTAAGGTGTCCCTGCCTGTAGCAGAGGAGGTGGTGGAACCAGAGGATCTTTAAGGTCCTTTACAACCCAAACTATTCTGATTCTACAACTCTATGATCTTTCAAGTTCACGTTAAAATGAAGATAGGTGTCCCAGTGAGGGGATCCCCTAAGCAGATTATGCAGTTAGTGTCCTGGCCATGATCCATATGGGGTTACTCTGGAGTCCCCTCCTGTCTCCAAATCAGTTTGGCCCAGGCAGTTAAATTGCCAATAGTTACCCCAACATGCTGCTCTTTATGCAGTCTTTAATACATGATTGTCCATATCACTAGGATGCACATTTGACAATCTCTGCTTATCAGACAGGTTCAGTATGTCGCAGGTCAAGACTGAGCATGTTATCTGCAGCGATGCTTGCACCTGCATATGCTTACTAAGCACTGCATTTGCAGCCTATTAATTCCTCAGCTACATGACTATTAAAAAATTGTTAGGAATGTACGAGGACAGCTTTCAGTGAACCCATGTAAGAAGTCATAGGCTACTTTCTATCACTTACAAGTATGATGGGAGACCTTGATAAGTTCTGTCTCAGACAACAGGATTTTCTGGGCAAGAAGGTTAGATTCCTTCCAGCCATTACAGCAACCTGCATGCAGATTTTAATGAAAGCTAGGGTATGGGCATCAGGTAGAAAGCAGAAAACTTTCTTTACCACACTGCCTGAAGGGAAGGGCTGAAGGGCAGAATCTTCTCATTGCAAGTCACTTTTCATATATAATGGAGTTACTAACTGCATTCTTACAACAAAAAATTAAAAAAGATATACTAAGCATAAAAAACCACGTTCCAATAACAAGTGTTTTTCTAGATGACCACAAATGAAATAACTTTACTCTGAATACTTAAATATTCACATGACCCTATACACTTGTTTTGATGATTTTCACTTAAAAAGTCATGTGATTCTCCCTATGGAAACAGTTTGCCAGGACTCCTATTACTGTACTTCCATTACAAAACCTGGTACATTAAAATGCTTATACCTATGGCAGTTACTCAATTTTTGTAATTGCATCTTTTAAAAAGTAGATGCTGCATGTTTTCCAGAGAAAAAACAAAACAAGACAGACCAAACCAGCTATATAGAGTTAGCATTTTCCAGTGATGCATTCTAAGAAACACTAGGATGCCTCCATACATATTTCTAGTGTGTATGCCAACAATTTGTTCTAAAGATCTCCTTTCAAGCCATGTGTTCAAGAGCAGAAGATGGCTGCTAAAGGTCATATCTTTTGTGCATACCAATTAACTTTGAAAAATGTGTTAGGAATAAGAAATTCCAGAAAGTTTAGAGGCAAGCAATTATTCTGTTAGCTCAGAAAGAATACTGTACATAACCTACATAAGTAAGCATATGCTCAAATATGGAAAATGTTAAATATCCTTACTGGAAGATCTGCTAGAAGACTGCTACGGTGTATGTATCCAGATCCTATTCTGCCAAAGACTGACTAAGCCTTCTCTTGAAATGAATACCCAGTGTGATGACAAAGTAACACTGCATTTACAATTTAATGCCCAAGGACCAGAAACTTGGAAAGATCTGAGAATAAATGTGGTTTTATCCTGTGCTATTTTAAAGTTTGGTAAAATCTAACATGTTAAAACTTCGCGCAATAGAGATAAGCATTCCTCCTTGTAAAAGAAAACAAAAACCCCACCACAACAAAAACCAATCCAAGAACCTTGGCCTGTTACATGGGAAAGAGCAAAACCAAAATTCCTTTGCAATACTTGGGTGAATCAGAGCTCTAAATTAGTAGAATAAATGAGCTGCTCTACATCTGTACTATGTATTCAGCACACTGCACCACCTTCTAAACTTTCTCTTGGACACATCGCTACTGATTTTAATATGACACACACCTCTATCTCTGCTAACTGCTGTAAATAGCAGGAAAAACACTGCAGGCTGCTGCCAGCAACACTGTGCCTCTTGAAAACTGCACAACCGACCAATAGCTCCTCAGCAGCAACTGTGATACCAACAACTGTTCTTAGCAACCTGGGAGCTGATCTGCACAAATCTGGGAGCAGCAGCCAAGCAATGTTTTCTGAGATGCTGAACATACTTCTTTGCATTAGGTTCTCATTTGGGAAGATGTTCTTTACCTCTGAAGATGTGCAATGCACACAAGTTGAAATTCTGAATGCTGGCTGCATTAACTGATGGTGACAAATCCTTCCAGTATCTGCTGCCAACTTATTTCAGAAAGCATTGCAGCTCTTTGACACTCACTCTTCCCAGTTCAAGCTGTTGGTGGCAAACCTGGTTTGCACTCAGCTCATTAATAATTTTCTTCATTGCTTTCGACCACAAACTTGATTAGTATAGCTTGTAAGCAGCCTGAATGAAAATCATTTATCAGTTGTCTGGGTTTAAATATTCCTGGCCAGAATACAGGGAAATCTGCACTGCAAAGGAGCATGTACAGAAATACAGTCAGCATGTGTGAGGACAGCTTCCTTGCAGAGCCATGGACTACTGCACACTGTAGAGGTGAACAGCATAGGTGCCTGGGGCTTATCACCACTCTCGAGCTCACACTGCAAATCCTGCATTTAGGAGTTGTATAGAGTTCACAGGAAGAGCAATTATAGAACGCTCCATAAGAAAGCAGCTTTTGCAAACCCTCCATATACCTGACAAAGACATAAACCAAATTACTTAGCACAATCCTAATGTGCCACAGTCTGACACCCAGTGTGTACCAGTAGAAAAGCACAAAGGCAAAAAAATCTCTCATCTGTCTCATGGAATTTAATGGTTCCCCAGTATTTTCCTTGAAGCAAATTCATTCACATTACACATACACACAGGTACTCCAAAGTTCAGTAACACCTACCCTGCAAAGTATTTGTAGAATCACAGAAAGGTTTGGGTTGGAAGTAACCTTAAATTCACCTACTTGCAACCTCCTTGCCATGGGCAGTGACACCTTCCACTACACCAGGTTGTTCAAAGCCCCGTCCAACCTGGCCTTGAACAGTGCTGGGGATGGGGCACCCACAGCTTCTCTGGGCAACCTGTGCCAGTGCCTCACTACCCTCATAGTGAAGAACTTCTTCCTAATATCTAATCTAAATCTGCCCTTTTTAATCTCAAAGCCATTCCCCCTTGTCCTGTCCCTGTATGTCCTTGTCAAAAGTCTTAAAACTCAAATACCATGAAAGAACTGAGTCCAGAATATATTTAAAATTCAATACAGATACAGTTGGGGATTATGTTTCCCCTCATCATTACTCTGATGATGAGAGTTACATGGCCCACCAAAAGCAGAAGAGAACAAATGCTTAAAGATTATCTTACTTTACACAGACTGTATTTGAATGTCACTGTTATATGATGCAATGTTGTTTTTTTTTAAAACTTGGGAGGGAGAGAACACACATTTTGCAAGGTCCCTCAGAACAGGACTGTCTCCTACTATGTAGGAAGCCTGGCAGAAAGGGGCCTGGGTCGTGACTGCGGCCTCTCTGATTATGCAATGCAAACTATAATATAGTTAACTGCCTAGGTTATAGTTATCCATTCCTTCCTTGTATCTTGAGACAGCAAATAAACAGATTGATGCAGACTCATTGTCCACTGCTCTGAGTTTTTAGATAGCTGCTTGAAAAGTGAGTAGAACAGTATCCAAGGTGTGGCATTATTCACACAACCTAAATTCATCATGCACAGAGTTTCCTATAAACATATTCTAAATCCGATAAGAAAAAATCCTCATTAAGTATAATTTGCTTGTTTAATTTTCAATTATTGAGCTTTAATGTACCATAAAAGTAAGTAATAACAACAGAGCCTTC
Source organism: Melopsittacus undulatus (assembly GCF_012275295.1). Classification (NCBI taxonomy): domain Eukaryota; kingdom Metazoa; phylum Chordata; class Aves; order Psittaciformes; family Psittaculidae; genus Melopsittacus; species Melopsittacus undulatus. The sequence continues at coordinate 9,616,870 of NC_047530.1, forward strand.
AATAAATATTGCTTGTATTGTACTCGTTAATTTTTAAGAACACAAAAACTGCCTCTAGATACAGGAAGTTGCTGGAAATTAAAAACTAACCAATCATATAAACTGAGAGCTTTACAGAATATTTTTTTGAACACTAAGTTCAACAAAAATGTATTCTGTTCACTGTACACACGACACCAATGGGAATAAGAGCCAGTTCAAGTTCTAAGTTACCATTACTTGGGTAATAGTTTCAAGCTGCAAGGCACAGCTGTATGGGCCCAGCCAGACAGGCTATCACAGCAATGCTTTGATAGCATGGGGCCCTTAAGTGTCAGGATATAGAAAAGGCAGCAGTTGTTGGCTGTGAAAACAGTCTGATACAAACCAGATGGGGACTTACTTGATAGGCAACACAAAGGAAAACAATTGGCTCATTCAACAAAGTCAGGCCACTGCCCCAGAGAGTTAACAGAAGACAATAACAGTCAACCAGAGTTGATGCAAACAAGAAACAGCCATGTGGTTATGGTTTAAGGAATTGTTTCTCCTCAGACTAAACATAAAGTTTTGATTTCTAATTCTTATATTCATTAATTTCAGTCTCGTTTACAAGCCCCTTCTTCCTCCAGTCTTCGATATAATTCATTTATGTAGCACCAGCCTTCACACACCTACTTAAACAAGAAAAAAATTGTATGACAAAGGCAGCTATATTAATCTCATGTTTCCTGAAGAATGCCAAGAGCACAGACAACTTTCTGAATCGTGTCAGAACAACATTACAGATATATAGCACACTGGGCTATTAGACACATTTGCATGCATATGCAGTATATTTACTGATTCTTTTTGATTTGAAATTCATAAAGTCCAGTAGGTCACATGCTGGGTTACCAGAGTACAGATGTCTTCCAGTTTTGTGAACAGTTCTGGTTTCTTACTTTGTTGTTTTTTGAGGGTTTTTTTTTATATTTTCTTTAGAAGTAAACTTCAGGCCAATTACATTATCACATAACAGCTTTTTGTTTGTCAAACTACAGTTAAAAATCTATTAAAATTGATGACAAAACTTTTTTTGAAGCAATCAAAAATGTTAAAATTGGCTATTTCAGCCATAACTCAAAAAATCCCCAACCCATTCAGTTTTAGAAGCTTGTAGATGATTATGGTCCAAAATCTTAATTGCTCTTGCTGTTTTATTACAGGAAATATGCAAGTGACATGTGCAAAGGTATTTTGATTACAAATTACTTACAGAGATTGCACAATAAGTCAGACCTCTAAGGGCCTTCTGCAATTTAACTCTCAGACTAAAAACATCTGAACTTTCTTTTCATAGACTTGAAAATATTCCCTCTGGCAGGCTCTGCACTGCAGTGCTCTACACCAGTGTCGAACAGTTGGATGGCATGCTTTGAGAGACAGTCACATCCCTGGATACCCAAGCAAGAATGTCTACAAAATGCAGTGACATGCAGATGTCCTAGATGCTTTATAAAAATCCTGGGACCTGTCAGCTTTAGCACACCATCACACATCCCCTTGAGCTTCACTGCTTCTGAAGATTGCTTGGTGGTCTGAGCTAGCAGTGATGCATGATATAAGCATCTGAACACATCATTCAGACCTATGATGGGTACACAAGAAGTGTACAAAGTTACTCTTTGTAAACGCTTAACTTTCCTTGCAGACTTGCAAAAAGCAGCTGGCTTAAGGAACTGAATGTATGGTTCTCATTTAACAGCACACAGTGGACAGAGAAAGCAAGGGAGCTTGTCCTTAAAGACAGAAAAAAAACCCCTTACTGAATTAATGGAGTAAGACCCTTATTGTCATCTTAAGTGGTGCTAGCTTTCAGCCACTGTGGTTCTGAAGCCTGCATACAAAATCACCACCACATAATGTAGGTAGGAAAAGTAAAGTTTTACTTTAGCTTCCTGCCATAAGCACAGAGCCAGCACGCCAACAAAGCCGTTGTGTGCTGCGCTCTGCCTGAGCTAAAACATCTCTCCAGCAGTATCGTAAGGCTTATTTCCAAAAGCATAGCCAAATTCTTGAAACCTCCAATGAAGGGGTGGGTTGTCACATTGTAGTAGAGAAGATTTTGCCTGCAGTGCTGCTGCTCTTCATTTTTCACATCATATATATTGAGGACAGAACACATGTTTTACTTACCGCTGCAATTTTGGGTTTAGTCTCTTCATTAGGCTGTTTTTAGAAGATTATGAATCTTAGGAACAGAACAGCCTTTATCAAGCCTTAACCTCAGAGATGCTGGCTGTTGTAGCCCTACACTTAAAAGCCAATGAGAGAGGAGCAAAAACCTCTTAAAACCCCAGGTCTGCCTGTACAGGCAAACCCAATTGCTCTCGTAAAAATGGTTTTGGACATTGTTCATCAGAGAACGCCTCCACAAAGGACGGCATGTAAAGGCCAGCTGGAGCAGGGGGAGGCATGACTGCTGGGCCTCCGGTAAAGTGAGGACTCAACAGGAAACTGCTCCCCCCTTTCTTTTCTCTCTCTCTTTAATCAGGAAGGAAGCTTCATCTTCAGGAACAAGCATTCCCTGTGTAATCTCCCTGCTTGCCTGTATCTAGGAGTGGGTCCAATTACTGAAATAAGCAACATGCACTTTTAAGAAGCTAATCATGTATTTACACTATAACTCAAACAAGTAAATATTTCCCATTTGTAATTTTGATTTACATAACAGGGCACAATGGCAACTGTTAAGTAAATAAAACAATTTTCTCAAGATCAGTAATTATGGAATTATAAAAACAACCTAAACAAAAAAACCCAGAAATTAACAACTTGCCAACAAATTCCATGCTTTTTACTCCTACTGAAGAAACAATGGCCTGACAAGGACAGAAACTACAGCTGTTATGCTGTTTTTAAACAAACACAGCTCTGCTTAACTCTTGCAATATGTAAAGCGCGTAAAACAAGGCCATGATATGCAATGCTGAGATTATTACTTTACTGTAAAAACCTCAGTTAAGATGGAGGTCAGCAGATCATCACATATTAAGTCTAACCTGCTCTGACTGCATAATTTTGAGTCAAAACACAAATGTAATTCTACCTGATCGAGAAAATGTGAGGTACACATTTTCATTGTTCGCATATAGTTGATGATTTATTATTTTGTACACTTACCTGACATTAAAAAAGAAACAGTTAATAGAAAGTCAAAGTCATGCTGTATACAAAGAGAAACAGCTACCTCCCTGCTGCCAAAGTAGAACTGCTACATATTTTGTGTCACACTCAACAACTTTCACTCCGGTTGTTTACAACTGTGCTTAAAACCAGTTCTTCCTTCTTTAAAGGCAAAACATAAGTTTTAGATTAAAGAAGAACAATAACACAGATACAAAGGTTCTAAATCTAAATGAAGTTTTTCTATGTGTAGGGATTTTTTTTCCTTGCATGACAGCATTCATGATAAAAACCAGAACAGTATTCCACAGACAGATTTTAACCCATCTCCATCATTTACTACTGTTCCTTGCAAATGCAGTCACCAAAAGCACATTTGCAGCTGCTAATTTAGAGGTGAGAATTTGTGGTATTTTCCTTCAAGATTAGTTTTTATGGGAAGATGAATAATGTCTTAACCAAGTTTTACATTTGCATATTATTCCACACTATTGCAAAATGCAGTCCTGTATGTAACCTCAGCAGTGAGCAACAGGTCACGCATGACAACTTTAATCTTCACTCACCAGTCCTTACCCTACTTTAAAGAAGAAAGCTACTTTGGCATACTGCATTTCTCAAAATCAGCATGTTACCAAAGAGAAGCATTATGATTACTTTTATAGTACTCTTCATTTGGAAGGCAGCCTAGATATTTACTCCACACTGTTCCATCATTTAAAAGTTTGCTGGGCTTCTAATCTTACGAAATTAATCACATGGGCACTGAAAATATTTACTTATACTTAATTATAGACAGTCTTGTATCACTGTATTGATAAGGTGGTGCTGGAAAAAACTGGCCTCTCTTCAGTGCACATGTTTAGTGTTTGGTGACAACACTGTTCATGAGCATAAAAACTGCCTGTAAGTCAAGCCCTTTCACAATATAATAAGCAATAAAATAAAAAAAGTATCATTTCAGTTTGACTGCAGACACTAATCATCAAAATACCCATTTTTATTGGCTGGTTAGGTTTTATTAATAACTTTATAGCTATGCCTCACCTCTGCTAGCTGTGAAAAAATTCACAAAACATTGAAACAGGAAAAGAAAAAAGTTTAATGGCTGAGAATGACAGCTTTTGTAAATTTCCCATCTCCCCTATAAAATAGGTTTGGGGGCAAACAGCATCTGTGGGCTATTCATCACTCACATTAAGCTACCTCCAGCCAGCATATATACTCTTGTCCTAGTATTTCTCTTCCACCCACCGCTTCCCACACAAACAGCTGGCTCCTTCCAGTTTTTAAGTAGTGCTTAAAAAAGCTGAATTCAGAGCTCTTTAATAACAGGTAAAGCTGAACAGAGTCCAGCTGCTTCTGCCCAATGACCACAAGCTCTTCCTTCTGTTGTGCTGCTCTCAGACACCTACAAGCCACTGAAATATGTAGGACAACATTTGCCTTACCTGCCAACCAGAAAAATAAAACAAACTCAGCACATACCGAAGACAGAAAGCCCACATTTCTCCTATCATAGTGCTATATATGTTACTCCAAGTTGAAATATGTATTTGTAAATACTCATCTTCACAATACAGTACCCATGCAATGTGTTGCCAGCACCCAAAGGTATAAAGACTTCCCACTCTGATACTGTTGTCTTTTATAAAAGAAACATAACTTTAACATTAAAAAAGAAGTGTGAGATAAGAGGCCTACTTAAATGACTGTTAATCCAAGTAAGGGTGGTCATCCTAGAAGATCCTGTAGAGCAAATGCTAACCAAACTAACACAAAGTTGGCAGGTCTACCTGCGATGGCTGGAACAGTTTCTAACCAGCTTAACTGTAGTCAGGCTGATGTCCCAGGCTGAAAACAATAGTGACTAAGCAGCATAAATGTATCTTAGTGAGGAAACTGCTTTTATAGACTAATCTCTGGCAGAGGCTGTTGCATATTCCTGAAGGTAATAAGCCCAAACAAATGCTCTGCTGAAAAAGACAATGCTATTTCTTGCAACACATCTTGTTATGGTGACATAGTGAGGCACACCGTTTAGAACTAGGAATTCCAATTAAAATTCATTTACCATAACTGCTAATGAATACACATGTGAATTAAAGAGTACGAGACCATAAAAATCAAATGTTTCTTCACAATATTATGACAGAAGATGATGTATAAAGGGACTTCGGACTCAATTATATGTATATAAATGAGTAGAAGGTTCAGGGGAGACTATTCTAACCATTTTCTATGACCTACCACAACACACAGGCCACAGAACAGCTATGCACACTTACTTTCTAGATGCACATCAGTTCTTTCTTATTAAAGCATGGGCTCAGAGCTGTGGAACCACTAATTTGTGAGAAACTTCTCCCTCCAGAGAAGAGTTAACTGGAAACAGCTCTCAGGCTGATGCAAGCATTAAGTACATGGGGAGTCTCTGTCCTTAGGTGGCTTGCCCAAGCCCATTAATTTTTTGTGTGTGTCCCCCATTTATATAAGCAATGTTTGCATGAAAGGGGAAAGCAGGTCAGCCTAGTCAGCTTGCTACCATCTGCTTTTATTCAGAGTTACTCAAGATCAGTGCCAGTGGGATCACTGCCCATTAAGGGGGTTTATTGTGCGTGTTTATTTTTTTGCTCTTTACAATGAAGGCAACAGCAATTACTGTAAGTTTCTAAAAGTGCATACAAATCATAATACACAATACAAAGCTGCTTCAGTCAGATCCCAGTGTGTTTACAGATCCTATACAGGCTGTGAGAAAGGCTGCCTTGGCACAATTTCAACAGACTAGTGAGGAGTGTGTTAGCATTCAGGAGATCTGAGACACTATTTAATACTCGCTACCAAGACCATACTCTGCTTGCAATGCACAGCAACTCCAGCTGAATCACCAACACACGAGAATCTTACAAAAAGCATCACATTCTAGTTTGCACCACAGACAGGCTGACAATGGGTGGATTTATACAACTGGAAACTGGAACTGGTGAAAGATCAAAAGGTAGACTGCCAAAGTGGAAACTACAGTTCAGGACTCTCAGCTAGTACATTCCAACTCTTCATATGGCAGCAGCAAAAGGTACTCTCCTTTTAATGACAACTCTGCCTAGAATATGCCTAGTCACAAGAGACACAAGCTACCAAAACCCCAAACCAAACAAAAAGACCCTCGAAACAAACCAACCAACCATAAAAATAACCCAACAAACCAAACCCAAAAACCCCAACCCAATCAAAACCACCAAGATGGCAAAAAGAAAAAAAAAATAAAAAAAGGAAATACAAAGGAAAAATAAAAAAAAAATAAAAGGAAAAATAAAAAAAGGAAAAAAAGGAAATCCACATTGAGTCACACTGCATGGATGAAGCAGTGATGCTTCATGCAGCTTAGCAGAACTGCCTGGCAGCCTGGGCTGCTTTGATTCCAGCAGGTAGTCACAAACGTTTGAAAAGCAAATGTAGTTATTTTTTTGTTGTTTTTCAAGAAATTCTTATACATTTGGAAGTAAAATCCTTTATGTTATTAAGATATACTTAACAATAGAAGATCTTCACAACCTTCTGGTGTCTGTGTGATATGATACAGACAGCTGATGCTCGGCAGGCATCCACAGCAAATGCCAGAGGATACTTTGAGACAAAAAGGGAGTATGAACTCCAGAATGTACATTGGATAAATGCTTTATGCAGCAGTACCACAGTTTTGCAGCTTATCAGTATGAAAAAGGGACTGGTCCTTCATTATTTGCACATTATAACCCTCATTATAAGTGAAATACCAGGCTTAATTTTGTCACTGTCCTGAATTTTATGAGATATAAAATGCACTTTGAGGGTTATCAGAGGACTAGATCACCTGCAATTCCTTAAAATCTAGGCTTGAAGAAGAAATCAGATGAGATTTCTGGATATTTACCTTGAGACCAAATAAATCTAAAAAAAGACAAGTAAGAAATCCAAGTGTATGACAGTCTCCATAGGAAGTAATCTTTTAAGTAGTGATATGTCACTTCAAATAAGTTTTTTTTCCCCCTTTTCCACAGAAAAAGTCAGTGAAAATTCCTGCTGCTGTGTACAGACCAGAGGAGGGACTTGGTACAAGAATATACCCCAAATCTCAGCAAAGTAAGTGTACTTTAAACACAAGGATCCCATCAAAAGGGAGAAAGAAATAACCTTGATCTACTTTCACCTGCTTGTGCAATGGGGCTATAGATGCCAGCCTCATTTGCTGAATGTAAAAATTCTAAGCAGGAACATTCCTTAAGCTCACACTGGAAGATTCCTTGCTTTATTCTATTTTCTGCATGGAAAGTGCAAAATACGATCCCTCTAAGGATTAACCATACACACATCCAGCACAGTACAGAAGTTGATTCTCAAGTGGACGGTACAAAGAAAACTTGAAGACACACAGAGCTGTGCAGATATCATGATGGGTATAAAGTATCATCCGTATAGGCACCAAGGGAAGACTAAAGGGAAGTTTTCTACCTTTGTACATACCTCCCACAGCAAAAGCCTCAGCAGAAGGTTGGAAAAATGTCTTGACAATACTGCAGAAGTGAGAGAGCACTGTATCCCTCTGTGCCATTTAAAGATCCATGCAGAAAGTGGAGAACTAACTCTCAACCTCTTAAAATTAGGAAAAAAATGCCAAGTGATGCATGTAGAGCTGAAATAAAAAGCCAGGTGATACACGGTGTGGAAATGGACTTCAGAGGAGAATGACTTCTACCCAACTGTGCCCGTCAGTAAGAAATCCTCAGACTGTAAGGCAGTATGAGCCGGCATGGTACAGTTTTCTTTAAGCATAAGCTGGTTTTTCTCTGGGGGGTTAATTTCTCCACCTGATTACTTGAATTTCAATTAACTTAGATGCCTCAAAAAAATCAAATTACATTCGAGGAGTCTAAAAATCATCCCAGGTAGATTCATGCTTCACCTGCCTGTAGTTCATGCCTTTTGCACAAAAAAAGTGAGGGGAAGAAATGATGTGTCTAGGAGACTAGAGGACCATTTACAAGAAGATTCTTTGGGAACGAGTGAGTGCAAGGATGTGCACAGTCCCATGAAACCCACAGCAGCTCCTGGTGCTTGGTTTCTCAGAACCCTATGCTGAAGAAGCAGAACACAACCAGAGCAGAAGGATATTACTGTCTACAGTAACAATTCTACACAAGACTTTGCCTTAAGCTATGAAAAAAATAAAAAAATAAAAATCAAACTTTTAACATTTGTCTGAAAAATAACTAGAGTAACTCAGCGAGAAAAGTGGGTGATATGGTTTAGTGTGAGGTGTCCCTGCCCATGGCAGGGGGGTTGGAATTAGATGATCTTAAGGTGCTTTCCAACCCTAACTATTCTATGATTCTATGAAAAGAAGTAACCATAGACATAAATGGCACTTTCTTAACAGGTAAATATTTACAAAAGCCAAGAATTCAAAACTCCTGTTCCAAATGTAGTGTAACACAGCTAAATAATGACTTATTCAAACTAGAAACTCTCAAGTATAGCTACTTAAGATTTTGTAGGGATATTATGCAAAATGCATACTTATTACTTACATGCATGTTTTCTAATACATGGGCTATCATATAACTGCTATGGATATGTACAAAAAAAACACAAGTGAAAACTCTTTGTGAACTGCTGTTCTAAACCCCCTGGAGCACCCAGAAGCTATGATCACTTATAGCCAAGACACGGTTTCTGTGGGAAATGCAGCACTGTATTTCCTGATTTGCCCAAATGTAAAATATATTAACTGAATTATGTCAATGAGCCATCTGATAGCACAGGGAGGCAACTGTATAGGAAAAGCAGAGTCAAAATAGAGCAAGAGTTCTGAAGAAACACCAAAAAACTTACATAAATCTCTAACAGGACATTTTCTTGAAAAATGCCATAATTATAGCCAATTGATTTCATTACTTCAGTTTTCAAGATCTCCTCTCAGAAATCAGTCAAATTCAAGGAGCAATGTAAGCTATGGAAACTCTTTCTACCTCTCAGTCCATGGTGGTACTCTCTACAGTGTGAAAGAAAAGCTCTGTTTTGCTTCATTAGCTGCTATTTTCAGGGTGGTATGGACAGTCTTTTGCAAAAGCCTTTAGTGAAATTTAGTCCAAAAAGAGAAACAGCAGGATACTGAAGAGAAAGTAAACTTTCAGTTTAATAACTAGTTATTAAGTTTTGACCAAAACAGTTCCAGTTCCAAGAAAAAAAAAAAAAAGACCTTTAGCCTTATCCTAATCATCTTCCTTCCTTGAAGCATCTGTTAGAGATTTGCCTCATGCCGCAATAGTTTCAAGAAAAAATAACCCAAAACCTAACTGAGCAATTCCTGGCTGAAGAAGAGAGGTAAAAAATTATTTAGTCATAGCCATATTTTCAGTATTAGAGGTTTCAATACAGCATAATGTCAGTGTTAACACAGAAGTAGCTCATTTTCAATACTGAAGAGCAACTCTGGTTGCTCTATGGTTGCTTTATTTTTTATGTAGATTATTTTAAGGGCTTTTTGCCCTATGATTCATTTATTGCACAGACCATCTCCTCCCACAAGCAATTCTGCTATCTCTCTGTGTCAACAAAGCCAATTGCTTAGTGTCACAATATTACTTTCCCATATACTTATGGCCGACTGAATATAATTCACTAGCTAGAGATAAAAAGGAATTACTATCATGAAGTTGTGCTCTCTAGGTCACATTTTGAGAGGCTGTGCTGTAGAAAAATAATTAAGTGAAGATACACCTATCTCTTGGTTCTGAGCTGTTCATATTAAAGTTTAAAAATGCTCTACAGTCAAGCAGTGCCACCTGTTCTTTCACTTTAATTTAAAAATTCGGAATCATATTAACGTAAGCCTGAAAATGCTTCCATTCTGGAAATATGTGCATTCACCAACCACAACAATTATTATCATATTAAATTTATGAAGATATATGAAGGAATGGCACAAAGATTAAAGGGTATAATAAAGCCAAAAGTATATATGCATGTACATTATATACTACAAATGTATGTTTTCAAACCACTGTCTCCACTATGTCTACAGAAGGCACACATTTCAATTAATAATACATTTAGGGTTTATTTCTAATTGTAACTTTCAGTTGACATTACCCTTTCAGGCATGATATTGTAACAGTCCTACTGAACTTCAACTTTCATTAGAAGACATCAATCAACTTTCTTTCAGTAAAAACACATGTTCACTCTAGACCACAATTTTTTTTAAAAACAACAAAAGAAACTTCTACCATATATATATTTATGGCTATAGACAAAACATGAAAAAAAAGTTATGCATTTATCAATTAAATGAAAAAAAGCTTTTTTTTTTCTATTTTTACATCCAGCTCTAAGTCCAAAATGATTTCCCCTTTCTCCCAACACCCTGAATTCACACTTCATTTCAGGGCTCTAGGTTTTACAAGCACTAATGCTGATACAATCACCCTTTAAACTCTCAAAAAAATACCTAAATGGTCCTGCCTGTGAATTGCTTTTCCATTTTCAGGCGAGTACTCATTGTCTCTTGCTAACTCAGTGAACGCAACAATTTGTCATGAAGTTTTTATCAAGAGGGTGCTTTGAACTTACAGTAACAGATGGGCTTCGCTTTAAAATGTTGTATTTGAAAACACACTCTTTTATCATGTTGCAAGTTCTCATTTTTCTTTCAAATGATTCTTATTAATTTTTACCTTCAACTTTTTGCCTGATTAAGTCTGCTGTGGTAAAGCTCATAGAGACAAGACTTCTGGTTAAAACTGACAGACAAGTTACTTCCATTTGCAAATCCTCTAGATTTTTATTGGCTCGTTAAATACGTATACTTTGAATGAGAATTAAATTATCCTCGTATATAAATCATCTTTTTCTTGTTGTTTTGAAGAAAATTGACTACTGCCATCTCGTGGTCAAACATTTTCATCTGACACAGACATAATTGGACTGTGCCTGAATACTTTGTATTACAGTACAGGTAAATTTTTTTTTTAAATAAATATTCCAGAAAACATTCAATAAAAATATTTTACTCTATTTAAATCCCTCACCCTCTTAAGACCCTACTCAATGATACAGGCTGAAAGTGCTGCCTTATTAACACTTGGAGACAAAAATGTAAAATCATGAAGTACAGTGTTAGAAAGACTATCATCCTCTTTCCCCCTCTCTGATGCTTAATAGCAAGTTTTAGAAAGAAGAAAAGGAGGAAGATTCCTATAACTGCTCTTAAAGTTTGGAACAGGTTGATCCTGCAAGGCAGACCTGGTACATAATTTCTTTTTTTGCAATTTAGAGGTCATGCTAAACTTACTAGGAATTCTCTTTCCTGAGGAAATTTGGATTTTCTGAATACCAGAGGAAATATACAGTTCTTCTTGCAATATTCTCCGCTAATATTAGAGTTAGCCCACATTTTTTAATAAATTAGGTCTTTATTTACCCACTTTAAAACCACATGTTAATAAATGTGCCTACACAAAACAAACACATGCACTAAGGTGTGCCACTTCAGTTCTGTAAGCTTTTCCACTAATTATCCATTATTCATAAAATTTTTACATTATTCATAACTTTACATTATTCATAGCTTTCTTCATATGTAAACCATGATGGGTCTTTAAGTCCCATGGCCAATAACATTGACCTAGGGCTTTTCTTACAACTTAGAAATACTTGAAACAAAATAATTCCATCAGAATTACAATTCAACTAGATGTTAAAAAAAATTAAATGGAGGAAGTTCAATGAATTATTCTGAAAGATTTTGAAGGAAGAATTGGTCTGTACTAGGGTGAAGCAATTATAATTGCATATATTGTTGACATGCAGGTTTTTAGATTCCTGTTCTTAGCATGTAACACTAAAAACCACCATGTATCTCCCCTGTCACCTCCACAAACTTCTTATCTGCTACAACAATTAAATATGGCAGTAATATGCACAGCTTGTTTTTCCAACACTGACTTGAACTACAAGAAACAAAATATTCTCCTCATGCAACATCCTTAATTCTTTTAACAAATACTGATAAGTAATCGCCAAAAATAGCATAGTTACACATAGATAACACAGTCTCCTTCACAAAAGAAGGTCACTAACTGCTAAATACTAGCTTGAAGATCACCTCAAAATAGGCTATTTTAACATTGAAAAGCTATTTTTTTTTCACATTTGCATGATCTTAACTTTTTATTTTTCAATTCTTCTCCAATACCCTTGCACTTTCTCATGTACATGAACCACTCCCATTTATCACAAGAGTATGAATATTTTGTTTGCTGAACAGCATTCTCTAAAGCAATTAAGATTCAGTTGACTACATAATATGCATATTGTAATGCTCTTGGCAAACAAAAATTTAAGAAAATACCTAATTGCAAGGATTCTGATGACTTACATGCAGATATCTTTCCAATCCTTTCAGTGCACCTTAACAATATCATAATCATGTAGATTTATAGACACAATATACGAACATTTGGAAATTTTGAGAATTCAGTAGTAATGAAAACCAAATTTAAAAAGAAAAAAAATCAAAACTTTATTATACATCAGTATACAACAACATTTAAAATTGATGTGCTTAACTGAAAGAACGATGTTTGCTTATTGAAATTGATTTACCTTCTTGTTGCATCTCTTCAGACTTCCTTCTCACATAAATAACTTGGGGTTTCACAGTCTCAACTTGTGCAGCTCCTTGGCTTTGTTCCTATATATCAAACATTAAAATCATATTACAAATCTACCTTTTGATGGAAAACCACAGTAAAAATTTTGTGGAGCTTCAAGAAAGAGATTTTTAAAGATTCATTAAAGGATATACTCTTGTTCTTCATTCCTTTTGACTTCAAAAGAATTCAATCTGAATTAGCCTATTGCAGAGTTATTTCCTCTAGACAAATATCCTGGGAGCAGGAAGTATGGCAAAGTACCATTTAGACCTGAAGACACAAGGAGACCTTCAATTTCTATTCAAAGTATGTGGCAGAAAGAACATAAGATTTCTCTTTCTTCAATACCCAAGACTTCTTCCTAGGTATTATCCTCTTAAGTAAATAGAGAAAGTGGAAAAGAAAAATAAAAATTTCAGCACACAGGTTGGAAGGCCAATGCCAACTATAAAATTTATGACTATGTTTTAAAAACCATTTTCTGCTCTTCCTGATATGCAATTCTATGCTATGTCTGAGACAATGCCTGAGGAAAACAGCCTTAGAAGCAACAAACACTCTGCATGTTAAAAAGGGAGACATCATATTTGTCAAGCACATTTCTTATCTTATGTATTAACTGAAACAGGAATCGTAGCCCAGGGACATTCCACCACATGCAGAGAGGAAACATGAAAAGTGCAAAACAGAGTCATGCAGTCCTAGAAGGCTTAGGCATTCTTAAGCATTTGAAAGCTGGAGAGGGACTTTGTGCAAGGGCATATACTAATAATAGGATAAGGGGTAATGGCTTTACGCTGAAAGAGGGAAAATTTAGATTAGATATCAGAAAGAATCACAGAATCCCAAGGGTTGGAAGGGACCTCGAAAGATCATCTAGTCCAATCCCCCTGCAAGAGCAGGATAACCTAGAGTACATCACACAGGAACTTGTCCAGGCGGGCCTTGAATATCTCCAACACAGGAGACAACACAACCTCCCTGGGCAACCTGTTCCAGTGCTCTGTCACTCTCACAGTAAAGAAGTTCTTCCTGATGTTCTCATGGAACCTCCTATGCTCCAGTTTACACCCATTGCCCCTTGTCCTATCACTGGATATCACTGAAAAAAACTTAGCTCCATCATCCTGACACCCACCCTTTACATATTTGTAAACACTGATGAGGTCACCCCTCAGTCTCCTCTTCTCCAAGCTAAAGAGACCCAGCTCCCTCAGCCTCTCCTCATAACGGAGGTGTTCCACTCCCTTAATCATCTTTGTGGCTCTGCGCTGGACTCTTTCAAGCAATTCCCTGTCCTTCTTGAACTGAAATGGATGCAATATTCCAGATGCGGCCTCACCAAGGCAGAGTAGAGGGGGAGGAGAACCTCTCTTACCCTACTAACCACACCCTTTCTAATGCACCCTAGGATGCCATTTGCCTTCTTGGCCACAAAGGCACATTGCTGGCTCATGGTCATCCTCCTATCCACCAGGATCCCCAGGTCCCTTTCCCCTTCACTACTTTCCAGCAGGTCAATCCCCAACCTGTACTGGTACATGGGGTTGTTCTTCCTCAGATGCAAGACTCTACACTTGCCCTTGTTGAATTCCATCAAGTTCCTCCCTGTCCAACTCTCCAGCCTGTCCAGGTCTCGCTGAATGGCAACACAGCCTTCTGGTGTGTCAGCCACTCCTCCCAGTTTAGTGTCATCAGCAAACTTGCTGAGGGTACACTCAGTTCCCTCATCCAGGTCGTTGATGAAAACATTAAACAGCACTGGTCCTAGCACCAACACCTGAGGGACTCCACTAGTAATAAGCCTCCATCTAGATTCTGCCCCATTGACCACAACTCTCTGTCTTCTTCCTTTCAACCAGTTCTTGATCCACCTCACTACCTAATCATCAAGCCCTCACTTCCTTAGCTTATCTATGAGGATGCCATGGGAGACAGTATCAAGGTATGGGAACAGGTTGCCCAGTGAAGCTGTGGCTGCCCCATCCCCGGCAGTGTTCAAGGCCAGGTTGGACAGGGCTTTGAGCAACCTGCTGTAGTGGAAGGTGCCCCTGCCCATGGCAGGGGGTTGGAACTGGATGAGCTTTAAGGGCCCTTCTAACCCAATCCATTTTGTGATTATATGATCCTCAGTGTCCTGGGTTCAGCAGTAGCAGTCATTTTTTTCTCCTTCTTGGTAGCTGGTGCAGTGACATGTTTTTGACTTTCAGCCTGGAAACGGTGCTGATAGTACCGATGTTTTTAGTTACTGCTCAAATGTTTGGTCTGGTCAAGGACTTTCTGAGTTTCATGCTCTGCCAGAAAAGAGGGAAGCTGGGAGGAAGCAGAGACAGGACATCTGATCCAAACTAGCCAAAGAGGTATTCCATACCATAGCACGTCATGGCCAGAATGTAACAGAGAGTTACCCAGAAGGGCTAGTGCACTGTGGGGTTGGAGTAGGTATCGGTCAGTGCTCAGTTGGGTGGGGTGGGGTGAGTTATTGGTTGGTGGGTGTTGAGGTGTTGTATTCTCTTCACTTGTTATTTCCTTTATTGTTATTATTACTGATAGTAGCAGTAGTGATTTGTGTTATACCTTAAGTTATTAAACTGTTCTTATCTCAACCCGTGGGAGCTACATTCTTTTGATTCTCCTCCCCAACTCCCCAGGAGTTAGGGGAGGAAAGGGGGGGGGGAAGTGAGTGAATGGGCTGCATGGTTGGGTTTAAACCACGACACTAAGAGAAATTTGATTTCATCAGTTATTCTGTTGATTCTGTAGATCAATATAAAGGTTTTTTTTAATGAAGATTCCTAAAGAAGGAGGAATACAAGAAAGATCATAAATTTTTGCACATCACGAAGCATTTGGAGCCTATGGACAGAATTACTGTATGAATTCTGGGAAAATTACATGATCTGAGAAGCAATGGCACTGTTCTCTTGAAGATCTGATGACAAAGTACCAGTGGTTTCGCTTCCCAAAAACTAGAAAGAAATGATAGCAAAGTATTTTTCAGTTCTGTAAGAGAAATCCTCGACTACTGTGGAGGCCAAAACTGAAACTAAGAGCCAAAAATAAATGAAAAGAAGACAATTTTTATGTCTGACAATGAATAAGCATGGTGCCAACTATGCAATATGAGCTTCCCCTTTCTTTCAGGTAACAACTGTCTCCGACAATAACAGAAATCTCAACAGTGATGACCCTGGTCCTCATGTACTTAACGATCCTTTAAGCCAGCGTAGCAAAAATCAGGGGGAAAAAAAACCAAACATATACCATTCAGCCACTGTCTTTTCCTCAATGCTTTTTTACTCTCCCCAGTAAACAAAGCACAGAAAGGGCTACACTGGTAGACAGCATGTAATTTCTAACAATCGCCAACACAACCTCGCCAACACAACAATAAGCATAAGCTGACAAAACTGAACATGCCTACATGCACCGGAGATCGAGCTAGCATCTGTACAAGGCACTATGTGGACAGACAGACCAGTTAGGACTAGTACTAAATTGGGCACCTCTACACATCACGATGTTGATCGACTCTGTTCATCATTTAAAGCTGACAAGATATAAAAGAATTGAATTGATTTTCTGAAAGAAGGAGGGTCTCATGGAAATGTGATTGAAAGCTACCACTGTTACAGAACATTAAATGTAAGCACCACAACAGTATATTCATGAATAGATCTGAAGCGTTTCTTTGGTTTGGATTTTGAGTAAGACAAATCAAAAACCAGTTTAAACTGAAACAAGATGCAAACAGAAGTTGAGAGATAATACATAGATTCATAGCCTACAATCTCGCATTCCTGAAGATTAAAAACACCATGTATTTTGAAATATGAAAAAAAAAAACCTAATGAGAATACATACCAAACTGACAATCCCACTTAAAAAATGTTGATTGTATAAAAACATTAATACTTCTACAAGAACATTATGAAAATATTTTGCCACTGGTTTTCTCAGATTTCAGCAATCCATTTGGGTCTTAAAATTATTTAGATTAACCATCTTTGAAACGTTTAGCCGAACAAATATGACTTCAATGTTCATGTACCTCTCATGTTCAAAATGTTTCATCTAGAACAGGAAGAGCCCAGCTTCCTCCTTGTCATTCTTTTGCTTCTTAATGCTGAAAACGCAAGGGCAAAGTGGCCACAAATAACAGTCAATTCCTGTACGGTTGCACAAGAATGGACAGAAGGGGTCAAACTGAAGATGCATTTAGTCTGGCATTCTGTCTAACAGTGGCTAAAAGTATAAATAAATCTCAAAAAAAACCAATGCCAGAAAGGGAGGAGCAGCCAAGGAATCTGCATAGATAGGAAAATTCCTGTATGACTTAAACCATTTGTTTTGCAGAAAGTGACCACACAGACTCCACTTTTCATGACTAACAGGCTCCGGCACTACATGAAAAGACAACGTTCTTTCTCTTGGCCAAAATCTTATGTACACACCTGTCCCAGGGAAAGAACAAGCAGTATGGATATGGCAGCTTCACATCACTGCCCACAACCTCCCTGAAATGAGGATCCTGGTCAGACTGCAGAAAACACCCAAGATTTGTCACAACAAACCCTAAGATTCAGGAGGATTGTTCCCAGTTATATCAGAACAAAGGTCTACCAAACCCAAGGCCCAGCTGGACACCATCTGAAATACCATCTCTTGACAAACACCCTGAAAAAACTAGTTTTGCTCCTAAACAGACTCATCTTCTGGCTTTTAACATAGCTGATACAGTTTCATTTCAGTGAAGGCAAACACTGCCTAGAGCTGAAATTTAGATGTGAAACAACTGATGTGAGAGTCAGTGACTAACATGGGTGAAAAACTTTTAAGAAGTTTAAAGTGATTACTGGCTTAAACATTGAATACAATGAATCATTCTGGAAGCTTGAGTATCTCTTGCTCTATTAGCTGATCCTATATTACAAGAAAATCTTTTCCTAAAGGCAGGTAACAAAGCAGATCAAGCTGCAGATCTTAAGAAAGATGCCATCCCTAATTGAAACTAAGGGAAAATTTCATCATCATTGTTACATGGTAAGTAGATGCTGTCAAAACAGGCCTTCAAGTCATCTGGTACAGGCATTTTTTGGTTGTTGT
Source organism: Melopsittacus undulatus (assembly GCF_012275295.1). Taxonomy (NCBI): domain Eukaryota; kingdom Metazoa; phylum Chordata; class Aves; order Psittaciformes; family Psittaculidae; genus Melopsittacus; species Melopsittacus undulatus. Next base: position 9,634,821 of record NC_047530.1, read on the forward strand.
TGTTTTTCCAAAAAAGGATATATGGATCTAGTGGAGGATCTTATGGAGCGTGGTTTTGCCCTATCCAGGACAGACTTTTTCTGTGATTAAAGGTATACTTAAAGGTATGGTCACGACACAGGAAAACTAAAAAATTAGCTAATAAGAAACAGGGCTGATGTTTCTCATGGGCTTACATCAGAAACACCCAGTTACAGGAAGAGATTCTTTTGTTTGGGGGGAAAAAACCAAAACTGGCCACACAAAGTTCAGGGGTTTGTTTGGCTGGTTTGTAAGAAGAATGAGTTTTACATATCAGCAGGCAAAAAAACCTACCCTGCGGGTTCAGATGCAAGAAAGTTTCTAAAGATAATATATAACTATTTGTGTATTTTCTATGAGACACTGTCAGATCATACTACATTTCTTGCATAGGTAAAACTATATGGAATAGGCAATCTTATATATAGTATATTATCATTTGCCTGTACCCAGGCAAACAAAAATGAATCCTAACCAAATCAGCTAATTCTCCAGAGCACAAGATGTAGGTATCACTCTGTTATTTACCACAGTTAATGGTGCTAAAAGAAGAAAACATGGTTTACCCTCCCTGTTCTTTTTACTTTTGGCTTGTGAAGCAATAACAAGGATATGAGCTCACTCCAACAGACACAGTGCTTTAATAGAATCCACTTTTGCCTGTGAAAAATCATTCGAAGAAATAATATGTTCTGGTAATCTCAAAGTGAAAAGGTATAACATTTAAAATCTTTTTTTCTCATCTGAAGTGACATATTTAAGAACTGCTCTGACACCAGTGGCATGACAGATGTCAAAGCCCCAAAACATAAAACCTCAAGACAGGTCAACTTTAGGTTATTTTTAACATTGAAAGAACATTAGGGAAGGACAGAATGCATCCAGGAACATACCAACTAAGGTAAGTGTATTACTACTTTCAAACACACTGTGAAGCTTATAATAATAAAGAGCAGTCTCCTGTCTCATTTTCAGCTTTTCCACTCACCACTTAAATTTATCTTTAGTTAGCAAGTAAACCATCATCTCTAGGCAACATCACACACTAATAAAGCAGCAATGGATTAACCCTATACATTTCAAGCAGAAATCAATAAGGTATTTATCTACCTTCAAGTATTCTGAGATACATCATCATTACTGCTTTTCTAACCCTTCTCCTAATAGGATAGATGAAGCTCCTGAAATGCTGAAAAAGAGTTACAGTTCATAAGGTCCTTTCTAACCCTAACTATTCTATGATTCTATGAGACCAAACCTCTATTGTTGCTTCCTCTCCCATATATCCACCATGTTATTCTTCTGTATTTGAAGCACTATGCTCCTAAAACATTGGAATGCCTCATACGAGCCGAGTATGCATAATATTAGACCCTGTGAGACTACTGAAGCTGTGAGAAAGCACAAAAAAAGTAAAAGGTCTGACCCTAATAGAAAGCACATTGTAGGGGTTCTGTCACAGTAAACACAATCATTTTTATTACACACATGAAGTCTTGACTTCATTTTCTAAGCTGAATGTGTATCTTAAATGCAGCAGTTCTGAGTTGCCAGTCACCACAGTGAAACAGAAAATTTACCTAGGTTTCAGGTTCCACTTTCTGACTAGTTATAGAAAAGATCCTTAGGTTTACCTGGGACAGATCCTCTGAGAGAGATGTCACTCTGTGGCTTGACTGGGCTGCTTGCAGAACAGGATTTGAAACTGGTTGTGATTCCAGTTCGGCCATAAGCATTGGACCATGAGCTGTATCCTCATCTCGAGGAATTTCTGCCAAAAGATAAAAATAAAAAAAGTTCCTTGATGGACTGGACCATTAATGTCCCAGTCAACTCATGGCAAGATGTGGAACCTTTCAAGATTCAGCAATGCGACACACAATTTTAAAGTGAATTACTTCCTCCTTATATGGCTCATTGTATAGTCTTTAAATTGTTCTTGTGGGAAAAAAGAAATATGAAATACATGTCTCTGGAAACTGAAAAAATAAATCAGTTTTATCATCTGTAGATTTCTAACATGGCAAGCATTTATGGTAACTTCAAAGCTGTATAGTCCATCATACCATTATATGCTTTATGAACTTTAGCACACATATTGGAATGAGATTGGAAAGGCTTCTTCATGAAAATGTTTCACTGTTGTTTGAATTGGAAGAAAACGGCACATTGTCTTTTTTAAAAGGGATAATTTGCTATATAATCTATCATTTATCGTGATTTTGCAGCCTGCAAGTGTGTAAAGCATCTTTATGAAAAATGTACTGACAGCTCAAGAACTAACTTTAGCCTCCTGCTATCATACAGAGCCAAAGAATTAATTTTAAGCCTAATTAACTATAATCATTGTTTAATTAACTGTAATTATTGTTCACTTTAAGACTATATGTGCCACATTTCATTTGCATGTTGGTTTTTATGTTCATGACTTTAGGCACTGAAAACAAGGCTTTATAAATGAAAGACTGATCAAGGGGCTGTTACATACCTACATAAACAACACCTGCTCCATCCTATAAATAGACATAATGTTTCCATGATACAAATAAAAATCGTTCACAAAACTGAAGATACCCAGAGACAGACAATCCCCAGAATTCTTACAGACATATCTGTGACTCATTCTGACAGAGAAACTGACCTCTACTGCAAGCTTAAATGTACAGAGATACACACCCTGAAAGATGTGAACTTTGAACTCTGCTGGTGCAGCACTTATTTAATATTACCCCTAAATATAATTATAAAATAAAATTATGGCCCTGTGTTGTAACTCTTGTGGCTATGGAGGAATAGCTCTTAGTCCTAACCTGCAATAGACTGAAGGACATATAATCTCACCAGTGGGTAGATAAAAAAAGATTTGGAAGAAAAGTGGAAACAATCACATAGCATTTCTTCCTCCTCCACCCCATTCTCCACCTCCAAAACAAGATTGTTTCCTATTCAGTGTTGACTTCACTATTGAAAGTACTGGGCCACAAGATTTTCTGTTCATCTCTAACATGAAGAAAATCTTGTTTTGAAAGGATATCCTACAATGTTATTTCCTCATCAATGTGAACTAATACTGTGCCAGTGTCCACAGTATTCATTGGTGGGCAGGGAGAGAAGCTAAGTTGAAACTCATCAGAATGCAATGCAACTCCGTATTGGATTATTACAGACGTAAAAGCACAGGGTATTCCCTTATACATACTTGAAAAGGAACTTCTAAACTTGATTTTCAGATAACAACAGAGAAACTGGGATTAAAAAATAAGGGAGAGGAAGGACGCAGCATTGGCTACATGACTGTTTTCAACTGAAAAGAAATAAATTATTGCTTTACCATAGCAACTCATGCCTGCAATACTTTGTGCAAGCCATTATGTGTATGCCTCAGCTACACTAATCTGGGGAAAAAATAATTTCCCTAGGAATCACAGAATCATAAAATAGTTAGGGTTGGAAAGGACCTTAAGATCATTTAGTTCTAACCCCTCTGCTATGGGCAGGGACACCTCACACCAAACAATGTCATTCAAGGCTCTGTCCAACCTGGCCTTGAACACCACCAGGGATGGAGCATTCACAACCTCCCTGGGCAATCCATTCCAGTACCTCACTACCCTTACAGTAAAGAATTTCTTCCTTATATCCAATCTAAACTTCCCCTGTTTAAGTTTTAACCCATTACCCCTTGTCCTATCACTACAGTCCCTAATGAATAGTCCCTCCCCAGCATCCCTTCAGCCCCTGAATATATGAAGCTAAAATGTATTGCCCATTATGAGACACTGCAGCATCATCTTGATGGAGTGATAAAACCAATGAGGAGGTGTGCTGTGTAAGGGGACAGAGAGAAGGATCTTCAACTGCCACTCTTAATACCTGTCCTATGGAAACTGACTTCAAGAATGGTTAAATTAAGTGGTTTTGAGAACTGAATTTGACTTAAAAGAATAAAATACATACTTTACAAGTCAACTTTTCCATAGGCAACTGGGTACTTGCCATGATTCTTGTTCAAATTGCAGAATACTATAGACAAAGGAGAGTGAAGGCAAGGCTTCAATTAAATTCAGTTCTCAAAATAGAAATGCAAATAATTTCATTGCAGGAATCGCCTATAAATTTTTAATTTTGTTTTTTTAACATATTCACTGAAATTATTTCAGATAATGTTGTAGAAGACACTCAGAATCCACATAGATATCAGAGAAAAGAAATAACAGCCTAATTGTACCTCCAAATTGGACAAGCTGCCCTGGAGATGGAGAACGGAATCTCCGGTGTGGTCTGCTCTCAGAAGTCTGAGCTGTTGGATGGTCCATATAAACTAAATGTCCCATTAGGATTCTCTCTGCTGCTTTGGTCAGCCTTGGTCTTTGACCTTCACTGAGCTGTCCAACACTATCATCAGAATCCTACACAGAACAGCAACATCAGAGCAGTAGATATAAAAACCAGCAAGGTATTTCTTCCAAAAACACACACAGTTATCTAATTACATTAACCCTTAAAGCATATAAAAACTTAAGTCTACAGAATCAGTCATACAGAATCACAGAATACCAGGTTGGAAGAGACTTCAAGGATCATTTGGTCCAACCTTTCTGGGAAAAGCATGACCTAGACCAGGTGGCCCAGCACCATGTCCAGCCAAATCTTAAGTGGGGAATCCACCATTTGCCTGGGGAGATTATTTGAATGGCTGACTGTTCTTATTGTGAAAATTTTTCCTCTAGTGTCCAACCTCAGTCAGAGAAAAAGCAAATTAGAGATGCTTGTAACTGGTAGTGCTGATGAGAAAATGTCGCAACAAATACAGTCAGACTCAGAGCTGAACACTGTAGAAAGCTTTTCAACTAAGTCCATCTACTGGAGCTCATTAAGTAAAATACAGACAAAGGACAGTTAAGGAGGTGAGTGAAGTTACTACTTATTTAGACTAAACTGACCATGATAGATGGAAAAAAACTGCATATACATCAGTAAAATCACAAAAAGCAAGATCTGCCATAAATAAAACTGCTGATGAACCATATTGCAGTACTCAAGTTCACTTCCTCTAAACATTCCTCTAGCTATGTTGATTAGAATAGACTCCCAGTTCAAACTATTAATTTCCACATAGAAAATACTTACATGTGTGGCAAAAAATGACTGTTACCCTTTGCTTTGCAGTAGTTACAATTTTCTGTTAGTCTGTTTTTTCTGATATCCAGATATGGGTATTTTGAGGTTTTGTTCCAAGATCAGTATCAACAGCATGTGTGAAAGTGCATGTAAACATTTGCTGAGTTTTCTTCATACCTCCCTAAAACTCTCAGATGGCTGTTAAGTGCAGTGAACTTGTACTGTTAAACATACCACCTATACTGCTCAAGAGACAGAAAACTTCCCTGGTACTTAAATCAATAGAACAAATCTGGTACATTGGAACAATCACATACACACCTTGAAAACTAGGTATGTGTGATACTACACAGTTTTGTTTATAACAACACTTAACCTTCAGTGTTTTTAAAAGTTTTACACAAGAACAAAGCCAACAGAAGTGGGATCACTTCCAGCAGGGAATCAAGTGTATGTACCTGTTCTATAGCCAACAGGAATTATAAGCTTGAAATATTACTTTTGAGTAGGAAAGTATCACTTCAAAACTACTGTACTGGAAGGAAAAGGACTGTAAGTTACCTCCAAATGGTATATTCCTTCCTGTGCAGCAAGAGGTGCTTGATTTAATTTGGCTAAAAGAGTCACAACAGGATCCTTGTGATAGCCTTTATCTGGTCTTCTCACCACTTGCCCTTCACTGGGAGGATCATAATCCTAAAACGAAGAAACAAAATCTACATGATATGTAACTTAAATCATTCTTACTATTAAAAAAAGCATAAATTGTGAACTAAAGTTGTTAGCTTCCACACTGAGAACTTGCATCATTAAAATCGAGGCATTTAAAAATAAGCAAACTAACAACACACTGCTTTCTCCTTTTACCCACAGGCATGCAGAGTCTATTTAATCCGTAAGACTGCAATACTTAGAGAAGAACAAGGTCCTTTAGGCCTCCAAAGTTCAGGGAAACAGTTAAATCCTCACACATACTGGTCACTAGGAACAATCTGGCTGCAGAACTACTCTCACCAGCTAGGATTTAGCTTCCTCAATCAGAGAGTTTAGTTTGAGGATGGAGGACTATTAGGAGTTATAATCCAGCTGACAAATAGAAGGAATAACATCTTAGAGAGCCTAACCTGATTAAAAAGAACTTAAATTTAGGTTCTCTTCATAACAGTCTTAAGCCCAGAATTTAAGAGTGGCAGACAGAGAAGGCATGTAAGAGGAAGCCCACAAAAGGAACTTTTACAGTCTTGATCAAGAGTAGGGTGTTCTCCTCAGGTGCCTATACACTCACATGGCAAAGTTTGGACAACAGACAGAAAGATCTGCAAGTTCAGAGAGCACCATCTCACAGCTATGACATGAATGAAATCATGGATATTAGATAGGAAAGTACATACAAGTGAAGTATGGCATGTATGGTAGAAATGTTTGGGAAGGATAGCCAGGGAGAAAAGCGGATTCCTACTGAAGGACATTTAAACTTTGCATTATTGAGGTTGGAAGGGATCTCTGGAGATTGTTTAGTCCAACACAACTGCACAAGAAAGCACCTTTTGCAGTGTTTGGCCACCCACAAAGTAAAAACATTCCTTATATTTAAAAGGAATTTCCTGAATTTCAATCTACAGTCTATGCCCACTGTTTCCTGTCTTTCACTGGGTACCACTCAGAAAAGTCTGTCTCTGTCTTCCTTACTTCCTCCTGCCAGATATTTATACACTTTGCTAAGTTCCTCTTGAAGCTTTCTCTTCTCCAGGCTAACCATTCCAAGCTCTGAGTATTACAGATGCACCACTCCCTTAATAATTTCTGTAGTCCTTTGCTGGAATCACACCAGTAAATCCTTATCTTTCTTGTACTGGAAAGCCATAACTGGACACAGTACTCCAAACGCTGTCTCACCAGTACTGAGTAAAGAGAAAGATCTATCTCTCTTGACCTGCTCTTCCCAACACAGCAAAGGATGATGGTGGCCTTATTTGCCACAGGGGCACACTCCTGGCTCAGATTCAACTTGTCCACCAGGATTCCCAGGTTCATTTCCACAAAGCTGTTTTCCAGCCTGTCAGCCCCCAGCATGTATTGGCGCATGAACTTGGTTCTTCCTTGGTTATACCACATGGCACTTGTCCTTGATGAACTTACGTAAGATTCCTGTCAGCTCATTTCTCTAGCCCAGTGAGGTCCCTCTGAATGGTAGCACAACCCTCTGGTGTACAAAACCAGTTTTGTATCACCTGTAAACTTGCTGCTGATGCAGTCTGTCCCATCATGTAGGTCATTACTGAGCTTGTTAAACAGCACTGGTGCTAGTACTGACCCCTAGCATACACTGCTAGTGACTGGTCTCCAGCTGGACTTTCTGCCACTGACCACAACCCTTTCAGCCCAGTGGCTCAGCCAATTTTCGATCTTAGGTCAAACTATTCCTTGAATTCACAGACATCCATGTGCTTATTGATGGTGTGAGTTGAGATCAGAGGGGAAAGGAACACTAGGAGTTTTGTGAGCAGTCTGCTTCAGAGCAACTGACCAACAAAAAGTAAGAGGAGGCTTTCTACAAAACATTAACAGGGTTCTGATGATTCCAAGTCTTCATCCTTGTGGCAGATCTCAACTATCTGAACATCTTCCAGAAGATGTGGAGGCCATCCTGAAGTTTTTAGAAATCCCTATGGAGTTACCTTCCAACCAATACTGTCATAAAGAAAACAGTTTAGTTTAAATATGGTATTGCTCTACCTGATACTATTATTTATATGACAGCTATGCCTTACTAAGAGGCATTACACAGAGAGGGGAAGTCCAAGCATTTGAGGAAGAGTGTTAACAGAGAAAGGGAATGGAGAATACCTTGACTTGGGAGGCTTTCAAGACAACACACTAAAGCAAACATCAGAAAGAAACTATACTGAAGTTTTAAGCAGTTTTACATAACTTCAGCCTCAGCTAACCTACTGTAATAATTTAACCACACAATTAATTAAAAGATGGCTCAAAGCTGAAAGAGTTCAGAGCATAAAAATGTTCTGTTCTTTTTAAGATGTCTTAAAACTGAAAACAACAAAGAAATTAAAATGCATATTAGCTATCTCTCACCTACATAAATATATAAATAATTCAATTTAAAAAAAAATACAATTAGTTTGCACAACATGTTTTTTTCTTTTGGAGCTCTGAAATTCAACCTTCTTTGTAAGTGTACAGCTTAAAACCATAAATTCAAAAAAAAGTCTGTAAGTGAAAATGTTTAAAGCGCATCCAATTTATCAAGATGCTTATGGCAGAATAGCACACTAACTCCATTTTCTTGTAAAACATTTCCTTACCATTTCATTGGCATCTCCTAAAGTACTACTTAAGCTCTCAGCAAGGTTTGGAAGACACAATCCTCCTCCTCCTAAGGCTGAAAAATATCGTAAGTTACAAATGCTAAAAAATATGCAAGTTACATGAAAGAAAGCCAAGGCCACATTCTTAAATAATTGCAACACATTGCTTTCGTAAAGCTGGAAGTTTCTGCCGCCGGATGTGCTCTTACACCTTTCTTTCAATAAAAACTTAGTATTTAGTACCATATGGTACTAAGACAGCCCCAGTTATCGGTGCAAGACAGCCCCAATTATTTTCCAAATTGATCTTATGACAATAGGGCAGATTTAAACTTTTGCATTAATAAACAGATGCATTTTGTTCAGAGACAAAAAAGAGAGACATGAGGTCTCTTAAATCCAAAACCATGAACTGAAAGTTAAGGATGAGGTTAATGCCTGCAATTTTGTCAGAAAACGTATGAAATGTAACTTTAGTAGACTGTAAGAGAAGTTTATAAAGAAAAAAAAAAGTTAATCCAAATTCTAATTTCCAGATTTGTCTGCTTTGTTACCTCTTGCAGCCATCACTTGTCCATAGCTGAAGAGTACCTCTCCTTCTGAGATGGGTCTGTCTGCAGTTTCGGTTTCTGTTTCTGTGAGTGTAAGGCTGCTTTCCTGTGTGGACTGCCCAGAACTAACTGTAGGCACAGGTGATGGAACCTGTGGATTGCAAGGAAGTGATTCGAAGGGCCTTGCTGACGACGGCTGAGCTGGTAAAATCAAGGCCTCTGGTTCCTCATCATTAGCCACTGACATCTCACTACAATGTAAGAATGTACATTATGAATACACCAAAACGCACTGAAAAATATCGACCAAGGTCTTTAATCAATACTGAAAAAATAATTTGCAAGTATTTTTTTTTGTTAATTAAAGAGCACAGCATTTTACAGAGTAGTACAAGAATCAATATGGTTAAATAACATTGTTCATTAATTTCTGGTTATAATTAAAAATTATCAAGTGTATTCCACTCAAATAATAGAAATATTTCATTGCTACTACATCTATTACTGGCATACGTAACAATACGAATTTACTAGGTACAAAGTTCAGCAAGATGATGAGTAATGACTGATAAATCCTGACAAAGGTCCTGGTACTATATTTTTTTCCAAAATCAAAGAAAACAATAAAAAAATCCATCAATGCCTCCTGATATACATTAAGTGTTTTTTCCCCACTGACTTTTTGAGGATGTATGTTTTGTGTTGGGTTTTTTTTTTTTCAGAAATGAGAAAACCATGCAGCCTGTTCAACTCACATAGCCTTAGGACAGAATGGTTCTTCAGTTGAAGGACTGGGTTTCTCTTCTTCCAGAGGAAGTTCTGCATCATCCCATGGGTTTGCAGGCTTTGGACTTTCCAATTTTGCAGCTTTGGAGGCCCATTCTGAGACAGGAGGGCTTGGTGTGGTTGTTCTTGGTGGTGTGTTGACAGGGGTAATCACAGGTGTGCCAACACAACTAGTGGTAGCTGGAATCTCAACTCCTGCATGGGTAAAGTCAGATTTCAGATCAGAAAGGAATGCAGGAACTAAATCTCAGGCAGAGAGCTAGTCAGTTTGACTAAGCACTTGTTTTTGTGATACCTTTTGATAATTATGAAGACTAGATTAAGACTAGTTTCTTTTAAGTACAGCGTTGGCATCTGAAGGAGCTAGAATAAAACCTCAATTGCTTACTTCCCTTAATAAGGAAGACTGCTCTGCATTTTAAAAACTAAGCTGTTTTACTTGGGGAGTGTAAATTTGGCTTAATTAACATTAGAAATACAGGAAGGAGGAAAAGACAGCTATTTTTCTGATGTGAAAAATTGTGGAGGAGCTGGGAGAGGTGGAAATCACACACCATAGAAATGTGAATTAAGTCTGAAAATAGAGCCATTACCAAATAAAAGATGCTTGCTTTTTATACGAATCAGCCCACATTTTTTGTATTACATGAGTTCCCACTTGAATTATAGCCTCAAGAATATTACCAAGAGATGACATGTCTTTGAAGATGAAAATTAAAGGCAGTAGATTAAAGCATATTTGCAACTTCTAAACTTCAATTACTATTTTCACTACCTGTTTCTTTAATTTGTTCATGTTTGTGAACATCCTCGTTAATTCCTGTAAAAGACAGAGAAGACTCTGGAGTTTTGACCAGAGGCAATTCTTTTTCTGAAGGTGGTGTTTGTGGTGGTGTGGCCTGAGGTGCTGGCAATGGAGTAGGCACAAGAGATTCCTGAAGGCAAAAAAAAAAATCATAACCACAGTTATTATCTCAATGCAGAAATCCTGTTTTCCAAGTATCCACAGAGACAGCTGAGAAAGAAAGGCAGGTTATCAGAGAAAAGGAACAGTTGTTGCTTAGACACATGCTTCATTGACCTAATTCCTCCATTTAAACATAAAGTGGCACCAGGCAGCATGCTTAGATTAAGTAAATTATGCATTAGAATGATTACAGTTGGAAATCATTACCTATAGAACAGAACAGACTATTTCAGTTGGAAGAGACCCACACCGATCACCTAGTCCAACCACCTGGCCAATTTAGGGCTTACCAAGTTAAAGCATGGTATTGCGGGCATTGTCCAAATGCCTCAAGCTTTGACAGGTCTGGGGCATTGACCACTCTCTAGGAAGCCTGTTCCAGGATTTGACCACCCTCTCAGTAAAGAAATGTTGAGAGAACTGGGTTCGTTCAGCATAGAGAATAGAAGGTTTAGGGGAGACATTATCACCATGTTCCAGTATTTAAAAGGTGGCTATGAAGATGATGAAAAACCTTTTTACAAGGAGTCTTATGGAAAAGACAAGGTGCAATGGGCACAAGTTACTGTTGGGGAGATTCAGCTGGACATTAGCTAAATTTTTTTCACAATGAAAACAATCAGCCTTTACCATAATCTTCCTAGGGAAGTGATGGATACCCCAACACCCAACATTTTAAGATTCAGATGGACAGGGTGCTGGGCCATCTAGTCTAGGTTATGATTTGCCTAGAAAGGTTGGGCCAGATGATCCTTGAGGTCCCTTCCAACGTGGTATGCAATGATTCTGTGACAACGTCCACTCTAAATATTAATTATGTGATTATACTAATTTTAATAAAGCATTTAATACCATGTTAAGCAAGAAAGTATTTCATTACACAGATAAAATTATCATACTGACTCCATTTTATGGTCAGAGAATCAGCTAAAAAGAAGATACAAAGAAAGCAACAGCCAAAACAGTAAAGCATTAAAATAAACATGTAATTGTGATGTTTCTAAAGAAACGAAAGAGATGGAAATAAATGTGACAAGCAAGTACGATGGTTATTGGTTAGCCTGCTATGAAGAAATATGATGGATTTTTCCAGGGTCTTTCCAGCCCTGTTTTCTGCTCATAAAGAAAACAAGATAATGGGGCTAAAGGAAGGCTTCCAGGCTAGTTTCTGAATAATAAATTCTCAGACTGCTTATTTTTAATAAAAACTCTTCTCAGAAGTGGGGCATGCTAATTCATTTGGCAGTTCATACACAGCTGTGCGACGTTGTGAACACTGAAGAACTCAGTAATTGGGCAGCTGAAGCTCTAGGTAAGAAACTTCACAGCAAGAAGGGACAGATCAAGAATGCACAAACTACATACTTAAGAACTCCTGCTATAAGCTGAGCAGAAGTGCAAAAAGGAGAACTAAGACATTAAGGAAACTACACCTTGCATACTACCTCATTATAAAATGTCTATTAGCATATTAGTGCTACCTGTGGTCAAGACGAATCTAAACTGGAAAGCACAAAAGTGCTGCTCATCAGTAAGAGTTGAAAAATGGTACACATACAGATGATCGCTTTATCTGGCCTAATCAAAGGCCAAAAAGGACAAAACTAATCTCTTAAAGTGTGCAAATGAATAAATATAGTAAGGAGACATGACAACAATTTTGGCTTAAGATCGCTTCGGTTTAAGCTGATACAGAAACAAGGCAGCTTTAAGAGGGCCTTCAGTAAATACAAAATGGTTATTAGAAGAGGCTTGTAAGTATCAGAACAAAGTCTGCTTTAACACAACACTCTCCTCAATCTGTAATGGAGTGGGGAAGAGCTCTCTAGATGCAGGATGGCTGTATTTAAGCTTAGAGCAGTGAAATGATTATTTCTGACTATGGCAGGCACTAGGTTATATTTCAATTTATATGCACTGTAGCAGAATAGAATAATTGATCTCACTTTTGACAAAGTTTTGAAGAGTTAGATTTCTAAGTGCAGCAATTTCCACATTCATCTCAAAGACATTATACAACACCAGACTGTCGAACAGCCATGTTCTCAAAATAAGAGCCAGCTGTCATTTGATTATCAAAGGCAACAGAGAAAATGATCCTGTGTAACAGGAAGTGCTACTAATCATTTAAGCATTTGCTAAGAACTACTGAACTAAAAATTTTACAGATATAAAAGAATGGCAGCAAGCCCACAAGACCAAAAATAATATCACTCTATTTCTTCTTATATAAAGAAATTAATTTCTCCGTATTTAATTTCTTCACAAGAAAGTAGCATAGCTATTTTTGTCGAAAATAGTATGAGTTACCTTTTTGGCAACATGGAATTAGGTACCAAGTCTTTCCATTAGAAATCATAGTTGTGCTCAGCCTTTAAGTAATTGAATAAATACAGCATACTGCATGCAGCACAAAGGAACTTTTTTTCCCCTTTTTCAACACTTTCTAAAAGTGAAATAGTTTTAATCTTGTTGCTTGCTGGAGTATAATAAGGAATAATCAAAAAATGCAAGTCATGCACATTCAATTCATCAGTCTTCTTCCATCATTTTTGTCTTGCACAGTTGAACTATCATGCCACAAAGAAATTACCACTTAGAACTTCAATAGGAAAGCTTAAGTAAATTGGACTCTTACCATCATAACCATTGTACTTGGAAGAACATTTGCAGCAGGAACTGCTTTCTGAGCCTGCCTGTTTCCCAGCATGGTTGCAATTATTTCACTGAGGGCTTCATTTACAAAATGACTTATCATTTCTGAGTCCACAGGCACGCCAGCATTGATGAAGAGCTGAAATCCTCCACCACCTGCACCTTCAACTGAAAACATAAAACACAAATCCAGATCCCACTTCTTAAAATGCATGTACTGTACTACTGCCACTCGTTTCCTTCTCCATGAACTTTTAAACATTCCTTTGCAAAAAGTGATTTCTTTTTTATTTAACAGATAGGTAAGCAACAGTAGCAAATCAACTCAGGATCGTAAAAGAAGGCAGCAGCACAGGACAGTGACATCAGGGGAGAAATGCATTTATCTGCATTATCACACATTTATATAAGGGAGGTAATTTTTTACATACCTATTAAGAGAATAATAACTCTTACTTACCAATATCAGATGTTACAGTGTCACTGTCTTCACTCTCTGAGGTGCAACCACTGGGCACACTTTCTTTCTGAACTGGGTACATCCCACTGATAACTCTTGCCATTATTTCTTGTTCCACCCTAGCAAAATAAAACCTATTTAACTATCAGCAGACACTGAGACACCTAGAAGCACACAAAAGAGCATTCTTGACATTAAATGCAAGGTAGCTCAAAAGAAAAAGGAAGGAAGGTGATGAGAATAAAGGGGAGGTATTTATATGGAGTCATTTTTTCTTCCATACATATTCTCTTGTTACTTTGTTGTATTGCAACTCACCAATTTATCAACCTGTTTTCTATAGTTTCTCTCCTTTGAATCAGTTCATCCAAAACATCAGTAGACTGCTGAGGAGCAGAAACCCCCGGAGGAAACAAAGGGCCATTGTATTTTGGTGAGGTAACTTTAAATTGTCCACTAAGTTCCAGAAGAGGCTCACAGAACTCTGCAATTTCATTTCTCTCCTCCTCCTGATCCTAATAAATAAGTAGTACATTAAGTTATGGTGTGTTTCTGGAAGACAATGTCATTAAGGTAACCATGAGACTTTTTTTCTTTAAGAAACATTTGTAGATGTGTCACAGCATATACACCACATTCTCCCTTCTTAGTATGTTGTACTTAACTGATGCAATTCTAAACTTAGCAAATCATAAATCTGTAGAGGCATAAAGCTACAGAAACTGCTAAGTAAAACATGATTTGGCTCATATTTCCTGCCTGTTCTGCACAGGGCAGGGAGCCAATGGTAATGTTAATACTTGAGAAATTTACTTCTGACATAAGTCAGGTTTCTTTAATATGTATACTCCAGAAATGCTCCTCCTTTAACCAAAAAAGTTTAGAAAACTTTCAACAGTTACTTGTTGGGTCCTTTCTTTTTTTTTTTTCTTTTTTTGGTCGGTTTTTGTTTGGTCTTGTTGAGGTTTTTTTTTTTAGAAATTAAAATTTTACTTTAAAGTCTCCTGTTTGAAAAGATACATTCCCCAAAGTAAACGAGCATGTAGTCTACTACTCTAATAAAGTTGCCAGCAATGAAGACTAGATAATAATTTACATGTGTTACATGTATGGTTATACTCTTCCATAAATTTCAGCTCCTGAAAGTTAAAAAAGTATTTCTGGGTAATCAATTCACAAGATCCTCACAAACACATTGAATTTAATGTGCTATTTCTTAAAGGTTACAGAAGTTACTTGTGTATTATGTTTGACTATTTCCAAAGATGCCACCCTCCTTTCCCCTCTAAGCACATACACAGCAGTCACCAACCCATCATATCACAATGTAAGACTTTAGAATGTCTCATGATGCATGAGAACCTGCATCTTTCAGCCACAGTATTAAAAACAAATGTCTTCAATAGCAGTCTGGTTCTCCAAGAAGAAAACTTGGCATGCCAGGAAGAGATGAAGAGCTAAGCCCTAAATTATCAATGAGAAGTATGTGACATTGCATAGAAGAGCTCACTGTAAATCTACATTTACTAAGATTAATCTCCAGCACAGTGAAAGGAGAAAAAAAAGTCTTATTTTCCCCTATCCAAATTAAATTTACTTTTAACCCATAAAATAAACAAAAAGCCCAACACTGTATTTTTCATGAATAAAACAACAAATCACTGAAAACAGAAAGAAGGAAAAAATGAAAAAATAGTAACATTTTCTTGTCTCCTTCCCCAAACCAGAATTCATATTTCTCTCCTTCCTCAATATACTTTAAAACCGAAAAGTCAGATAGGCCAAGGATGGGGTTTACAACAAACTGCTGTTGGGGAGCAGGATCTTTCTGTATCTTTAAATAGCAATAATTCTTCAAAGAAAAGCTGTAACTTACAAAGCAGGAAAACCAGAATATGTATAAATGACAAGTTCTGTAAACCATTCTAGGCATAGAAATAAGAAAGTGAAGTTAAATGCAGAATGACACTGCATGTCTTGCAAGCTGATAAGCAGTTCATTCTGCTAGGACATATGTACTCATAAACCTAATTTGTTCTGACAGCAAATGTAAAGATGTTTTTGTCCAGTTTCATTATGCATTTTCTTTGGACTGCATTACTCCATAAATTTCCTTTGATGTTGCCTATTTAATACTTCTGAAAGTATGCAAAATACAAACATATGGATTAAATAAACAAAGTACACACAATAAGTCTTACATTTAGTAACTTCTGACAAACTTTTGCAGTTCTGTGTTTCTGAACTTTGTGCAAAAATATTTATATTTAATAGTGCACAAATCCAAAAGAAAATTGTATTCATTTGGGACTGCTATATTATCTCTGCTGAAATAAAAAAATAAGCCAGTATTTAATTATACATATTGAAGTTGCACATATATCACCTTGCAGATCAATCCTGAATAATGTGCACTCAGTTCTCTATTCTACCTCCCTGAAGACTGTTGAAAATATCTATCATGACTCTGTATCAAAATACAGCATAAATTAGAAAGCCTTTCAGAAATTATCTGAATATTAATCACAGTACTTTATAAAGTATCAAGCCAAAATTTTATTTCCCAAATTACATTCAGATAATTTAAAAAGGTTTGAAATTATTAGGTGCTACAGATTAAGTTTGTTCCACCAGCAAAGCATCTGTATGCATCTTTATAAGAGCCATCCAAAATTTACTGATTGACAGATTGGTTCTTGACAGATTTCTAAAGCAAAATTCACAAGCAAGGTCAGGGTGGCATGTGCCATCTGTCATGTTTTGTCTGAAGAGTTAGACATGTAAAAAACCTACTGTTCCCAAGAACATCTACAGGAAACCAGGGTTAAGGAAAATGTTTACTCTGATCTCTGCAGGTTACATATTTGCAGTGGTATTCAAAATAGAGGCAAAAATTCAGAGAAACGCATCCCCACCTTGCAATTAGGGCATGTTCGGAGAGATCAAAAAGTGTCTAATCTGAAATCCTAGTACACTTGCTAAAGGTATTATAGAATTTGACTGCTCATAAGAGTTGGAAAGTAGACTTAGTAACTGTCTATTCTGAGCTCATGTTAGCTGAGCAAGTTCCTCAGCCTGGAATAAGGGAGGGTCTTTGCAAGGGCTGACCATAGGAAACCTTTTCTGTTCAGAGAGCCTGAACCTACTTTTTTTGATCAAAAATAAAGAGATGTGTAAATCAAAGCTGTAACAGCTTTTTCTACTTTAGTCTACATGTAAATTATCTTATTCTGCAATAAGAGTATGTTATTCAACTACTTCGTAAGGTGGAGTTCTGGGTCTTTAAACATTAGAGAGCAACGTTGCAATGGGAGAACAAGGCACATCGCCTCTTCCCATGGTAGTGCTGGTGTTTTACAGGTGGGGGCACATTGCATTAGTCCTTAAAACTGTTAAAACAAATCAGTGCTAGGTTGTATGATTAAAAGTTTGTCTCCATCCACAAAAAGGGAGCACAAAGGAATGACAGCGGGTGAGAAAATGATCTAATATGGCAACCGAGCCCCTCAACATGACTACTCCGTGCAGGAGAGGGCTCAGCCTGGACATCATGTCCAGGAGTGAAATCCCACAAGATGAGCCCATGGAAAAACTTTCCATAGAACCTTTCTTCAGGTTAGGCAGGTGCATTTGGATGAGGTGATGACATGACTACTTATTATGGGATGCAGGGAAGAGTACAACACTTTTTATGCAGTTTTATGGGGCAGAGCTAGAGGTGTGAAGAGGCCATGGAGGGTGAAGCAAAAACAGGAAGAGAAGAGGGGGAAGAAAAAAAAAAGAGGAAAAAACTCAGAAGAGAAGGGAGGGAAAAAGGAATGGAAGGAAGGAAGCAGGGAAAAGAAAGGATATTTCACACAAATACTTACCCTCTTCAGTTCTAACAGAATTAAGTTTTCATAACAAAAGGGACATGGGGGAAAGACAACAATAATCTGTTTTCCTGTATAGCACTGTAAGCACATTTTTTCATGAATCCAAAGCCTCTTTTATAACAATAACTTTGCTTTCTTTTGATGTCTTAAATAACCCTGCCACTCCAGAGGCTGACTTTATGCTTCCACATTGTGTTTGCCTTGCACATTTTTAAGAATGTTGTCTGTGTGGTCATAGGTCAAACGTATGTTTCACTTGGAACATTTTTTTGTTATTGTGGTTAAAATACATCCCATCGCCAAAAATAAAAGATAAAAGCAATCCAGGAGAAAAATGGGAAAAAAAGGTGAATAACAATTATTCATATATAAAAATTTAACACTGCAGCATTTTTTTCTTTGTTCATAAACTAGTTCCTTAAATAGCTTTTCTATTTTTATGAAATAAAGGTTTTTTGTGCAAACAAAAATGTTGTTTGAATAGGTTTAACTTCTCCCCTCTAATAACATAATTTTGAAACTAAAAATTAACAAAGCATTTTCCCACTTTTGATAGGTAAGCCACCCCTTTAGGACTGTTCTAAGTAACTGGTAATATTAAACCATTAATTCATTTTAGAATTAAATCTACCATAGTGACCTATGGGCTACAGAATTAATATTTGATGTACACTCTAATCCTGGGATTAGAAGCATATCAAGTAGGTTAAAAGAATACATTTTTTGATAGATTTTGATATGCACACAGCAAGTCTAGCTCACTGGAGAGGAGCTTGAGGAAAAAGCACTTCAACAGAAATATTAGCCAGCACAGCAATTTCAAGCTCCTGTCATTTACTGAATGCTAAATGCAGCAGGAGGTGGAAGCTGCCATCTTCCATAGAAGCAAGATATTCCTTAACAGCTGTGTGGCACCATCGTGCTCCCTGCAGTGGCAGCCTTCTCAGCTATCACTGAGTTTCTCCTTCTGCTCTTGATATGGAGAAGTGAAATTTAGGCTGGTTCACCAACTTTTAAGAGTTTTATTAGCCCTTACTCTAACAAGAGGCCAACTAACTAAAATAAGTAAATAAACAAAGGGGCTTGCTAAAACTTAAACTGTAAAAGAGTTATCTCAAATAAACCTATGCTATCATAATCCAGAAACAACATTGTTAAAGATGCACAGACACCATAACAAGATATCCAGCAACACAAAGATTTTGTAAACTCTTAATGGGATCCATGAGATGAGTAGTACACGTTGTACACATAAACTCACATACACTGCTTGTCTTTTTCTTTTAAAGTTACATAACGTTTGACCGAAATGAGGTGATCCACTAAAGCATTTTAGGAACTCAAAAGTATATGAAAATCGGTCTATACCAAAATTTTCTAAAAATGAACACTTAGAAAACACATTTGAAAATATAGGTCACTTACTTCAAATATGTAAGAGCATCTAATATACATATTACATTTAGAGTTGGAAAGTGGGAAATCTATGTTTTATAATCACTGCTGATTTTAGAGAACTACTTTTATTTCTAGCTCATTCTAACGCAACCAAAATAAAGCTATTTTTAAAAGATTCTTTACTAAACACACTAATTTCTAATATTGTTTCTGTCACTTGAAACTATTTCTCTCACTATTTCTCACAATGTGTATTTGTAAAGTTGCTACTAAAACTAATTTTATACATTGCATGTTCAGTTATGATAGAATAATAAAAAACAAATATAAGAATATTTAAAAGAAAAGGACCTTTGCAGTGTAATTACCTGTGTGACATGAGTAACATCAACAATATTAGTTCCTGGAAACTTTGCATCTTCCTCCTCACTATGTATATCTTCTGGAGTCTTATAAAGACAGATAGGAAGCGTTAGGTGTTTCATACTGGGTGAAAAAATGCATTAGCATAAGAACTTCATTACAAGAATGCAACTAAATCACCACTCACTGTCGTTAGCCTGAATCCAGAAAAAATGCTTTATCCACCTTAAAAGGTAAGAGTAATTTCTTTGCACAGCATAAAGAGAGATTATTAGAACTTTTTCTTGTATGATGACAACTAAAACCTGCTGTTACCAAATCTAATGAATGTGAACATGAAAAGCTCTAGGCAGTATCATTAATTTTTTTGGGGAAAAAAAAACAAAACAACCCCCCCAAAAACCCCAATCCAACCAAAAAACCCCCAAGAAACCCAAACCAAAAACGCAGTAAGACAAAATATTGTAAAACTAACTGTGTTTCTAAAACATAGCACACAAGACTCTAGAAGTGTCTTAAGCAATTCACGTATGTGTGATCATAGAATCATTGGATGGTTAGGGTTGGAAAAGACCTTAAAATCGACTAGTTCCAACCCTCTGCTATGGGCAAGGACACCACAGTAGACCACGTTGCCCAGGACTCTGTCCAGCCTGGCCTTGAACAGCGCCAGGGATGGAGCATTTACCACTTCTTTGGGCAACCTGTTCCACTGCCTCACACTCTAAAAGAGGGAAGAGAAAGATTTCTACAGTGTTATTTAACAAAATCAATTTTAAATAATAATAGCTATTTTAGTCCATGGTCTATGTCTTATTCAGAGAATACCTTGACCACAAGACTCTGGAGGATAACTCCTGAAGTCAGAACAGCAGCTAATACACAGGGAAAACAGAAGGTAAAATAACTACACAAAAATAAATCACACCATGCTTTCACACTGTCCAGTCTGTGCAATGCACATGACAGAAGTCCACTGGAAGAAATACTATGCCAACACATGCCCTAGTTTACAACCTTATCCTTCAGCATGCAGCAGTCAACCTTTCAGTTGCAAAAAAACCTTTTATTAATGCTTAGGTTAGATTAAAAACATGTTAGAAAAATTATATGGAAACAGAACAAAGTAGACTGGCCAGCTCCACATACAACAGGCTACCAGTAAATAGGCTATGCGTACGTGCCACTAAACACTGAAGTACAGCTGAAGAACAGACAGAGACAGAAAGAACATTCCCAGTTTTTATGCCAGAACACTGAAGCCAGTATAAATAAGATAGACATTGGGCAATGAAGCATTATAACTCTTAACAGGACAGAAAAATGCTGTTTTTAGTAGAGTTTTGCTATGGTGATTATTTAATCTTGGAAGACCAGTGTCTAGCTGCAATTTTTCATTTTTTCAAAAAAATACCTCATATTATCAATTCCTCAGAAAGATTACTTCATTTTTGCTGGAACTGTCATATTTCTCCAACTCGAACAGAATAATGAGATAATAAATTTTTACCAAATTTGAATTCACAGACATTTAGACCAATCAATACCTGTATTACAGTATCAACAGGAGGAAGTGTGGGTTTGGAGACTGGAAGAACGTGGTTTATACTCACACTGTCGCTTGAAATACTGTCAATATCTACATTTGGTAACACCTAGAACAAAATAAAGCATCACTCTGTATTAGCTCAGCTACTATCATTGAACTTTTTAGGTTCTCTCTTCTACTTGCTACTGAGCCACCAATCTTCAGTGACCTCTGTTTCTCATACCTGTACCTGGTAATAACTTGGTTCTGAAAAACATTACAAAAAAACTACCCTCAGAAATATTAACCTCTTTTCTTGCAGTACCTCATTCCTCTTGTTCCCTAATTCCCTGACACTTTGTCTCACATGTGACAAAAGGTGAATATATCTGTAACTATTTATATAGGAGACATGTGTTTGACTACCAATTTGTTTATATTATGTTGGCCTACATGCTACTATGTAGGCTGGTTATTGGATTTACATTACCATACATCTGGTCTAGTAAAATAAAGGGATAATTATATTAGAATATAATTTGCAACAAAGGCATGTCCATTACAGAATAAAAATATGTTCTTTTTTTTTAAACAAAGATTTAAACGCTTGCTTAATTCTGGGGAGAGGGGAAGGACCTTAAACATTTAAGAACTGCATGAAATAACAGGAAAATGCATGTGGGTGGAATACAGTGATACTACAGAAAAACACTACTCTCCATATATTTAACTGAATTCCATGAATCAAAAAAAAGAATATGAAAGAAACATTAACTTCCCTGACAGCAGACACCCCAGAAAATAACAAACAACCAAAAAAAGACAAAACCAAAACAAACCCACAAACAAAACCCCCAAAATTAAAAACACCAAACCCACTAGGTAAGGACTGCAACTGTTGATTCATCAGGAGTGAAATCCTTGGGTTGCCTATCATGCTTGAAACAGAAACCTTAAAGGCTAAAGCAGTCATCCAAGAAAACTGATATATACATTAATACTTCTTTTATTTCAAGTTTGTTCAGACTCAAAAATCTTACTAAAAAAAAAAAAGATTTGAAAATGTGACAGGAACCTATTTTGCAAACACACTGCACCAGTGACATACACAAGAAATAGTTTGCTCTTTTGCTCAAATAATAAAGATAATTGTTAAAATAAGAACAAAAACACTAGCATAGCATGACAACTTCTTAGTTCCTCCATTCTGTGCGTTTCTAACACTTACTGAAAACCACCTACTGATGTCAATGTCAGTTACTGATGAATGAGACTATCTTTAATTAGCATTTATTAAAATAAAATAAACCCAAAATCAAATCATCATCACTCTTGATATGTACCTGCACAGATAACTGAGGGGGATCCTTTTTCTCGGATTTCATCTCTATTACAGCTATGTTTGGTTTTTTTATTTCAACTGATGGTTTTGGTGGCACTTCAGGAACAGAGGTTGTAACTGTAACAGGGTGTGGTTTACCTATAACAACTCCAGCAGGCAGCAGTGAGACATCATTAATTTGTGTTTGACCTAAGGAAAAACATATATAAATCTCAAAAGCCAGTAAATTAATAAATCAATGAAAAATCAAATTCAAGGTGTCTGTGTTTCACATAAGACAGACTGAGATCTCATGCACAATTACAGACCAATTAAAAAGTCCCCTATTGACACTAACCAGACTATAGTCCTTCACCAGGTAACCTTAAGGCTTTCTCAGCAGAAACTGTAAACTCAACACTGCCATTTTTAAAAATTACTCACATTTCTTGACTACAGTGACACCTACTGCTGAAAACAAGAATAACTATATTGTGGTGTTCAAAACCTACATATCATGCTTCCCTCACCTCACATATTCTTTATCATATTCAAAATACCATTACACTTCATATAGCATACCACAATTTCTTTCTTGAGATACCCTTTTAAAAAATCATTATCTTCTTTAAATGCCAATATAATACTTACTCTTCCCCAAACAAGGCCTATATAAAAGTTCTATTAAAGATCCAAAAAAACAGAAGCCATGACAACGAATTTAGTGTGTTTGGCACAGCCTTACTGAAATTGCTGGGCCAATGTCATCATAAATATTGACTCTAAGGGCCAATGATTCAGTTTTTTCTTACATGGATACCAAACTTGAAGCCAGAACAAGAAGCCTAGAAATGTAAAGTGAACCAAAGAAAGTAGATACAGCTAAGCAAATAATTGCTCTGCCAGGTGCTGCCAAACATACAGCATGAAGAATGAGGAGGCCCAGAACATTTTAAACTGTTCCCCCATGTAGATTTCCCATAAGAGCAGCTGCAAATCTCATGAGCCAAATCTCATGGACAAATCACTGACTTAAGATGACATAAGTTTTATTCCCATGAAGCAGCAGTAATTAATCTTCACACATCCTTCTATGCTTTATTTGCTCCTACCTAGTGGAATAGCCATAGGAATTAGGTGACCTTCAAGTGGACCGCAGATGGGAGGCACATCTCGACTTGGACTGAAAAGATACTGATTTCCTTGGGCTAGTGGGCTGGTTACCGCCTTCTGCATGCGAGAACAAGTCTGTGTTCTTGCTGACTTTACCTTTGTACCTAAAACAAGAGCAGATAAACTTCATGTCATCAATACATGTATAAAACCAGTAATGTCGTACTCTATTAATTTAAGCCCTTCTACTGAAACAATTATCGGGTTTTTACTGTGGTATGGAAGGAACAAGGGAGAGACACAGGAAAGGCAGAATCTGAAAGTGCTAAGTTAGATGTCTCAGTATTGATAGCAATGAAGGAGTTAAAATTAGAAATACTGGGCATCTGAATGTAGAAAATACAGGCACAGAAATGTGAAGAAAAGGATGTGAGGATAGTAGTAGGTTGGAATGAAACATGTGATTCAGCAGCTGAGAAGTAACCCATGATTTAGGTTTGAAATACAGCATTAGAAGAACATGCAAGCCTGGCATAAAAAATAGACAGTATATAGGATATAGCCAAATTTTCATCTGTTGTTTCATCTGATTAACTGTCTCAATTTTATAAAAATGTGCTTTGTCTCCAGCCACAAGACTGACAGGTACTCAAAGGAACGGGAATAATCTACAAATTCCTGGCTTAACAACTCCCTGCTACTGGAAAATAAAGCTGTAACTAATACCTGTAAGTCTTGACTTACAACATCGAGAAAGCACCGGCTTTATGGTCCAGTTTTGAAAATGTATTGCTAAGTAGCTACTCAGAACTAATTTGTATGTAACAATGCCTAAACGTACAGCAGAAGGGAACATTACTGCAATACTGCATTTCTCACTGTACAGTCATGCAAGGTCTTACTCAACCTCAGTTCTTTGCAAAAAGTAGATATTAAAGAAATGATCAACTTTAATCCATATGCTTAAAATGTCTCCCAAAAAGGAGCCAACATACTGCAAGTCAAATAAAACCCTTTCTACTTCTATTTTTCAGGCACTAGGAAAATAAGCCTGGAGAAAATAACATTGCTAACCGACTCAATTTCTTCACTACAGCTGAAAAATGTCATCTTAGTCCTCTGTTGTTTCTAACACATCTTAACAAGCACTTTTTAGTGTTCACATTTAATAGCTTCCTAATTAATTGAATAATAGAAGTAAATTATTATAAAATTAAAGGATGATAAAGATTGATAATGTAACTTTTAACAAATGCAAATAAGCAAGTAAGGCAATTCACTCTAGAAGTTGTATTTTCATACACACAAGTTTTGAATTATAATCCAAGAAACAAGAACAGCAAGTCGTAACTCTTCAGTGAGAAAATACAGATCAGAAAGAAGCATTTCTGAAAAAGGCTTTAAGTCACATCGGATAAGCAATGCAATGATAAATCACAATACAATGCTGTGGTTAGTGGGATAAACATAATCCTCAGATGTCTCAACAGAATGTCAATGAGGTAGAGCATGAAAAGACCTCCATATATGATAACAGTTGTATCCAGTACTAATTTCATATCTCTGTAAATATTAAAATAGATTGGACATTAAAAGTCCTTTTTTATTTTTAAGTAAAATCACCTGGAAACTGAAGCAGCTGTAAACTGAAACAAAAACCTTGGTATAAATCAGATACTAGATTTGAGATGTGCCATTCACTTCTGAACCATAAGGTACCTAGCCATGGGAAGAAGCAATTAAGGACAGAAACTCTGACTTCCGTAAATGATGAAGCATATGCCTTTCTGCAAAGCATAGGTTAGCCAGAAAAAAAAAATGGGTTTTTTAGTCAAAGACAAATTACTGGGCTCAGTAACAAACATACACAGTTCAGTGGCTTGTGATTTAGAAGAGGTCATGCTACATGATCTAGCAGTCCACCCTAGCCTTGAACTTTTGACTCAAAGCAGGAATTTGCAACATATCTGTAATATCACCAACTTGTAAAAACAAGGTTCTCACAGTAAGAATGACTAAGTACTGTATACACACAGCACCTCATTTTAATTGCTTTCAACTTTTTGGTTTATTTGCACTGGGCAGAAACTAGACATTTAATTAAATTTAGCTTTAAAAACTTAGTGTTTTACATATATTTATCAGTTCAAATTATGCAAGAAAACAACTCCAACTTTCTTTGGAATGTCCTCTTACTCATAAAAGTGTTAGTTGGCTTTTTTTCCTAACTTGCCATAAGAAACCATGCATTAGTCACTATAGTTTATTTGCAAAGAAAATGGTTGAGAGAGTTATAAAATGACTGAAAAGAGACTCTCCAGATGGCCATTTCAGTCTTAAATAAACATCCTTATTCTAACACTAATTTAAAACAAGCTCAGTGGACTGTTTTAACAAAATAGAGTAATTTAATAAGTCTGGATTTTCCAGCCAATCAATTCCAAAGCCAACAGGTTCCAATAATTTTTAAGCCTTTATCACCTGGTACATCAAGGCCAGGAAGGGAATCTGTGGGTGCAGATACATGAAGGAAAGAACTAACCATGCTTATTGCTAGCAAGATCTTTTTCTTAAGAACCCAATGCTTCAACGTGGCTCATTCATCTTTGTTTCATTTTATTTATACTCCTACTACAGCAGCGTACAGATCTGTTTCTAATTTTATTATTTATACTTTCCTGCCATAACAGCATCTTTCAGAATAGCAGCCCTCAAAAGCATTTAACTACTTTGCCTTCGGGAGACCCATGCGAAACACAGAAGTGTTTCTTTTCCATTTTATTGGCAAGATGTAAGAAAGCACAAAAATAAAACAGCTTAACCAACTGTCTCATTAGAAGAGTTAAAGACAAGTAATCCAAGTATCAAAGACCTCAGTCTTAAAACCATTAAAGTTAGAAAACTTGGAAATAGAACACATAGTCACCGCAGTGTTAAGTGATATTAAAAAAAAAAATCCATATTCTTCTTCTCTTCCCTTAGATAAGAATACAACATTATTTTATTTACTGTCATGACAGAGACAAAACCACAACTTTCCATAACTGCAGTCTGGTATGAAATAGAGAAAAAAATTTATGGCAGCTTTATTATTGCCAGCACACATGTTGCTGTACTGCTGTAGTATGACTTAATGACTTGGAAACGAATCACTTTGGGTAAAGGCTATCCAGAGTTCATTCTGGTTTCAAGCAAATGGCTTTTAAACTGTATTTGTCACATGCAGGAGTTCTGGAAGATTGAATGCAGCATGGATCCGGTACACAGTTTTCTCTTTCATTTCTAATTTGCCTCCAACAGAAAACAAGCTAAGGCACAGGAGCAGCTTATTACAACTGCAGGCAACCTGTACCTTCACGTTTCACTGACACTACTGAATTAAACACATTACCAGTAAAAAAAAATGCTAGTATCAAATGATCAAATGACCTATTTATTATAATTAGACTGGGAGAGAGGGGGCACTTTTTCCACCTCTTCACATGGTATTGTTGCTGGAATGACGAAATTGGCCTCCCTGGAAAGGTTGTGACCTTCTATAAAGGATAAGAGCCCAATAAATATAGAAGAAAAAATGTAATTTAGGACTCAGCAAAAGCAGAACTGCTGATTAAATATTTTTACAGAAGCGTCTGTTCTCAATCCAAATCTCAGTGGTCACTGTATCACTGTTATTGCTATACTACGTGCCTACTAGCACACATTTTCTTACAAAAAAATCCTTACAGAAGAAACTAAATTATAGGTATGTAGCATAGCCAGTAGTCAAAAAGTAGTATATCCTGCTGGTCTTTCAAATGAGTATACCAGCATTTTTTACAAAAAAAGAAGCATTTCAAGAGAGGTCAAATAAAACATATGAGGAATAAGACAAACAGTTTTCACATACTTTTTAAGAAGTGAGAACTTGGTAAGTTTTGAAAAGTCTTCTAGATTTTTTTCCAGGATTATAACCCCACATTTTCCAGGAAAGTTTTGCAGAGATTTACAAATACTTTCTACCGATAATACTTTTTCTTCATGGATCACAACCGGGCTCCAGAGCACAGGTAAGAAAAGTGCTGGGAAATAGCATAAGGACTACAGTAAACTTAACAACAGATTTGTACTATTCTGAGGATTTGCCGCTATGGATGTATATCAAAACGTCAAAAAAAACCCAAAACAAACAGCAAAACATAGCAGTACTTATCTTCAAAGATATGTATATATCTTTGGTATAAACTACACATTTTAATGGCCTAAAAACATGGTCTTAACCATGGTCACTGCCTTTTCATGTTAATTCCTTCTATTCCATACAGAATATAATACTTCTAAAAGTATAATTAAAAACTCAGGCACCATTTTTTAAACCTCATTGCGACTGCATCAAGTGTTATTTCCCCTGCATGCGTAATAATAGCATTAAGTGCAAGAAGCGAAAAGGGAAGTCATCTAATCTCTTTCCATTGATGCTCATGCTATTAACTAGATTGTGCTCACCACCACTTTAACTGCCTTTTCACTTAACACGCTCTTTCACTCCATTTTTATTTTCCATCATGTAATTTGCTCACTCTCTCCCACAGTGAGATGATACACATTAATCTTTCTGACATATCAGTTAAAGATAGTTTCTGTGTTCAGAATCAATTAACTTCTGAAAACATAACTAGGAAATAAACCAGATCCAATTAAAACATTACTTTCTGCTAATTCAATATAAAGTTTATCTACACCTGCCTACGTCAGATGTCACAGAGTTTCACTTTTTAATTTTTTTACAGATTTTTAATAGGCTTGAAAATTTTAATCTCCTGATCCTAACACTTTGCCTACAAAACTAGTGAATTAAATTCAATAGTAATCAACTAATAACCGTAACAAGCTAGTACAAAACAGTTGTACTCCAGTTTTAACCCTGACTTGACTAACAAAAGCAGCTGCATTTAGTGAACTAAACCAATGCTTCTGATTAATGTCTTCCAATATTTTCAAGCTAATAGATGACATGTTCATCGAAAACCACGAATCAAATTTTCAGATTTCAATTAATGTATTAGTAGTGGAAAATTAAATAACATGCTTCCTTGATTTTTCAAATCTCAGTTTATTTCTTAACTCTGACTGAATCAATCATTTAAATGACATGACGACACGAAGAACACATCTCTCAGTAACCTTTATCAAAAAGCTAAGTTAGCTTTTCAGCACACTCAGCTTTCAGATGCTCATGTCTTTACTTCTGGCAATTCATCTTTTTAAGACTTGGACAACAATAAATATATATTAATGTGTTTATTAAATGTCGAAATAAATATTAATTTGGTAGTCTAAAAAAGTGAGATACACGAAGCAAATCTGAAAACCTACTGGTATTTTTTAGTTTTTAAGAGAGCATCTTTTTGAATAGCACAGCATAGAATAGAATCATACTATTTCAGCTGGAAGAGACCTACAGCAATCATGTAGTCCAACTGCTTGACCACTTCAGAGCTGACCAAAAGTTGAAGCATGGTATTAAGGACATTTGCCAAACATCTCTTAAACACTAACATGCATGGGGCACCTTTCTAGGAAGCGTACTGCAGTTGCTTGAGCTTTAGATTGACAAGCAGGTGAACAATTAAACAGTTTAATTTATACAAGGAGTTCCTAATATAAAAACTGAGAATGAACACCTTGCTCACTTCAAAGAACTACTTACCTCTAACACACTCTATAAGCTTGGGCCTTTGAAGTTTAGATCTGGGAGAGGGAGAGTTGAATCTCAGATATGGTGCCTTCTTAAGTGTGCTACGATGGCCCTGGTAAATCGGTTTCCCGTAAATTTGACACAGATAGTCTTCATTCTGTACCACTGGACTTCTATTCACAGGTCCCTGATACACAATGAAAAAAAAAAGTTTACTTCATGGACAAAAATTTTACCATGTCAGTAGTCCTGCAAAAGTTAAGAGGGAAAAAAGTAATATGTTCTGCAACAAGCAGCCTTAATACCAAACACAAAAACATACATGCAATGATACATACCAGAAGCTTACTGACAACTGAATAAAACAGCAGGTACTGGATAAGGCAAATTTATAACAAGACAATGAATTCTACATTATTACACAAACTTAGCTTCAGCTCCTACAGCACATGAAAACAAGGACAATTCTGACAACAGAAATCCACAGGACAGGGCTATCATTTAAAATTATTAGAGTCATACATGGAAACAATTTCTTACATGAATACTGCAATCTAAAGCAAACTTGTCATTACAAAAAAAAGCAACCAACTACTTGGGAACTCACATCTGCCTTTTTTTTGCTCCTCTGCAAATTTTCAGAAGAAAAGTTAGTTCTAAACCTCTGTTTGCTTGCATTCTCTTCCACTGGTTTCTGTAATGGCTTAGCTGCAGATAAAGGCTTCTTTATTGAGCATCCTTGAAGTTTTTGAGATTTTGCTCTAATTTCTTCATTGGTCTTCCTACCCTTAATGTTTTGGCCTCTCTTGATCCACGGGACCTTTTGATCATATTTCACTTGTTCCAAATCATTTCTTGCCATTTCAGCCTAAAGATAAAACATAAACACAATAAAAGGAGATTTTTATCTTCAAGGCTATCAGAAGAAGCCTGTGGATAACTTTGAAGTTCTGAGAAATGTCATGTTATCCATGTGACTGTGACTAGCGATTTTCATTAAGCCACTGAAGTTTTAAAAGAGAGGTAAACATTTTATTATAGAATACAATGTGCTAGTAATAATAAGCAGTTTTCTCATGTTTTCAAGTTGCAAGTGAACTATTGACATGTAAAAACAATATAAGGTGGAAAACTACAGTGCAAAAACCTGAAGTCATTTTTGCAGCCATACCTGGATTTCTAAACTGATTGCTTTAATCCACTCATCCACAGTGTTTCTGATACGAATCTCTTCCAATACATCTCTGAAACAGAAGAAAGAACTTTAAGGTCGGTACTTCTTAAATTGCACAGACTTGTTCCTGGGAAAGTACTGACCTATAAACACTATAAAAAGAGGCACCTAGAACACAGATGGCAAGATTATCTACCAGTACAGTCTTTCTAAAGGGCACTAAACATAGACTATCCGAGTTTCCTAAACCTGTATCTGTTCCCATGTAATGCCACCTGCAAACCCCACCCCCCACTGGTATGTACTAACATTATTACAAACATCTACAAAAAAAGTGGCAGCAATGTGTCTGTTCCTTCTTTTTGACCAAAAACTGAAAAAAGACAACAAAAATATTCTAACACGAAAGACACAAAGCAGATGAAAAAAATTCCTGCTTCCTCTAAAAGATAATGACAGCAGATGTCTGAAAAAAAAAATCTTTGCATGAAGAGAATATTTGCCTTCCTCAGAAACTCAAGATTTAGTTGTATTCTAATAGGAAAACTTTCATTATGATTCAAGTAGGAGTATTAAACACAACTAACAAAACAAAAGCTCAAAAGCCAAAGATCTGCTATAGGATGACTAATTCTGTAACATTTACATGCTTATGAAGCCTCTTCTGTTCTGAATAATGAAATTACCCTTTAATTTTCCTGTTAATGCAAGTTTGTCTACAAAAAGCTAAAAGCTATAGCCTCCTTGTTATGACAGCAGGACAGTTTGTCAAGATGATAACAGTCTCAGAATCCAGATTTACCAAGAACTAACATCTATCTGTCAATAAATATGCATCAGGAGGGTCAAAAATATTTGAAGCTCAAGAACATCATCTAATGATTGCTAAAAGTCAATAAATACTTCTTGCAGGTGGGAGTGCACTGGTTCTTCAACACACAGAATGAAAGAAAAAAAAAAGAGAGGTAATAAACGTGAGTACACACAATGAGTAGTCACACAAAGCACGGAATTATAGGGTCTAACCTGTCTGTAGTCAAGGCATTAATAAAAGTACACATGGCATCTCCATCTTTTGCGTGAATAACAGCTTCCAAATTTTCTTCAAGAATTTTTTTATTGTTTTGAACTTCTCTCAAAATCCTTTCAGCATCCCTCAGTATAGATTTTGGCACTTTAACATTTTGAAGGATGGATGGTTTATTGAGCAGATGACGTTCAGGAAGATCAGATGTAACAGCAGGCTTTTTTGACTAAAAGTGAAACAGAACCTCTAGCATTTAAATGGAGATTGTAATTCCAACTTTCTACACACTGATCAGAATTCCCATTATTCTATTATCACATCAATGCCCATTGTATGAAATACCATCCACACGTACTATCATCAACTGCAATTGCTCAAGAACATTCAGTATGTTGCAAATACATTTAAAAGTCAAGCAAATGGAAAGACATCCAAAAGCTCTCAAATGCTAAATGATACAATGCATGAGCAGTGTTAATGGAGGCAATAAGCATGTGAAAAGATGGAAATTAGATACATGAAGTATCATATGCAGCTCTCTCCATGTAACATAGAATCATAGAATAGTTAGGGTTGGAAAGGACCTTAAGATCATCCAGTTACAACTCCCCTGCCATGGACAGGGACATCACACACTAAATCATGTCACTCAAGGCTCTGTCCAACCTGGCCTTGAACACTGCCAGAGATGGAGCATTCACAACTTCCCTGGGCAACCCATTCCAGTGCCTCACCACCCTAACAGTAAAGAACTTCTTCCTTATATCTAATCTAAACTTCCCCTGTTTAAGTTCAACCCATTACCCCTTGTCCTATCACTACAGTCCCTAACGAAGAATCCAATCACATATTAACATTAGTTAAGTATTATCAAAAGCCTAATAAAACCCAAAGTCCTCTAAATATATGCACTCATTTGGTATGAATCTACCATAAGAAACACCAACAAATATACACAAATTTTAACAACAACAAAAAAATAAACCCCTAAACAGCACCATGATCCTCTCCCCGTTTCACCAATTTCCATTTTTCAGAAGAAACAATGAAGCAACTATTAGCCTTTTACTTTGTGGAATCCTCTTACTGAGATAAAAATCGAGCATATATTAGCTGTCAAATACAAAAGGAAGGAAGACAAGTACAGGGGAAATAAGCAGCCATACAGCTATAGTCCTCACATTCACTCTCACACTCTTGATGAAACCCAGAGGTCCCCCGGAAGAGTGCTTAATTTTCCAGAAAGGAAACAAAAAGCATTTAAAAAGTGATAAATGTACATAAAGAAAAAGAAACTCCAAAGCAAAAAAAAACCCAAAATACCCAAACTTGAGTAGACTCTGAAAGCATTAACTGAATGAACATAAAATAACCTCACAGATCACAAATCAGGTTGGGCTTCAAAGCTACCCTGTCACCAAATCAGAATTACATGAAAGTTTAGTTTCTAACAGGTGTACCACCAAAACACAAAGGACATAGAAATCAACACACTTATCCCATGATCTTGGTTTTGCCTGATGAGAAAAGGACAATAAAGCAAATTATTTACTGATTTTATACAAGTTTTCATTTTAAATTTAGATTTTTGACAAATATTAGCTCAATAAGAGATGCGAAATTTGTGAGAAAGTGTAAGAAATACAGGTTCATGTTCAACCATAAAATAATGCGGACTTGCTGGATACACATCAGGAAATAGTAAATATATGAGTAGTACACACTATGTTCATTTGAGACAGCAGCTTTTTGCCTGACATTTTTATTATTCCCATAAGGTAGTTCACCAGGATTGACTAAGACAAGTCAAAGAACAAGTTAAACCTTACTTTGAGTAATGTAATCTGTACATAATATCAACCTTTTCTAAAAAATAAAGGTATGCAACAGTTACTGTAATGTTGTCTCATTGCAAGCATGTTCAAAATTGTTTCAATATTAGAGTGTTTAAAAAAAATAAAAAAATCGTAAGATATACCTTAATAAGATCATTTATGTCTGATTTCCATGAATTTGTTTCCTAAAAGGACAGAAGAAGAGCTGTTGAAACTTATCTGAAGGCAGATTCATCAAGGTAAAATCCAGAGCAGATATGTGATCAATTTAAATGGGCACAATGAGTTCCTTGTGAACTACTAAATTTCACTGCACACTTCTTTAGAATTAGAGCACCACCTTCTGTTCCATCACAACCTATCTCGGTTAATTCAGGCCATTAACTTCCTTGTATGACAAAGCTAGTGCTCATTTATCCTAAGCATCTACTTTCCCACTCTACAAATCTCTCAATGATGAGAATTCAATAGCTAACTACCTAATTGACTCAACTCCGCATTTGCTGAAGTCATCATCTGTCTTCCTACTGACCTTTTTTGTAAGAAAGATTTTAAGCCATTTATGTCAACTGTGTCTCTCTCACTTGCCATTTCTTCTCCCACCTTTTCCTGTTCTGTTGCCTATACTAAGGTGTGCTACTCAACTTTTAGCAATAGTGGTAAGCAAATATTTGCAACAAAAATGGGGCGCATGGCACGTGTTCTCTTACCGGTAGGAACACTTAAATTCTAAAGATACAGCAACAAACATCGTGCAAAATATTTTTAGGGAAATACGCAAGCTAAAAACTTCAACCACAGAAATGAACCAATATAACCATAGCTATTGCACTCCAAGCCAATTCACAAAATGTCGATTTTCAAGTCTTTCTTCTTTCCCACAACAAATATTTATAAGAACAGAGAGGACTACACCAAATCAGGTATAATTTGCTTCCACGTGGAACCAGGTTAACAGACAGATAAAAGCCTCAGTTGTTAAAAACCATCACCAAGTTGCCAGCACAGAACTGCTCTAGCACCAAAGGCACAAAATCATTAGCATAAGAAACAATATAAGGATGCATGCTAGTCAATTATTTGGAAACAGCGCTCTTTATAAAAAGAAGTGGCAAAATGAGAAAGGAAGTAGCTTAAGTCATCCTTAGGTAACTGCAGATAAACAGAACGTTGTTCTTCCCCAAATGGGAATGTTATATCTGCTCTATAGCTCTAGTATCACAGGAATATAGCAACCTTAAATTAAACAAAGAAAAAAAACACTTTTTTTTATCCTGTGTTATGCTTGTTAGAATGACTGTAAGAGCCTCTACAGTCTAGTCCATTGCATACTCATTGAGAAATTACGCAGGCTCAATGGGTTTCCACATACAGAAACAGCAATATTTCAAGTAACCGTAAACAAATGTCAGTCTTTTTACAGAGGCGGAAGCAAAGGCAACACTTTTACTGATACCAGACCTCTAAGTTTTTCTCCATATTTTTTATTCCACTTTACTCAAACTCTTGGTCATTCTGATCACACAGACTTTACCTCTAGCATGTCATGCATTTTTCTTCTCAACTGGTCAAGATCTTGAAGTAAATCATCTGCTTTTTTCACCATTTTCTCAACTGAACCGCAATTTTGGAAGCTTTCTAAAGCAGGGACTGAATCTGTATGCAGAGCAGTATGCCTGATGGGAGAAACACTCTTGATTAAAAGAATCCTGGCTCCTCATGTGGTTCAAGAAAGTAGCCAACTGTGAAACTAAGCATTAATTTAAAGTGCAAGAATGCCAAACCTTTATATAAATTGGAATCTGCTTTTTCACCTTAGGTTTCAGACAGGTTATTGGGTTTTCTCTGTTTACCACTTAACACCTTGATGTGTATCCCTGTATTTTCAACAGTGACACTACATCTAAAATTCAGATCTAACAGAGCAACATATAAACTCTGGATACATTTCCATTTGAAGCAATTAACATTTTTTTCCATACTATCAAAAATAAGACAGTATATATGTAGCCATTTCTCATTACATTAGTGAAAATGTGACATCAAATTACTGCCTGGAGAAAATAAGTTTCAGACTGGATGACTCAGAACATTTCCACACACACTCTTAACACTCAGAAACTGTTAGGCAGAAGCTGCGCCTTGCCAAGAAGGTGCTCTCATACAGCTCCCATAAGCCTGGAGTCTCACTGACAACGGCAGCTCCACGTTAACAAAATGCCTGTAGAGCTGGCTTCAGACACTGCTCTCCCAGCTGCTACAATGGAAGACACATACTCGCAAGACAAAACAAGTGACACCCACTGACCTCCAAGAAAGGTGCTACAAATGACCCTTATCAACAAACCTTCATCTACCTCCAGTATACAACAGAAATGCAAGAGTAACATAGAAATGCCAGTGGGCCAGCGCGTCTACTTCAGGCACAGCTTTGCTAGACTCAAGGACCATGCCACTGACCCTATTACACCATCAATATCCAATACATCTTTCTCAATTTCATCAAGACAAACAAAAAGTCCTCTTCAGTTTTGGATTGTGATGTTTATTTACCTGTCTCTCTCAGAATGACAGCTTGTTTTATTACTGTTTAATGCTGCCTTCTTGGAATCCTCAATCTGTCCCCGTGGCATCTCTTGAGAATTCATAATATGCTCAAGAAGTCTCCCTTCACCTAGGGCAGAAAAAAGGTTAACTTTGTTCAATATATTTAATACTTTCTTTTCCCTTCCAGATATTTCCCCACTACGCTCACTAAAGGTAGTAAAAAATATTTTTAGATTTATATAGATTCAGATTGAAATAGATCTATTTCAGATAGGCAAGTCACATAAAACCACTCACACTAATCTATCTTACTGTGATTGTGTTACATTAGCAAAGTCAGAAAACACATAAATGAAACTGTGATGGCAACTGAGTCACCGAGAAACATTCTGTCCATAATGTCACAGATTTGTTGTTCTTCCTCTGTCTCATTTCATTTATTCCTGCACCTATGAAACAACAGGAATAGGTGGCAGCTTTGTAAAAGATAGATAGAAGCAGCATCTGAGAAGAATCTGATGTCCTTAATGACAACAGTATAACGGCTGGATCTTTTAAATGCTTTTCCTCGGTTTTAGATCCTCAAACAATTCTAAAACACAACCCACTCAAAACCAAAAAAAGGATGCTTTATTTTTTGATGGAATGTTCAAAGCTGAGTTTTATGCCACCAAACTGTTCAAAAGCAGTAAAAGAAAATTACTTCACATTGTTTTACATGTGCTGTTTTCATCACAATATCCTAAAGACCCTGTGGATCCATGGTTAAGGGGAGCAGGGAGGGGAGAGGGGATAAATTCCATCAATGATAACGAGAAAGTGAGTAGCTCTCAAATTTTACATTATTCTACATAACCTTTCTTAAACTTGGCAGTGAATGGTAATTTGACTTTTTATTTGAGAAAACATTTCAGTGAGCAATCATGTTGAGATGCTACATGTTAAATCAGTACTGTCATGAAGTCTTTAGTTAGAGACTTCAGTTACAGATTTATTCACAAAACCAACCCTTCCCAAACGTACTTTCCAATATTCTGAATATATGTACTTAAGTGCCAGAAACCCAACAGCTCAGAATAGGTGAGGACAACACAAAGTAATTCCCGCACCATACTATTCATGCCAGCAGAGGACAGGAGTGTCTTACAATACCTTCTCTTGTGGATTTGGGAATGTTTTCCTTTTCTGTTACACCGTTTTCTTTCTTTGAGATTTTCACATTTTTTGATACAGGTTCTGGAGCATATCTCCGAGGAACTGGTGTCTTTAGAGGAGATTTTTGTGTATTAATTCCACAACCCCGAAATTGGCTTGAATATGCTTCAGGGGAAAAAAAAAAGTTATTTAAATGTTAACAAATTGTTTCATAGGAAAAGAAATCTAAAACAAAAAAAAGCCAACATCATGATTTTTTTAAGAAAATGCAAAACATTAAAGAAGTAGTTAAGAAAGCCAACAGGAAGAAAATATCATACTTCCAAATACTATTAAAAAGGCATACAAAAAAATCCCCCAAAACGTCAAAAAGCCACAACAAAAAGCAAAGCCAACCATACTATGAATTAGTTCATTCCAAGCTTCCACACAGATCATTTCTCAGTGAGATTACTTTAGGTTAGGTCTCAGCCTCTGTTGGTGCAGACTAAGCACTTAATAAATATGAAACTCTCACTTTAAAATGGAACATTTTCAGATTATGTGGTAGATGTTTTATTGCCTAATATAGTATATAACCAATGATACAGACATAACTGTTTACTACTCATTATTGATGTGAAGTAATATTAATGGCAATAAAATTAATGCAAAATTAATACTGAAAATAAGATACGCAGAATTTGTCTTCACCTTGGGCAAGTGCACCACCACTGGCAAGAAATAAACCCCTCTGACAAGAAGGTATTTCATTACTGAGCAATTGCTGTTCTGACTTTTCAGATTGTTTTGTCATGATGCTGGAGGA
Source organism: Melopsittacus undulatus (assembly GCF_012275295.1). Lineage (NCBI taxonomy): Eukaryota > Metazoa > Chordata > Aves > Psittaciformes > Psittaculidae > Melopsittacus > Melopsittacus undulatus. The sequence continues at coordinate 9,672,529 of NC_047530.1, forward strand.
AGGTTCATGAATTCGCTGTAAGCCACCTGTGTTGACTGCAGAGCTAATGAGATGAGACTAAGAGACAAAATTAGAAAGGATTTCTGATATATGCATTAGTTTTTTTCTCAAGTAAAACTTACAACATGAATATTTGCCATGTAATCACACTGAACAGATTTTACATGCTATTTGAGAGAAGAGTCATTTACAACAACCTCAGAATGCTTGGACATTATCCTGCCTTTCAAAAAGCACAGGACTCTCTGAAGAAACTATTTATAATTGTTCTTAGACTTTTAATCTGACTAGATACTCACCGAATTAAAGTTTCCTCAGTTATCAAAGGTCTAAATGATTTCTTAGTACGAATGAGAGTAATTTCACAATTTTTGCTTTTACTTTCCAGAGACACAAAAATTAGGGAGGGGAGAGGAGCAGATATCTGGAACAGAACCAGAAGTAAACCTTTTCCCAAAAAGTTCTAAGCTCATGTGCTGCCCACTGGATCTTTTTTTCTCTCTAAGACATGATCCAAATTATTATAATATTAATATAGGGATACAGAAGAAATTATTAAACTAAAGCTTCTGCACTGTTACTTAGATACCTGAATATTCATTTGTTGCTCCTGTAACTTTTCTAGATGCTGAATCCGTTGCATCATGAAAGCATTCATTTGTTTTTCAAGCTCACTGACTCTTTCATGACAGTGGGGCTTCTCATGAAGAGTCTTCATATTAGCTAGCTGTTCAGCAACACTATGCACTTGTCTGTCTGCCTCCTGTAGCTTATGAATTAATGCTGAAACTGAGTTAACTTTTGCTTCCAAATCATTTTGAACCTGCAAGACAGAAGGAAAAAAAGATAATTAAAAAAGAAGGAGAAAAAACTTAGTGCAAAACAGATGCAAGCATGAAGAAAATAAAACCTCCTCCCCACCATCATGGAATGACTTGCTTCCCAGAAGATATAAATAAAATCCTAATTAGCACTAGTGTTTGGTTGTTTTGCAATACTATAAAATTCTTCTGAAAGAGAAATCAAATGGTCTCTGCCCGCTTGCCCATTGAGCCAAATCCAAATCAGTTCTCTCAGTTATACTGGTCAGCAAGTCTGAGACTTCTAACACAAAGAACAGTAAGCAGACACATTCAGTCCCTCTGGCTCTACTACCAACAATTTCAGGCTGGCTCAGAACATCTACTTTTTTTAAGCCAACAAAAAACTAATATTACCACAAGCTACTTACTTTAAGAAGTGGAGCTGTAGTAGCAATTGCAGCAGCAGTTGCTGCTGCAATGGTTGCTGCAGAATCAACTTCCCTATGTGCTGATGTGGTGTCATGAACAACACTTCCCTTTTTTCCTGTGGACGCATTTCCTAAGAGGTGTACCTTCACCTCCTTAAGTACAGGATTATTTTGGGTTCTATAAAAATAAACAAGTGCCTGTAAATAGCATTGTTTTCTTCATATCTTCTCCAAGCAAATGATTTCCCACATATATCATTAATATCACTAATTAATATTATTACCATTAATATCATAAGCATTTCTCCTTGATGCTCTCGACATCTAAAAAAGAATTTTATTCTCATTTTTTAGCATGACACAAGGAATTTATCAGGATTATGTTACAGATTTTAATCTAAAAGGCACATCCCTGTGATGGGGATGGCAAAGCTCAATGCATTCACTAGTAACAAAGTCAACTAGATTTCAGATCTTCAAGATTTCCAGCCTATGGATAAACAGTATGTGTCCTTATCTGTCTTTAAAATATTATACGGGTTTGACGCAAACTGGGTTCTCTATCAGAGCTGATTGTGCTTGATTCCTGTATCATGAAATCATTAATTCAAATAGTCTAAAGGCATTATCAACAATATGCATAATAACCAATATACTCCAGTAAGTTCTGAATGATAAAAAAAACTGAAAACATGTTCACAGACAGAAAAAGAATACTAACAGAATCATAAAGAATGTGGTTTTTACTTACATTTTGGCAGAGACTGAGGAAATACAACATCTCTACAGAAACAGAACAGCTGAGATGGTAAGAACACCAACATACTTACTTTTGCTTTAATACTGCTCTCAAAGCTTCTTTCTGGCCAGTAGCATATTGAGAAATAACAACATCACCTGTAGGGAAAGGCACAAAACATACTTTGTCAAGTTAACTGACACAAAATGCCTATTGCAGAGGTTGACACAAAGCATTATTTCAACATGCACAATTTTGCTGCAGTCTATTGCCTTCACAAAGAATATTATTTACTGTAATAACAGATTGCTTCTCTTCTCTATGTAGCAGCCTTAAATCATGGAGAGAGTAAAAGCAGGCTTCACTTAACTGATTTTATACAGTACTGATGCTATGAAAAGGACAGTACTGTATCTTCATAACATCTGTGGGAAAATGCCATATAAATGGTAACTGGAGCTCAGACAACGCATTCAATAAAACCCTGCAAATTGCAAGTGTTGACACAAGCCTCCTGCAGCCACCACAAATTACAAGTTTCCTTAATACCTTTAAATTACACTAAAAGGATTGCAGGCTCTCCTTCATCCACTGTTTGCTGAGCAGAGGTAACAAACCAAGAGGTGGAAGGTTCAGTGCTCCCCTGCTGCTGATTGTATACAGCTAGTACACACATGCTGACAAGCCAGCTATTTGTTGCCTCTGTATGAGTAAAAGATGAAACTAAAGTATTGATTTTTTGCCTTAAACAGAGGTATTGATTTGTGTTTCTTTCCTCTACAAAGTTACAGATATCAAAGAAACCTGCAGAAGTGTATTTTCTTTAAAAGTCTTCACTTCCCAAAATCTGATTGAAACTGACTGATTTGTGTCTGGCATGTGAAACTGACTGGCAGATTCAGAAGTTAAAGGAAAAAGCAGGGACGATGTGTTTTCTTAGATTCTTAAAGATTAAAAAGATACCGTAGTGTAGGCTGCATTTGTAGCATAATGACAACAGTAAAAAGCATCTAAACAAGGTGTTTCCCCTCCACACCCCAAATTTCTCTATTCAGAGACATGAATGTTCCAGTTATCAAAAGGCATCTCAACATCGTGGTACACTGGTAGAAGTCCCTCTCAGTTAATCAAAAGAGCTACATAAGCTAGTGTAATGCCAGTAAGACCAAAGCAAAATTTGCAAAGAAACATTTGAATATCTTAACTCAAAAGTTTCTATATTGAACAAAAATACCCAAAATAAAATGAAAGTTCAATTTTATCCAAATTAATCAGTTTTATTATAAAAACAGGGCCATAGCAGTACATCAATAAGTCTTACCTTTTGGTCTTCTGCTATCTTCCAATAACAGTGAAGAATCTTCTTGTACTGCAGCTTCTCTACGATAATCCTTCAGAAAAAGAAGAACAGAAAAGCATATATCAAAGCCTCTGAATCAGTGGCCACAATGTTAGAAGTGAATGGAACTGCATACTACAGAAATGTAAGCATCTCTACATTCTTAAAGCAAGTTCTTGGAACAAGACATGTTACGATTTCTACCACGGAATCATCTGGACTTTGTAGTCAAGAATTCACATTACATTTTAGGAACAAAACCCCTAGAAACACAATTAAAGTTAAAAGTATATATTCCAAGTGCTGAGTAAGTGCATTCTCCTCATTTATGGCCAAAGAAGTAGTAGTGAAATGACATATGTATAAGTTTATACAAGCTGCTAATCTCAAACAATTCAGGAATGCTCATACACAAAGAATTAAGCACCCAACATTGACTGTGGAGCTGAAGGGGCGGAGCTGAATTTTCTTGAAGTGGAGTCCATGAATAATCAAAGTCTACAAAAGCAGCTATAAAGGAAAGTTAGGAAGGTAAAAATCTGTTACTCATTTGGTGGTGTACTTCACCATACTTTTGAGACTTGTTCAGCTCACTAGTTCTGCTTTGAGCCATGCAGAAACACTACTGCAGTCCTTTCACAGCATAGGTTAAATTTATCCTCATGTATGCTTACTGACATACAGATGCCCTATGGACAAGTTTGCACTCTATGTGAGAAAGAACAAACATATCAAAAGGAAATAAGCTTTTTAAGTATTAAAGAGTTCCAGTAAACTAATGACCGTCTCATTATCTATGATGTGAAGAAGAGAACAAATCTGCAGTTTTAGGTTTTTAACAAATATTGTGCCATGTATAATCAATTACAATAAAATTTAAAAGAAGCCTTGGTATTAATTATGCAATAGGTAGCTATAAACAAAGCCCTTCTAAACACTTCAGCATTAATATCACACTAGCAGCAACTCAAAGATGAAAGCAGATGCACAGTTCCTGTGCAGAAGCTGAGACAAAGATCTGAGATGCTTTTACAGAAGCTGCAACTTTTTGTGAAGAAAATTCTCTTAGTTCAGGCCTGCAAGAAGCAACATTGACCATTTCTCACCATTTGTGAAAAAAACATTGGCTCTGTAGAATTTCCCACTGAAAGCAGACGTTCTGGATGTCCTTTAGTACTTGAGACTCCTAAAATAAAAGCAGTTTTTACTGTGATCATAATGATTTGTTATTAATTTTCAATATAATTGACTAACCCAAACCTAAACGGTTCTTCTGCCTGTATTAAGGTAAGTAGCATGGATTGTGCCACTTGTGAATTTGAAGAGTACATGGTACATTACTACTGCCTCATACTATAAAAAACAGACTTAAAATTATTTACTTAATACTACTAAAATAGTTTGCTAAAACCGTTGCAGAAAAGGAGGCAATTTGGGTTTTTTTTCCATCTGTTTACTCGTCTGTGTGCGCTTCACTGGTACAGGCAGTTGAGCTGTGTATGTTGTTTGTGTCAAGCTGGTGGGGTACAGGAGGGGTAGGGCTGGCTTGTTTGTTTTCCAAAATTACAAAGTAAAATGGCTTTAACAAGGAAACGGTAGGTAGCAGGGAAACTTCTGAATACCTGTTTAACTGACCAGCTCTGAAACTTGTACTGTTTCATAAAATCTGCAAAAAGTGCAGACTGAAAAAGACTAGAGCTGAATAACTTTCTCAGAATGCCTACTTCCAACATTTAGTACTACCTTTCAAGTGCTCAATAAACACTTCTTTAAAAAGGCAAGCTTGTACAGATCTATCTTGAACATCTACTAGCTCAAACTCTCCAGAAAAAAGTCACCTTTAAAGAAGCAGAGAAAGAGCAAAAGCATCTAAAAGACACTTGATTTCTTCCAGTATAAAACCACAAAATAATTCACACAATTCCATAAAAACATTAAGAAGGACCAAATATTGGGACTACTCTAAGCTGTCTGTTGGCAGGAGCAATATTCTGTTTGGCACAAATCTGCTTGCTGACTATACTTTGGGCATAAAATTGAAGAGATATAAATGGTTCTAAAATAGTCGGCTACAAACTGCATTAAAAACTGTGACATACAAGAAAGGCATCAATCTTCTTAACTTTAACTTAACTTTGATCCCTGAACACATACACTTGTTTCATCCTCTGATGCTGCCTAAAACCTTCCTGCCCAGCATATTTGTGAAATTAACAGACATAAGGAAGAAGCTCTTCACTGGGTGGTAGCACATTGGAACAGGTTGCCAAGAGAAGCTGTGGCTGCCCCATTGCTGGCAATGTTCAAGGCCAAGTTGGATGGTACTTTGAGCAACCTGGGCTAGTGGAAGGTGTCCCTGTCTCGGCCCATGGTACTAGATGATGGAACTAGATGATCTCTAACACCTCTTCCAGCACAAACCACTCTATGATGATTCTATGATAAGGTGAGAGTTACCTAACAATTACAGACTAGGAATCTAGAGCCAGGACTGGAGTTCTGTTAGCAGAGCTATGACTGACCACCTCACCCTACATGACTCGCTTTTCACGTGTAAAACACAGCTTGGGAAAACAAACAAACATGACTTTTTCTTCTGAAAATACTAGCCAGCTTTCTAAACATTCCTTAGTTACGAAGCTACTGCCTGACTGAAAACACTACACAGCTATTTTAGCTGAGCCAGAAGCTGCCGGCTCGCAGTAAATCACGCACCTGCGGAGGGGCCTGCGGTTATTACCCCGCGCGGGGCTCTGCCCGCTGACACTGAGGCGGGAGCGCAGGGCGGTCCGCGGGCAGGCAAAGCGGCGCCGGTGGCCTGGCACGGAGCAACCGCTTCACACAGCTTCCTGACAGCGACAGTCACTTTCCTCACGCGGCCACCAGCTGCTGTCGGAGCCTCAGCGGGCTTCTCCCTCTGGACACCTGTGGAGTGAATGAGCACTTGGCCTGCCGTGAGGCTGGCCAAGGAATCCGGGCTGAGACTGGAGCTGCTTTCCGTGTCCATGAGAATCTCGTCACGCAGCTCTGAAGGGGAGTCCAAAGCAGGATTCTGACAAAGAGGCCATGCGTGCGGGCCGGCCGCTAAGGCGGCAGCCACCGCATCCGTGCAACGAACGCGGCCTGAGGGCTCCCTCCGCGCCCAGAGCCCGGCTGCACTGCCCGGCGCCCAGGCAGACTCAGAATCCCGCCCACCGCCCGTACCGGAAGCACCCGCTGCCATAGCAATGGCTTCCCGCCGCAGCCCCTCAAGGTGCGCGCAGTCCTCTCCCCAATAGTGTCCGGAAGGAAACCCACTCCCGAGCCCTGCTCGCTTCCAGTAGCGCAGCGCGGGGGACAGATAAGAGCATTGCGCTTCCGGCGGGAGCCGTGAGCTTGCTGGTAAGTCTGTGCTCTTTGATTCTCCTTCCTGCGTGAGGGCCTCATGTGCTGTGGTGAATGCGGGCGCCGCCGCTGCTGACGGGAGAGCCCTGGCGGGGCCCTCAAACGGTGAGGTATGCAATAAGGTATGGCAGGCTGGGGCCGGCCGCTGCTGGGGCAGGTTGGGCTGGGCTCGACTCGACGGGGTTGGGGGATGAAAGAGCTCCTGTGGGAGAAGGAAACCGCGTTCCGCTTCTGGAGCTGTCGCAGTGCTGGTGTCTGTCCCTCCGCTCGTACCGGCGCTGTTGGTCTGGGCTTGGCGTAGTTGGGGTCTCCCTGGGCAAGGAAGCTCAAGGTGCCCTTGAAAGTAAGAGCTGAAGGATGTAATTAAAAAAACGGAGACAAGTATACAAAATCACGGTGAAATTGTTTTCTCTCCAGCAACTTCAGGTCAGGGGTTGATGTTACTGTGTCAAAAGTATCAGTCAGGCCTAAGCTAACTTAAATAGGTAATCACAGAAAAACACGTGTTTTCTCCCAGGACAGTCACCCTTGGGTATGTTCAGCCTGTTCAGAGGGGTTCTCGGGTGTCTGATTTCAAACTATGGTAACTTCGGCCTTGGGAAGTCATCTGCTATTGATTTCTCTTGTCGACAGAGTAGGGTCTAGCCCACAGCCATGAGACTGTGAATTATAATAATCTGTGCACCAGGTACAGTCTGTTATCCAGTCATCTTCTGACCAGTCCCTTTCTCATTTCACCACATGTCTCCAAACGCTGAAAGTAGCATGTGAAATGAGGAGGAAACCTTTTTACCTTGAATTTTATGTGATTAGTTTTGTGGCCTGCTTATTTCATAGGTATTTTTTTCTCATAGTTTCATGGAAGAGCGCCAGGGCCTTCAAGAAGGGAGAATTCCTGGCTGTTGGTACTTCCCTGGTGAACCAGCACATCCAGACCATGTGGCCCTTGTTACAGAAGTTTATTTAGAGATAACTGCTTTCTTCAGTGTGACATGTTTAAAAGTGCAGTGCTACATTCTCAAACCATGTTTAGACCAGAGGAAAGTAATCCAGGCTCTGCAGGCTTAAACCTGAAGCATGCTGGAATTGTTTGAGCAGGTCTGCAAGCTCTGTGGTGCATTAGCTGAGATGCAGAGTCCTGTAATGGATTCTTCTACCTATTTTTTCTTGTTCCACAGGTTGGAGGGAAAGGGAACAAACAACAGGAAAATTTGAAATATTTAATAGACTTTAAGAATAAACCAGGTATTCTGGGAATGTTTAGGTAGTGTAGTTTTAGATGTTTAAGGCAACTATTTATAATTTATGGCTACTGAAGAGGTGCAATAGAGCCATACAATTTCACTGCCAGTTGTGTAGAAAGTGTAAAATACCTGCAGAGGCACAAGAGTTTCAGAAACTTAAGATCAGAGTGCCAGTGTGCTGATTTAAATCAGAGCTATCTCCCAAGTGCAAGCGTAAAAGCTTTGTGGAACTGCAGTTCAGTAAATCTAATTTTAAGCTTGGCAAACTAGTTGGAGAAGAATAAAAGATGAGGTTTGCTGCAAACAAGCATAATGAAGCAATACTGAGTGTGAGAAAACAGCACTGACGAAGCCTTTAACTGTCTGTGCTTGGGAGAGGACAAAAGTCTTTCCAGTTCTCTGTGTTTTCTGACTCTGTTTAATAATCTACTTAACCTGAATTTATAGAATTGTCACTGATTTTCCTTCTAATAGGCTGAGAAATCTCAAGTGGGGTCACCATCAATTTTCACAGGTTGTCCCAAATCAAAGTCATGTCCAATTCTCCTACAGCAAATTAGATTATTACATTAACCTGAGTAGCCCCTTCTGAGCAACCATAGGCTCTCCTTAAGAGTAACCTGTGCAACTTATCTGCCATGATGAATTCTGGTTGTGGGGGTATGCATCTTAAATTCAATATCATGTGCTCTTTGCCTTCAGTTCCCAAACTGGCTTACTGTGTAGTGGCAAAGCATAATGCTAAATGGCTGATGTTATAATCCCATTGCCGCTGTAAAGGAGTGTTAGGAGAGTGCACACTTATGACAGCTCCACAGTGCTATTTTAGTTGCTTAGTTTTCTTTCTATTGTATAAATTATTATTGTCTCTTTGTTCTTGTTTAGAAGGCTTGCTTACCCCTTACCCCTACCAAGAAACTGGAATAGTTTAAGATTTCTAAAACTTTAATGTCTTGCTCAAAATTTGGCAAAACATCATACAGGGTTAACTGTAAGTAGCCCTCGCTAAAGGGCTGAATGAACTTTTTTCACAAAGAGATTGCACTTCAGTGTTAATTTTTCTTCCACAAGTTGACATGAATTAAACTGAAGTATCTTGTTCTTGTTCACATGTAATATTACTTTGCATTATCATCTGGGATAGGTCTTAGATAATGTGTAAATTAAAGGAAAAGGAAGACTACCTTTCAATATTCTACTAGGAAACCAGAAGGGATGCTTTCAAGCCTCACTTACTGTGTTGGATTGGAATGTGAGTCTTCCATGAGGATTATAGCTTAAATTCTTGGATCCATGGTTGTTCATTCTTCCCTTTTTTGTGTGTATTTCCCTTCCTTTAAGGCCATTCTCATTCTTCTGTGATTTTTTACATTTAATTCACTATGTTCAATGACCAGAACTTTTGCTCCAGTTTAAGTGTTTGGTGAGAATGTAGTTGCACAGAAACCAGGCATCTGCATCTCTGCAAGCTGTCCTATGTTGCATTTATTCTGAGTGGCTACAATTCCAATACTTGCCTTTCTTCCTTACTGTCTTTACAGATGGCATCAAAACTCACTGAAACTGTAAGGCTAGAAAATATTATTGCTTGCTTCTCCCTCCCACTCCCACCCTAGTTTTACTGTGTGAGTTTGAATGAATTTATAGCATTTAAAGTGATTAAAAAAAATCTATAACTGTTTGAAAGGCTTAGAAAGTGTCCAAAGGACAGTAGTTAACAGGTGTATCTGAAGGCTTCATGCCTGGACATTTTTAACTGAGTGCATTTAAAATAGATAATTTTCCTTCAAGTGGATGGCTTGAAAGTTAGCGAGCAAAGCTGTGTTTAAACGCACGTCAAGGACATATAAAATTGATTCTGTTGTAAAATGCTGCAGTTCTTATATATGATTTTTGTGTGAAACTTGACTTTTATCTTCAGAACAGGTGACTGAATCTCAAACAGTAGAATATGGCTGGACAAATCTCAGAAGCTGATCAGATCAAGCAGGTAAGATGCTGTATTCATAAGTGGTGGCTTTGAAGATCTTCTGTTACTTTGTCACATAGAGTGAAAGGTGTAGGGCATAGAGAAGGACAAAAATTTCTTGTTCTGTAGCAACCAAAATTTAAACATTTGGGCCATTGACAAACACAGTATAGTATCTGATTTGAAATACTAGCAGCATTTGGTGCTGACATATTCTGACTAATAGTAAATTTTTCTATGGACTCATTCTTGAAATGTCACTGTCACGAAATGGCCCGTGCAGCTGTGCATAGGAAAAGTTAAGTTAATGTAGAATTTTTTCTTAATACTTGTTGTCTAATTCTTATTTATAGTTCAAGGAGTTTCTTGGAACATACAATAAAATTACAGAAAACTGCTTCCTGGATTGCATAAAAGATTTCACTAGCAGAGAAGTTAAACCAGAAGAGGTAGGTAAATGCTTTTAATGACCCTTTGGTAGAATTGCTGTATAGCATTCGAGTTTCAGAAGCAATTTAGGAAGTTTTGATCTTTCAACTAGTTAAAAAGGTAGGTAGCAGTCTTTAGTGGAGTACAGGTGTCTGGAATGTAGCTTCCAAGTTAGGAAGCAACTTAGTGGAAGAAGTAGCTTGTCTGTAGTTTTGCTTCTCCAAATATGTCCAAGGTGATGGCCAGATACTTGTTTGCACCCTAACAGTCTATTTGCAAAGAGAAATCAACCAAGCAACCAAAGTAAAGTGCTTTTCATGTATTAAGATAATCAGCTACAAACTATAGGCTAGGACCTCTTGAGGTTTTGTCATTGTTGTCTTTTCAGTATGTACACAAAGGGAGTCTTCCTGATCTCACTTGAAGAGAGAGATCTGCTTATTGCAATTCTGTGTATTTCATTCTCTGAGCTGTCAGTGGAGGTTCTTGTGCCTCAACTTCTGATGGATGGTATCTTTATGGACATGGAAGTTGCCTACCTACAGCCTGCATCCCATTCTTTGAAGGTAGAATCCTACTGAAATACTTGTTTACTTGCCTATGTTCCCTGCTTTGTAGTGAGCCACAGAAATGCAGGTCTTCAGAGCTCTGGCTGTTAAATCTACTTCGGCATTGCAGGAAGCTCCATCACATCACAGACATCTGCAAAAAAGATTAAGCTCTCAATTACGTTAGTTGCATGGGTTTTGCCTCACCTCTCCTCTCCTGTTGAGAGGCTGTTTCAGAAGCTCATTATTTTGTTGGTTAAAAGTCTAATAAACTTTGCATGACTCTGCTGGCAGAAAAAAACAACCTGAAGTTTTAAACTAACCATTGTTTTTGAGCATTTTCTGCCTCCTTGGACTTTAACTCCTCAGTGCAGGTAAAAATCATGTCTCCGTTCAGCTTTTGTTCTGCTGCTCTAAACAAAGCTCTCTTACCTTCCCAAGGTGGATTCGTTGTTTCCCTGATCTCTGCATCTGCTTTAACAGAATTTTTGTTACTTATAGGAGGTCAGAATTATTCTAGATAGGGTTTGTACTATCTTTTAACAAGTCATTTTGAATTGCGTGAGCAATACAAGGAGTGTCAGTTAACAGAACTGACAGAGGTGTTGGCAGCACAACTCTTTACCTTTCTGGATGGTATTTGATTTCTGTTAGAGGATTGCACTTTCTCTGCTACCCAAAGTGTTACTAGAATTTCTTTAAAAGTAGCAGTTCATACAGTCTTTCATTGAAGACCTGAAATCCAAAACCAATGAACACTCATTGGAGAGGAATTAAAGATTTAGACCCCCAAAATACTTCTAGATTCTTTTTTTTTTCTTTCTTTCTGTGGTCTGCAAAGGGGCCATGGCAGTAGCACAGGAGCCACTGAAGGCTAGGAAGAATCTCTTTGATGGGAAGTAAGTTTTGCCTGTGATTATCCATTATGGGGTTTCTTGCAGAGCATCTGGCTCTGGTGCCTGCTGGAAACACAGTGGTCTAGATGCACCACTGGACTGATCTTTTATGGAAATTCCTATGTTTCTCTTCAAAGGTGTAGTTTCTTATTATATAATTAATACCTCCATGAATCTCCTTTGAGAGTCTCCATTTGAAACAACAGCTTCTGACCTTTTTCCCTATAGCAAGACTGCACTGCAAGTCTAGACTTCCCCAGGCACCATATAACAAGTACCACACCCTCTGGGAGCAGTGTCTTGGGGTAGTTCCAGAATTTGTTTCCAAGTGGAACTTGACTCCTGCTCAACGGGTTTTGCCATAGCTGATGCCAGGTCAAGGAGAGAGAAGGATGGGTGGTATGCACAGCTGCATATGTTTTTTCTTGTTCACTTTTAGCCCCTCTGCTTTTCACATCTCTCCATGCTAAGCAGAATCAAAGCAATTTCAGGTTTTCTAATAATCAGGCACATTTGGTGTCTTTCCTTTCTATCTAAATTTGCTAACTTTTACAGTGATAGCAAAGACTTAGAACCAGAATGCACATTACCCAATTGGTAAAACTGTTGCTCACAAACCATCTCATAACTCTTTCTTTACATTTAAACACCTCTACCCCAAACCTCTAAATTTAAAATATGCTACCATGGGTGAAATAGGCCCAGGTATTTATTTCCCTGTCCAGCTGTCAGAGAACTTGAGGGTACTCTGATTGCTTTTGTGCAGGTTGTGCAAGGAGGTGCAAGAATACTGATAGAGCTAATAGGAACTAGAAACGGTTAAACTGAGCTAGCATACAGTAGACAACATCTGACTGTCAAAGATGTGTGCTTGTAAACAGAACTTTAAAGAGACACTAATTTAAAAGATTTATTATTTATTGCAAAATAAAATGCTTTACATACTTTCTCAAGAGGAGTCCAAGGAAGAAACAGTAATATCTCCTAGATCTGAGATGCTTTCCATGAAGACTGTCATATGAGAATTTATATTAAAGGATATTTATATTAAAAGATAATCCAGACATCCTTCAAAAACTAAACTTCCCATTTTCCACTGTGCACAATTAGGCCCTCACCTTGAGGCTTAACACAGATTATGAGATGTAGTCATCACATTGTTTATCCCTGTATATGATCAAATTTTGGGTCCTGTTAGGGGAAGTGATTTAATTACTGTTTGAAGCCTTCTCTTTCCCTCTTCCTCTAGATGACTTGCTCAGACCACTGCCTACAGAAGTACTTGAAAATGACACAAAGGATCTCCATGAGATTCCAGGAGTACCACATCCAGCAGAATGAAGCTCTGGCAGCTAAAGCAGGACTGCTTAGCGCACCTCGTTAGATAAGGGCGCTCTGTTCAGACTTTACAAGCAGTGCCAATGTTTGTTGAGCAAGAACACACTTTGGATTTTCTACTGTCAGGATGTGTGTCCAGCAACTTGCAGTTCTAGGTGCTGTTCAGACAGGAGAAACTATGAAAAGTTAAACAAGAAATTAGTCATGGTGGACTGGCAATGGAGTCTGTTTCTGAGGTGCTTTTAACTCTACAATGGAGTACTACTGATAGAAACTTCTCCAGGGCCTGCAGACTGGTATGTTTAACTTTCAAGGGTGGTGGGAGGGTTATGCTTCCTTTCTGCTAGGACTGATTCAGATAAATAAATGGAATATGGGAAATACACCTTTTTTATTTAATTAAAATTAATGGGAACTATACATTTGTATGTATGTTCTTTCCAAAGATACGCTTTCAGGACACTGTGCTTAAACAGTATTTTGTTGGCTGTGGTCTCATTCCTCAGGTACTACAGAGTTATGTTTGTTCATTGCTAGTTTAAGTTGCTCTTAGGTAACAGAATTAGTTATGTTATTTTAGCAGCTGGGAATTTGTGAATCTATTAATTTCTGAAGGCAAGGGTGGTCATAAACAGATGGCTGTTGTAATCAATGGGTTCAAGTAGGCAGAGATGCTCTGCCACCTTATCCTGAGGTTACGTTTGCCTCATGCTTCAACATGTCATTTACAAGGGATGTGAGTGAATCATTTGCAGTGCTTGTGCCCAAGGCAGCTCCTTGTTTCCCCTGGGGTCCTCCAAATTCAGCTCCCTTGTCTGAGGCAAGCATGATGTACTTCAAGCAACTACGCTTGGAGTGCAATTCCAATTTCTCCTTTAATTGTGTGAATGCCAAGAGGAAGTGCAAGGTATGCACAAAACAATGTTTCTTTTGCTGCTGGGTGAGTACAGAGAGAAATCTGTTCTGATGTGGTTTTGGTTGAAATGATTCTGACAGCTGAAATCTGACAGTCAGATTGTCAGTACAGTAGATGGTAGCTAACAGGCCCATTTTACTTGCAACTAACCAAATACAGCAACAAAAGGAGCTGAACATCAAGATTAGCATACTGCCCATATACTTTTTTGTCATTACCTTCTGTGTAGTTTTTTTATTTCCAGCAGCACTTTGAAATAATGATTTTCTGCCTGTTTTCAGTTGTTTATTTTTTTAGGTTGGAGGTTTTTTTGTCTTTACTACTCCAGCTCTCAGCTGTTCAGGCTGTGGATTACTAGGCCTGACAGCAGCACGGTACACCTGCTGCTTGCACTGGATGCTGTTCTGTTTCCTGCTGTTTAAAGCTGCCACAGCTCTCCACAGAAATCTGTTCATGTGTCTTTTTTCAAAGGTGGAAGAAACAAGTATGCTCCTGCAGTCTCATTTGCATGTGTTTTCTACTAGTCATATTGCGGCTTTTTCCTACATAGCCCATGCCTTGTTACCTCGGAGATGGCCAAGAGCTTACTCTAAAATAGTAAAGGCTAAAAAAGCCCTAATATGGCAGCAAGTCTCTGATGTTCTGTTCTCAAAAGAGTAACAGGCTAATAATGTCTAGATTGTTTGCTAACATTGTTATGGCCACCAGTGTTATGGTCAATTACAAATAATATATCCATAGTAAAGATTTATGGCTTTCTTAAAGCAGTTTTTTTGCTAAACATTGGAAAGTAATATATGTTTGGAATGATCTCATTTTCTGTTGTACTTCAGAGTGCAAAGAGGACAGTTGCTCAGAAAACCCCTCTCTAAAACTACCTGAAAAATGGAGCCAGGAGGTAGTTGATCTCTTTTCCCAAGTAGCAAGTGACAGGATGAGGTAACAGTCTCAAGCTGTGCCAGGGGAGGTTTAGACTGGCTATTAGGAAAAATTTCTTTATGGAGAGGGTGCTCAGACATTGGAACAGGCTGTCCAGGGCAGTGGTGGAATCACCATCCCTGGAAGTGTTCAAAACCTGTGTAGATGAGGCCCTCAGTGACATGGTTTAGTGGTGGAGTTGGCAGTCCTGGGATAATGTTTGGACCTGATGATCTTAAAGGTCTTTTTCCAACCTAGTTAATTCTATTCTATTAAAAGTATCCCTGGAAGCATAAGCATTGGTTTGACAGCTGCTACCCTGATAAGAAGCTGGCCAGACAAAAATTCTTGACTTCCACAGAAGCAATGTTCTTATAGTGACTGTAGTTTGCTTACAGATGTGTCTTGTAATTAGAGTGGAAAACAAGTCGCAATACTGCTGCGCAGAGATGCATGCTTTTAAGGATAAACAGTTTTGTCCTAGTTTAATTCACTCCCAAAATACTGTGATCTTTCCATACCTTTCAATACAGGTTACTGTTTGAAGAAAGATGATACAAATATACTATTAGCTTGGAAACAGAGCACATCCACATAACTAAAGCATCCAAGTGATGCAGAAAGCAGCAGTGAAAACTTTCTTAAAGGTTAAATTGCTTTGCTGAAGTTTGACTTCTGTCTACTTCCTTGACGAGTCAGCACATCCTGATGGCAGGCTCAGGTCATGTTATTTAGAAAAATGCACCACATAAGATTTTGTTAGGAGAATTTGTGAGTGGAGAATGGTTCGTGACACAGTGTTTTAGTGCCTCTCAAGTGTTTTATCAATGTGTATTCTCACAGTGTTGCAGCTGGTCATTCCTCCTTGGAGCAAGATCTCCCAGCACCCAATTCTCACAAATATTTAACTGCAAATGCAAAAATTAGTATTTCTACAGCACCTGGATGGACAGTCATGTGAAGGCTGGAAGTGTCTACAAAGGCAGGCTATGTGTTTTCTCCCCTAGAAGAGGACTCTGACCTCCACGACATAGCGTAATCTGGAGTGTTCTCCATCCCTCTCTTTGAACAGCTTCAAGTTTGCAAGGCATATTGAAATACACAGCCAAAATCAGAATAAAAATGAGGATTCAGATTAGTCTCTGGATATGGTATTTATGAGAAGGAGTCTGGAGAGTAGGTGAATCACCTTGATGGGACATGTTAGGTTAGGGGCAGGAATGGCATCAATTCTGATTAAAAGAGCAGCAAAGGATGAAAACTGGAGTGCTGCTGAGGAAGGAGTACTGAGAAAGCTGTGAAAAAAATAAAGAGTGGAGGTGGGAAGGCAGAGAAGGCAACAGGAGCACGGCCTCCAAAAACTAGCTGGATGGAAAGTGAGCTAGTGAGCAAATGTTCATGTGGAGGTGATGTTCATTGCAGTAGAGACAGGAAAACAGACCCTTCCTTCTGAAATGTCTGAATGAGAAAGCTGGGAAAGTATGCAATTGCTAATCAGCCCACACAAAATAGAACTATTTCAACAAGGGTCAAATGAGAGGCTTGGTCCAGAATACCCTGTACATCAGTGGTACTGGTAGAATAATAGAATCAAACATTTGGAAAATTGTAATAGAGGTTTCTTGAATTCTCTCAAGGACCAGGAGCAAAGTCCTAATTTCTGTAACCTGCTGTTGAGCTTCAACTACTGAGCTCTTTGTTTGAAGGCAAGAGAAGTATTTGACTACAGTCTTCTGCAAGGGAGGTGTGGGTAAACACCTAATGCCTGGAGATAAATCATGGCTATGACTTCAGCGCAAGGTGGCTTTCCTCTGCTCTCTTAAATACCTGAGAATCAGTCTAAGCAACAGCTGTTTCTCTTAGCCAGGCTAGGAAATCAGTACACAGCATTTGTGGGATCCTGTTCTAATCTTGGGAAATCCATTCAGCTCAGCTCAAAAATTTCTTCAATGACCCTGGCCCAAACTCTAAAACCTGCAAAAACACTGAGAGCTTTTGACACCTAAATATGCATCTTGCTTGCACCTTAGGTTTGAAGACGTCAGCATTAAATGAACTCTAAATAAAGTTACAACTCTTACTGCTAGATTACTATGTTGTTTGGGTTTTGTTTTCTTATTTTTAATTATGTTTTACCTTAACTTGATGCTTCAGTGTTTTGGTGTTATTTCTGTAAACACAACAGGGATTGTTCAACATTCAAGCTTTATCAGCTAAGGACTTTAGAATGATGATCAAGGCTGTTCTCCCAGGACTTCTCACGTACACAAACAGATGTAACTGAAAGACTCTAAATCACTCAAAAAAAAACCCCAACAAAACAGAAAGAAAGGTTACACTTACACACTATTTGAATGAACCATGGCTTGTCCTGTGCAGCAAGGCATGCTCTAATCACCTTATCATAGAATAGTTAGAATTGGAAAGGACCTTAGGATCATCCAGTTTCAACCCTCCTGCTATGGGCAGGGACACCTTACACTAAACCATATCACCCAAGGCTTCATCCAACCTGGCCTTGAACACTGCCAGGGATGAAGCATTCACAGCTTCCCTGGGCAACCCATTCCAGTGCCTCACCACTCTCACAGTAAAGAATTTCTTCCTTACATCCAACCTAAACCTCTGCTGTTTAAGTTTTAACCCATTACCCCTTGTCCTATTACTACAGTCCCTAATGAAGAGTCCCTCCCCAGCATCCTTATAGGCCCCCTTTAGATACTGGAAGGCTGCTATGAGGTCTCCAAGCAGCTTTCTCCAGGCTGAACAGCCCCAACTTTCTCAGCCTGTCTTTATACAGGAGGTGCTCCAGTCCCCTGATCATCCTCATGTCCTCCTCTGCACTTGTTCCAACAGTTCCGTGTCCTTTTTATGTCGAGGACACCAGAACTGCACACAGTACTCTAAGTGAGGTGTCACAGGAGCAGAGGAAAGGGGCTGTTGGCTGCCCCTGCTGCCGGGTCTGTGCTGTGGGACCTGCTTAGATCATGTGGACAAAGTCTCTCTGAGACACGGGTCTCCTGGGGACAGCGGCGGGGCCTGAGGAGAGCTGCGGGACTTCGGTTCTGCACCTCCTCCCCCGGGGCCTACCGCCGCCGGCCACCCCTTCCCCTCAGAGGAGAGTGCAGTGCCTTGGGCTGGGTGCAGCGCGATGGCGGAGGGGTCCCCCTCCCGCCTCAGGGCCGGGTGGCCGCTGCCTCCTCTGAACACCGGCGACTTGAAACGCGGCCTGAGCACGGCCCACAGCCGCGGCGGCGGCGAGCCTTCCTGCAGCCAGTGTATGCGGAGGAAAGAAACAGAACAAACCCCACAGGTTCCTTACAGGGTTCTGTTGCCTTCGGGGCATGCAGGAATATGTCTCAGAGGGAAGCGAAAGGCTGCGGCAGGTGAGAAGGGTAACCGGGGTGAGGCCATGGCCGTTGGGCAGCCGCTTGGCTGTGGGAAGGCGGCAGAGCTGGAGGCACCGGCGTGACAGGGCCTTAAACAGAAATCGAGAGAGGGAAGCATGTCAAAACCGACAGTGCTAAGAGAGCCAGCACAGCGCAGGCAATCGGGGACTGCACTGCAAAAAGCAAGACCCTATTGAGAAGCTGCTGGGATGGCACAGGATCACCACACAGAGGGTGGGAAGCAGAGAGTAAGCAGGAGAAATCAAGGGGTTGGGTTTTTTCTTTCTTTTCCTTTTTAAATTACTTTAAACCTTACCCATTCCTAAGAGAAGTAGTTTTCAGGAAATCAATGAGCATTAAGAGACAGAGCATTAAGCTGCACATGCATGTAAACAAGTGGCTTGTTTCCAATCCAGTCCAGCCTTGTGCAATAAAATGAAGTCTTTCATACAAATTCCACATCTTACCTCTCCTTAGGAAACACATAGCTGGCAGGATCATGGCAAATTAGGTCAGACTGTACTCAGATGAGGGATTAGTGGAGTAGTTTAGAAATAGCTGAAGACACTGACAGGTCTGGAATGGAAAATATTCTTTGGTTATTCTGCAGAGCAGGGAAAGGGAGAGGCTTCGCCAGCAATACATAACCTTGTCTCTCACCAACAAGGCTCAGAGTAAGAGTTAAAGCAAACACTACTAATAAACAACCTGCAGGTTTTCATGGCTGTAATGGAGCTCTAGTGCTGATTTTCTTTGCTGTTAAGAAATGAAACACAGAGGTGAGCCTTGGAATACTCCTGTGGTTCTTTTCATCACCAGTGAGCTGTACTAGTGAATTAAATGTATCATAAAGAGACACCTTTTCACTTGAAAACTATTGGTGTAGCATAAGCAACAGCATAAGGGTACTAATATAAATAGCAGGTAGTTGCAGAGCTGAAGCAGAACCAACCAGCACAGCCCTGCTCTGAACCGAAAGTAGGATTTCTCTGAAAATGGGAAGCAGGAATAGTAATGTAAATAGTGCTGAGGTAATTCAAAACAAAGAGGAACACAAGAAAATCCTGTTCTTAGGCTGAGAAACAGCTGCTTTCACTGTTAAGGTTGTCTTATCTTTTCAGTTTTCTTAAAATGGCAATGCAGTGAGTATTTGATATTGGGTTGCAACCAATCACAAAACCCACCATGCAACTTCATTGAAACAAGCATATATTCAGACCAGTAACACTGTAGCATGAGAAACTGAATTTATGTATCTTCCTCCAAAGCCGTGCATGAGACTAAAAAACGCTCATGGAATCTGGGGAACTCACAAATTTCCAAAACAAGTAAAAAGCCCAGGTGAATACTTCTAAATTCCCCCAGAAATCTCTAAAAAAAAAGTCATCATTCTATCTGGTGGAAGATAATTTGGTCGAGTAACAGATTTTTTCTCAAAATGTGCAGGCAATAGCTTGATAAAAAGTGTGAGTTAATGATAAAATATCTTTTTTCCTAAACCCTGGAATTACAGTGAGTCAGTCTCTGGCAACATCCCCATTGGTTCCACTGCTTTATTATTTGCCTTATATCCTGAGGTAGTCTTTATCCTGCACACTGTAGCAAATAATAAAACCCCAAGTACAGACAAGTGAAAATAGCCAAGATTTTAACGCACAAATTAAGGGCATGGTGAGTTAAACAGCTGGAGATACCTTTGTTAACGGATTCATCTTCTTTTGTTTTGGCTTATAAATCGATCTTCCAGCTCATCTGTCAGATTTCAAGCAATCAAACCAAACATGCTCTTAAAAAAGAAAACAGCACTAAGTCTAAGCACTACTGTTGTTAAAGAATTCCAGTAAATGCTGTCCAGAAATCCCATTTGGCTGCCTCAGCTGTCCAAGAATATTTTTAATGGGGAAAGAGGAACCTTTTATAAGAACACTCTTTTTTTTTTTTTTTTAAATGTGGCAGTCCATCTGGTCGACAAACCAATCCAGAGAGAAAAGGCTCTCGAGTGAATAGCCTGACTGAGACCTGGGAATTGACAGTCCTTAGATTCATTCTTTTTCCAGCTCCCCATCAAAGCCATACTGGGTAATTTTGGTAGCCATCATTATGTGGCTCCCTACCCTTAAAACGAGAATATACATCCATGTCAAAAAATTCTGCCTAATTTATTCTAATACTGCACTTTTGAAAAGCATTGGATTAAAGCAGAACTTAACAAAGAGTGAAGAAATGATTTAATCCCCTTTTTTACTGCTGTCCTTCAAATTAAAGGCCTCTGCCACTCCCTGTGAAGGTCAGATATATTACGCTTCATGAAGAAACACACTTTCCCTTGTTATGCTTTTCTTTCACTGGTAATTACTACTGTAAATCTGTTTAACTGCTGTTGAAATAATAGCTTCTTGTTATTGTTCTGACATTCTGCTGCCAAATCTATTCAGACTGTTGTAGTAAGAGGTTTCTCATCTGACAGAGCAGTCAGAAACAAGTGGAGATTCAACTGGGTGTTACATATTAGAGAGAAAAAACTCCTTAGTATACATGTAGCTGGTACACTTTATGGAAAGAGAAAACTAAAACAAGTAGGGAAGTTAACTTTTTCTTACCTTATGTCCTTGCATGCCAATGTTTCAAGCTTTTTCCAATTTTCAGGTATATGCTAATTAAAAAGTAATAAATCTGCCAGAAATCTGATCGTTGTCTCCATTGCAGAGGCCAGGGGGAATCAGAATTCTCTTGCAGCCCTCTTCTTTTTAAGTTTCAACAGCATTTGATCCCATAACCTTTTATTTTTTCTTCCTTCTAAACTTGAAATATTATTTTGAGAAAAACTAAAAGATAGAAGGCAGGATAACAGCATGAAGACTGCCAAGAGGGTGCTTTATTTTTGCTTGCTCTTGCAAGCATGATACCTAATCTCTTATTACAAAGAAAGAATCTCAATTCAGTATAATCATAATTCTGTATGCTCAACAGCATTAACTTTCATTCAAGGCACTGGAAGACATTTTGGAATTTATGTCAGCAAAGCAGAAATAAGGGGATTGCAGTAGTTATAAATAAAAGACCTGAATAAGGTTTCCTGTCGATTTCACTTTCTGTACAGAATAGTTAATCTTCCTTTCTCTGTGGTACTTTTACGTGTCATAAGAAACTACTTTAAACATCTGCTGAATAATCTGGCTGATACACTTCTTGCCATAAAGACAAAACTAGGAAATCAGTAACATGCTAGATGCTTTGCCAG
Organism: Melopsittacus undulatus; assembly: GCF_012275295.1. Lineage (NCBI taxonomy): Eukaryota > Metazoa > Chordata > Aves > Psittaciformes > Psittaculidae > Melopsittacus > Melopsittacus undulatus. The sequence goes on from NC_047530.1 coordinate 9,694,110, forward strand.
TGGCTTGGCAGGAAGTCCACCTTTTCTTGCATGTTTAGTGTTCTGTCAGAATAGTAATGTTAGATGTTACTGGGGTGGGGTGTAGGGGGTGTGGGTGTCTGTCTGTCCATCTGTCTGTGAGTAAGCAGGTGGAAAGAGAAGTGAGGAAGCAAGTTCTCTATATCCAGGAGTAACTGTCTGCTAGAATGGTTTCCATGTTTGATGGAACCATACCATCAAGCCTTCCATGCAGTAGTTTAAACATTCCTGAGAGGCACGGAGAAGCAGTCAGCATACACATCTGTGCCAAAGTACAGGTGGTCAAGAGCTCATCCACCACCTGTATATGCTGAGCAAGTGGATGTGCTTCTAAGACCTCACTCAGTTTGCAGACAGAGGTTAGATACCTGGATAAGATATAATTAATCCTGTTATTTCACTGAATTTAAAATTTGACTTCTGCAACTGTTAAACAAGGAGGATAATCTGAGAAAATGTGACCCATGTTATTTCCTTTCAAATGTGTATTGCTTTTTATTCATAGCTATTATAAGATTAACATTAAAAATTACCTCTGAAAAAGTCTTTACAATAGTTTATGGAGATTAATTTTCCTATTTAGGTAAGTCCAGACATTTACAAGAACAATCACTTAAATAAAAATAGAATATAAAGCCTATGTTTAAAACATGGCCTTTATTAATGCTGTCTAGCAAGCTCCATATTTATCTTACATTGAAATAGTTCTGCTTTGCTTAAGAAAAGACAGAAAAAGTGCATTTACAAGAGTACTTTTCCTTTAATTTTCTGCGAAAATGGAAGAAATTGGAATCACAAGTTGACAAATGTTGTAAAATGAAATTTCAAGAAACATCAATTTTAGTAATGCTACGCCATCACTAGTGTTTCGTTCTGACCTTCTGCCATGTGAACCAGAATATCCCAATATACAGTCTAGAGCATCTATGTTATTACTCTACAACATATTTAACACAGAAAAAGGGGTTAAGAACCCCTTTCAATGTACAAACATGAATAAAAAAATTGATAAAAAATCACTTTATACATAATGTATATGCAAAGTGTTTTAAATACATGGGTTTGGAAGAGTTATTTACAAACTTTCTATCTGTGGGACAATCCACAGACAAAGCATACACAGTTGCTTTACTTTATTGTTGCATCTCAACTTTGGGAGATGCAAATCCATTCGGCAGTACAGCAAACATAAGAACTTGTGACAAAGTATCTTAAGGGCAACCCAATAAATTTTGTTCCTCAAAACAACGTAAGTACTAGGACTGCCAAAGTTTCCAAATAAAGTCATAGTTTTACCCAGATGCCTGCAGACAGATCTATGTTGTGAAGGCTCCATTAACAGACCCATTTGAAATACAGGCATGGCTACTGGATAAAACATCCTTAAAAGCCATAACTGATATGTATGTTTTATCGAAAGAGTGAAGTAACCTAGAATTTTTTTTCCAATTTTATTAATATTTTAAAAAATACATAAAAATACAACATCCAATGTCTGAATAAATATATTTAACAAGTTGCAAGATACCTTATTTTACACAAAAATTTCAGCTTTAGAAATCTTGTTAAATAACTTCACTGTTGTTATATATTTCATTTTTCGTCTTTTTGTAACAAAATAAAAACTCTGAAATTACATAGAAAAAAGACAAAATATTTTTGTCAAGGGATAAGATAGTCCACTGAAAACCTATTCACAATTCCACTGTAAACATTAATAAACATTAAAATATTTGCATAATTGTGTGCTCAAAAATCCTATAAAAAGTGGAAGACTTATTACAACTGTAGTTTTCAGTCAACTACACTTCCTTTCACAATTTATTTTGTCCCATTTACACCTTTAAAACTGGGCACATTGCTGAACACGTACTTTGGCAGTTCTGTATAGCAAGTGCTTCCACAAAAAGGAACTACTTACCAAGAGTTAACGTACAGCTCGGCAAAAGTGCAGCAGTTACTCAATTCTTTTTGATAATACTCTGATGTCTGCTTGGTGCACTTGCTTTTCTAAGAGCTCCCTAGAACACCTGAATGCTTCACTGGACATAACTTTTCAAATTTGATAAGTGCCCTTTCTCTGCATTAATAAGAACAAAACAAAACCAAACACAATGACAAGCATGTCACGTTGTGCCTACAGACCTTCAATTACCAATGAGCTTAACTTCTCTGAACAGTAAATTAAACAAAAGAAGAGGGTAGGAGGGAAGAACAGGTACAGTCCCAGCAGTGGAAGTGTGTACAGAATATACTTGGCAATGTCAAAGCAGTTGAGTGCTTTCTGTGGTTGTATTTAAGGATTTACGTCCATGCCAGCAAGATGCTGGCAAGCAGAGAAATGCGCATCACCTGCATTCTACAGCAAGCACATTCTGCGGAGGAGAAGATGACGATGGACTCATTCCAGTGTCTGATGAAGCAGACGACATTGATGCTCCTGTATGTGACACTGAATATATAGAACAACAGATCAGCATCAGGTTATCAAAGTACAGATCAGAATGAAGGTTTCTTTGCTTATCAGGTTGTTTAATAGATCTCAAAGTAGTAGCATGAACACAGGACACGGATGCAGATTTTTTGTCAAGTGCTTTCACTGCTATATTCACATAAACTGGATGAGTAAACGTCCCCTTGCTGCATCACCAGCCAATTGAAAAGATAAAGCAGATGAGTCATTACATGGATTAAAAACTCAGATCTAGCTTGCAGTAGGAAATCCAAGTTTCTAATACACTGTTAGAAAATAATCAAGGAATGCTCAATAGGTTCAAGTTCTGAAGACCCATAAATATTTTCTAAACACATATACAAACAGATGGTAACTTTTTTCCCCAAAAGATAACTCCCAAATAAACTGAAGTTGCTTTGAGTTATGTATTTTCAAGAAAATTAACTTCTCATAGGAATCATAAAGCAAATCTGAAAGTTACCTTCTCTGTCCTTCTTTTTTAATCGTTTTCTTCTCCTGTCTATGGTTGCTACTTCTGACTTCAAGGACATGTAGTATTTTCGTATTTCCTGTAGTTTTTCTTGTAAGAAGGAGATTCTTTCAGTGCTGCTCATATTGTCTAGTTCATCTTAAAAGTGGGAAGAAAAAATAGCTTCATGAGGTGATTTTACACAAATTAATAAAATCCTGATAGCAGACGTTACAGCAGCCTTCCAGTGCTTAAAGGGACTGACAAGAAATCAGGAAAGGGACTGACAAGAAATCAGGAGAGGGACTTTTTGTGAGCAAGTAGTGATAGGACAAGGGGAAACAGCTTTAAACTGAGAAAGGAGGAGATACAGATTAGATGTAAGGAAGAAGTTCTTTACCATGACAGTGGTGAGATAATGGAACAGGTTGCCCAGGGAAGCTGTGGCTGCCCCATCCCTGGCAGTGTTCAAAGCCAGGTTGGACGGGGCTTAAAACAACCGGGTCTAGTGAAAGGTGTCCCTGCTTTTGGCAGGGGGGTTGGATCTAGATGGTCTTTAAGGGCCCTTCCAACCCAAACTATTCTAGGTATGAAGAATCTTAAGGATCTACAAAATGCAGCTTAAAGTTTAACATACTTCCATAACCAGGCCATAAAAGTCCTGTACCTAACTTGGAGCCCCACACTTTCAGAACAAATTTTCTTATAAATTCCCTCTAATCAAGTCACTTAAAGAATTCTTACTGAGCTGAAAACTCCATTTGTATACTCTAGATGAAGCATTCTGGTGGTGATGTTTTTCTCTGTGTTTATCCTTCTCTCCATCTTTGATGTGAGGCGAAATGACTCTTGCAGGTGATCGAGAAATCTTCTGTGGTTTGGATGCATTTATGTGTTTTACAGGAGTACATTTACTTGAACTGTCTAGGACAGAAAGGTCTTCACTGTCACTACTTTGTCCTGCAGTAAGAGAAATGTACTTGGATTTAAAAGAACCCTTACGAACAACTTAGCATTTTAGAATTGTAGTTATAGTCACAAAAAATGATTAAAAAAAACCAAACTGTTCCTTCTGGCTTAGGAGATCCCAGAATGCACACAAGGAAAAACCATGAGATTGAATGTATAACCTTATAAAACACAAAAGGCACTGAACTCTCAAGTGCACCAATCCTTAATGCAGGAGAAGGCAAGGGCTGACCAGGCCTTTAGTGTTAAAGAGCAATAGTCTAAATTTTTACAGAAGTAAAAAGCAGCTTATTAAAATAAGAATATTAGAGCACTGATAAACTACGTTTAAGTCACATGTTTTGGTGTTATAATACTAGAATCCCCTTTTCAAAGATCAAAACTGAATTAATATAAGTAGGTAGCCCATGACTACATATGTCTACCAAATTGCTTTGCACATCTAAAGGAACAGTTCTGAAACATGACTAAAAGCATAAATGCTTTAATATGTAACAGAAAATTTTAAGCTAATATATGCAAATATTTTAGACTGCCACAGTAATTACAGTTTTACACAGGCATATCAAAAATATCTGAACATTGTATGTCAGAATTCAGATTTCAGTCTGGTATTTAAAAATTGTAACAATACTGCCACAGGGCCTAAATATATTGACTCATTCAATACAATCATCATCAGAAATGTGCTACAGAAATGCAAAAATCAAAATTTTTATAGTAAATTAAAAAATAAGTCTCATAACTGAGATAAACACACACAATATTTCTTTTGCCGAGAAGTTATTCTTTAGCATCAAGAATTTTTTCTGTACTTCATAGATGCATCTTTTTCCCCATGAGAAACACCTACTGTAATACTTTGAAGGAGATGTTCCTACTCAGAACAAGATCCCTTCTGACAAATTCATAACCAACCCAATTATTGCACCCTTTCAGTACTTAAAAGGTGCCTATAAGAAATACAAAGAGATACATTTTAGATGGCCTCATGTGACAGGACATGGGTAATGGTTTTAAACTAGAATAGGTGAGATTCAGGCTTGATGAGAGTTAAAAATAATTTAGAATGAAGGTGGTAAAATTCTAGCACAGGCTGCCCAGAGGGGTGGCAGATGTCACCATCCCTGAAGACATTCAAGACCAGGCTGGATGTGAGCTGATTTAGTTGAGGATGTCACTGCTCACTGCAGGGGGGTTGGACTAGATGAACTCTGAAGGTCCCTTCCATCCAAAACTATTTGATGATTCTATATAAAAACGACTGTAATGCTAAATACTTAGTAGCTGCTAATATACTTGTTATTACAAGCTCCTCCTAAGCAATTAAAAATAACCAAGAGATCTCCAAGGAACACTGCTACTGCAGAGCTGCTAAGTTCTTTCCAGTTAACAGCCAATAATCATGCACCTCAATAATATTAATGAATAATCACGAATAATAATTAAAAACCCTGACAAGGAAGTCCCACCCAATAGAAATAATGAGTAACAGTGAGAACAGTGTGCCCTTATGCATGCTGACAGGGCAGCATAACCTCCCACCCTCAAATGTACCTGTTCCATTCTTTTCATTTTTGGCTGCAGCACTTGTTCGCTTTGGGGTACGCTTTTGTTTTTTTGCCAGTGTTCCACTATTGCTATCACTGGGTCTTTTTTGACCTAAATGAGAAAATAAACAAAGACGACACCTCAAATATCTCTGCTACTTGTAAACTCTTTTCATATAAGCAACAAATAAATTTAAAACCAGAAGACAAAATAAACAGCCAACTTTTAGTAAAACCAGTCTTAAAATTACTTCAGAAATCATTAGAGCAGAGATTGACTGTTGACAGGAATGCTAACCTTTCTCTCCAATCTCTCTTTCTTGCACAGATAGACTACAGGTGCTTGATGTAGTACTGGCTTCAAATCCATTAGCAGACTCGCTTTCACAGAGACCTTCTTGAGACTCTTCCACCACACTGTCGACTTCAATCGTCATGTCACTTTCGCTCTTGATACTGCGCGATTCATCCTGGGTAAGCGTAAGAGGGGAGATCACTGAAAAGCTTGACTGGATGGCAGCAGGTAAGGCAGCTAGATTAGGATTTGAAGCATTAGGATCTGGCTTTTCTGGTATGATGTCCTCACTACTGCTCTTCTCCTTTTCATCCAAGTCATCCAAGTCTACTTCATGGCACAGCAATGTTTCAGGACCAATATGAGGCATTGCATCATCCTCATCTTTTAAGGGAACATTCTCATTTTCTTCAGAAGGACATTCAGAGATGTCATTTCTCAGCTCTTGAGTGTGCTCAACTGATTCTGCCACCAGGGATGGCATTTCCTCATTCTCTGTTCTGAGGGACTCTTCAGCATTCAGCCCTCTACATTCTTCTGCTCCAGTACATTCATTGGTCCTCTCTTCAGATACAATATTTGGCACTTCCATCTCACTCTGTCGTCGATTTCTCTTTTCAGGTGATGCCTGTTCTAAAGTTTTCCTTTTCAATAGCTTCTTATCTTTTGTAGAAGGTTCCGTTTCACTTTCAGTAGTGCTGGAAATTTCTTTACAGTCCAAGGAAGTCATGTCTAATCTTTCAGGTTCTGCAAGAGATTCATTTGCAACCTCTTCTTGGCTTCCTGGTGAAATTTTGGCATTCTCTAAAGGCTCTTTTGTCTTGCTCCTTCTCCCTTTATTTTTAGGTGATTTTTCAGCCTCTCTTTTGATTTCTTCTATTTGTTCTGTTTTATTTCCAAAAGTCTGAACAATTTGTTCACTTTCTTCAACTTCCAGTTTCAGTGTTTCTAGTGGCTGTACTTGAGTCCTGTCATTTTCTTTCAGTGCATGAGGAATCTTTGGGTTTTCTTCATCTAGCTTCTCATCATGTAGCTTTTCACTTTTATCCAGTTCTGAAGTGTCTGGAGAAAATTCTTCATTCGAATTCTTTTCAGATGATTCATCTGCTTCACTATCAGAAGAGCCAGACTCTACAAATTTAAAGAAAGAAGGAAACAGCACCTTAAATCATCAATTACAACAGAATTTCCTTTTTCAACCACACAAAAACCTTCTGCCCAGTAATTTGCCACATTAACATCAGTTTAGAATACACAGTTTCAAACTTAAAGTCCTGCATAATTCAATGCACTTCTTAGAGTTCTTATTTTTACTCAACATTTCTATGAAACTACAATGGTAGTGGTGCTATCTGTGCTCAAGATGCATCTGGATGACACTCTTAGTCTTAGTTTTAGGTAGTCCTGCAAGGAGTAGGAAGTTGGACTTGATTATGAGTCCCTTCCAGCTTGAGGTATTTTGTGATTCTTCTGCTATTTCTCCCAGACAAGCTGATATAAACAAATTACAGTTCATAATAGAAAAAACACATTCCCATAATCTGGTATCTATAGAATCATAGAATAGTTAGGGTTGGAAAGGACCTTAAGATCATCTAGTTCCAACCCCCCTGCCATGGGCAGAGACACCTCACACTAAACTGTATCACCCAAGGCTTCATCCAAGCTGGCCTTGAACATTGCCAGGGATGGAGCATTCACTACCTCCCTGGGCAACCCATTCCAGTGCCTCACCACCCTTACAGTAAAGAACTTCTTCCTTATATCTAATCTAAACCTCTGCTGTTTAAGTTTGAAGCTGTTACTGCTTGTCCTATCACTACAGTCCCTAATGAATAGTCCCTCACCAGCATCCCTGTAGGCCCCCTTCAGATACTGGAAGGCTGCTATGAAGTCTCCATGCAGCCTTCTCCAGGTTCCCCAGCCTGAACAGCCCCGACTTTCTCAGCCTGTCTTCATACGGGAGGTGCTCCAGTCCCCTGATCATCCTCGTGGCCCTCCTCTGCCTGCCCCACCTGACATTACAAAGCAAAAACCCTGACACTTCTTCCCTCCATGCGCCCCCAAACAGGAAAAAACCAAATCCTTCGACACCACAATATGGACATTTCACTGTTATATTATTGTATAAATCTATTGTATGCACCATACGCAGAGAAAGCATATTTACATTATCAGATTATTCAGGGATCTGTGCTGAAAGCAGACAGTGGTTTCACTTCAGTTCTTTTTCACAGAGACTTAGAAATACCAAAATATTGCTGCCTTTTGTATATAATTAACAACTTAGGGTGCATGATTTAGTACTGGGGTTGAGGATTTAATTACTACAATGAAGACTATCATTATACTACTAGAGTTGGTCTGCTTATGATTAGGACTGAAAGGCTCTAACTAAAGAATATGGAATTACTTGCACAGTCATTTCCATGCCATAGCTCTTCAGTGAGCAAACTGTACTCCTCAGCAATGTCAGCTCAACTATTTCCTCAATAAAGTTCACAGGGAGGAAAAAAAATCAACAACAAAAAGGTAAAAATCAAACTTCTCTTCAAAAAAGTACTGAAAAACCTCAAAAGCCTAAGTGCTCACTGTTTGAGTCTCTACCAGAATCAAACATTCCTGCGCTTGTTTCATCTGCCTGTGAGGTGTTGCTAAAAATCTAAAGTATTCATTTTTATAGAGTAAAACTTGCACCAATTTTTTTCCATTCTATTGCTTGTACACTGACTGGATAAGTAGGATTTTAAACCTGCTGACAGCACTGTGTTCTCTGAAGTTGTCCTGTTAATGCACTGCATGACATCACTCTTTACATGCACTTCCATGCCAGAACATGAGTGCACCAGATGTACCTTCTGTTCCATTTGGTAATGGTGAGGAATCTGACAAGTTGTTCCGTGCACTTCTGGCTCCTGATTTACCTTCACTAGTAGGCGTTTTGGATAAACTGCAGGACATGTTGGATGGAAGAGTAGATTTCAGAGGGGGTCGCCCACGCTTTGATTTTTGTTTCTCCTCATCCTTCTTCTCATCCTTCTCACTGTCTTCTTTATTCTGAGGGGAAAACAGTGAATGCTTATTAATGTTTCACTGCTGATCATCAAAAACTTTTGCTCTACACTTCTATCAAAAAATAGTTTGTGGACTGAATAACTTTTTTGAGAAATAAGGAATTGTGATAGTGCTGTACTACAAAAAAACTTATTGAAATAACTATTACTTTTGTTTTTTTCTTCTGCTTTCTCTTTGGTCCTCCTTTGTCCACAGGCCAGATAATCCGATCAGCTTTCACCCATTCATCGTACCTAAAAGTGAGTAACAACACACTGTTATTATCACTAAATAATAAAAATTTGTTTGCAATATGGGGATTAAAAAGACTGAGTTACAGAAAATATTTATTAAAGAGAGCTAGGAAAGTAGAGCATATATTTACAAATGCACACAGTATCTGGCATTACAAAGATTAATTATGTTTCTAGCCCACAAAAGATTTATGAGATGGGGGAATGGAGATGCAAACTTCCCTGTCTCTTGCTAGCAAGGCACTGGAAACCAGGAGGACTGCATCAGCTACAGTTTTGTTAATTATTTCACATCTTAGAAAAAGCCATTCTCACCATGATAGTAAAATGCTGTTGATTTTTTGTTTTTAAAATTTTTTTAAATTATAGCAACAAACTGCATGAGATTCTGACAAGCATAAATGTACTGCTAGTTCTCCTTAGAATCTCCTGAGTTATTAAAAAGGTAAAGGGACACATGTAAGTAAATCCCCACACAAACTTTGTGTTGCCACATAAAGAAATTTGCTTAGTTTAATTAGAAATACATGGATTTGGAACATCTCAAGTTATATACCATAAGCGTTCTAGTTTCAAAAATTCATTTAGTGATATTTTTGTCTACATACTAAACAACACTTAAGAACAAGAGCAAAAAAGCTATTTCTGCAGCAGTACTAAATATAAAGCATGGGTGGCAAAATAAGCATTTTAAGATTCTGTAGCTCTTTGTAACAACCATTCTTTATACTCACAGTTAACATTCAAAACAAGATTAAATTGTGTTGCCAAAATTTCAGTGCATGATGAACTTAACTGTAGAGGTCTTCACCATCATCAATGACTCTCTTAAATAAAGTCCAGCAGTGCAAACAGTAGCTGACACAGTAAATTACAGGGATGCTCCTGTAAGGAGTGAGTATTACTCACTTTAAGCCAGATGAAAACTTTGAAATCTCAGAATATACTTCCTTGTACGTTTCCATGTTGTAGTGTCATACCATGAAAAAAATTACTAACACTGAAACGTGTAATACAGTCAGATCCTGTTACCATGTTGATAGTTCCATTCAGAGCCAAGTCACTGATCATCTTTTTGTTCTTAGAACAAAAATTCTTTTGTAAATAATCCATTTAACAAATGAAGAAATGAAAGGCAATTGTTATCCTCACCTTACATTCCAACCATAGTAGTGAACTAAATATAAAACTTCCCCATCATCAATTTCTGTGCTTTTAATACTGGCTTCATAGATTTTTTGAGTCTTTCCACGTCCATATTTTACTTTCACTTTGGTTCCAGTCAGGCAGGGTTCTGCATCTTCCTCATCTTCTTCACCTTCTGATTCTCCTTTGTTCTCAATTTCCTCCCTGCAGTAAAGTATATTTAAAATGCCCACTAATTAGAGACAATGTTTCAACATTTAACTAGCGTAGCCAAGCTACTACAAAAGAAAAAGGCTGCAAGAAAAAATGTTTTCGTCTTCTCTGTCCTGCACTGCCTCTGAAGTTAGCTTGGACATAGCTTCTCACATCAAGAACAGGACTTTGAGAAAACAGAAGTGCCAAAAATACCCAGAAAAAAATATAATATAAACAATTTATTATGTGTACAACTACCTCAGAACTTAAAAAGTATTTTTAAATTAATATTTTGATAATGCAGAAAGAGGAATAAGTTAACTCAGTGTCTGACTCCTAAATAAGACAGGAAGAACTGATTTTGGCATGTTATTTAAAAGGAAAAATTCTCTCCTACAGTTTGCTTAATAGGCTACAGTTTACTAACAGTCTGCATAAGCTTGAATTGCCATCATAGTGATCCTCTCACAGATGCACCATTCCAATGAGAAAAGTTGATTATAACAGGTTTAACAAAGATTAAAAGTGACTACACACATCTTATTGGCTACGTCTACCTCTTATTATAGCTATATCTGATATTTAAACATTCTACCTAAACATATTTTCAAGAATCATAATCTATCCTATTTTTACCTATACTTCTCTCCTTTTTTTAAGGTGAATTTAGCATAATGTAAAAGTTAAACTACAAAAGAAGTCACCAAAAAAGAAAATAGTGAAAAAGACTATAGGTTTCCTTTTGATGAAATATATTCATTAGCCTTCAACAGCAACTCTTTTGCTGTGGCAAACAATTAAAAGAAAGAGGACAATCACCACCCTCATCGCTTAAAAGAAAAAAATCTTTGGTGCCCATGTCACCTGATATCCATCCTCCTGTGACCTCCTGCACACCAAACACTGCACCTTCATTTGAGGCATTTCCACATGCTATGAGGCACTTTAAGATTATCTTTTTTGGACTACACAGAGACCCTTTCTTTAAAATAACCGTGTGTTTTTCCTACTCCTCAAAGCTCTTTAGAAGAAAACATACAATACCCCTATCATGCTTCATTCAGCATTAACTTGTGTCCAAACCACCTAGCCACAAGGACAAGAAAAACAAGGTAGAAAAGCCAGTTTAAGCTGGTAAGACACTGCCCCTGACCACAGCCAAAGTTAGCTAAGAGGTCTACTCTGGTAATTAATTACTCACCTGGTCACACTCGTTTGTAACCGTGACTATATATCCAATTCAACTTGTCAAGCTTAGTCTTTGGATGCTAATTTTCTTTTGCCCTTCCATGTCTCTCTATTCTCCTCTTCAGCCTACCTGTGTGTTTCATACAAACTCCCCCTTTCCTTTTCCTTTATTAGCTGATCCCCCGCTTGCCTGCCTACAATACATCAAGTAACAAAACCAAGCACCCTATAGGTTCACCAGCCATCACTAAACACTTTAACAAAAGCATAGAAGAACGTTTCTCTTTTCCATTTGCATTTCAACTGCCCAGACAAGTCTGTCCAAACAGTCGCTCACTATCCATACAGCCCCTGACAGATACAGCCTGGTCTACTCTCTGTAAGTACAACTGTGACAAAACACGAACACATCCTTGGCAAGACCTTCACGAAAATGAAAGGCTGCTGTCTACCAGAAAAAGATGCTTCCATAAAGCACAGCACATTTACAAGCTTGAAATAAAATTTTCCTTTTCCTGTGTGAATGCTGAGTGAATAGGTCCCCAATTTCCACGTTTTAGTTGTGTATACTCCTGCTTGAGGTATGGCTCAATCACAACACAGGCATATACGTGAGAAGGTGACACAAGTTAATGTTTACCTCTCCCTCTGCCTCTCTTCCTCTTCATCTGACTCTTTGTCAGAATCCTCCTGTTTTTTATTTTTTTTCTCTTTTTGCTTTGGCGTACTTTTTCTCCCTAGTGGAGTTTCATTTTCTTTCTTCTCTGCATTCTCAGGCATTTCCTCTAGATCTTTATTTTCCTTGTTACCGTCTTTTAATTTGTCCTGTGTTTTATCCTCTTCACTTTCTTTTTTAGCTGGGGTTGCATCACGAGTAAGTCTTCTTCGTCCCTAGAACAGAAATAAGAACAGTTTAATGACTCTTGTCAACTGTTCTCTGTACAGTCCAAACCACAGTGAAGAGGGAAATAATATTCCTGTATGGAAGAAAAGCTGGAGATAACAGCGAAAATAAAAATACTCTAAAATCTTAAGATAACAGCTTGAAGTCTTGTTATCTTGGGGGAGGGAACAACAAAAAAACCCAAGAAGCCAAACAAAAAAAACCCAAATAACAAAACAAAGCCAAACACCTCCCCCCCCCCCAAAACCCTAACAACAAAAAAACCCAAAAAACCCCAACCCAAGAAACAAACACCCCAGAAACAAAACCAAACCAGAATCACTCCAAAATAAAGCCATTCTGCTTCATTTAGAATAAAGATGAAATTCTGATTACCTTCTAGAGGATTTCAGAACATTTGTAAGGTCTGTTGTCCTGATAGAAAGGAACAAAATGCCTTGCTCAACTACAGCAATAGCTTTAAAGTGCTTGTAGTGGATTTGATGATGCTTGAGAGGCATCTTCGTTCCTGACAGCAAACTGCTAACAATTGCTGTCTTGGGCTATCTGCAACTACCTCTTGCAGATCTAGTACAGGATTATCATTTTGGTATTAAAAGTATCTTGACAGGATCATTCCTTTGCAAAAAGAACATTTAAAACACATTATGAATGCAAAATTAATTATCTGGAGGCCATCCAAAGACAATAGTAATGGAGGTACTGTGATAATTAAAATTCACAGTAGCATAATGGCAAACACTTCAAATACTTTGGAAAAATAATAATTCATAAATAGATAGCTGGTGACTGGATTAATAAAGCAATAAGATACATGACCAATATCTATTTAGCAACAAATTAACACAGCTAGCTGATAATAAAAAGGGCAAAAAAATTCTTCTAGTTTATCCACTCACCAGTTTTCTTCCACTTTAATAAAAAGAAAAAAGTAACAAAGCACCACACAAAAAAAGCCCAAAAAAACCCTCAAAAAAACCCCAAAACAACCCACTCTAAAACCCAAACAACAAAAACTAACAACAAAACTAATGTCATGCCAGGAGGTTCATTAAGGCTGACACAGCTTCAAAAAACCACTTGCAGTTAGATAGAAATGTAAAGCATAATACATAGTCTAAATACAAGTTTAAATTTCTCTTTTCATCTATTAATTTAAAAGGCCATAAACTTCCTTGAAAAGCTGGTTAGCCAGAAGTACTTTAATCAAATTACACTTCAGTTAACAGAATCCCTTACAACTTGAAAATAGCAATTCCTGTCCCTCAGCAATCATGCTCTGTTAAAGAACATAAAATGTCCTTTTAACAGAATTAACAGAAGCGCTACAGCATCATATTCAAGTACCTCAAAAGTACTCTTGTATTCTCCATCAGGTTCAGTATCCACTAGTTGATGGGTCACTGATCTTATCTATGTAACTACTGTTACCACCCTCACCTCTACAGCACTCAGGGATGAAGGAAGACAAAATATAAAGTGCTCCTCCCTCTACTTTGCCTACATACTGTAAAATTGTAGTGTTTATTAAAAAGAGAGATACTGTGATAAAAACCAACTCAGAGAAATGAGTCTTCCTTTGATTCTTAAAGCTGTAGTAGTCCCTTAATATTCTTGCTTCTTGCTGGTAAGGTCCAGATTCCGTGTGCCTGCAGAAATTCCCACTCACAACCAAAACTGCCCTGCTGAGTTTCACAGGCTGATATTCTGACAATATCCAGCCCTCAGTAGCTCTTCAAGCTATCCCTGAATTGAAACATGTCTGACATTCAACACAGTCTGAGCAAATCCCACGGATGGCTTAGAGTACGAAGAAATAAACAAAACTGATCTATTCACAGGCAGAACATAATTAACCACTAACACCAACTCAGTGTTCACAGAACCCTGTCCTATGCCTGTACAAGTATGCCAATTCAAACATATAATCACTCCACAAGGGAAAACTCATTATGTAAACTGTTCACTATACAAAGGTATTTTGTTAAGTACTAAGTAGAAACCAATTCAAGCCACCTACCCTTGGGGATCTTAGTTCTGGTTCTTCTTTTTCACTTTCAGTGCTGGAATAATTTTCTTCTGCTTCTTTTTTAACTTCTGTTGGGGGCATTTTTTGTTCCTCCTTCACACTTTCCTCCACTGGTTCCATATGTTTCTGTATGTTTTCTACTACTTTTGGTTCATTGTGATGGATGGTCCTAAACTGAATGTTTGCAGAACGGCAATACTCTTCAAAACCATAAAGATACCTATATATGCAAACAAAGTTTCATTTATATTTCTCTTTATTGAAGTGCATAAAAGCTATTTTCCTGCTCAGAGAAAAGGAAAAGAAGCAGTAACTTGGGGTGGGGGAGGGGTTAATAGTGGGGAGGACAGAACAATCCCAACAAAACCAAGCAACCCAACAAAAAACAACAAAAACCCCTCAAGCCCAAATAAACAAAATAAAAAGCCAGAGAAGATTTTGAGAAGAAACTATTATGCACACAAATCAAATGGTGAGAAAGAATCCACACAGGTGCTTCCCACAAATTTAATTTCATCCCCATCCAATTAAGAGTTCATTACAGTAAAGCCTAAGAACACGTACGCTGTTCTGCAAATGCGTAATGACAGCTAAAATCAGCCTAGTATTAGAATATGGGCATACAAACAAGTTACCACATGGTAACAAACTGCCATGCATCAGCTTGTTTTCTGGTAATTGCCTGTGTGCACACTCTAATCCAGTTATAAGTGAGAGAAATACGAGTTAGCTTATTCCCAAAGGAATAAATATGCAAGTTACAACACACTATCATGTGTCCATACAACATAATTATTTCTACTGTAACAGCAACCCAGTACATATTTGCCAATTACTCTTTTTACGATATTCTTCTCTCTAAAATACAGACCTTAAATACGTGCCCACACTGCAGACAGTCTGAATATTTTCATCTTCATCAACTTTTAACATGAGTCATTAGTCATCCCTATTTAATCAGCCAAATTTCCTTAGGTTCGACTCAAGAGAACCTCATTCTTCCCTTTTACTCAAAAAGCCCAATTGTTTCTTGTCAAACTTCCAGGAGGATAAATAATAAAAATAATTTTTATTTAGAAAAGGTTTCCATTTCAAAAGTTAAAACACAACTGAAAACCAGGGGTCAGAATAAAAGAATTTATGCATTTATTCATTACAGCGATTTTACTACTTCATCTTGTCACATCCACCACAGCAACGTAAACTAAACTGCCCTAAAGCCATTATTCTACAGATTCCACAAAGATGGTATTTAAATATGCAGTCTGAAACATATCTATCTCTATCAATGTTTTTCAGGAAGCTAAAGAAACTGGTGTAAAATTCTCACTGCATGCAGCATCTACAAAATTTGAATTTGCCAAAGCTTTTTTTTTTTTAATAATTTCATTGTTGTACTCTAGAATAACATCATCACATGCTGAAAGTGAATGCTTCTTGATAAGGAAATTAGCAGAATTCTAGTGTATTAGAGCAACAGGAACTTATGCAGGCCTCCACCGTTTTAATCCTCAGTACTGGAAAATGCTCAGAACTGTTAAGTGAAGAATGAGAACTACAGTTTCACTAACCTATCTCAAATTGCTTGAATATTGCACATGCTACTAAAAAAAAACCACTCAGGAAAATTGTTTCCACGGTCATACAATATGAGAACTTACTTTCTATAAGCAGTTTTTACATTGTAGGAAGCAGCCGAGTTCAAAATAGGAATGCCAAGGTCCATATAAATTTGCTTCCATACAGCACCACTCTCAATCTTGGGGATGGGAAAAAAAAAAGGAAGAAAAAAAATGAAGTTTTCAGGTTTTCTTAACTGAGAACATTAAGGAATGTTACCTAACACAGCCACAAGCCACAGCCCTTAAGAATGAACAGAGATACATAGTTCAGGAAATGTTCAACACTTACATTGTCACACCCACCCTGCTGATATACCAGTCTAAAAAGTTGGAAGAGATTAAGGTCCTTGTAGCCCAGAACAGGTGGTTTATTGATAGGAGTACCTAAATAAAACAAAACCAGAAATAAGAATTTACCACAAAGAACAACAAACCACTTCTTCCATTCCATTTGGTTACTAATCTTTTTCTACATTTTAAAATCTGTATTTAATAATTCCAAGATAAAAGTCACAAGAAGTTAGTAGCTTCCAGTCAGGAATTAAGGCTTCACCTTCTTTTGAATGCATCACTTATTTCTGGGTGGTTGATTAGCACACTGGCACCAGCTGCCTCCTAACTGCGGTTTCTGGACCTCCTTTCAGATTTGTGCCATCAAACTGGCTGCATCCCACTGTCCCTCTCCTGAACGGGGAAAACAGCCAGAATTGCAGCAAGCTCCACAGAACACCTGATGAATGCTGTTATAGAGCAATGTGTGAAGAGATTAACTCAAAACACTGTGGTCTGAAAGGAATGAGGAAGCAGCAGCAATGCTGGATTAGGAAATGATATACACAGGCAAATTGTCAGACTGTGAAAAAGCACAAAGCCTTAAGAGGATGTGACTGTTTGGGACAGCTGTGGCAAAAAAAAGGACGAACTCAAATCGGATGAGTGGCAATGATGTAAAGAACAATGATTAACTGCAAAAGGAGAAAACAAAAGTGACTTGGGGCAAGTGGCTGCATATGTAGACAGTATTGCTCCCAGTAAGGAAGAATATCAGACCTCACACCCTGCTGCTTCTCATCTTCACTCAGTTATATTTGGAATCATTAAAATAATGTTATAGGACTCTGAGAACACTGTCACAATCACACAAATCAAAACATACATACTAAGAGAACCAAATGTAGAACAAATCCTGGGGGAAAAGAAATCTTAGCGGGGGGTGGGGGGGAATAAAAGAAATTAATGTACACAGGCAGTGGAAAAAACCCAGTCCTGAAAAAGTCCTGTACGTTGCTCTATCAACATACTAGCTTAAATGACAGTGTCTGGGCTGAGCCTTCAAATTTGGTGTACAAATGCTTTTTTCTTCTGTTTCTCTAAGTGCCTGTATGCACCACATGATCCCTACATGGTTTATAGTCTGAGACTGCTTAAGAAAGGGAGTGAGGAAGGAGAAAAACAGAAAAGACGGAAGAATCATGCTACAAGAAAGAAAACTGTGGATTAGTCCAGCAGCATAAGAGTATTTTTTTTTCCAAACAGACATAGACTCTTACTCCCCCAAGGCAGGTTATTCTCCAAGAAACACTGGTTATACACAGAAAGCCTCAAAATTATATTGGATGAACTCCAGTATATTTTCATACATATTTCAGTATCAGTTTATAAACCTGTGATAAGAACTGGCAATAGTGAATAGACTTGGAATTGTTCTTTTATGATCCTGTGGGCTAGCACACACCTCGCTGATAAGGATGCAGAGCCTCCTTTACAGAGGTAATGTGATTTCTCCCCCAGATTTTAAAATACAAGAAGAAAACTGGGGGAGGAGTAGGGGAAAATATTTATGCACTACATGCACTTTACATTTTACTCTTAGCTTGGTTACTTCAAATTCAGGTACATCAACATTTGCTGTACTAAATGCTGCTACAAAAATATAATTCAGGTAACTTTTGTCAAGGAAAAAGAAAGAAAAATAGAGTAAAAAGGCAACAGTTACACTTGTAATCAACCTCCACCAGTGTTATTGCTGGATTAACACAGTATTCAAATTGTAACAGCAAGTTCATGAATGGAATGAACAAATATACTGTAAAAGATAAAACTCCAGGTGGTTTTTTTTGGCCTTTTTTTTTTAAGCAGCAGGGGTGTGCAGAAAAGGAACAGAAAACCTTCCATTTTAGTCCAGTCTCATCAGAACTTCAGATGTGAATGGCTTATGCAGTAACAGTTCTCTCCAGTCAGCGGGTATATCCTGCTCTCTATACACAGAACATGCACTTGCAGTGCATACCTTAGACCAGGACTCTTTCAGTATAGTCTCACCTAATTCTGTAAAGACATATTTAAAATATGCTATTTTCTTGTTCTAGCTACAGGACAAAGTAACAATCTCTTAAGTTGTCTCTTCAGGCAAGTATCACTGCTACATCTGCATATGATTGAGATAGTTCTGCAAGGAGACTAAGATGACATAACTCCCATTCCCTGCTGGCTGAATTTCACCATTCATGAACAGCCTCCTTAGGTTCCAGTCTCAGACTAACAGCAGCAAAGTTCCCAGCCATGGCTGTCACAACAAGCAATCAACCAAGAGCTTATTTAACAGGGATTGTTAGCATAAAAAAGGTTTTGTGAAAGCAAAACAAAAACAAAACACCTCTGGAGGGATTTGTGTTTCCTCTGTGTGCTGTGCTTCAAAGTAGAAGTAGACCAGCCACATGTGAAAACAGGTGAAAGTGTTTCTCCTTGCACCAGACTAGCTGTTATTTTTTCATTGACATGAGAAATATGCTCATAATAATACCCATTACATTTAAAAGCTATTTTTAAAAGCCATTAAAGTAGGCTACAGATTAAATTATAAATAAATACAGTAATTGTTACCTCTGTCTTCCATAAACTTGTAAAGCTGTTGGAGGAAGTTGTCCCTCTCTTCAGGATCAAGCTCTTCCTCAGGCTGTGAAAACAAATGCAGTCATAATGAAAACATAAAATATACGAAGTAACAATTTATTTGTACAAAAGCCTAAGAGTGAGAGCTAAACCCAAATCACTTCCCATTTGGCCCTGCACCCAAATAATGGTGAAATATGCAGAAACCGAATTTTACTCCAGAGACTGAAGTGTGTACCTCGAGAAAAAGAAAATGCACATCAGGGAAAGCCTCAATCAATGACATAAAGAATGTAAGTATGACCCTAAAAATGAAAACACTAATACACTTTCCATACAGTTCTAAGCAGAACTTTTATGCATATTTATAAGACTGAAGCAGTTCACAGGAGCTCTAGGGGTTTTGGTTTGGGTTTTGTTTGTTTGGGGTTTTCTTGTTTAACTCATCCTCTTTACCCCAGCTCTAGCTAAGGTTGCAGAACACTTCTTTCTCCAGCCATTCCTGATACTCCACATAGTACTTTTATTTTTTATGATTTAGATTCCACTGCTTGATTTCAGCTCATATTTGGAAACACTTTTAGTGCTGCTTCTGTAATTTATTATTGTAATTTTTTTAGTTTTACCTTTCCAACCTAAAAGTCTTAAAGAGATTAACACGAACTTTATGGGAAGTAGCCCACAATGTGAAATATTTTTTTTTCTATTCATGTGGAAACCATGAAAACACAGTACATTTATTGGGGGTGGGAATGGAGAAAGAGAGATATAATGTCTACATATACTCCATGGATTTTTAAGACTCTAGCAGAGAGAGAGAGAAAAAAAAAAATCCCTGCAACACTTTACACATGCCACTTTCTTCCTGCCAGCCTGGCAATCATAGGGATTGCTGGTAAGGCAGTTTGCGCAGGAAAGACTGCAGCTGTCTTGAAGGAAAGACGTAACAGTATGTGTCAAAAGAATCTTATCATTCCATTATTAAAAATAACAGAAAAGTCACAAGCAGTTCCAGAAGGAAACCAGAATAGCAATTTCAATTTCAGTCATTTCTGCATTCTGTAAACTTTAAGCTTCAAGGCAGGAAGACAGGCAGTGAAATGTAAATGTATATGCTACTGTTGTGTTAACCAGAAAGCAATCTGCCCAGCATCAGAATGAATTTCAACCCTGCCTGCTTTAGTGAATGCTGAGCTTCGAAGCCCAGCAGGGCTAACCTGCAATCAGGTATAGACAATACCTGTTTCCTATTTTCCTATTTTTTTTGGGAAATAACTGGAGAAAATTAAATGAATCATCACAACATTGTACATCATCAGTAACCATTTGCTCATACTGCATTATAGGGATCAGATAAAGAGAAACAGTTATCTATAAGATTAGTATAACCTACTAGGTTAACAAATTAATCATTGCTATATAAACCACTTCTTTCTTCTCTCTAACTAGACTGCGAACCAACTTCAGGATAGAAAAGTTTCTACCATCTACTCTAATGTTTACCAATGAAAGGCAATACAATTTGAACTAAGCGAACTAAATATATCTATATAACAATAAACATCCTGAAATACTTCTGAATAGTTGAATTCAAACCATTTCTTTCGTATAGGCATAATGCCAAACCAGAACTATAGGTTAGAACTGCAGAAATGTAGGTTAAAAATAGCACTCTTGCAGACAGAATGCTGTTTCACTGATAACAAGTATTTTCAGCTTAAGAAAAGCAGAAAGGAAAGATGAAAAGCTGTTTTATATACTTATAGGACAGGGGCATAACGCCCAACTGCAATATTCATCCACTGTGTGAGACATCCTGAGTCCTGCACCTGCTTCTGTGTCGATGGTGTATGAGTTAGGTTGCCACCCCTTGACAGACAGAGCCTGAAAGGTGCCTGGCACCAATACCAGAGGAAATACCAAACCCTTCAGAGAGGTGATCTGAGTAAGATCTGAAAGTCTGACCAAGGAATAAATCACAGTTCAGCTATTTCAAAGTCTTTTTCTGCTACTGGCCAAAATGAGAAAGTCCAACCCTTCACTGATATGCCTATTACAACATTAAAAGATACATGAACTTTTATAAGTGGTAAATTTTTAATCCACGTTATCTATTCGTAACTGGACATAATGAATTCCTAGGAGTGTCTATGGCTCCGAGTTACAGTTTTATTTTAAATACTTCAAACATCACCTAAGATGCTGTATCAGCAACCTTAAATCTGCACCTGAAATAAAAAAAACCTGATACCACAATTTGTAATCACCAGCAGTGGGTGACAGAAGAACTAAAATTCCCAGTATCTGTTTCCAGCAGGCACTGGGTCAACACTGCTAGTTGCCAGAACTCACTTTCATCCTGACACATCCGTTTTAGGCTGGGCGTAAGTTAAGTTCACAGTGACAATTGCGCAGTCAGTTTCTTAGGAGTTCTGTCTCTCTGTTTCATTTTATTCTTATATAAGTGGTGCAAAAAAGAGAAACTGCAGTCAAAGATATGTCCGACTGCGAGGCAAAACAATATGCAATTTTTAAGTGGAAGGAGTTCAAAATGGAGACATTCCTGTTCTTCATCCAATACCCATAAGTAATGCAAGATGAGAAAATCTTTTTTGTCTCAGGGTGAGAGGCTGAACAAGAATCACCAGGATGCCCTTTTTTGCCCATAATTAAAAAGTTGAAACATTATGGGTTTGAGATTTTTTGCTTCTGACTAGCAGGTCACATCAATTAGAAAATACTGTAAGGAGTAAACAATAAAAATCAACAGCTACACAGGATCTCTGTATAAGGGAAATACTTCTTTCCCAGCGCTATTTCTTATTGCTTTCCAAGTAATACTGTGTTCAAGTAATTCGTAAAATTATTTTAAGAATAAGAACCAGTAAATAAGCACAGCATGAAACACACAGAAACTTGCAGAAAACTTGTCAATGGTTTTGCTTCATTTTGTTTCAAGCCAACTTCATTTACCATGAGTTTTCCTTCTGTCTTCAGCATTATTTCAAAGAGTATAGCTCTGTTATCCTGACTCATCATTTACTCTACAAAAGATGTTAAACCTTCTGTGGATGCTCACCTGTAGAGCTGAGTGGGAGCACTAAGGATGAAACAATTTCTTCTTCAAAACAAAGAATGAATTGCTACCTAGAAGCACATATACCATATACTCAAAATCAACATGAGGCAAAAGTACCAGGGATCTTTCTTTTATGTTATTAATAAACCGCCAATACCATAAACTCTTCTTTGAAATAAATACAAGCTAGGAGGAAGAACAATGTGTACAGGCTTTGGAGTTCAGAAGAGTACATGATCAAGACAAGCTGCCACAATTAGAGTTAATGTAATTTTGTTGCTTCAGAGTACTTAAATGTGTTTTCATCACTTGCACATTTGCTTTCTGATGCCAAGTTTGAATGCTAATTAAGGAAATGAAAAGAATTAAACCGACTGCAACAAGTTAACAGCTTTACACCATGTGGAGATTTAGAGTGATCTTAAAAATGTTAGTTTCTACCAACCAGGAATTCAACCATCTTCAACAATGACTCACTCTAGAGCTGTGCCTCAGTTTGCAAGTTCTTCATTCCTTTTGGAAGGAATATTCTGAGAATGACCAGTTAGCATAAAATTGTGAGCAAGAAAGTTTGTGTGAAGAACGTCTGTGCATGGTATGATGCAGGTCATAGTTCACAGTAGCCAAAATCACTCCAAATACATGTATGCATGAGAAGGATGATTAGTTAATCAATATTTAGCTAGGGTTTTTTTAAAGTTATTCTGCATATTACACATCACAGCTACTTGGGGTTTGTTTGTTTTTTAATATATGTAAATAAACCACTTGTTTCTGCATACCATTCTTCATTAACTTTGAAATTACTGTATTCCTGTATTTAACTTTTAGAGTCAGATTTTTCAATGTTATCTTAAAATACAGAGAGGTTACAAGAGAAATGGACAATTTGGGTATCATTTTATGTGGCCTCCCACAGTCACTTAAATATTTGAGAATAGATGACTACTGACCATTTGGAGGAATCTCAAGCTCCTAAAACACATCATGGATTTCATCCTCATGGACTCATCCCTCCTTTATGAACTTAGTGCAAAGAAAATATACAGTAATGACTTATTGTGAGAATCAAAATCTGTGCTTATCTGCAGAATAAGTACACTGAAAAATGCTTCTGGCACTTTCCCTGTTCAAAAACATAAAGGAACTCTGACCAATGTTTCTTGATGATGCTGTGGTGCAAGAATCCTAAAAATTTTAAATGAGTGCACACTATTAAACATAGTACACATACATATGTCAGGTGACTGCCAAAATGAAGACTAAGAAAATTCCTCTAAGCATACACCTTGAGGTGCTACAGCTCCTTTTACAATGAGAGTCACCCCCAGCTAGCTGGATAGTTTCCATTAATGTTTTTTGCATGTTTGATTAAGGGAGGGAAAAGTGAAAGAACAAGGAACTGTAATTAACGTGACACAGATAAACTGAAAGAGTCTCTCAAAGACAGTGTTATAACTAATTCTATAGGTAAGACAGAAATCCCTTTTTGATATTATTAAATGATATAATATTGAAACTTGCAAAATTCAAACTCTAAAGAACAAATGCCTTACTTTTATCTTACATGAATGTATTTATTCAGAACACATACTGAAGATGTATCTCAAATAACTGCATGTTAGATCTTGATTCTTTTAGAACCAGAATGGCCTACAGGGAGACTGAGAGGCAAAACCAAATGTTGCCTCCATGTTCCCTGGTAAAACTGGGAGTATTTGACTATGTAATCATGAGAAATGAATAAGTATGATTTTTTCCCTAACCGAACAACTTACAAAGAAGCAAATACAGTAGTATATATAATGCAAATTTTAATAAAAATCAGGTAATGTTCCGAAAGCTTCTATTTTTATACTGAGATATGCAGATGAGATTTTCTCTTTCCTTTTAGCTGCAGTGCATTGTTTGACTGCCAAATGTGCCCTCAAAACACAGTTAATTCTCTTGTTCTGACATGTTGGAAACTGGCTAAGAACCAAAAGCAATATTCAAATTTTTATCTGGATTCAAATTCATTGAGTGATTCTTTAAACTTTCATTTGATAAAGAATTTTTTTCTATAGTGCCTCTGGATTTTTTCACTTTTCAAGATGCAAGCAGTATCTATTCTGTTATTCAAACCTCACACTGTGAATGACAAGTAATCCTGAGTTGCCCCATGCACTGCAATTACTGTCAAAAATCCAACAGTCCGACCATGCTGAGCAAGTCGGTGTAGTACAATTTCCATTAACGTCAATGACAAGCAATTTCCACTGCATCCTCCTCTGTAGTCAACTTTGGACCACATGAGTCCATTACCACCACCATACTGGTTCCAACCCTTAGCTTATAAAAGCCAAACAAGAACAACTACATAAAACCTGGAAACCCTGTTGTACCAATTCTACTGTACTTTAAGATGTTACAAAAGGCAGCACAATTAGAAAGCCTATGTTAGAATCAAGTTACAGATTTTAACCCAGATACTGGAAAAATGGCAGGATCTATGGTAGATCTCTTTGCTCCATAATCGCTATTAAAGATCCTACTTCAGAAAAACAGGATCCTTTCCACTCCCAGAATTAGACTTTTCTGACTGAATTTATCTTCTCATTATATATTAAGTAGATCTGTGTCCATTTGATTGATTTAATGAAGGCCTATCATGGCTGGTCAGCAGCTGGGCAGGTCTTGACAGCAAAGCTGCTGTGTATTTCAGAAGATGGGGGGAAAGGTAATGTTTAAAATCTCTCTCCCATCTCTAGTGATAGAACAATTTGCAGTTTTAAAACAAAAGGCCCACTGAGAATATTCTGGGAGAGGATGGACAGAAGCTATTTATGACCTTGATTAATAAAGGAGAAACGCTACAAAATGTAAATGCAAAATTTGAGTGATTCAACATCTGTAGACAAATAAAGACAAAAAAATCCACTTGTCGATTCTCTCTGCAACTGGTGTTACTGCCTTTATAAGGGAAAAGAAAAAAGAAATTGAAAAATTCCCTAAATGCTATCTAATTGCTATGCAATATCTCGCATAGCCCACAATTAAAATAAGATGATGTACTGTAACAGCTGAATCAGAAATTTGATTTAATGGGGCAGCATGACAGTTCTGCTCTGAAATAATCTACAAAGATTAATATCTCCCCTCTACTACATAGCTTCAGCATGAAGATGCTCACTTTATTTTTACATGCCTACTTGTCACCTGGAAATAATGGATTCTACACCTTCTCCTACCAGCATATCTACCTGTCTGGAATCCTTTGCTTTACTACTCTATATTTAGATTATTCTTCTAAAATAACCTCTATTTCTTTGACAAGAATGCCTTTTTTTTTTCTTAAAAAAAAAGCCCACAAAAAATCAACCAACAAGCTCCCCCCTCCCCCTTCTTTGTTTGAAACACACTGCACTTTTATGCAATAGCCATGGAAAATATTAAAAATGGATATTAGAAAGTTACTATAGCAATCCTTGATTTTTAGTGACTGATACTCTGCAATTTAAACCAACGTTAATACAAACAGACCAACACAGACTGCAACAGTTCACACCCTGCAAAATGTGGCCTATTCAGTCCTTTTCACTGCAAACAGGAAAAAAAAGAGGATTTTATATTCTGCAGACATTTATCCTTATATTTATCTAATCACAGCATTATTCTCATACAGACATCTACCCCATTTTCCCGAACACTGTTATCAAGGCATACAATTAACACCTAAAAATAGATTCTTATTGTCTTTTTTACCTGGAAAGCTCTACCCTGGTTGCATGCTCCACCAGACAGTTCCCAGATCACAATTCTAATTCAAATCCGCATTCTTAACAACCATGTTAACATTACAGATTAAAACACAGAATCCTTACCTAGGAGCTGCATTCTTTCAAATGTAAAATGGTTTTACTTCCTCTCTATCTAGTCTGCCTACTGCCTGGACGTATTTCAGCCTGACTTCCATATATTTGCTGGCTTTCTCTCTCTCTGTACGGCACCCGCAGTTATACGGCATTACTTACATTCTCTTCCATATAAAAAAAACTAAAAATTAAAATAAATAATAATAAAACCCCAGACATTACATGGAAGGCAAAGCAAAGAGACAGCCCATTTCAGAGCATCTGGCAAACCTCCTCCTGGCCGCCGGCCAAGCCTCCGCTCCAGAGGCCTCCCCCCCAGCTTCCCGCTCTCTACGCATGCGCGCTGCCAGCCAACACTCGGTTGCCGTAGCAACGCTGTAGGCCGCCTCCAAGTATGAACGGCCATTCTGTGCTGGGGCTGACAAGGCCGCACGCTGCAGGGCGCGCGAGAGGGGGACGGGGAGGGACCTCCCTCAGGAGGCAAGATTTACCGCATTTTTCTACCGAAACGCATGTTTCCGAGCGTCCAGTGAGAATCACACAACGAGGGGAAAGAAACAAATCCAACAGCCAAGCACACCCCCTACTCCTAAAAACTGGCAGCGGAAATAAACGGAAATGCTGTACACAGCTTTGATGACATGAAGAAACTGGCTTTGTGGAGAAGGAACCACTCAAACCAGTCCAATGCAGAAAAATATTATACTGTAACTATTAGACAGCAAGTCCACCTCCACTGTGGCTGATTCATGACCTGTGACACTGGTGTTAAAAATTCTAATGTACCGTTCCTAAACAGCATCTTAGGCACCAAAGAGCTTTTAATGGGCACTTTGCCTTAGCTTACATTTTCAGCCTACTGCTTTTCCTTCAATACAGAATCATAGAATCATAGAGTAGTTAGGGTTAGAAAGGACCTTAAGATCATCCAGTTCCAACCCCCCTGCCATGGGCAGGGACACCTCACACTAAACCATGTCACCCTAGGCTCTGTCCAACCTGGCCTTGAACACTGTCAGGGATGAAGCATTCACAGCTTCCCTGGGCAACCCATTCCAGTACCTCACCACCCTAACAGTAAAGAATTTCTTCCTTATATCCAAGCTAAACCTCTGCTGTTTAAGTTTTAACCCATTACCCCTTGTCTTATCACCACAGTCCCTAATGAATAGTCCCTCCTCAGCATCCTTATAGGCCCCCTTTAGATACTGGAAGGCTGCTATGAGATCTCCACGCAGCCTTGTTCTCCAGCCCCAAAGTTTGTCCTTTTTCTTTTAATTAAACTACTGTTTTCAGAAACAAGTTACATTTTATACAACCTATACATGAAGTACAAAAGAAAATACAAAGTTACTTTTATTTAGGGTTAGATTACTACTACCAGGCTCAGCACCAATTTTTGCTTTTGCCTCTCTCCTGACCCATATTCTTTCCATCACTCTTCCCTGCCTTGCATTCTTAAATTTTAAGATTTGACTAATTTTTGCCCTGGATAACAGGAGGCAATTGCCACTCACAAACTCCAGTAAAAACAACTATCGAAAAAGAAAGATGAACGGATCTGGAAAGATGATGATGTGATTATGCTACATCTGAGAGTACTAGAAAGTGCAGGATCTTCAGGAAGGCAAGATACTAAATTATCTTTGAAGAACTACTAAAATTGCCCAGACTTACCACTACTTCTTCAGTTTTCTCTTCCTTTTTTAATTCCTCTTCATCAGTTCCTGCAGCAGCTCCATCTTCCTCATCACTGCTCGAGGACTCTAGGATTTCACTTATATCCATTTTCCAGTTCCGAGGAACAACCTTAGTGCTGAGAAATGTGCTTGCTTCCTGTAGCCCTACAGAAGAAGGGGCCCTGGTTTTATCTCATCCATAGTATTCACAGCCACAAAGTATTTTTAATTTTCTTTTCACATTCTTGTAAATCACAATTATGACTTAACCCAAAATTGGAATTAAGTAATAAAATACGAAATTCAGCTTTAAACACTCAAGTTTACAAACTTCACATTTTGAGACTGTCAGAATTTAAAAATCAAGTGTCAACAGCTCAAAGAGTTTAGAGTTGAACATACATGTTGAGAACATACATCTGTGGGATGTATCCATATTCAGCTGTTTTCTAGGCATAGATCCCCATGAACACTACTATGATTTACACCTAATTATATGAATGGTACAAAGATGGGCATCCTATACTCTTCCACATATATTCCATCCAACTGTAAACCATTCTGTTTTCTAAGGGATAAATACTGTAATAAAGTTACTTAAAAAACATAAACCCATCAGTTAGATCAACTACTATGACTTACTTTGTTCTTTTCAAAATACTTCCATGTCTTAAAGTTGAGATTGTACAAAAATATGTAAATATGTTCTCGAAGAGCAATGCCTAAAGAGATGCTACATTTATGTTTGGAACAGGAAAAATACAGTAGTGAATGAGGGAGTGATGGGACACAGAAAAGTCACACTTGTATAACGGGAATATCTCAAAGTCTTTTCCTTGAAGACGTGCTCCAATGGGAGAAAACAACAAAGCAAAACAGACCCAGATAACCTCAAAATATGCCTGCCAGTCATAAGCCTGCCAGTCATAATAGAAGACTTTAATAAAGATGAATCAGAAGAATACCCAAAATAGGGACATACAACAATGCCCAACTAACAGATCAACTACTATGACTTACTTTGCTCTTTTCAAAACATAAAAAAGGCAAGTCAACAGGTTTTAATAGCTGCTGATTAACCTCCAGAAATCTGTCTAAACTCATTTTGTAAAACCACAAGTACCTTTGCTTCAACAATATTCCCTCATCGCAACAAATGTCACAGCCCAATTAAAATTCCGATCAGCAAAGTAAAAAATTCCCTTCTGTTTATCTTTAGACTGGCATCTGATCTTTTTTTGGTTTTAAGTTCTTGTACTGCAAAACACTTACAAAGAAGAAAGTAGAAATCATTAAAACCACCTCTAGCTCTCATTTGTAAGTATTATTTTAAATCTTTACTTATTAAGAAGCTGTTCTGTACCTTTACTCAAACCAAAGGAACTATTACTGAGTGGGAATTTTTGTTGCTAGGTAGGGGTTTTTTCTTAGTTATTAATAAATATGTTTTAAATATTTCTTCTTAACAAATTTCATGTTTTGGGGTCTAAAAACAACACTAAAAGTTTGAGAATTATTTACATTAAAGCTCACTAAAAATAAGGATTATTGTAGTCACACCATTCATCCATCCATAAATCAAATTCTATAATTAGACTTTTCAATCAAATATTAATCAAAGGCAGGCTGTTCTAATAAAGTTTACACATTGCTATCTGGGTATTTTTAATGTGAAGTCTCTGTTTTGAGCAACAGCACAATACTGGTGTTAGAAGATGTAACTGCACATTCCATTGCTCAATGCCATTTCAAATACACTATCTTAAAAATATTCTATATGCTACCCACAAATCTGGGGAGGATCAGAATAAGGCAATAAAAACCAAATAAACAAGACTTCTATGTGCTATTTTAATAAGGCAGCCATACCCAAAGTTTCTCTAATTCATCACATTTAAAATTGTTTGCAAAATACCCAAGAGCAATTATCAGAAATCAACAGACCATCATTTATCTGCAAAAGTTAAAAGTACAACTTCATGAGATTTCCTTTTTTTGAACACTGAGAATTTATTCTAATTTACCTTTCTTAGGAGAGGACTCAGATTTTGGTAAGTTTTGAACATCCAGTTCTTTAATGTCTTTTCTTGCTACTGAGTAACTGAAAAAGAACAAGGTTCTGTTACAATTTGTAAATCACAGTAAAGTAAGCATTTGCCTTAGAAGAACAGTGATGTCTAAAACTGGCAAGATTTATCATTCACTTTCAAGATCTTTTCTAGAAAATAAATGCGTAAGACACTTATTACTGTAGGCCCTAATACAAAATTCAAACACAGTAAGTTTCCCGTCTTTCTGTGAAACTCAGACACTAAAAGAGCACTTGTAATTAAATAATTAAGAGAAGTTTGTAAAGCTTTTGTATTTTAAATGTTTAACCTGCACAAATCTGCAAATGCAAAATACTCCGCACAGCAAATAAAAAAATCTAAATAAATAAAATATTGATGTGAAAACATTCACATCAATCAACAACTGCTACCCAAATAGCATTCTAGCTGAGATGAAAGAAATATTTATGCATTTCTACTAGCATAGAACAGTAAAACCAAATTCAAACTGCAATGATAAACAGGTTTTATTTTTAAATTACAAAACTGTTCTCACAGCAAAATATATGGCAGTTGCTATGTTCTAGTTACAGTCAATATTCAGTTATTGAATTACTACAACAGAAATGCTAGCCAACCTGTAAGGAAAGCCTTACAAGTGAGTTACAAAAGATTTTTCTTCTTCTATTTCACAAAAACTGGAGAAAAACCTCAGGAATTGGAGGCCATCACTTCCTGAAGTTAAAGCCATAATACCATCAGCAAAAAAAAAAAAAAAATGAAACAGCAAGTCTGCATTCTTTTCCAATAACATCCTACCTTCAGTATATAAAGAACCACTTACCTAGAAGGCTGATGATACATGTCTACACTAACAGGCCAAACTGAAGGAAGTCTTGAGTTATTTGAAATATGTTTTAGTAATCAAGCACTCACACCCTACTTAAAAATCAGAGTTATTAAAAATCACAAATTGTTCACTTTTAAAGAAAGGGAAAGAGGTGTGATAGCCGGCCTTTGGCAAGGAAGTTTTTAGTTACAGTACATCGAAACAGATGCATTAGAAGTAAGGATGAAGAGAAATAAAGGGACCCAGCTTTAAAAAAGCCGGCTTTATACTGTTGAATATATTTTCCATAAGCAGCACAGACATCTCTCTCACTCTTCCCCCTCCTTCCCCATGTTTGGGGGGGATTGGGGTGTGTGTGTGTGCGCACTAATAGGACCGATCTTTCTTTCGGCAAGAATCTTGGTTCAGATTCTATAAAAAATTTTAATTAAAGTTACTTTACATTCACTTTTTTATTAAAAAAGTAAATTAAACACTTTTAGACTTTGCTATTTAAATGGTCATGGACATTGGGCACTGAAGGCAATGCGTCAGATATCCAAACTACAACAGACACCCATAAAGGCATAATAATTAAGACATTAAGAAAACTAATTAGAACCAAAATTCACACTTCAAAGAACAGGAGTCATCCAAAGTGTTAACACTGGAGGTTTTTTGAAGTTGTTGATTTTTGGTTTTTTTAATAAAGAAACATCAGAAACGTCAGTAATCCAATGAACTCTTACTAGACCTCACAATGTAAAAGTGGGCAAGTAAGCACAGCAGCAGTTAACTTGAAATGGATTATGAATGACAGATGTGTACAACCAACTTTACACAAAATTGTACCCTGTCCTTATGGAAGAAATAATTCCTTCAGAAGCAATGTGTAATTAGTTTTGCATTTTCCTTCCATATACATCTAATGAAAGCAAGCTATTACTTACAATTTGGAATCTGCGAAGGATCGAATTAAACACTGGTCCTTTTTCACTGTGACGTCATCATTACAGCTGGGAGACACAACCTGAAGTTTCAAAAAAAACCCAACTTTTTTAAAGCAAATAATAATAAAAAAATAATAATAAAAAAAAGCTGATCCTGAAAGAAAGATGGACAGCAGGAAAACTGCTGTTTTCCTGTTTCTTCTATGATAATTTCCAGTTCTGAGAAAAGAAACCTATTCCAATTTGTATTACTAAGGCCAACAATGACAAATTTCAAGAAGCAGCTCACCTCAAACTATGAACTTATGAACAGCCACAAGAGTTTGCAGTTTCATTTGTAAACTCAAAACTCATCTACTGGACGACATCATGGGTGCCTTTTTATTCATTTTGCTTTTTTTCCCCTTTCTTGTTCACACAAAACCTGTTTAAAGCATCTGTTTAAAAAGTCACAGATCCACTTATTTGACATCAGCTTTCAAACTGAGAGGAAAGTAGTACGGGTTTTTTTCTGAGGTGTGTATAACTCAAGACAGCATGGAATCCAGTGCATCCTTCCACAAGCAGTATCATCTCTAAGTCTAAAAAGGTAATATAAATGCATTTGCAGTATTTGTATTACCACAAACAGAACACGTTTACATTTTGTTCTAGACCATATACACATACAAAGTGTCAAAAGCGGATGAACTTCTGGGTCTACAAGGATACAGTGGGAGCTGTGGCATCCCAGTCAGAAGTTTTATCCCAAAAATCAAGATAAGACATTCCTGGTTTTCAGCAGAGAACAGTACAGGTGCATGTCCTTCAGTAACTTAATCCCCTAGTTGGAACCATGGTAAATTAAAATCTGTCATTAGTAAAGGGATATACAACAATCACAGCGCATACAACAATGACAGAATTCACATTTCAAACTGAGATATATACAGCTGGGTAAGCCAGTGTCAACTATTCACTCTACATTACACTATCATGTTCTTTCATGAAAGAGAACATAACTGGCCGTGTAGTTAACTGCCTCTTGATCCTGGATTCATGAAGGGAAATAAAATCTTAAACTAAGTCAGGACATTCTAACAGCTGAGCTAATCCTGAAGACTCAAAATAAAGGACTTTAGAATATACAATTAAGTAAATAAAATATGCAAAGATTAGTGAACCAAATCTGACCAATGGTCTACATAACAACAAAAAAAAACATACAAAAATCTGCACAAAAAAAAACAACAAATCCCAAAACATCTCTGATGGATGACAGAAAGTGTGTATTGAGCTTGTCTGACAATACCAGAAAGATTACTAACGAAAGCAGCTGTTAATATTCAACTGTAAATTCTTCTGTGTGATGAAACTGCAAAGTGTTTACCTCTGCAATACAAGTCCACTTGTACTTGAATTTATTTAATATATATTTATTATCAGCAATGGCAATAAACAGACGTATCCTATATCTACAGTAAAATAAAAATAACCAACATCTACTGCTACAGTAACTGGCCATTTATGTATATGCAACCATGAAAGCAACTAGTAGTTCATAAAATTGAAAGTTTTAGGAAAAAGGCAATCATTAAATACAAAAAAAAAATTCCACTGCAATTAAAATTCATAAATCCAGTTGGTCTTAAATAGCCCTGGAGTGCAATTCCTAATGTATCTTATTTTTAGAAGAAAAATATCATTCCTTATTAATCATTATATGTGCAGTTTTGAAAGACTTAAGAGGTTATACATAAATATTAATCTTTGCTTTCAAACTCTCCAAAGATACTGTAGAAAATTTGTATTTTTTGCAAATATGGGCAGCAGAGCATAGCCTGAGTACATTTGCAACTGCTGGAAATGTTGTGAAGTGTACAAACCACTCTATCGAGGAAAACCACAAACACCGTAGCAAGTCAGATGACACTCCTGTCTAAAAAGATAGTTATACTGTGACACTAGAGATGTCAACATCTCAGGCAACTTACCAAAGCCGGATACCAGTCTGCCTTTTCAGAACTACAAGTCACACTCACAACTTTGCCAAGCAATTCATCATTTAGACGCCTTTTATCTTCATCCTCTTCTTCACTGCTTTCTTCTTCTTTTTCATCTTCAGTACTAAATTATTAAAACACACAGTATTTTAAAGTTTTTGTCTGAAGTTAATATTTGAAAGCAAATACAGCTTACAACCAGATCTTTCTTCCTGTTCTGCACAGCTTCAAAAACAAAATAATTTTAAAAGCTGAAATTGCTTGAAATACACTTAAATATTAAGTGCACTTACTTAGTAAGAGGAATTTTGTAGAAATTCTTTCCAAGTAGTATTTTACAACAGCATCATGTTGGAATTGGAGGCATGAATCAGGATTTGATTGTGCACAGACATGAAACAAAGAAAAATAGTATCTACCCCAGAAATTTAAAACCACTTTTTTCCTACTTTGTCCAGTATAAAGGTTAAAAATCCTGTTATTTTCTGACATGAGCTCCTATTACACAAAAGAAGCACAAACTTAAGGCTACTACAAGCAAAACTCCATCAATTTCATAATACTGCTAACATACAAATATGCCTGCATGAACTGAGCTACTTAAGTCCATAAGCTGTGCATTCAACTCATATGACAAAGGGTATTCAGACCATTCAGTAGCATTACTTCAGTTTTAGCGAAGCACACTAAAGGAAAGCAACAGAGCACTAGCAAAACTCACACAGGAAGAGAAGACCTTCTTCCTCTATTAGACTTTTTCCCAATAACTGGAGTTCCAAAGTGCTCTGGGTTGGTTAGTGGCAGTTGATCAAGTGTCTACACAGAAAAACAGGAAACAAAATTAGTTTGCAATATCTTATTATAAAAAATATAAATTAACCACTTAGTTTCTACTGCATATCCATCATCGTCTTACCTCACTTTCTGCGAAGTGCCTTTCTCCCTTCAAGCATAATGAAGTTCGTCTCAAGGTCCTCTCATCACCGTCATCAAAAACTAGTATGAAGCCAAGGAAAAAAAATTGGTACAAGATGATCAGATCTCTTTCCCAAGCTGACAAAACAAGTCTACTATTCATCTCACAATCCAGAATATTCTCTGAAATGTGACCTCACAAGCAAAATTAGAGGTGGTATTCAAGATTCAGCTTCACAACAGGTAACATTTTCAGATGGAGATTCAAGCCAGTATAAAGGATATTGGATGCAACAATTTCGGTCTAATTTAGACATCCTTCTTATCAATACATTGCACATTTCAAACCATAGCTACTGCCTGCATACCAATTACAATCTTTGGGGTTTATTGGGTTATTTACCCTGTCCATTTCTTTCTTACTTATGCTACAATCCTCCCTCTTGCTACAACAAGCACCCAAAAAAGCCACTAAGTGGAAAGAAAAAACCTTTGCAGAAGTTTTTGCTACACCATCAGTGCTGTGCTACCAACAGACTGGGAGCCCTGGACAGGCCCCTTTCAAAGAGCACAGGCAAGGTGGCTGCAGTCTGGCATTCCAGTAAGGTAGAAGTTTATTTGTATGAGGTCAAAGTGCAGAGTACTACTCTATATTTAAAGTACTTGAAATGTGCTTTGTCCACTAGTGAACTTGGGGGGGGGGGGGTAGATGGGGGGGAAAGGAAGGAGTTTCAAGTGTTCTGCATATCAGCATGACGATTTTGACATACTTTAATTAAGAGATCTCTTGAGCTAGCATGAATATCAAATATATATTTATTGTTAGGTTTCAGCAATTGGTTGCAGCAAGAAAAGCACTTTCATTTTTCAAATAACTAAACAGAACAGTCACATTTTCATAGTCTTAGATTAGAACCACAGACTGCAATAGTAACTATATAGAAAGGTACGAACAAAAATTTTATTAAGCTTGATAAGCTTTAACAGTCCTCCATCTTCAGAGTACCACTGCTGTGGTATGGTTCACTACTGAGTTATCTTAATGGCTTATTTTATAATCTGTGCACATACAAAGCAACCAACCTTTCCCCCTGTCCACCAAAAGCCTAATATTTTAAGAATGGCAGATACTGATATGCCTAACTGGCTATACTAGTTAACAGTATTTTCAAAACTTTTAAAATATCAATACCAGTAAGACCCATCAACCTCCACATCAGTATGTTAGCCTCAAAATCTTCTATTTGGCTTACAGCTCACAAAGTCACTGCTGTGACACTTCACACTAATGGGAAAACAAAGGATGAGCTCTTCCCCTCTGCATTACCAATTCAGCACCGGCACCCATTGATCAGCTCAGTGCAAACACCAGAGTGCTCAAAAGAATTATGAAGTTCACCTTTGTCACAGGTTTACATTAATGAAAAAAAAAATCTGTATCCTTGCCACCCCTCTGAAGGTAAAGTTCCATTACACACTCCAAACCTGTCACTCAGCAGCTCTCTGCACACTTTGATAACAATATTTCAGGGGTATATTTTTAAGCTTTTGGATGATTGGGCTGGTTGGTTGTGTTTTCTGGTTTTGGGGGATTTTTGAGTGTTCTGTGAACCCTACAGTGTGTGTCATTTCTCATCGCTCTCAAGAGACTTATAAGCAGATTTACCACCATTATCTTTTGCCAAACACATTTAGAACTAAAGTC
This sequence comes from Melopsittacus undulatus, assembly GCF_012275295.1. NCBI lineage: Eukaryota > Metazoa > Chordata > Aves > Psittaciformes > Psittaculidae > Melopsittacus > Melopsittacus undulatus. The sequence goes on from NC_047530.1 coordinate 9,730,194, forward strand.
AAAGTACTAATTTTTACAAATGATCATTATAGGAGACAAATGGCTGCTGATTTTCAACAGGTAACTTTACTGAAAAGAGCAAACAGAACACAATATTTGACAGTAAGTAAATAAATTCTTAAAATTAGTCTAATTTATCTCCAATTTTGGAAGCTCTATCTATTTAATTAAAACCAGTATAGTACAGGAGAAAAAACAAAAAAAAAAAAAAACAAAAATCAAACAAACCATTCATAAGCCAGCTGACATAGACCATTTTTTCATCCCTAAAAGATAAATCTTACAAATATTGAGGGTTAAGTAAAATACAAATTGAAACACACTAAATACTACTTCAATTATGACAACTAAGAACTGCATGAGATATTCTGCTTCCCTCAATTCCAAACATGAAAGTTAACTTAGAACTTTGAAAGTCACAAAATTAGATGTTTGCAACCAATATGAGGAAACTATAGACTGAAAATATAACTGCAATTGCTGAAGTGTCACCTTCATAAATCTGTATTTCACTTTGATGGACAAAACAATGTGGAATTAAAAACAGATAATGCTGCGTAATTAAGTTTTCATTACCACTCCCTGGACCCAGAGACAATGAAAGTGTGCGTACGCTTTCAGAGCCGGCACTCAGGCTTTCAGTCCTATTCCCAGTCTCATACATGAGACAGATATACTCCATGCCTCAAAAGCAGGCCTCTTCCCACAAGCCTTTTCCTGCCATGTCTCTCAGTTTTCTCTAGGTGAAGGCAAATAACTGGCCTGTTCTACAAAAGCTGCTTGTGCCTTGCTGTACAGGGAAAAAGTGCCAGGCCACTATAATTTCCAGAACTAAAACAGGTGGACTACAAAAAAAAAAATAAAACAAACGCCAACCCTAAAACCCCTTCTGAAACCCTTCTTCCTGCTCCTGAAAAGAAAGCCACTCTTTCCAAGAGAATGGAGTACTTTCTCTCATATAAGCAGTTATCACCCAGCTTCAGGAAAGGTCTACAGCAGAAATTCTATAGGCTGTATTCCATAAGAAAGAATTTACTGGATGGTACCAGTTGTGTTAAAGGAAGGAAAACAGGAAGAGAAGACAGGGATGTATCTCCCCATAAACATGTAACATAGTCATCAAAGGATGAATTTACAGTGCTACAATATTTACATCAACCCTGTCCTTCCAAAGAAACAAGTATGAAAAAGCAGAAGGCCTTTAAGTACTGCCATTGCCTAATCTTGTAGTAGGCATGTACCTGTGGGGAAACAGGGTGTGCCAGCTGACTACTTCAGTAAATACTTCTGGAAAGAAAATTATACCTACTAGCCAAGAACCTACACATTACTACTTAAAAGTCAATATAAAGAAGTAGGAAAGACAGAAAGAAAAGCAGCATTTCTACTGGCCACAGGTCTTTCCTCCAAATATGTTGTTGAATGACGAACACTGACAGAAGGGGAAAAAAGATGACTAAGCAGCACAACCTGGAGAAGTGTCTCCATCACAACGCTTGTTCTAGTCCCGAGAATAGAGTTCAATATGCTCTGTATGGAACATATTTTAACAGTGATAACAGAACAGAATTTTTGATAATTTTGCTGCATCTCATCCTGTAAATATCAACAGGAAAAAAACAGAATTGATTCCCCTTCACCCCTGTCTGTGGAAACCTTAGCAAGCCCCAAGCTATGACAGAAAAACAAAGCTTCCCAGTGAGAATCAATGCAATACTCCCCCAAAGTTAGAGGAAAATTCCCTACATTAAAAGTATCATAAAAATGCATTAAACAATGCAACTTTCAACTCACTACTGATTAGCAGGTATTTTCCACTCCCTGCCTGCAGCAGGCCCTTATATGCTTTTAACAAAAATAATACTAACCCTGCCCTCATAGAAATGCTATCTCAACATCAGTTCTCACTTATTTATATAACAAATATTAACAAGTCCACAAATCAAAACCATTTATAGGAACTGTGAAGAAACTCATCAGAAAATACTGCAGATCAGTTTAACTATAACTTGTTTATAAATACCCTAGCATTAAAATTAAGTCAAAAAAAAAGAAAGAGAACACAGCAGGACACTAGTGATAACATCCTCATAATACTTACGGTATTACTTGTACACAGAGCAAGTAACACATGTAAGTTTATGTAATAATAAGTATATGTAATACATAATATAAAACAAGGCAGTCCTGTAAGGGACAAGTGAATAGGGAAAGCAACACTCAGGGCTATTTATTTTTTTTCTCATTCCCCATCCCATTCAGAAACTTTTAAATCTACCAAGACAAAAAAAAAGTATGTACCAAGCAGTAAAAACTGCCCCAATGTCACTATGCACATTCAACTCATTTTTACCAGCTGCCTGACAAAGTAACTGCTTGCAAACTACCAGAGATGCTATCTATGAATATATAGATAAATGTGTGCAAGTTCCGTGTATTTGTGGATTTCAGCTGTGGAAACAGTACAGAAAGTACCAAGAGTCATGCAACACTTGTTGAATATCCTTGCTGACAAGAACTGTACTAATTACTGATTCATCACTGTTAAGAGGGCTCAAGAGCAAGATACTGCAGCATATTGTGATACTGGAGAGACTGAAGAACTCAGTTTAACAAAAAAAAAAAGATGTAATTTTAAATAAGCTTCAGTTCTGCTGGAAAGTTTGTATGAAATATTCCTGAAAATGCGTAAGTGCAACCTTTGAGTCTACTCACAGAAGACTATCCTATCTCCCTACAAACAAAACCCTAGTGCCTGAAACTTCTGAAATGCCATAATAATATTACTATTGTACACATAAGGACATTAGAGAAAAATATTCTACCTCCTTGCCTTCCTTACAGTGTTGTTTCTATGCAGTTTACTATCGTTTTTAACACTCAGTCCACATTGCAATAAAGGTGGTTTTATAACCAAAAGCTCTCTCCAGTTGATTGGTAACAAGGTTCAGTTAATACTTTTCCACCATCTCATCTATCCCGCTACCTGCATGTCACCTGGCACACAAGCACAAAATGTGGTGCTATTCTCTTTTTTAGACTCGCCCGAAAGCAACCAACACAGCTCTTGCACAGTTTTTACACACCACAGGTGCACCTGAACAACAGTAGCTATACATGGAAGGACTTCATGTACAAGGACTCCAAATAAAGGGTTTTCCTTAAAGGTCAGCCAAGCAACATTTTAGAGATGAAAAGAATAAATTTATGGTGGGTGAGGGTGGTACAGAGCACCAGCGAAGTGTAGGCAACTGGACCATGCCCTTGCCAGACTTGTGGTTTTGGATTCCTGAATGACACATGCACAGTCTGAAGATGAAGTGCTGGGATGCTTCTGGGATGCAGAACTCAACAGGATGCTGGTAAGAACCGGTTAAACAAGCCACACAAACATGACTAGTGCCGTGCACATACTACAGTGTGCATGCTCTTCAAGTTATGAAAAGACAACCCCCTGGCATTGATGAAATCACGCCACCACAACAGACTGGTGGGAGGTGATGGCTTTTACCATGCTTCACACAGGAATAAGACATGTTGGGAGCTTAAAGTTGTAGTGGAGCCAGAATCACATAATTTTTTTCTGTTAGAACAGGTATCTTCACAAGGCATCAGAAGAGGAAAACTTTTCAAAAATAGAAAAAAGTTACTATAAATAGCTCCTATTCGCAACCCTGCTCCTGAAAGTCCTAGGACATAACTGTTGGCTCATTTTCTGATATTCTCAGAACTATGAACTGGGATTTTCAAAATTCACACAACTTGAAGGAGGACCAGAACCAAACATATTTCATTTCTGTCATTTGCCCTCCTAAGCAGTACCTCAGAGTGATGCAACTGGTGGCTGAGACTATACTTCATTTCCAGAACAACTCAGACTACCCAAAACTTTACTTTCTCAAGGATGAGCACTTGGATATCATAACTCCTCTCAGCACATACTCACTTAGCATTCCCTGGAAACTGCCATAGTGACTGTATGAGAGAAGTTATCATCACATGAGAATCACTGAATAATTAGGGTTGGAAAGGACCTTAAGATCATCTAATTCCAGCCCCCCTGCCAGAGGCAGGGACACCACATACTAAACCATGTCACCCAAGACTCCATCCAACCTGGCCTTGACCACAGCTAGGGAGGGAGCATTCACAACTTCCTTGGGCTGAAGATAGTACAAGCAAAGGTATGTGACTGAGAGAGTTGTTTCAGAAGCAGTGTATGGCTTACAACACAGCCGAGGTTGGGCCATGCTGATGTATAACACGGTGCTAGAGACAAAAAAGGAAGAACTCTGTTGGCTTTGCAGACTCATGCAGTGTAAAAAGCAATGAGAAAAATAATTTCTTTACGACTCTGCCATTCCATAACTTAGAAGGAAAAAAGACACATCTTCTCTTGCATAAAACTACTGGGTGAAGCCTAAAAGCCATAACACTCAAAAAGTGAGGAATCATGTTTGCTTTCACTCTAAATAGTATATGGAGCCCTACTGTTGACAGCAAAGTCTGCTAGAAACTGCAAATGCCTCTTGTTCTTCCCCTCCTCCGTATTTCCTACCCATTTCAAGGGAAAATTACTAAAAGTTAATACATATTTTCTCTTTTGAAAAACTTTTTCATGACATTAGGACATGACAAGGCACAAATATCGATTTATCTGATCTGTTGGTTTGTTGAGGGTTTTTTTTTTGTTTAAAGTTGTAGATACAGTTAAATCACATATACTTAATACGATCTAAACACATACAGATTATTGACCTGAGCTTTGTGACAAGATAGATGTCACTTTCCTTTTGATGGGGCAATGAAAAAGGCTGTTCCAACAGCAAGTCTTCAAATGCTTGCTCAACTGAAATATCATTTCTCACTTTCATAATTACATCACTTCTAGCTCTCTAGAGAACTGATACAAAAGTGTTTCCTTAAAGAAAACATGCATAAGGATTTCTGTTTTCTGAAATTCTGGTAATGCTTGTAAGATTCCAGAGAGAATGCGAAAGAAGGAAAATAAAACTATGCACTCTGTAAGGTGTGAGCTGTGGTTTCCTTTTCCTTTTTCAAGTTTTTTCAGACATTATTTCAGTATTTACCTGAAGCATTTTACAAGTTAACGGAGAATCACATGGATGGTATGCTAAGTATGTCATAATTCAAATGTGGCTCAGCTGAAAGCAGATCTAATGCCATGCAATTATCACCTAGCAATATATTCAGCACTTCAAAAGCATCAATGCAGCACTTTAAAAATTGTAAATTGAATTAATTCAGTTTAAGTAATAGCATTTTAAAAATTAAAATATCATAGCATCACAGAATCATTTAGGTTGGAAAAGACCTTTAAGATCATGGAGTCCATCTGAGCCATTTGTTATCGAAATAACTTAAACCACTATTACTGTCATCCCACTTAATATCCAACTGAGCAGATGAAAGGGCTGACTGGTGCAACAGCATCTTCCAGACACTGTTAAACTGTCACTCCAAACAGCTTTTGTTTCTTCACCTACTTATACTGAAAAGCTGAATTTCAAAACTAATTTCAAAAGTATTTCCAAATCACAGCTGAAAATGTCAATACAAGTAAATGGGTACAGCATCATCATTACTATGTAAAAACGGGTGAAAAAGTGACCTCATGGCAGCTACAATAAAAATAAATCCTTATTTATTTTGGCCACATGAACACTACTAATAAATAGACAGGAGATACTGCTACAAGAGACTAACTGATCATCATTGTGACTCTTTTCATTATGTTGGTGGCAAGTGAGCAAACTCAACACAGCATTTCTACTGGTGACTGAAACAGAGAACCTAATTTAGAAAAATTAACATTATTACTTCTCACTAGACATTCATGCAGATCATTTTGGTGGATTTTTTACGTAACTGTACTTAATAGTTTGAAAACATTTGTCTGTGTATATTCCTGGTTTCCCTATCCGCATCAGTCTACTTCCAGATCACAGAGAAAGAGATGCTACATAATACTGAGAAAATAGTACAGGAAAAGCACATACTACCAAAACCCAAGATTTCCCTTGTGCTTTCCATCTCAAGCCTGACTACTTTCAAGAAGACATTCTAGAAACCTGAAGGTTATTTAATCCACTTCCCTCTCAACTCTTTAGTTTTCACTGAACTGCTAAGTAGCACAGGCCACCACCTACTAAAAGGAACCAATCCAACTCTGCTTCACAGCAGCATAAACATATACCTAATATATACCCCAAACTTTCTATGACACAATGGAAGTAGCAGGCAAAAGGTAAGGCTTATTTTTCACACCTCAATATTTCTACACTCAACCTTGAATATTTCCCCAATTTTAAAAGCAAAATAACCATTCTAATGACACAAGCTTCATGATCTGCTTACTCTGGACAATAATACTTGTGCTTTCAACACCAGTCAGCACATTACCACACACAACTCACAAAAAAAGCTTGTAAAATCTAAACATAATTCCAATGTGTTACAACTGTATTTTCATAGTCATAGGTATATATATTTTATGTGCTATATTACAGCCCCGCATGTTAACTTATGGTAAGATTACTTAAATCCCACAATCTTAGTACATTTGCATATGGAAAACATAAGTTTATTTTACCTATTTCACCTGTCAAAAATATTTTTAGGGGAGAGAAAATGACAGTAATATCTTAATCCATTGGTTCAAGGTTTTGCACTTTAAAAAAAAAATCTATAAAGTAAAAATCATGGTATGCATGATTTCTCTTTTACATTACTGGGGAGAGTTCAACAACTTGTTAAAACTAAAGAACAATCCACTAATAGAGGGCAGAACTTGTATTCAAAATTCAAGTAAAGATTTTTAGAAGTACGCTGCTCAAAAGAAAAGAGGGAGGGCAGGAAAGGGGAGAAAAACCAGACAAAATTCATCCCTCAAAACTGAGGAATTAAAGTTTATCTGTCAAATGTAAGATGACAAATATGTTTGTTTTATCAATTAATAACTGAAAGCTTTTTCTATCACTAAAGCAGCAATATGCAGTGTTGGTTTACTGATGTAAATCTTCTGGTTCAAATTCAAACAGAATTACCTAAAAATGCTACTTTAAAACTAAAATAAGTGAGTTTTATAATACAATACTAATTCATAAATCATGACATTATTACTACAAGACTGTGTTTCTTATCTCTCCTGTATCAGAAAGGTGAACCTCTAAGTCACCATTGCAAAATCATGCAGTATAAAAATGCAAGAAGTCCAGTGCTTTTCACTGAGTTATGTCACACCACACTAAACTACATAGATTTTAAATCTTCTGCACTCCAAAATAATCCTTCATTTTCTCCCTGACCTGACATATGCTACAACTTTACAGCTAAATTTACGATTTTACAGCAATGCTGTAATCTTGAGTGAACTTTGTCAACGGGCTTATATTTAAAGCAATGCAGTAACAATGATAATCATAAAGTGATAAATCCTTCCAAATGATCTGCAGCAAGAGACTTATCCTGATCCCACCAAAGATGACATAACCTCATCTACTGCAATGGAAACATTAGATTACTGAAATACCTTCTTTGTAACATAAAAAAATGGATTAATGAATCAAAATAATTGGTACTTTGTGTGAGAGAGGACTCCTCAGGAGTGTATGGAAGAACACAAAGTACAGCTGAACACATTCGGTATAAAAGGCAGCCAGTAAGAAGCACACAGTTCAATTTGTAAGTACTAGTCTCAAAAGCAATGCTGAAGAGTAACATGTACAGGACAATTAAGAAAAGCATGTTCCCTCTATGCTACTATTAGTGAACATAATGCTCCACTGCTGTAAGCTGTGCAAAAAACAAAAAAAAAAAGGTTCTTGCAAAGCTCTGATTCAAATACTTGCAATGAATTTGTGTTCAACATAGAAATTTTGCTGACCCTGCATTCTGAGGTTTCTATTCAAATAAGTGAAAAAGCACGACCCTCGAACATGACAACCAAAGTAACTTTCTATTTCACTTTAGATATAACCAGTCTGAAAATTATTTTAAAGCAAAAAGTAATTCATGTTATAAATTCATGCTCCCTTTGTAAGGTGTGATGTGTCAGTTCTTTTCTTGAAAAAGAACAGATCTCATATTCCATTGCTTCATATAAAACACAAACCTCAAGGAAAAAAGGAGTGCCTTCAGAATGCATAGCGGTATTACCAATGCTTTTTTGTGTACAAGATTCCATTTAGTGAAAGAGAGCTAGCATTTCAGTCATTCATTACATGCCACAGGTTTTCAGCTAAAGTACAATTACAAGGCTTAAGTCTTAAAATCTGCAAAAATTATTCTGAGTTACAGTGAATGAAACTGGCATTAGTTGTGCAAATAAAACTTGAGTGTTCAGCTCTGCAATTACTTGTGCAACAGCATCCCTGAACATCAAGTAATTATTATTCTGTTTTAAATGGAAAAGGAAAGAAGATCTGGAAGACTTAAAAAAGGCCCCTCCAAAAATCTATCTCAGATCTTGCAATGTAAGATGCACTTACTTAAATCACTTGTAATTAGAAAGACTGTTTAAAGATTACAGATCATAAATGAAAGCATGTGGCTACTCACCTACAGTATACCAACTAGCATCTGTCAACTTGCTGATAACAGCTTCTTGAAAGGATCCATCAGGCATTTTGGTTTCAACCATTGCACCAACCTGCAAAGAGGAGTACCTCACAGTTACATGTAATCCAAATCTCATAATGAAGAAAACCCATGGAGGCATTAATTCTTCCAGCAAGCCAGCCTTTTTTTTTGTTAAAGACTCATTTTAGCTAAATGCTGTTTTGTAAAATTTAGTTACTTAGCTGCTAAGAACAAAGGTCCGTAAGTACATAGGCTGAACTGGAAATAGAGTAAAAAGCAGTAAGAAACTCATACCATCTAAGCATGATCTACATCATCTCAAAAATAACATGAAAGCTAATTAGAAATAAATATTCAAAGTAATTATTACTTTATTACTGACATGCATGCACTCCTCCTATGTCCCACAATTTAACCACTGCTATACGTATCACTGTCAGAACTTCAGTAGCAGCCTACAACGTGCATTAGCATTCTTGCAGTAGCTACAGAGAAAAGACAAACCCAGAAAAGGTGATCTCCTCAAAAGAGCTCTATTCAATATTTGGCATTTTGTAACTCAGCTATGTATTTCAGCAGACAACTTTTACATATCACAGAAATACAAACCAACACACATTTTTATATAAAATACATCAACTATTTAAAAATGCAGTTAGAGCAAACTAACTTCAATTTACTATTGCCTAGCAGGCCTGAACTTCATAATCAGGTTCTCAATCACTTATAACAAGTTTAAAAGTTTTATTACTTACGAAAAGTTTTATAACTCGTAAGAAGCTACAAAAATCGTGTATGCAAAACTGTGTATGAAGTATACTACATGGAGAAGCATGAACAGCTTCTAAAAGCTGCAGGAGTTAAGACTACCCAGAATTCAAACGAATGAAAGTGATGAGCCTCCTGTTGATTCAAATTCTGTACAATAGCACTAAAATTAATAATTTTACAAATTATGTGAGCACAGTGGAAAAAAAAAAGCATGCAGTGTACATACTCTTAGAGGTCCTTTCACTTGGTCATCTTGCACCAACTGAGTTGAGTTATCCCCCTTCAGGACCACCTGGAAGATATTTGTGAACTTTTTTATATGTATCCTATTTTTGATAGCACACAAAAAGCATATGAAACTGCATTAATAATAACAATTAGGAAAATAACATCTTTATAAATCAAATGGACCCAAACATTATTAAACACAAAACACTTGTTTTACTGACAGGGAGCCCCAAGTACCACTCTTAATATTTGATATCAAACATCATCCTTAGAGAGGCAAATCAAACACCAGCTATTCCAAGGCAAACACATTTTGATGTGAGTGTGGATATTGATTCAATCCAGGTCACACTTGGAACTGGACTTCCAGATCAGGAGATTAAGCAGCCTTTTTTTAACTCTCTCTACTTTGACTGTAGCACTTCATTGACAACACACTGAGTACTAAACTACAACCAAAATAAAAAGGTTTTTTTATTAAATATGTATCAAAAAATCATGTAATTAACCACCATTTCTGCTACCTTTTATGTCAAAGATGCAAATCATTATAAGGGTAATGAAGGTAAGGACCAGTTACAGTATCAGCAAACTACACTTCTCCCTTTAAAATCCTACATTTGAGAAGTTAACATAAAAGAAGTTAATGTAAGCCTAAGCAATTTGAATCCCTGAGTCTGCAGATTCAATTATGAACACAAAAGATGGATATTTAGATGTCAACACTGTTAACAGGTTGTTATCATGACAACACCTATGGTGCTTAAATAAAAAATTAATCCAAAATTCCTGTTTCTTTTCAGGAATCAAAAGATCCAGAAGCTTCCTTTCCACTTCTGAAGATGTCCAGTTTTCCGCCTCCCTCAATTATTCCCCAACCATAGTCTAACACTGTAGGTTCATTTATAAATGTTAATACACATTCAAGTAAATAACACAGTTCATGCAAATTTTATTTAACATTTTCTATCGCACTGAGATGGATACAGGTTGTCCTGCTGCTCAGGAAGACACTACTAATGTTTCTGGACTCTGTACTTTTGGCAAGTGTGCCGGGGTGTGCCTGCATGCTCTTAAATACAGCACCAAGCTTGCCTTATTAAAACTTCACATGTTACAATATAATTGAGATACAGTGACAGGAATTTCTACCAAGTCACAGCAGCCTCATATACTTCAAATCTTATCATGGAGTCATAAAGCATACGATTCTAATGAGAAAAAGAAGCTCACACCTCTTACAGTTCAAATACTCTATCAGACCAAAGATACAGATGCAAAATCAGATGTCAGACTAGGAAGGGCAGAACCCTGCTTCCTACAGAGCTTCTTATTAACACAGGTTTCTAAGAAGATCGCAGATTTCTAAAAGTACTCATTAAGAACAGGGCAAAGACTCCAGTATCTGAATTGTTTGGGGGTTGGGGTTTTTTTCCTACTTATGTAAAGCACTCTAATAAAGTGATATGAGCTATAGGTGTAATTTAAGAAGCTGATACCTTGTTCTACTTGATCTAAGCATTAAAGCACATGAAAACTTTTATGTGTAGTTATTAAAAAAAAGATTTCATCCATATTAAGGGGTTTTCAGTCACTAATTACTTATTTACCTATTTTGGACAGTAGATCAGAGTAGGAAGTGGAAAGATTTTGACAAAACAAAGTAGTACAACAATTTCTGTATTTACATTGAATGTTTGACTTTCATTTAACTGTATTTTATTCTTGTTTTCCCATGGTAATGCTTACAACAGTACTGCAACATCAAAATAATGACTTACTTGTTTTGGTGTGACACCTGTAAATGGGAATGAATGTTATGTGCCATCTGAAGGGGGCCTACAGGGATGCTGGTGAGGGACTATTCATTAGGGACTGTAGTGATAGGACAAGGGGTAACGGGTTGAAACTTAAAACAGCAGAAGTTTAGACTGGATATAAGGAAGAAATTCTTTACTGTTAGGGTGGTGAGGTACTGGAATGCGTTGCCCAGGGAGGTTGTGAATGCTCCATCCCTGGCAGCCATCAAGGCCAGGCTGGATGAAGCCTTGGATGATATGGTTTAGTGTGAGGTGTCTCTGCCCACGGCAGGGGGGTTGGAACTAGATGATCTTAAGGTCCTTTCCAACCCTAACTATTCTATGATTCTGTGATTCTACTACACATAGGTAGAAACTCACAGCCAGAGCATGCTAGTTTAGAAGCAAGAGCTAGATACTCAAAACGTAAGGGATGCTATCCTGGACATTTCTAAAACCTGGTCTAAGAAACTAATTGTTACTGTCTTTTTTTTTTTTTCTATTATGTTGACTTATTTATTTTGGTGTTGCCTCTTAAGTTCTAAGCTACCAAACTGAGAAAGTTAATAGGAATGAAATGGAATTTCTGCTTCAGAAGAGGTTGCTCTTATTACTCATGTAAAGCCATAATCCTCTATTTGTAAAATCAAAACTGACTGCTGTAAAACTGATGCACTAACAAACAGAAGACAACTGTGATCAGGAAAGAAGTAGCAAGGATAGGTAATGTGAAAGCTCATTCTTGTTGCAGCCTACTCCCACAAAAATAAGAAAAAAAACCAAAAAAAAAACCCACCACAAAAAAAAAAAAAAATCAAAAATCATCCCAAACCCAGCACCAAAATAGGAAAAACATGCTAGTGGTTTTTTTTAAATTCCTATAGTGAGGTGATGAACATTTCCAAATCTTCAGGACTAGGATAATCTTCTCTGACAGTCTTTTCAACACAAAGCTTTAATAAAATGAGCAACAACCACAGTCTAATACCTTGACTTTCACAAGCCTTTTCACCGTCTTAATCTTTGCCTCACAGAAGGCACCACGGTACTTGGCACTGACATCAGTTCCCACTGTTAGGTAGGCAGGCTCGTCTGCTGCCTATTAAGAAGAAAATATGAACAAGTTTAGTTCTTTTTTTTCTTTTCAGCTGCATCATTATATATTTAATTTTACACCTAAGCTTTTAGATCTATTGACTTTTACATAACAATGTCTGTACTTGGAATTGCAATCACACTGTTCTTTAAAAGGCAAAAAAAAAGAAAATGAAACCACCAAACAAGTTACAGGAAGTTTTGTTTTACCAGTGATGATGACACTTCCCACAAATCTGCCAGCCTAATTACTCTCCCAGAAATATTTCTGAGGATATTAAGCTGATATTTCAAACATGTCCACCGTAGAAAGGGTAATAATGTACAGGAACAACTATTAAGTCAAGTCAGTCCTACACAGCGTATAAAAGGAGAGTATTTCATTTGCAAAAAGGCAATACAAAACACAGTTGTACTTTCCTCAGCTAACAGCAATCAAGTGACACAAATTATTTAAAACATTCAAGACTGCTATCATCCCAATACTTACAATTGTAACATTCTACATATAGGATTCTTTTTTCCTGACAACTAAAAGGAGACTCTAGATAAATTTGTTGTGATCTTTCAAACAGCTGTTAACTAAGTATTATTTCCTGAAATGCTCTATAAAAGCTTAACTGCTTATGCATTTTAAGAGAGAGAAGTATTTCTCATCGTAATTTCCTTAGTCTGGACTTTCATTACTCAATATTTCACTTTATTGTGCTTGTAGCAACTGATAAACAAGGCTAAAATGACCACCTTGAAAATGTCTTTCAAGGCATCAAGGAAATCACAGCATATAAAATAACTACTTTTCTGTTCTTACTTAGTGTTTTAGCTACTTTTTAATTACTTTTATTTCTTCTACTCTGAAGGCAAAAAAAGTTTTCTCTTTTCTAAGTTGCACTGCAGTTGTTAAGCCTCTACTGAAAAAGAAACGGGAACAGTGAAGGCAGGACAAAAGCTGTGGTATTGCAAACTTACATACAGTGGCTGCTGATACAGGAAGCATTTAGACAGCAGCCCAAAGGACAACAACTCAAAGACGTTGTGAATTTTCAGACTACTCCGGCAAGATGGTAAGAGCTTCGCTCACCTACACCTCAGCTAGAGAGCAGAAACAGGATATACAGCATACACCGAAACCCCAGACAGCGTTATCCTACTGTTGCTCATCGAAACCGGCGATTAAAAATGAAATGGCCAGAGCAGCTTGTGAAGAGAGAAAGGGAGACGTTCCGTACTCCGGAGTCAGCCTACCTTCATCTTTAAAGGTTATGTGAGGGATTCCAGCTCAAAGACTTCTTCTCCCCGCGAGCACACGGGAAAACACTGCAAAACAAGGGGGGGGGGGGGGGAGAGAGGGAACGCCTGAGGGCTCACCCGTGAGAGCGTGGGTCTCCCTCTCTGTGAGGGGAGGCCGGGCTGAGAGGGGAGACCGGCGCCGGCGGGCGGGAACCGCCGTCCGGCCGTCCTAGCCCCGCCGGGCCGCGGAGGAAACGGGGCCGCAGCCGTCGTTTCCCGCCCGGCGGCCCCTCGGTGTGTCAGGTCGCCATTGCTCCCACTCCGTGCCTCAGGGCGGAGGGACCGAGGAGCGCGTTCGGCCCGGGAGGGGAAACCGCCACCCCGCACAGGCAGCTCACCGCCGTGGGGGCCCGCCGCCGTCTTCCCCGCCCCTCGCAACTTTCTGCGGCCCACGGAGAGAAGCACCTCCGAGCCCCTCCTCCCTGCCCCCTCCCCGCCGGCTGGCCGCACTTCTGGCTCCCGCCCCCCTCACACCCGCCGTGGCCAGCCCCGCTGCCAGCCGCCGGGACTCCGCGGCCCCCGTCTGGGGTGGGAGGGGGGGAGGTGTGCAGCGGGGGCGGGCCGGCGCCGTGCGGCTGAGTGGCTGCGGATGGAGGGCGGGCGGGCGGTCTCCGCCGCCAAGCGCGGGGCAGCTCCAAGAACGGTGGCGGGGAGGCGGCCGAAGAGCTCAGAGTGGGCACGGGGGGAGTTCCGTAGGGAAAGGAGTCCCCGTCAGGAAGGCAGCGACGGGCTCCCTCATACAGTGCAAAGGAACGCTGGTGATTGGGGGGGGGAAGGATAAGGGGGAGAGCTCCCAGGGCCGCTCCGCGCCCCCTCCCCCGGGACAGCGACGGAGTTGCGGCTGCCGAGGTGCCCGCCGCCCTCACTGCCTCCTACCTGGAAACTCGGAGTGAAGTGGACGGAGCCGCACTGCCCGGCCTGGTCCCGGCGCCGCGGCCCCCTCTGAGACGACGACAGCCCCGTAAGAAGCGGCGGCGGCTGAGCACGGCCCCGCTCCACCCCCCAGCCCGGGCTCGCACCGAATCACCAGCGACCAGCCCAATAACAAGCTGTTGAGCAGAATCGGTCCTGCCTGAGCCCCCATTGGTCCCCTCATGACGCCCTGGGGGCTCTGCCCCGCCCGGATTGGGCATCACGGACAGCACCCCCATTGGTCACAGGGCGGCTGGCAGAGGGCATTGGCCAGCCGTCGAAGCAGGTAGGGCCACAGAGACTTTTGATTGGCGATCCTTCGGAGCGCTAGCTGATTGGTGGAAGTTGAAGTGAAGTCAGCGTCCCTCCACAGATGATTGGTAGGCGCTGGATACGGATGTAGCTCTATGCGCGGTGACTGGCCGCGACCGGGTGACAGGAAGAACAAGAGCGCGGTGTGATTGGTACTGGCCTTCTTTTAGAGACGCGGTGGGGCGGGGACAAGAGAGGGGGGATGAGCGCCGTGTTCTGCGGCGGCTGCCCGCGGCAGGCGGAGCGCATGCGCCCCGGTCAGTCTCCCGGCGCCATTTTGTGTGGGGCTCTTTCCCATTTTAGGCCGCGGGGGGAAGAGAACGGGAGTGGTCGGCGTTTGCTCCTGGGGGGTGGGCGAGCTGTGGACAGAGGCGATGGGCCTTGCGGGGAGCCCGCTCCCGCTCTCCGGAGAGGCTGCGACTTGTTTCTTCCCAGCTGCTCTCTCCCGTGTTGGACTGCGGCGGTCGCGTCGCTCTCCACCCCGTCGTCCCGCTCGGCGGTGATGGCGCAGGAGCGGACTCGGAAGTGAAGCGGTGGCGGCGCCTCTGGCGGCGGAAGTGCTTGCCGGGAGGGCGCGAATGAGCCGGCCTGCAGAGCTGCGTGGTGAGTCATGGAACCGCTAGCTGCCGTCCGTTCGCCGTTCTCCCCGCTGGAGCCAAGCGGTGGTGCCAGTGGGGGCCTGTCCGCCGTGGTCGCTGCTGCACGCCCTATCAGAAACAGGATAGGGGCTGCATTCCCAGCCAGTGCCGCTTTGCCTGGCGCCGGTCCTTCAGCCGGTGAGGACGGGACACGGGTGGCTGCGTTTCCCTCGCAGGAGGGCGTCGCTCCGTCGCTAACTGCCTCCTGCTGCCCGTGATGCATTTGCAGTGAAGCCGGAGGACGGAGGTCAGCTGTCGTTGCCTGGTTGCTTCTGCACGTGGTGCTGGTGGTTGTAGCGACCGCCTGGTCCGCTGCCAGGTGTCTGACCTCATCTCGTCACAAGAAGATGCGGTAAGAGCAGGGAAAGACCAGTGCTGGTGGGGCTAACTGCATCTCGGGGTGCTTGGAGGAGACTGTAGTCTCGTCCAGTCCTTCCATAATGGTGAGGATGCTCTCTGAAGGCACAGCCTTACAAGGCAGGATACTGCAAGGCACCTGTGAAATGTCCTCTAAGAGGATTTGGACTTGGAGGCAAGCTTTGATACTACTAAATACGAGCTGCTAATTGAAGTCTATAATTAAATATTTTTTTTTACGTTAGTGCCACATTTTTACTGATATAAAATTTGCTTCGTGGTTGACAGTGATGCAGAACCATTCTTTTTCCACAAGGTAATGAGTATCTGTTTGACAGTGCTCATTCTTAGCTGCAAGACATACCTTAGGTTTATTTAAATTAACTTGTCAGTCTATTTCAGAGATTCTTTGTGGTAATTTGACAGCCATGGATTGTTAGTTTAGGTGTCGTTTCCGTGTAAGTTCTGGCTTGAAGGTGTGGGTTTGTATTTTGTAAATCTGATGCTTTGGCAAGCAGCAAGCAAAGGCGCACCTCTTGAAGGAGTTCAGTCAGCAGTGGTGTATGGTATCAGTAAGCCCTAAAGGTTTAGTAAGGCATAATGTACGCAAAGCACGTTTAGAGTTGACTGCAGAAGATGCCTAATGTGGGGGAAGGGTAGCTCCAGATTTCTGGTGTTTGGATCTGGGTTATAAATATAAAAATGCTCAGTGTCGTGTATGAAGTGTGTAAAGGTTTGAGGCATTTAGTGCTGAGGAAACTTGGGTTCTGTGCTATAGTTACACTTCATGCAGTAGATAAACTGATGAGCAAATTAATGTTTAGAACATACTAAATCTACCCCAAATGTTAACAAAGCTTCAGGAATTCACTTTTTGCACTTTTAATCTCCCTGTGAAATGTATTGGCCAAACCATGACTTTGAGCTTTAAGGCACAATTTATCTCTGTACTAAGTATGGTACCATTCAATAAATAACAGTTTGTGACAAAACTCATCAGTCTTGTTTCTGATTTCTAGCAGAATGATCCTGTCCACCTGGATATATCTGTTGCAGCTGGCATGCTTAGGAGGTTTGTGGCACATCATTCATTTAGTAATTGTGAGCAAAAGGACTCTTTCTATATAGTCAGTCAGAAGATGTGACTTGTTCTTTTATGGTTTTTAAAGCACCTAAGAATGCCTAGCTAGGTAGCTCAACAAAGACCATAAACATTCTCATGCAACTTGGGGATGATGTCTAATATAATGGAATGAAAACATTGTGCTTTTGGCAAGCAGGGAAAGGGCCTAATTTTGTTTTAAAGCAAGTTCTCATCAGAATATGAACTTCAGGAATAAGTTATGTCATAATACTGAGATTTTGCATCCTGAATGTATGTCAGCGTTAACTGGTCCTGACACTGCCTTGGCTATACTAGATCCCTGCAGCAGTGCCCCATCCCACAGTGTGATCCCTTATAGGGAAAAGTTGGAATGAGTGGAAGAAACGAGCTGCAGGCTTTTCTGTTGTGAGCCACTGTTAACTTCGTAAAGTTAATACTTGGAAAGCTCTACAATGATACAATCATAGTCCTTTTTCTATCTGATATCTCTAAACATGCTATATGAGGTAGAAGAATTTTTAACATCACTGTTCAAATCAGCAGCACTTGTATTATGTTTAAGTACCATTTTGATTTAAGTAACAACTGTCCTGTAGATGCAGTACACGAGATTCACCTGGGGATATGCATTTTGGTCTTAGCTTGTGCAAATTAGCACAATGCTTCTTAATTTAAAAACAGTTAACACAAAAGCATCAAGGCACTCTATAAGCATGGCACTGGTCTTTCATCTCATCTAATTTGAGAGCTTAGGTGATGGCTGTAAAGAAATCAGGAAAAAAAATATACTTTACAATGTCTTTGGTGTATTAGTTGCAGAATACACAAAATTTTTGCCCAAAGTCTTCCATATATGTGGCACTTGGTAGGAAAAGGAAAGTATAGGAATATCTGTATCTTAACAGTATTCTTCATAAGAATAGCAGCCAAATAAAACTGTTCAGTGTGTCATGTGGCTTCCTTGAGAAAAGAGACAAAATGAGAGATTTCTAGGTTAAGTACAATATTTTAATTCTGTTCAGTAGTCACATATTGCTCTTGATACTCGGAGCCAAAATACTATAGAAATATTAAGAATACTGATTTTTGTTCTAACACTTTGTATGTAAGCAAATACTATGCCTCTGACAGACTTTGCAAATGTTTAGGAGACTTTGCTTCTTTTATTTTCATCTCAAATATTTGGTTTGGGGGTTTTTTGTTGGGTTTTTTTTTTTCTTTTAAATGTTCTTCCCCTTGGTATTTCTGTTCTGAAAGTAAACAGGCAACATTTTTCCAGTGGTGGTTGAGCAAACATCTGCCTTGTGGTGGAGAACCTCGGTTTGTGTGGAACTGCTACCTTTCTGTACAAGTCAAGGTCAGATGTATGGTTCCCACAAAGCTTTATTATCCAAATGCTTGCAAACTGTTCAGGTAAGAGTATAGTAAGAAGCTGTGAAGTACTTAGTGAGCATGTGTAAAGCAAAAAAAAGTCCCTGTGGAAGTGAACACAAGTTTGGTCAGTAATAGCTGGCTTGTAAAAAGGAAAGGTCAAACCTTTCCTAGCCCTGGAGAAAATTGTGGTTTACTGTTAACTATCAGCAATAAGTTCTTTTATTATATTGTGTGAGAGAGAACAAAGAAAAAAAGGAAACACAAAAAAGTACCTGCTAATGCTAAATCTTTACATACCATTTTCACAGCTCTCCACATTCCTGTCCCCATGTTCAGAAAAATTGATATTTAGTTATTCAGACATAACTGTGCATGCTGTCGTTCATATCTGAGACAAAGACACAAAGTTTAGCAGTCCTTAGGAAGACTGAATTAGTACATTATGTCCAGTGAAGTTCAGTACTAGTTTCTTGCATCTGGTATGCGCATGTTTTGCAGCAGTATCTCTTCTAGGGATGAATAATCATAAAATATTTGACAGGGTTTGCTGCCATAAATATTTGTGTGAGGGGAAAAAAAATATTTCAGAGTTGGTTTTCCTATCAGCTCTGCAGCTAACAATAGTAGTCACTTTGTAGTTGCTTTTTCCAGAAACACTAGTAAAACACTTTGTTATGTGCTCAGCTTGTCAGAGTAGCTCATCAGCAGCTTCAGAGATGTCCAGGGAGAAGCAGTCCCATTTTTACTGAATAAACTTATGTCCAGACTTTGTGCTTTGTGACTGCAGATTGTAACTACAATCCCACACATTATAAAATGTATGTAGGAATCAGCGATGCATTAACTTGTGTGTGTTATTAGGAGCCTAGCACCAGGAGAAAAGCTTAGAATTCTCAACTGGTGTAACTGGTGCTTCCATCATAGCCGGTTAGCGGGTGTGTGTGTGTGCCTTCGCAATCTCTGAATTCTAAACATAAAGTGTTCCCTTTTTCTAAGTCTGATTTGGTCATTCTATGTTTGGACAGAATAAGAGCTGCGTTGTAAGAGACCATTTTTACTTTCTGATATGTAATTTTGTATTGTGATAATATACAAATACAAGTTTAAAACATTTAGACATGCATCTGAATCTCCAAATAGTCTTGTGTTCTTCCCAACAGAGTCAAATCTTGTTTATAAATACTACTGCTTGAGTAACCTCCCATCTAAATCAAACATACAAAGTAAAACTTGATGCAAACCCATGTGTTTTTTCTGCTATCTAGTGTGGAGCAACAGTATGGTCACTTTCTCAGCCTCTTGTAATACCAAACTGGGAGTAAATCTGTACAAAAGAGGTGTCTAATGCTCTCCATATCTGAGATGTACTACAACTACAGCTGATGTTGGAGGGCTGAAAACAGGCTGTTGTTACACTTCAGTAAAGAGAACTAACTCTGGTTGGATTAATTTCTCAATACCTGTGTAAACAGATTCAGGGTCATGGCCTAGCTGAAGTAAGAAACTTCCTTGCTCATGCCACCAGTTGCTAGTTTGTATCTTGGAAGGCTTCCCCCACTGCTGGTAAGACTTTGTGCTGCTGAAGCATCCATGCTAAGTATAAAAAGGAAATTAAAAGAAAGCCAGTGCGTGTGCCACTAGTAGTTCACAGCCTAGCACAAAGCATCAGGCACTACTGCAGGTTTGCTCAGCAAAAGAAAACTTGTGAAGGTGGTGGTTGTGCAGTCTTTCTTCTAGTGCTTTTGCTTGTCCAAATTACTTTAACCATTTAGGGCTAGCTTACTTTTCAGCTTCAGCTAACAAGACTGCAGTTGGTCAGAATCGATTCTTTTTTTTTTTTCTAGAGGGCATCTATCTTTTGAATACTTTATCATTTGAATTCCGTGTTTCTTGCTGTAAGTAGCTGCTGTTAATGTGAATCTACAGTTTGGCCAGTGATTAATTTTTTAGCTGCCTTTTTCAAAAGATACTTTTTTACAGGTGGCCAGGGAGTTTACAGGTGGCCAGCTGACCAATTGACACTGTGTAAATGCATGCTTAATCTGTGATTAATTGCAAGACTGTATTGTCTGCAGGTTTGAATCTTCAGGGATATGCTTTTCCCTGCAGTGCTCCTTTGTCATCTATCACCCCACTAGTTACACCAGTACAGTTGTAAACAGTACCATTGAAATGAGCCATGTTGTGTGACATCCAGAATGCTGAAAGAACAGAATACATTTTTTTTAGATCTATAATTATTCTGGATCAATAAAACTTTTTATTAGGGTGGGAGCAGTCTCGCCCTTGCAAGCAGCATAGCAGGGAACTAACTACTGTAAATGAAGAAACAAGCATTTGGCTGGGGGAAGTAGTTGGCTGCTTGTTAAACTGACTTGACAGGAAGAATGTTAAGCTACATCTTGATTCTGCCCTTCTAAAACAGTATTTCAGATTTGTTTCTATTCCTGATATATGAAGAAAAATGTTTGGGAAAAGCAGCCTCTCTGGTGATGTTCTCTGTGGACTGTGGAAACACCTAGACTTAGAGCTGAAATTGAGCTTTATGTAAGCATTCTGTTAAAGTCATCTAGCACTTCCTTTGCTGCTCTTGACACCTGTTAATATAGTCTAGTGAAATAGGTCTCTGTCCTCCCCTAAAATAATGAAATTAGCAGATTTTCTGCTTTTCTAAAACCCCTGCAAATTAGAAATTTCATTTCCAAAAAACTTAGGTATCACTTGCATTGGGTTTCTGGGTCTTGTGTGTTTGTATTGGAATGTATCAGCATCTGGGTGAATTTACTGTAATTGAACCCACTGTTAATTTTCTGAAATGGGAATCTTGACAAATGTATTTTGGATATGCAGACAATACATATACTAGATAGATATCTAACTTTATGCAGCAATAAGGCATCCCTTGTTCTTTCAAAACTCTTACTTTGCTTCTCATACCACATCATTTAAAATGGTATTTTCAGTGGGTAGTTTTTATACAGTCTTTAGGGAACACTTCAGGGGATTGCTTTTTTCCCGAGTATGATTATACACACGTGTTTAAACTGTGATGCTTCTGCTTGCATTATTCTATTGTCCATCTTTGGTCGGCACAGCAACTCACAAGAACTGTTTTTAAACAACCATTGCAGAGTCCCTTAATAGCAACATACTGAAGATGAAAGGGCATGGTGGCTGCTTAGTCCATATGGAAATAGGAGCCTTGGTTTGAGCTTGGTTATAGATCCCATGTCCTCAAATACTAGAATGTATTTACTGGATAACCAGTCTGGCTACTTACTTATTCTTACCTCTTCAACCTCCTGTTTTCTGTAAATCTGTATAATTAGACATACTAAGTAGCAAGACCTATGATGGAAAGTGAACAAGCAGTTGGTGTCTCAGAATAGCTCTCAATTCTTAAGTAACTTCCTTGCTGCATGTAACTTGAAAGAGTGGAGAAAAAGCTAGTTCTTTCCATACAGGCATAAGCAACTGAAGGAAGAAAATGAGGGGGGGAGAACAGTTTCTGTGTTGTATTTTTGGTGTTATTACGGTCTCAAAATTGTCATGACAACCAATACTATTTT
This sequence comes from Melopsittacus undulatus, assembly GCF_012275295.1. Taxonomy (NCBI): domain Eukaryota; kingdom Metazoa; phylum Chordata; class Aves; order Psittaciformes; family Psittaculidae; genus Melopsittacus; species Melopsittacus undulatus. The sequence goes on from NC_047530.1 coordinate 9,752,245, forward strand.
CCTTTTTAGAATCTTGAAACTGTACTTTAAGGTCATGATTATTTTCCAGCTGGTAAATGTTTAAGATGCATTGCTGAATTCACTATTTTGTGCTCCCTTCTATGGTTATGGCTTTATCTGAACAAAGCGACTTGCAAAACAGCATAATGTAGTTATTCTGAGTCTCCTTCCTTAAGAGTGACTCATTCTGTCTATCCAAATAGCATCCCGAGCAGCACTGTACCCATATGGACAGTCGTACTTTCAGTATGTGGGGCTTTTAACCTCAGGCCATCAAGCTATTTTTGGTGATGAGAAGAAGTAACAAATGACCCGATGCTTGGCATACTTCAGATCTGCCTGAGACAAATTCTGTTTGAAATGCTTCTCTTCTGAGAGTTAGCACCAAATAGAGATTAGTAGTATTCCTTTTGGAGATACTCTTAGGCGTATCTGCCACACAGGAAATTTTACATGCAGGTTACTTCTGTGAGCTTCTAATGGTTCAATCTCACTAAAACTTCATCAGAGGTACTAGTTACTTGTAATGCAGATATTGTCCAAATCAGTAATTTTTATGGCCATGTAAAAGTAGTAAAACCAGAGAAAATTGATTATCCTGGTGCAAATTAACCTAAACTCAAGTTTTGAACTATGCAAGTCCATATTCTAAAATCTGTCCTGGTGCAACCATAGAGAGATTTAAGTAAGTAGTTACTGGAACCTATTTTTTGTAATCTGTCACCTGCAGTTCACCAGTCACTTTCTTAATTTTCTTGAACAAGGCTTCTTTCTGTATGTGGACTTGCTGACTAAATAATTGTAACACGAATGTGACATATCCAGTCTCATTAAATATCAGAGTAGTGATTCACCAAGTGCTGAGTAACATTCAGGGGATGGATGAGACTTAAGTGGAGATGAAGCATTGTAGTACAGCCTACTCTTGTGTCATTGTTGGATCTGTATTTCTGAAATAATTTCTGGAGGGGGGGATGACTTTAAGAGATGAGTTGGTCTGTACAGTCTTAAATTTCTGGTGTTCTGTTAAAGCATGTGCTTTGGGTTTTAAGCAGCAGAATATACCATTTAAGCTCAGAGTTTTAAGTGTTTCAGCATAGCAAAAATTACAGTTATGAATTCCAAGTGGGTGTTTGACTATGTGCTCTATTACGGATTTCCATAAATGGCCAGAGTCTGGACTAAGATTACTTGTGAAGGAAGCCTCAAGCAAGAAGTGGTGCTTGGTACTGGCTAATTATGCTTTTTTTTTATATCTTTACAACTGAAACTTCCCAGTGCTTTGGGCAGAAACAATCAAAATGAGACTGTTAAAAATTCTCTTGTTCAAAACTCCAATTCAGAAACTTTTACCCTGCCCATTTGTTAGCCTTGCAGTGCATTTTCACATACCTGTGTTACACTTAAGTTACAACTCGCCATTTTCAAGCCAGTTATAAAAGGTAATTTTAATTTCAGGGAAGGGGATCCAAGTCTTACTCCTGTAGGAAAGCATGCTGCCTCTGCTGTAGAAGGCTGATTCTGGAAGCCTTCAGAGGTTACTGTCACAGACTGCTGCTGTTACATTTATCACAATGTGCTTGCATGTGTTGCACGCAACTCTGAATTGAGAGCCCTTGTCCCTTGGCACCTTACAAGACTCAGTGAACTCAGAGTGAGATTACTCAAAAGTAATAGGATTTAAGTTAGGCACATCTGATATCCCAACAGATGGTATCCACAAGGAACAGCTCTTTTAGAGCTTCAGTTCTACAGGCTCGGACCGTACATACTTTTTGCAGACGTAGCCCTGAAGCTACAGGAGACTGATCACAGGAAGCTTTCAAATCTTTGCCTTAGCTACCTGATCAGTTGTTCTCCAGGCTTAAATTAAACTCTTCCCCGAGGTATCACTTAAGCCTGGAGCATAAGGGAGCATCTACAGTACAGCTCAGTTCTGTAACACATACAGTCCTCTGATCCATCTTGAGCCCTTCTGGAGCTTAGCTTTCACAATGTGATTTACCTCAGACAGCTCCATGGTCTTCAACATATAATCAAAGTTTAATGATGCTCTGCTGTCCCATTGCATTTTTACATCTTTGTGGTCAGTGCTGCCATGGGTAGTCACTTCCTTCCTTATGGAATATTCTTCCCCTGCTCAAATTCTACCATTTGGCACAGCAACAAGTATTAATTTTCAGTAGCAAAACTCATAAAAGTTGGCATTTAGCCTATCAAGTGTGGACTGAATTGGTGAAATATTATGGCTACTGCACAACTGTAATTAAGCATTCTTAAGTAACTAGCTTCAAATGAGTAAGTTACTTGTTAATGCAATGCAATATTGCACTCATTGGTTATCCCAACTGGAGCTACAACTAGGCTGAAGCTGCAAAAATAACTAATAGAGAGTTTGCCTTAGTTTTTCTGATGAGAGTCATCACTCGATACCATCTCTAATGGTCCCTGGGCCTGACTGTTAAAGGTAGCAATACTTCAGATCAAATAGAAGTCTGCTAGCTTTCTGTTTCTGAAGTTAAATTTCAATACTAAAATAACTTATCCAGCATTTTCCTCCTCTCAATAGATTCGGGTATTTTTTTATCTCTAATGCTCGCTTTTTTCCTCTTTCCCAATCTGCAGTCAATGGAAATGGAAACAATAGTTCTCCTTACCATAGAGAAAGGTTCAACCTGGTTATGAGAATTAATCTGTATTCTGCTAAGTAATTTTAATTTGGAAAAGAACATGACAGTAATAATCACCTTGGTAATGTTTAACTAAATGTTGTCATGACAGGCAGGAACTTTATACGTAAATACTCTTGAACTGCTTCTTATAGAACTTTTTGTGAAAAGGTAAAGAGCATGGCTCTTTAAAGGAGCTTTTTCAGTTAGCCATGTTCTAGAATAAGCAGCTATTTGGAATTTTTGAATAAGGAAGTAGGTGGCTCTGTTGCTACCTATCTCTTCACATATTGTGGACCATTTTCCTTTGACTTTATCTTGTAAATTATACACAACTGATCTTGTTCTCTCTGAAAAGTGGCTTGTGTAAGTGTTGTTATACTTCCTGTTCCTAATTCCGAATGGCTGTTACTGAAAGGAGTGGATGGATATGTGTAACCACACATGAGGATGGCTTTTAATTTCCATTTAGCACTTTATTCTGTACCTAAAATGTTGCTGACAAAGTCAAATTTAAGAGAATTGAGTAGATTCTCTGCTGTCATACACAGTGAGTGGAAGATCACCCCTGAGCTAATGCTTTAGAGTGATAATTAGTTTCCTGACTGGCACTTGCTAGAGAATCAAACAGCTGAATCAGCAGTAAGCTTCAGTAGTAAATTCAGTTTGGAGAAATGCAACACAGAACTAAATGCTGACTCAGTGTAACAGCTGTACTGTTGCCTCAGGAGGCATTGAAGGAGGCTGTTGGTCATGCTTATGATTAATGCTGACTCAGGCAGGCCTGATCAAGAGTTCCAGCAGCTTTCAAACATTACTCTTGGCTGGAGAAGCAGGAGTTCAGGTACCTGGACTCCAGCTAAGGCTTAAGCCTGAGACAGTCACTCAGTATCAAGACAGACCCATTCATCTCTACTGACTTTTCCCCGTCACAAAGAAAATAGAACTCCTATCTTGTAAACCCATTAAAAAGGGGACTGTAAAAGGCCAGGTATTTTTTCAAAAGGAAAAACAACTGTATAAAAATTAACTTGTAAATAAACGCTTTTGTTTTTAAAACAATTGGGCTGGTAATCAGTGTGTAGTACTAAAGCTGAGGAGTTAAAAATCTTCAATTTTAACTGAGTTTTAAGGTAGTAAATGGAACAGTGTTACCTTGTCTCTCAAGACTGAAGTTACTAGAACAGACAGTTTTCTGCTAGGAAGTGGGGAAAGAAAGTAGGAAAGCTTGTTTAACTTCTGGGAAGGTCAACCATTGATAAAGCTGATTCAGAAGTGATTTAAGAAACTTTAGGCGAATGAAGCTGTTTAGAGAAAAAATTTAGTTCTTCAAACATTAACTCCAGTTACACTGCTTAATAGAGCTCACAGTTTTAGAACTTAACAAAAAGCCTTATTTTAAACTGAATTAGTATTTAATTTCTCTTACTCTTCAAATAAGCCTAGGCTTAATGCTTCAGATTAAAATTCCTTTTCCTGAACTCTTGCTTGTTATATAGGCTGTTCAGAGCTGTCATCACCTTAACATATAACCAGCTGGTTTACAGTTAGGTACATTCTCATCACATGCTGTGGTTATGAATGACCTGCAAGTTGTAATACTGGTTAATCAAGGAATGACAAAGTACTAGTTGTTATATATCATATAAACACGAGACTTTTCAAATTTCTATGCAGACTGTTTTTTTGTACCTAGCCTGGCTCCGAATGCTGTAGCAAGAAGGAGCAACACAAGCCTGATAATGCCCTTCCTTCCTAATGTCTGTTTTGATGCAGAGTACTGTTGCTTCTTGATGCTGCTGGCCTATACGCTTTTGAAATAAAAGCTAACAGATAGTGAAATGGAAAATTTATTAGTGCAAGTTGGTCACTTGGTTTCTTCCAACAAGTACATAACAAGATCCCATGCTTAATACATTATAAACAAACCTTTTGTAAGTTAAAAAAGTTGAACTTGTCACGAAGTACCAATGTGTTACATATTGTCATCGTCTGATTCATCTTCCTCTTTCAAAGATTCCTGTTTAAAAAAAAAAAAAGTTTAATTAAAAAACACTTAATGCATGCTGAATTATACAACTGTTAAGCAATGAGTTTTGCTGTAGCCTCAAAATATTCCCAATGTGTCCAAAGCCTTGTATTCAGCAGGCTAGTTCATACCTTCAGATGGTGATACTGAGCACCATCATTACTTTTAGAACAAAATCAAAGCTGCTAAATGCTGGAAGTCTAAATTTCTCCAGCTGGTTATCTATAAAAACTGTTCTAGGCCACATGGCTTACTACCTCTCCTACACACTTACACTGCTGTTGAAGAGTTAGTAATTTACTTTTGAGGGAGAAACATGCCACCTGTGCAAGCCTCCTGAATTACAATTTCAGAGAGTAAGAATTACCCTGGATTACACTGTAAACTTCACTACTGTCCCTTCAGAATACTATCAGCTAATGCTGAATTATAACTGTATGTTTTCCAGTCATCACAACAGTGGAAGCTCAGCCTTCAGTGGGCTCCCTCCACTCTAGACTTGTTTGTGAAGTGAAGCACTGAGACAGAGAAGTCGAACCTTACCTTAGCATATTTTTCTGCTTCTTCCTTGATGTCCTTTGGAACAATTTCATGTTTTCCATTGGTTACTGCCAATAAAGAGAGTATATCATAAGCAGAATTCACACAAAAACCTTGATGTAAAAGGGTGAATTTAAGAAGCAATGTTTTAGTTATAGAAAGTAATAAGTTTTCTACAGTGTTTATAGAAATTAGAGAAATGCATTACTTTCTCCAACCCAGCTGAGTTCCAGCTCAAAAGCTTTATCCTTTACTTCATCGTGAACTATGTAGATTCTGGAAGGAAGAGACAAAGTACAGATTAGAACAGGTTGATCAATAGGCTAAGTATGCTTCCTTCCTTTAACAAATTTCTTCTGTTGAAGCATTTATGGTTAAGTAGTTCTCCCCATGTTTTCTCCCCTGTACGCATATACACAAAAACCATTTTTTTTTCCATGGTTACACTGCTATTATAACAACGTATTAAATAATTACAGCTATGATGCAGGTTGAGATGTTCAAGTCACCCTAACTAGAACAAACATTGAATTTCAGATACTGCAGAACCAAGGCTATGTCATCATTGTCTGTCTCAGCTAATTAGTTATAATATAGCTAGGAGTGCCCTGTATTGCCCCTGTAAATCTTATTTCAGTTTACACTGAAGTCTAAAACCCTACACTGTAAATACCTTTAATCTGATTGAAAGCGTGTGCCTAAATCTCTATACAGACTGCCATGCTTATGGCAGACATGACAGTAATCAGAATTTAAACTGCAAGTGGTATGACACCACACGCATCCAGACTAGTGAATTCAGTTTTTAGCCTGAGAGATAAAAATGTTAAATAATAACCATTCTATGACTGCATCATAGTATTTGGTCCTCAGCAAGTGAACATGTAATCAAACGATAACCCCAAGTTGAGACACACACTCAAAAGAACTAGCAGAACTTACAATAACCTGTGGGTTCACTTGCTTTAGTTTGTTTCCAAAAGTCTTAGTCAAAAACTGAAAAATACCAGCTATTTCTAGCCAACAAAGAAAGCTCAGAGGTAGTAGAGGAAGGAAGGATACCTTGAGCACCATGCTATGTACTTCCAATTAAAGTTTGATAAAAGTATTGTGAAACAAATAGAAAGAACAAAGTTAGCATTGGCGTTCAGGGAAATACCACTATATGCTTATGTTCTACCACCTTTCTGGCACTGCTAGGCTGGGCTTACTGCCTGTTGCCCCAAGATCGTCTATAGGCCTTTCCTATGTGTTCAGCTGGTTCTAAGGCTTTTTGCAACAAAGCATACCATTACAAGCTCTTGAAATGATTACTTTGGACTGGTTAGTATATTAGGGTGAAAATTATTAAATTCCTTGCTATCATACTAAATGCTACTAAGGAGCTTAATTTGAGCTGAAAAACAGAACTATGTCTAGAGCTGCTGTTAAGTTTTGAGCTGAAGGAGAATTAAAGAACCGCAGTCTTTTCATTACTTGAAAATCTGTGACACTTTAGGACTGCATTGAGGTCCTTGTCAGGTTTTAATAACAGGGAACCCCCATATTCTTTCTTCTAGCTGCTGCCAGGACAATCCCAGGAACAAACTTCAAAATAAACTTGCATGCTGCAACACCAACAATAGAAGCATGTTTATTATTTCCTTTTAAGCCCTGAAATGCTGGATATTACATTTTTCCAGCTGCAGGTTACTGTATTTGTGACAAGCACAGAATATGTGCATTAAAATGAAGTATTGTAGATAGCTGAAAGGATACTTGCATCTGTTTGAAGAGATACTAATTCACAGACTATTTTCCAGACTTTTACTACTGGCCAATTCATGCTCTACCAAGCAGAAAGCCTTCTCTCCTTTTCTTTCCCTCATTAATACACAAGTCACTGAATGGTACCTTTTCTTCCTCTGTAAGCACACGATCCTCACACAGAGTTCATGAGATTGTGACTACAGGCAATTATATCACTGACGAGTTGTCCTAAATTGCACCAATAAATAGCAAATAAAGTATATCCAGTCTTTTCATGTGGTATCAAGCTTTATCATTTAAATGAGACCAGCTATACCCTAGACATATCTTAAAACAAGGAGCTTAACTCTGCTGTTTTCCTAAGCACTCAAGTCTTTTTTTAGGCAAACAGGAAGGCTGGACCCAAGTCCTCAGCTTTACTTCTGAACCACTACTTACTCTCTGAAGCATCAGTTCATTGTTCAGTCTGCATAATAAAGTGTGCAACTCAGTTCAGAATCAGGACACTAAGGAGTTCCCCCCCCCCCAATCTGTCGCCTGGTTTATGTATTTTAAAAATCAGTGACTATTCAATTTAACCTTCAATCCACTGGTTCCACCGGTAAGTAGCAGATGAGATCAAAAGGTGTATTTTCACATACTTCAGCATTTTCAATACTGAGTAGCATTTCCCCTCTCACAAGAAAAAAATATGAATCGCAGCAGATACTACAGTCAGGATGAGCACTCATCTAGTAGAAATAAAACCTGATACCCAACTGAAAAGTAATAGCTTCAGTTTGAAACCACTGCAAGCACACCAGTAGAGATTGCTGTAGAGTAGGAAAAACAGGTTGGAGACTTACATTTTCGCAACCTCTTTAACAACATCACGACAGGTCATTTCCTTCATCTGTAGGCAAAAAATACACAGCTTGAGAAAATATACTCTTTTCCATTTCCAAAAGGCCAGAATACACATGGCTGCACACATGCCTAATGAGCTTACTATTCAGTAGGGATAAAAATGGCAAGACTATAACTAAAATATTCTCTACAGTGCATCTTCCTGCCTGCTATATGCAAGTCATTCTTACAGTGAAGAATTTTACAACTGAAAGATTCTGTGGAAAAATGTTCTTGGAAACTTCCCCAGTTTAAAGCATTCATCAGCTGGAAACAGATAACCCTAGCACTGTAAAAGCCTGACTTCTTGTTTGCTGCTTTGTGATCAACTGACAAAATAACTAGATGTACAATATGGGGGAGGCATCCTATTTTCATACAGAATACCCTTTCTAGGTAGAACAGCAATACTTTTGGTCTTACCAACATCTCATGCAAGCAGTTTTGACTTCTAAGTAACATCCCAAGTGGAGAATATTGTTCCAGTGTTAAAGAGCTGCATGCCTGAGCAAGGCATCAGCATCTCTTACATTTTCTCACTGTTCTGTCAGTGTCTTTCAACAGTTTCACAGTTAATCACAACAAAACCTCATGACAATTCCCATGACATAATAAAATTGTTTTGTAGATCACATGTTGACTTGTCAGTCAACTCTTCTGGACTATGAAGTAGCAATATATTCTATATTCATGTTCTATATTTCATTAATGCAGTTTACCATCTCTTCCAATTCCTGAGTGTTTCCAAAACCATAGGGTGGAAGCTAGTTTTGAGACATCAGTGAAGGAATTAAGATTAAAACAGTCCTTTGTTCATGTTCTGATCAGAGAAGAAGTGGTCAGACAGACACCACAGTCCCATCCCAAGAAATTTCCTAAGCAGAGATGCATTGCCCCAGCCCTTTCATTCGTGACACTCAGTTCGCAGCACAGACAGCACTGGCTGCTGTATACAGATAGAACTTGTGTCACACATTTAAATTACTACATGTATCAATACATATAAAGTTATTAGTCAAATAGGAAAACTCAAAAGTCTGCTACTGTCACAAATATTTACAGTAGAGAAGCAAATTGATTTTTTGGTGTTACTGGTTTCCCATCCCAGGTATGTTAATTTAGCAGACAAGAGTTAACACTGTGAACAGTTTATCACAGGAGTTAACTACAATTTTATACATATATATACACACACACACATATGTATGTGTCAAAAAGTTGTACAAAGCATCAAAGCTGCATGAGAAGCACTGCAGAAGTACTTTCCACAGGACCACAAGTCTTCCCACAGCTGAAGATACCAGACATTCACATACATTCACATATGATGCAACAGATATGATCAGTGCAGTGTTTTCTGCTCCCACCCTCAGCTACACGAGGATCTGGCACACTGTGTCCCCTCCCAGATACAGGTACTGCAGAGCAGTTCTATAAGTGGATGTAAAGTACCCGCTTGTCTTTTCACCTGTAGTCACCTCTTCCACAGGAAGATACCTTATGTGGACAGACTGCTGTAGGCAGCATCACCCACAATAGCTTTTGTACTTCTTTTTTCCATTTTAGTTTTGACAAATTCATCTCATCAAAATTAATTCTGACCTGGAAACCCGCCCAGTCTAAATTAACAGAAAGCACCAGCACACAAGACTGGACTCGCTTCACATTGCTGTGACTAGATCATACACATTACTGAAGACATTCTGCAAACAACCCATTAAGTAAGTCAGTGCAATTAGGCCACATGGTACACCACTGTCCCTATCTATATACTAGATTTTACAGGCACTACTGTAAAGTTCAAACTATGCGCATACTTGTTAGCTGTACAGAAATCAGTCAGTAAAAGAGATTTTTGAAAATCCCAGCACTGCACAGAATTTTTTTGAGGTAGATTATGTCACCCAACATACCACTGTCTTTCTGCCAGTCTGCACACACACAAATTCAAATTATTTTCCCAGATGCCAAAATTCCAGTATCAAGATCAGATAATCTTGTAGGCTTCTTTCTTTTAATTTGGTATTCCAGCATCTGACCAGATTCAAAACTGAATAAATCAAGTCTAGAAACACTAATGTTTCCTGTAATTTTTCAGCTATGATGCTATGGCACCATAACCAGACCATTTTTAAAAGTTTAACAACCATATGAATTCTGAACCTTTCCAGAAACAGTTGTGATGGACTTTTGTAGACTAAATCTATAAATAAGATGGTAGCAGAATATCAAATAAGAATTACATCAGTCAGATCAGGAGTGGGGTTTTGTCCCATTCCAAGGGTGTCAGACATGAAAACACAAGAGGAAGACAAATCTGTCGGGATTCCAACATAGTTCTAAATCAGCTTAAGGCGCATATAAATACCTTTCAGTAGTCTTCTCTCCAGAGACTACTTTTACACAGCCAACTCTCTGCATGCTCCTTCAGAAGGGTACAAAACAACTTCTTGTTCACACACAGAATCTCTTTGTAACCTTTGATAGGTTATAATATTGTGCAAGCAGGAAATGCTGAACAGAACCAGCTCTTTTTGATATCAATAATGGTGTGCCATACAGTTACACTCTTTCCACTGTTCACAGCACTTTAGCCTTTCATCAGACATGTAAAGATGTTTTGAAAGGTACGTTACAGTCAGCAGCCACAAGCTGACAGATCTTTTGAAAAAAAGACAGCACTTCAACACTAGCCAGCTGGGATACACTGTCTGACCTGGCAAGGATTTTCTTTTTTCCACTACATTTTCAGAGTTGTAATATTCCAGTGGCTCAGCATTCCGCAGTTCCACTCACTGTCCCAGCTTTTTGTAACTTCTTAAACCAAAGAATCATCTGACACCTTTGGTAAAAATAGATACACCACCCTGTACAATGCTGCCCTAAAGTTTTCATATGGAATGAAAACACATATTCACTTAATTACTTTGCTTGCTGGCATGCATGAGAGTGTATGTTTAAGCATGTGCACTCCCTACAGCCTACTTATTGCCCTAGGACAAGACTTGAGGAATACTGCTATTATAGAGGCTAAGCCACATCCTAAAACATACAAGGAAATATTCCATCTGCTCCTCCTGTATTTTATATGCTTTAGGCATCCAAAAAGGTAACATAATAAGCTAGGAATATCTGTCTTGAAACAACACAACAAAACTGTAACATCATACCTGAAGTTTTTCTATCTCTGTTTTTGCAGCTTGCCTGGCTTTACCAATGGCACATCCCCAATAACCCTATAGAAAAAAAGAAAACAGGCAAAATTAATTAAATATTAAGCCTTCTACAGTGCTTACTATCACTTAGCATATGACAGCCCCCACCCTACTCATACAGCAAGAAGCTAATACACAGTAAACTTTCCCAAAGTGTTGAGTAGAACCCAATTAGTAGATTAAATACTGTGGATTGAAAGGTGCTCAGTAGTTCCCAGACAGAAACACTCAATTTGTTGCAACAGATAGTTCTACAGGATCAAGAAAACGCCAAAACAAATTACTCCTGCCTACTATGAAAATATACTGAAGTGTAAGCATATAAAAATTAAGCACTCATATTCCCCTCAACAGCTGTGATATTGGATATATTGAAGGAAAATAAAAAAAAAAATTCAACCGAACAGTAGGAATATGTATCATCCTGTGTAATACACAGCTGCAGAGGCAGCATTCACAACAATTTACAACAGTTATCTGCTTTGATTTGACTTTTTGGTGCAGCAGCCAGTGTCAAGATAACAGCAGCCCCCTCCTGGCTGAAGCTCTCACCCAAAGTATTTGGTGAACAGGGTATCACTACAACACTTGCCCTTTTGGGGCAGTGCTTGGGACTTATCAGCTACAGCCAGGGGGAATAAACTCACAAATTTGAGAGGCAAGATTCAAAACTAATTTCTCAGACACTGTACTTCTAAGAAATACACAATGTGTGTTTAATAAGGACATGCAAACAAGCAAAAACCAGCTCTGTTCATTTTGAGCAATGATTCATCAGAGATCTGCCAGGTAAAAAGAAAAAAAATTGTAAGCTCTTTTGGAACAAAACTTACTATTTTTCCTAACTAGGAATTTTTAAAAGGGGAACTTACGCCAAGATGGAAATATTTTTGACACACTCACATATGAAACTCCTGATGGATCAATCATGTACAGTTGCGCACCATCATCACTATCATAGGACCCCAACATAAAACTGGAGGAGAAAAGTGAAAATTAGAAACATTTCTTCTACCAACATGCACAGAATTACAGAGACTACATCAGCTTAGGTTTCTTACATTCTTCCAGGAGCAAAACTCCAACTGACCTGCTACTTTCTGTTAAGCATTTTGTCTGAACATAGCGTTATCATGACAGCCACACACCTGCATGTTGCCAGAAACCTTTCACTATCTGTAACTAGACAGCAGATCACAATTTATTAGTCCCTTTGTATCAGAACTGCATAGTAGCTTTAACCTATTCCTTTACATCAGGACAAGCAGGATGATTGCAGAGGAAAGTTCTGCTTTCATCACTGTCATGGGCTTAGTAGTACCAACTTTTCAACTTTAAAATTCAGGGACAAACTGAAAATCTATACGGAAGTCTGGCAAACTGCTATGCTAATCTGTGTTCTTTAATTAAAGTTTTACATGCACAAAGGAAGGGAAAGGGAATCTGTTTACAAGATGAATGGCAGGTTACTAATTCCAAGTTAAAAAAAAAGACCTCAGACAACCCAAGCAGTTCCAGCAACTGCAAAATAACAGATACTTAGAAATAGCATAAGTCTGAAAGACTTACCTACAACCAAAAGGTCTGACAGCACTGTATAGTGTGTATGCATGCACATACATAGCCACTCTGTCTGCAAGATGCTAAGCAAAAGAAGGAAAAACAATGGAAACCCTTATTTTCAGAAATAAGTGAACATGAGGTAATGAAATTTCATTATCTGTGTGAAGACTAAGAAAGCCAAAAAAGACAATTTCTTACCTTCAGTGGAATATCATAACCATAGTTAGATCTAAAGTTAGAAGCCTCATCTCTAGCTATGTCTGCCAAAGAACGGGCATCTGCCAGAAGTCCTGCTACTGCCTGAAATGAGAATTGGCATTAGGTAGGCCATAAAGACCTTGCAGAAACTTAATAAAATTCATGGACAAAAGTCTAATTATGCAGTTTAACCAACATATCAAACTCTATGCAGTCCTACAAGTAAATTCACTCAAACTATCCATCTCTTAGAAGCTCAAAACATGCCAATATTATAAAATATTAATACAGAATATTTTTTTCTCAGGTAAAATCACTAAGTAAAATTATCTTCATGTTAAATGGCATCTTACAATTTGCCATAACTATACTAACTCAAACACAACTACACTAATCCAAACAATCACTATTCTTTCAAGTAATATATATTCAACGGACAGTTTCAGGCATTTCTGTCACACAGTAACAACTATTTGTTAGCATCCTGACATCACTGTTATGGATCAGGCAGCAACCTATACACCAGACTTTAAAGAATTCAACCAACTTCCACACTGTCAAGAAGAAAATCTCATACACAGCGTTTTTTCTCTGTAACACACCTTAGCTGTGTAAAAAAGTAGCACTTTAAAACCTGTGTTTGTATTTACAGTCAAGGTTAAACAACTGGAATGCTGAAAAGCATTTTAAAATAATCAAAACCGTCTCAAAATATGTGTATCTTCCATTTTAAGTCTGGATTTTATACATGTGTACAATCAAGAATTACAGAAAATGGTAAATAAGTCCACTGCCATTTTTTAGACTGTACACAGAAACATTACTTTCTTAATCTATTTACTGATACTCCACAGATTTCTACTTTTGAGGGTAGTCCCTTTCAATTGATGAAAAACTAAAATTAAATAGCACCTTACCATACCAACATGTCGATCGACATTAAACAGACGTTTATTGGAACCCTCTTCATAAAGCTTGGACAGAACTAGTTTTTCTACTCCAAAGACAACACCATCTTTGCATCTTATCCCAATTGCTGTGCTGAAAGACAAAGATAAATCTCGGTTTCTCACACAGAACTGTGGTGAGGAATACGTAACAGACAATTAACAAAATACAAGCAGGGGGGCAGTTAAAGCTCACTAAACCCACAAACATTTTCTAAAACAAAGAAGGAGGGGCTGCCAGAAGTCCCTACCCAAATAGTTTTGAACTATATGTGGTGATGGCATTGTTTGGCATGACTACATAGCTGCTGCCCCATCACTGATCTGACTGATACTGGTATGAAAACCACAGGCTGTTTAACTTCTCCTTTTGGTAAATTCACTCTATCTAGAAGATGTGTCAACTCTTTCACTTAACTCTCAAGAAGTGCATCATTGGGCATAAATTACACCATGGCATACAAGAAATACTTCACTAACCCTTATGTAGCTATAACCAAACACCCGGATCAATCTAGCCCATACTTTCCTGATTGCTCATTTCACTGCCACCACAGCTTCGCTGGAATTTTCACTTTACAGCATTCCTTTGCATATACTTGAGGGAAAAGAGAGACTCACAGAGAAGCAAAGATGTCCTGTTTCTTGAGGAATATATATATAAAGTTGTTGTAAGTTTATGAGGCCCTGAGCATGTTAGTTTTCCAGTGCAATTCACATCCACAAAATGGCTTTTATGGATAAAAAAAGAAAATACTACTGTATCAGCTAAGCACCTTACTGACAATAATAAGACCTGAAATCAGATTTTGCCCCATAGCATACATTTTTCATTGCCTTTAGCATACATGAGTTTACTGCCTTGCTGCACATTCTCCCCTTCTAGCAAGGAAAAGTGATTCCTAGCAAGCATAAAAAGTGATTTCTAGCAATCAAAAGCAATTATACTAATTTTACATTTAATCTGAAGCCTCCTAAAATTAACCCAGGGACACAGTTGTTCAGAACTAATTCTAGCCACATAATTTTATCTGCAACGTCATCATGCTTGTCTACTCCAATGGCTCCACTTTAAGTGAGGCCAGCAAACAGAAAGACAGATATTTGTATCTTACCTACTATTCTCCACAGCTTTCATAGCATATTCAACTTGAAACACCCTGCCATCTGGAGAAAACGTGGAAGCTGAGAGGTCATACTGAAGAAGAAAACACACTTCTCAGGAAAAAAAACAAACACATTATATCCCAGTATTTTCATAAGTCTATTTGCTAAAAAATGCAATGTCACCTGCACGACAAGGGCTATGAAGCACCGGAAGCAGACTGCCCCCTTATATTAGACGCATGAACAGCGAGTAAACACTAATTACAAGTCACTGCATCACTGCTGGATATACCCACACCTCAAACCCCATTAATACAGACGTTGCACAGGCCTCAGATCACCATAAATTAAACAGTACTTCAAACCTAAGGAAACTTTCTGTGTGCCTTTGAATATATCTTGTGATTCTTGAAGTCGTAGACGTTTGTTAACAGGAATATATCTGAAATGTTGAAAAGTCTCTTATGCACAGGAAGTTGCTCAGTTCCCAGCCAAGAACTGTGCGAGGACAGAGCTATGGGTCGGGAACCAAAAGCCAGAGAATGCAGGAGGCTCCGGGAAGGACCCGAAGGACCCGCCGCCGAACTGCAACACGCAGCCCGCGTCACACACACCACAGCCACCCGCATCAGCGCTGGGTAGCGCCAGGACGCTGCGGCTCCGCAGCGGCACCCGCAGGTAGCAGCCAGCAACCGGCCCGAGGGCTACCAAGGCGGCTCCGCCAGGACTCCACCAGCGCACGGGGATCATGTCGTAAAAGCGGTCCCTCCGCGGCTGCCCCCCCGCCAGCAGTACAGGCTCAGCCCCAAGACTGCTCCCAAAGCCGGCAGACCCTTCCGGGCCGGCTTCACCCTCCCACCGCCCGACCCGATCCCCTCCCGGAGAGGGCCGCTAACGACACAAACCCCCTACCCCAGGGCCCAGTCCGCACGCTACTCACCCCCGAGCCGGCAGCCCCGCCCCCCACCTTTTGTTTCCTCTGCCTAATGAACCGCAGTGACTCAGCAGCGGCTCCGGCCCGGGCCCGGCCGCGGCGAGAGGCTGCCCGCGCCCCGCCAGCTCCGCGGCGGCCGCGCTGCCCGGCGGGGTCGAGCGCAGGAGACGGCTCCTCCCCCGAGCAAGACCCCGCTCGCCGCCAACAGAAGCGGCACCCCTGCCGGTGCTGGGCCGGGCCGGACGGCTCCGCTGCCGTCTGCGCACGCCGCGGGAACAGGCCACACTCACCCCGGTGCCGATAGAGCTCATGGCGGCGCCGCACAGACACAGCAGGACGCAGCAACCCCCCCCCCCACCCGGCTTCTCTCCTACACCTCACCACCCAACAACACGTGCTCCTATTGGCTTCTACACAAACCAACTAGACCCGCCTACGGCGCGGTAGCGCGGCGGAGCGCTGACATCACAGCGACACATCCTGGAGGGCACGTGGAGAATACACGACCAGGGTGCCCGGCTAGCTCAGTCGGTAGAGCATGGGACTCTTAATCCCAGGGTCGTGGGTTCGAGCCCCACGTTGGGCGTCGATGAGTTTTTGTAGCCGGCTCTCGTTTTACGGTTTTGGGCATTAAAATTCCGCCTCAGCCCCACAACCCCTGCAATGGTGTGGAAAATTCCCCACCACTTCTCAGGGGACGGAGGGGCTCCTAGAGCAGCCATCCCTGGTGCAGCTACAGCCTGGATAACTGATAAACACTGTATAGCTGGAAAAAAAGCCACAAACTTTTCTTATAAATGGATGCAGGAACCAAATGTGTGTTAATAAACTAGGATGAGCTGTGGACTCGTGAAGGGTGGAGAGGCCTTACTAACAGAGATCTAGATAGACAAGAGAGCTGGCAACCACAAGCTGAATGAGGTTCAACAAGAGCAAGCATGGGATTCTTCACCTGGGATGGGGTAATCCTGGTCATATGCACACACTGGGGAACGAGAAGCATCAGAGTAGCCCTGCAGAAAGAGATGTCTGGGTCTGGACTGATGGCAAATTGGAGTCAGCTGTGTGCATGGGCACTGCAAAGGGCAAGTTGTGCCCTGGGGTGCAGGAAGTACAGCAAAGCTAGCTGGGCAAGGGAGTTGGTTGTCCCACTGAACACCACACTGGTGCAGCCCCACCTTCAGTTTCTTGCATACAGTTTGGGCACGTCAGTATAAGAAGGACATAAAACTATCAGTGTGTGTCCAGAGGATGGGGACCAAGGTGGTGAAGGCTCTCAAGGGCAAGACATAGGCGAAGTGGCTGAGGTCACAAGTGTTGTTCAGCTTGGAGAAAAGAAGGCTGAGGGGTGCCCTCATGATGGTCCACAAGTCCCTTAACAGGGCCAGTGGAGAGGGAGGTGACCAGCAATAGAGCATGAAGAAGTGAAATGAACCTGTGTCAGGGAAAGTAACTGGACATTAGGAAAAGGTTCTTCACTAAAAGGATGTTTGATCAGTGGCACAGGATCCCCTAGGAAGTGCTCACAGCATCAAGCATGTCAAGAGTTCTGAGCATCTGGATGATGGTCTTAGTCTTATGATTTAGTTTTAAGTAGTCAGGCAAGAAGAGTTGGAGTTGATAATACTCACGGGTCCTTCCAGTTTGAGCTCTTAAATAATTTAATGATAATAATCTCAGGGTCATAAAAGGCTAAGAAGTTATTTTCCTGAGGCACCAGCAGAGCCCAACAATCACGAGGAGCAGGATGCCAGCAATCACCCAGAATTGCCAGTGCTTCAAGGCAGCAAAGACCAGTGTTCTCCAGGCCACACGACTCTGCTGGCTTAATTGTCCTACCACCTCTTTAGACTGAATAATTATCTTCATTATGGCATGTTCAATGGCTATGGCCATTGTCTACTATTTGGACTTAAGTAAAGCATTTGATACTGTCTTCCACAGCATTCCCCTGGAGAAATTGTCTGCTCATGGCCTGTATAGGTGGATTCTTTGCTGCATTGGAAACTGGCTGGATGGCAGAGCCCAAAGAGTGGTGGTAAATGGTATCACCTTGTGGAGACAGTGTTCTCACAGGAGAATGAATATTTGGTACATGAGCTCTGAATAACTCTGAAAGATACAGCAAGGCCATGAGAGGCCTTCCATGAGGAAGCTTAAGCAAGCAAGGTAAGAAGAAGCTGGAATTCACTGAGTGATGAGAACTGTGGACTGTTGGCAAGCTTTCGAGGTCAAGTTCTCACACCTGAGCTTAACCAATTATATGTTAGTCACTAAGGGTCTTCAAGACAAGTATCCAATCATGATATGCCAAATTGCTGTAGGTGTGTGTAAGCAATAGTATACAAGGAGTTAATGCTTTGCAATAAATGGCCTTTGGTCTGATCATATTGATCTCTGACTGAGTCCATTCTGCGGCATCACATCTCATTGGCAACTGGTCACTAGTGGTGTCCCTCAGGGCTCAGTGTTAGGGCCAGCGTTGTTTAATATCTTCAATGATGATCTGGATGAGTGGATCAAGTGCACCCTCAGCAAACTTGCGGATGACACCAAGTTGGCTGGGAGTGTTGATCTGCTGAAGAAAAGAAAGGCTCTGCAGAGGGATCTGGACAGGCTGTGGCCAGTGGTATGAGGTTCAACAAGGCAAAGTGCCAGGCCCTACATTTGGACCACAACAACCCCATGCAATTGATTTGGAGAAGTCTCCAGGAACTCACCAACTAAGTTTTAAATCGACAAGCAGGTATTCTTTATTGCAGTGCTGGGAGACACGGCATATCACTCCTCCAAGTGTGTCTCATCCAAGCATCAACCAGGCTGTGATTATATTGTCCTTAAACATACATATTCCTTAGATAATATACATTACATCATACTTTTAGAGAATGCCTCCTGTATGCACACAAAAACGTGGTAGTGGACTTTCAGACCCCTCATGGTTATTTCTTACCAGAACACCATAATCATGGATCCAGAGTGGACACCATTCTGTCATTCCCAGAAATGTCCAGAGATCTTTAACCATGCATGGTCATGGTGTTTGACAGATTGCTTCCTTCTGAGCTGCCCTAAGTTCTGGTTGTCCTCCTGTTATTTTGCATCCTAAATAAGATACTCGAGTTTGAGTTAGTTGAGCCTTCAATTTAGATACCTGGTATCCATTTAGCCCCAGAAAGTTTAACAATTCTACAGTCCATTGAATGCATTCTTTCTCAGTTTTGGTAGCAATTAACGGGTCATCAACATACTGTAGTAAAGTTCCTGTCTGGATGGGTGCTTCCCAGGGTTCTAATTCTTGTGCCAATTGATTTCTGAAAATCGTTGGACTGGTTTTAAATCCCTGAGGTAACACTGTCCAAGTGAGCTGTGTCCTTCTTCCTATTTCAGGGTTTTCCCATTCAAAAGCAAATACATTTTTACTTTGTTTGGCCAGGGACAGACAGAAAAATGCATCCTTTAAGTCCAGAATGGTAAACCACTTCTGATTACTACTCAATTTAGTTAATAGGGTATCCAGATTAGCTATTACTGGATGAATATCCTCCACAATTTTGTTGATTGCTCTGAAATCTTGAACTAATCTGTAGCTTTTCCCATTGGATTTCTTTAATGGCAAGATAGGAGCATAAGATTCTGATTCACATTCAATTAATAATCCATATTTAAAAAAATATTTATTTGATTCCCTTTTATCCTCCAGTTTTAAGGGATATTGTTTTATTCTGTTTGGGCAGGCCTCCCTTTTATTTTTACTTTAAAAGGCAAACCATTTTTCACCTTACCTGGAACTTCAGATGCCCATACTCCCAGATATACCTGATTAAGGATTTCTTCTATTTCAGGGAGGTCCTCCTGTTTGCTTTTCTGTTGAATTAAAGATAAACTCAGAACTCCAATTAATTAATCATTTTTGACTCTTAATTCCATTTTGCCTTCTTTAAATGTTGCTTCTCGCCCTAATAAAGATTTTGAAAAATTTGGCATGTATAAAAATTTATGCATTCCTATTTGTTTTCCTAATTTACACTCTAAAGGTTTCAGAAAGAATTCCTCTTTTTTTTTCTTTTTCTTGGTGGCCAGTATCTCCCACATGTGTAACAAATTCTTTTCCCTCTGATTTAACGCCAAATAAGTTGCTCTTATATCCATTTAAAAATTCCACTTTATTTCGTCTAGTCCCTATTTTTAATTTAATCAGTGGATCAGCTAGGATAGATTACCCAGGTCCCCATCAGGCTAGTTCCAATTCAGTCACTGGAGCCACTCCGTGGCACTCACCCCAGGGCAGTCTCACTTCCAACATCCAAACTCCTTACAGTATGCACGCTGATCCCATCCCAAAGGAGAATTCAATCTCTCACTTCTGCCTGACCTTCCTCCTCTCTGCCTCGTCCTCTCACATTAGTCCATCCACCAGTTTCTACTTGTCCCAAAGCAGCAACTGTAGCCGTGCCTATAGCACAACTCAGCTCTTTCTTCTCTACCTGTTCCCAATTCCTATACACTCACCACACTTCTTTAACGTTCTCAAGTCCTTCTGCTCTGTTGCCAGCGACAGCAACCTCTTCCTCCTTATCGATAACAGATGGGACAGAGGCTGAGAGTGTTCCTCTCGAAGGTCCCTGTGATACATAATCCCCCAACCTATCTTCCTGATTACTCTGTTCGTTTTTTGGTTTTGGTTTTGTTTATTTTTTAACTTTAAACATCATTCCCCCAGTATCACAGGCTGAACAACATCTCTCTAGCTTAGCTTTCTGTTTTTCCCTGTCCTTTTCCAAAGCCAAAATTCAGGATCTGGCAGAGCTATATTAATTTCACATTCTGTCTGCCACTCCATGTGGTTTCTTAAAGTGAAAAACATATCTGCATCCATCACTTCATCCCATTTTCCTTGTTGTCTTAAAAATAATATTAATTGCAACAATGTATTCAAAGTCCCATTTTTGGGCCATTTTTCCTGATCCTCCAAGGTAACCATCAGTTACAATATTTCATTAAAGTTTTTTTATTTACTGAGCCCCCAGGAAACCCTCCCAGTTCTTTCCAATGTGCCAAAATGCACCCTAAAGAACTCTTTTTCAAGATCTCTCCACTCTGCCAATTTCCCATTATCAGTCTCACACTCACAAACATATGGGATCCCACAGACACACTCTACACAGTTACAACACTTGAGACAGACTAAAACTGCATCAAACAAACAACAATTAACACTTATAATAGTCTGTCACCAAGACCAAAATCACAAGACCAAAATCGTCACTACACCAAGCCACAAAATAGACACACTCCACACAGTTACAACACTTGAAACAGAGACAACAATTAATAATGCAGTTATAACAGTCTGTTACCAATACCAAAATCACAAGACCAAAATCACAACTATAACAAGCCACAACATAAGTCAAATAAAAGTAAAATCCAAAACCTTTTTCTACAAGACGCCCACTGCTTCTTGTAGGACCTAAACCACAGGATGCCTCTGCTTCTTCTGGGTGTATACCAAATGGATGCTAGCAGCCGGGTATATGCCTTTACCTATGAGATTTCCTATATTGATTTACGGAAGGCTTCCAAACCATGTGTACGCTTACCAAACCAATTTACCAAACCAAGATGCCCCCTGCACCTTACAGACTGTACAAAAGAAAAGAATACCTCTTATGAGGATGGTCCTTGTCTGCTCCCACAGTGATCCAAATGAGTCAAGGGGGTCCTTCCAGGAAAAGCTCCCGAGGGCCCTAGGGAGCCCTGTCCTCAGCAGGTCCTGCAGTCAAGCAGAGGGTTCTATCTGGGATGCCAAATTGATTCAGAGAAGTCTCCAGGAACTTGCCAACAAAGTTTCAAGTTGACAAGCAGGTATTCTTTATTGCGGGCCGGGAAACATGGGGGATCACTTCTCCAAGCATGTCTCATCCAAGCATCAACCAGGCTGTGATTATATTGTCCTTAAACATACATATTCATTAGATTACATGCATTACATCATACTTTTAGATAATATCTCCTGTATGCACACAAAAATGTGGTAGTGGGCTTTCGGACCCCTGACGGTTATTTCTTCATCACTTTGTGTTAGGATTGTTGTCATATCATTCATATCAGTAACCACCAGGCAGTTCTGGCAAAGCTTATCTTGGTAATTTACTTTTCTCTATAGTTGCTAACAAAGCCTAACATCCCTGAGGTTATTAATGTACAACCCTGTTGCAGAAAGCTGGGAGACACGAGCAGTGGTTTCAAAGTCTTGTTTATTGCTCAGGTTTACAATGTTTATATACCCTTTTTCTACTGCCTTTAGCATAGCGACAATTATTAATTGGCTAAGAGTGTCTGCATGTGCTTACAATAGCTCAGTGTATTATACTTTGGTACATACACAATAACTGGCTGCATTAAGATTGGATACATAGTCAATAGCTTGCTGTATTAGTGGATACATGTACAGTGTAGCACACAGCAACTAAGATACAATTGGTTACATTAAGCAATGAGAGCCTGGTCTCCAAAACTTGCTAACAGTTCACTATTGTGTCTTGACACATCCCAGTTTCCTCTCATCTTGCTTGCACTGCTACTTTTGCTTCTTTACCCACAGTTTTCTTCATCCTCGGTTCATGTTAGGCTTTAGCAATACTCTCCACACAACCCTATTCTTCAATCAACCCCATTCTTCACAACGCTACTGACTTGGGGAAAAGTGGCTGGAAAGCTGCTCGGTAGAAAGGGATCTCGGCATGCTGATTGGTAGCCACTGAACATGAGCCAGCTTGTGCCCAGGCAGCCAAGAAGGCCAGTGGCATCCTGGGCTGTATCAGCAATAGCATAACCAGCAGGACCAGGGCAGTGATCATCTCCCTGTACTTGGCACTGATAAGGCCACAACTCAGATCCTGTGTTCATTTCTGGGCCCCTCATTACAAGAAAGACATTGAGGTGCTGGAGCAAGTCCAGAGTAGGGCACTGAATCTGGTGAAAGGTCTGGATAATAAGTGTTATGAGGAATGGCTGAGGGAACTGGGATTGTTTAGTCTGGAGAAGAAAAGGCTCATGGGGAACCTTATTGCCCTCTACAATTACCTGAAAGGAGGTTATAGTTGAGGTGGGGGTAGGTCTCTTCTCCCAAAGAAGTGGTAGGACAAGAGGTAACAGCCTCAAGCTGTGCGAGGGGAGGTGTAGATGAAGCACTCAGTGACATGGTTTAGTGGAGTTCTTGGCAGTCCCGGAGTAGTGGCTGGACTTGAGGATCTTGAAGGTCTTTTCCAACCTAGTTGATTCTTTGATTCTATGATTTATATTGTTATTTAGAATGTATTTATAGTCCGATTCTTATGAGTTAGCATCACCATCTGTTTCTTCAACAGTTACATATTCAGAAGAGCCTGTAGCAATTAAACATTCTGAGTTCAAATTGCCATATGATTTTTTGTGGGTTTTTGGGTTTTCTTATTATAGTGCCCCACTACTGGGGAATCCACCACTTCCCTGAGAATATTATTCCAGTAGCCGATTGTTCTCATTGTGAAAAAAATTCCTCTTGTGTCCAATTGGAATATCTCCAGGAGAACTTGGAAAATCTTGTGACCATTTCCCTACAGAAAGCCCAAATAGAGAAAGGATTCTCAAATGTAACTCCCAGCTCAGACAGGTTTAATTCCAACTGAGCATGGGTCCTTGGTACATTGGGGTATTGCTCAAATATGTCAGAGTCAAGGCTCCATTTTAAGAACGACATTTAGACATATTGTCAGGCATCATTGTTTCCATACGCTTTAAAGTTCAGCTGCATTTTTGTATTCTAAACAGCATAAAATACTAACCAGAAAAAAAAAAACCAAAAAAACCCAAAATTTAAAACATGAAACCACACAAAATCATAAGGTAATTTGAACTCAGAATGTTTAATTGCTACAGGCATTTGTTAATTTATTTTCTCATGTGTCAGCATCCTCTGCTGCTGCCTTGGCAATGATTTCTCCTCCTCCAGAACCCACTGGTTGTGTGCTGGTCTCGTCACCTTTTCTACATCTCACATCTCCACTACAGCCTTCTCGCTCCTTAGTTTTCCTCTCCAAGGACAGAGACAGCTGCTAGGGTGGGAAAATGGCAGTGGGTCGTATGAAGATTGCATGGGTTCATATTGGGTCATGTGATAGAATCTGAAGAAGAGATATAACAGCTTTATGAGGGATGTAAGAGTTCGCAAGGAATCTCCTCCAAATTTGTCACTGCAGAGTTCCTTCCCTTTCACACCTTTATTGCAATCTCCTGCTTTGATTCCTTGCATGTCTTCCTGTTATGCAGAGCCTATCCAGGATGCCCCGTTTGCTTCAGCTCCTCCAGTCTGCTCCACACACACACTGGAACTTCACAGCTGTACCCTCTTGAACCCACTTTGTGACCCAGGTGACTTCAGGGAGACCAGAAAGAGGGAACCAACAAAGCTGTGGCAGGAGTAGAGAAGAAAGCCATTATGCAGAGCTGCTACTCCGACAAAGGGCTAGCACAGAGGTTTGCAACAGAACAGATGGTGGCAGGGACAACTTTTGGTGTCCCATATCACTCCCACTCATCATCTGACTCTCCCACACACCTCTACCTTCACAGATCTTAAATGGGAAGTGTGGATGTGGGACAAACAGTGCAGTCACTGAGTATGTGAGAAGCATAGCACCTACAAACAGTTACAGTGGCTCACACCTCAGGCAGTTTGGGTTCAGTGGCAACAGACCACATCAGCGTCACAACAGCCTACCTTGAAATCCACCTTTTGCTTCATTAGTGCCCTTGTCTTCCTATGCATATGATGTTAAGCTCTTTGGCTTGCTCTCTGGCAATGAGCAAATGTCTAGACTCCACTCACTAGTTAATACTTTTCGAATACTTATTTTACCTCCCTGAAGCAGAAATGGAGCCCATGTACTTGGGATAAATAACCCATGCCAGCTCTTTTGGAAACATGACCCACAGCTGCATTCCTGAACATGCATAAAAATTGCCTGAAGGGCAGCTGATTTTACAGGTGTGGCTATTGGGGGAAAATGATATAGGGAAGACTGGTAGGGGAAAGGCGCTGGTTGTTGGGAGCAGAATAAATGCTACATTAGGAGTCTCATTCTCAAGCAATCCCAAAAGTTCATTAGACTAGCCATTATCTGCTATAAACTCCCTTTTCTTACCTAGGAGATAAAGTTGCAGGGTGACACAGATGACAAGCAATATTATTTATAACACCTTTTATTGATAAAGGTATTACTATTAAGCTCTTAGGCTCACATTATGAAGCTTTGGCTTATAGCTAAGGCTGTGAGTAGGGGGTTTTCAGCCTGGAGAAAGAGAAAGCTCCAGGGAGGCCTTGGAGCACCCTTCAAGGGCATAAAGGGGCTAAAAGAAGGCTGGAGAGAGGCTTTTGACAAAGGCATTAACAGATGGGACAAGGGGGAATGACTTTAAATTGACAGAGGGGAGATTGAGATACCGGACAAAGTTCTCCCCATGAGGGTGCTGAGGCGCTGCCACAGGGTGCGCAGAGAAGCTGTGGCTGCCCTGTTACCGTAAGAATGCACACATAACCACCGGAATGGTTGTATGAAGTGCTTTACTGCAGTGCTGGGGAATCAGGGGCACGCGCCCAAATCTGGCTTCCCCTTTGTCACATCGTGTTCACAATTTATACATGAAAAGTTTCACAGTTAATGCATATTCAGCATAGGTTGTTACATCACTAATACATATGCATCAGGGATTGCCTCATCAGTCCATTACGGCATCAGCCTCTTCTGCGCTTGCGCAGCCTCCTCTGGTGGTCGTCCTGATGAAGTAAGGATTCTTCCTCAGATGAAGTAAGAAGTCTTCCTCGCAGTGTACTTTTCACCTTTGGCACAGTTGAACGCCCCAGTAATCACATAACGAGCTAAAACCAGCCGTATCTATAATTATTCTGATAACTAGCAAAGATTAGAAGTGTGACCTACCTGCAAAATTTATAGCAGGATGGGCAGACAAGGAGTATCCCAAGGTAGCAGATGTTTGGGAGGCTCTGTCTCTAAACTAACTGATAAGTAGAAGGATGGTGTGAAATAACTCATTCATGTTTAGTTTGGTCACTAAATCTTTTTATCTCACCACAGACTTACAACACAAACATTATTCTTTAAAACTACTTTAGAGTATTAGTGTGAAACAATTAATTCACATTTAATGGGGCCACTAAATTCCACAGGCTAACAACATAAACATTGCTTTCTTTCTACAACCTAAGTTAAGCTAAAAAGTACTTTAACTCTATATTTTACAGGCATTAGCTTTTCTTCTAACAAGCATGCACCCCTCCCTTTTTCTTAATCCATTTGGCTTGAGCCATAATTTTCATTTCCGGCTTTTCTCATTTGCTCATTTTTTTGCAAAGATTAGTTTTGCCTTCTCAAAGGGATCATCACGAGACCGAATTTTTAACATAAAATTTCACCCTTTTCTAACAGTCCCACCCCTGGCAGTGTTCAAAGCCAGGTTGGACACGGAGGCTTGGAGCAACCTGCTCTAGTGGAAGTTGTCCCTGCCCATGGCAGGGGTTGGAGCTGGATGAGCTTTAAGGTCCCTTCCAACCCAAACCATTCTGTGGTTCTGTGATTGCAGCACACGATCGCTTCAGCCTGGCTTTACACTCCACCAGTTCCCGGTACGGAGACGCCGCTGCCATCGCCCTCGGCCAGGAGGAACCGCAGAAACTGGGTCCCCCAAGGGAAGAACCGCCCTCGGCCCCCTCTCCTCTCCCCGCCGGCTGCTGCCGGGGCCTCATTCCTCGGGTGGCCCCTGCCCGCTACGGGGACCGGAGGTGAGAGAAGGCCGCACAGCGCCCTCAGAGCGCGGCGGAGCGACCACCGGCGCGCCGGAGAGCGTGCCAACAGGCGCCACGGGCAGCCCGTCGCGCTGGGGAGGAGGAAGGACCCGCCGCGCCGTACCGGAGAAAGGCCCTGTCGAGTCGCTGTTGGAGGAGGAAGGAGGTCGCGATGCCGCTGTACGAGGGTTTGGGCAGTGGCGGAGAGAAGACCGCCGTGGTGATAGACCTGGGCGAGGCCTTCACCAAGTAAGTAGTGCCGCAGCCCCTCCGCCTGCCCCTTGTCTGTCGCGACAGTCTTCGCCAGTGTCGCGGCTGCGGGGCGGCCGTGCCGTCGGGATGAATAATCGTGTGTGGCGGTTTTTCTCCTCCACCTCTTGCTATGGTGGTACAAAGCCGACAAAACCAGCTTTATTTTCTCGTCTCGTGTTTCAGATAAAACAGAACGGGTGTAAGTGGAGGCTGAAGCAGAAGTGCTCAGTATTTAAGTCATTTATTTCATGAGCCAGAAATGTACCCGTGCCTCTGCCCGCAGCACGTCAGACTATCCCGTTGCGTTAGAACCCCCCAGCTTCCTCATGTCCTAGTCAGTGCACCCCTCGTGAAAAGGGGGCTGTTTAAGCAATCCCTAAGCAATCCGGCCCCACTTCCAGGGTTAAACTATTCTGGAAATGATGCCTGGGTTTCAGTGGCCTGTTTGGAGAAGTGGCCTGCACACAAGAAAAAAATACTGTCTTGCAACAGAAGTGATTTCCCCCCCTTCTATATTCTGCTCTTGTGAGACCCCACATGCAATACTGTGTCATGCTTAGGAGCCACCAACACAGGAAAGACGTGGAGCTGTCGCAGCGAGTCCAGAGGAGAGCACAGAGGTACTCAGAGGGCTGGAGAAGCTCTGCTTTGGAGACGGTGGTAGTGTTTGGTTGTGCAGCTTGGAGAAAAGAAGGTTCTGGGGAGGCCTTAGAGCATGCTCCCAGTGTCCAAAGCTGCTAAAGAAAAGTTGGAGAGGGGCTTGTAACAAAGGAATGTAGGGATAGGACAAGGAGGAATGACTTTGAACTGACAGAGGGGAGATTGAGATACCAGAAAGAAGTTCTTCCCTGGGAGGGTGCTGAGGAGCTGGCACAGGGTGCCCAGAGAAGCTGTGGCTGCCCCATCGCTGGCAGTGTTTAAGGCCAGGTTGGATGGGGCTTGGAACAACCTAGTCTAATGGAAGGTGTTCCCACCGATGGCAGGTGATAGGAACTGCATGAGCTTTAATGGCCTTTCTGACACAAACCATTCTATGATTCTATGCACGCTACTTTTACTAGACTAGGCTCATGCCTCTGGCTGTGTCTGTGTGGGTGTGTTTACCTGTTTGAAGACCTGAGAATTTCTCTGCTTGTCGAAAGAGGCAGGAGTTGCAGGAACAGGGTTTCTTTTCACAACTTGTTTTTGTATTATTTTCTTTGCTTTTTATTCCAAGTGATGGTGTAGCTGCAGTCCAGCAGGCAGGCTTTCTGTGTGAAAATTACTGTGATGTGGTTATGGAGAGGATTTACCAAAGCTCTCATGGATGGAAACAAACGATTTGATGATTGGCTTTTTGTGGATTTATGTTGTGTTGCCTGTCATGGGCTTTTTTTCAGTTTTGGGGCACTTGTGAGGTTTTACCCCGTGGCCATTCTTTGTCGAATAAATGGTTTTATGGAAAAGCACTTCCCCAGAATAGTGTGGGTTTAGGGTCTGTTTCCAGCCTTCATTCTTGTGGGAGAGATAGCAACTTAATTATATGAGAGACATCTGTCCTTTTCCAAATAAGGCTGAAATTAATCAAAAGTTCAAAAGTTGTCAGGATAACAGGTGAGGACAACTGTGTATACACATATACAGGCTTTATTTGGGTTTCCAATAGAAAAAAAGTTAAATTCTAAATTATATCTGGTTTAAGATTTTTTTACATTGACAGCAGCCAAATACCAAAATAAGTAATTGACCTTTAGCATTTAAAGTACTCCAAGTCCAGAGGCCTTATAGTTTTCTATTAGTAGTCGTCTTCTGAGGTTTGTACTTAATGGGTGTGGCAATGATGAAGCAAATGTCAAGCGCTGCATTTCTTCAAATCAGACGTTGAATTTCTGTTCTTTTTAGTTTGCTTTCTTCAGTCCATGGTTCTGTGTTTTTAAGATGCAGTCACTTTATGAAAACCAGATGGGTTTCTGAAAAATTTGTTTTGGGATTGCTGCTATTTTGATGATATTGCATCAATGCTGGACCCAGAGCCCTCATGTTTTGTCAGGAGGCCTGGAGTAGTAACCAGTCATCCTGAGGCAGTAATGCCTTAAATCACCCAGAACACTTGTGAAGGGAATGCATTTCAAAGCTGGCAATAAGGAAAAAGTGTCACTGGTCAGCAGTGAAATAGGCCACAGGACCTGCATGATCATGATCATCATGTCTTTGTCTTTTTTTCTTCTGAATAAGCACCTTAGAAAAATAGGGATTTAAAGAGGACAGGATAACTTCATCTTGCCTGTGAAAACTGGGCCTGTGTGGAGGATACAGGAAGGTATTTCTTTGGAAATTTAACAGGCAATAAGGAAGGTTTTATTACAAACCGTGTTCAGCATGTGTTTTATTACAAACTGTATTCAGTGAAAAGCAGGAGGCAGATCAGAATTGAGCACTACAGTCCTTATAGGAGTGAAGAAAAATTGTTTTGTTTAGTGCAGCTGAAGGGCAATCAGCAAGAAGGTACAAAATCTTTCTTATGCAAAATAGCTAGGTAGAAAAGCTGTGTGCAAAACACCTCTTTGCAGTCACAGAAGTATGCCTGATTAATTTACTCTATGATGGTTCCTAGGCCCACAGTGTTAAATGGTGACTTCAGATGGTAAGGTTTTCTACATTTTCTTTTAGGTGTGGTTTTGCAGGAGAAACAGGGCCAAGATGCATTATTCCTAGTGAAATAAAGAAACCTGATGTCACAAAGGTAAGCTCTTTTGTCTAAACTGTTTTACCTTTGTTACGTTTGGTATGTTCCAGTATAGAAGGAATTTGCAGATATGTTTTCTGTCCTTTCAGAAGCTATTTTTCATTATCTTATAAGTGCTGCTGTTCTAACTAGATACCACCTAAGTGTGGTACCAATGCTGATGTTATTTGGTACTTGTCAGCCATGCACATTTGGGGCACTTATTGACAAATTTCTTTGCCTAGCTATGTTTTGTTTGCCTTTTTTCATTTCATTAGAGGATGGCAGCTTTGGAAAACTAATGTTGTGGTAAGTTACCAGGACAGAAAATTAGCGTGAATGAACTTTGGACTTTAGTAATAGAGTCAGTTTATAAGATGCATTGTTGTGGACTTAGTGCAAATCAGGCAAGATTGAGTACTTGTTTATATGTGTCAGATTATATATGTTCAGATGTAATTTATTATCTCATATAAATATTTGTATCTCATGTATATGTTCATATAATCACTGCCTCATATTTAAGATGACTGTGGATATTTTTACTTTACAGCCTATCAGAGTTGTTCACTATAATATTAATACAGAAGAGCTCTATTCATATCTGAAGGAATTTATCCATATGCTATATTTCAGGTAAGTGACGCTTGGATGTTAGTTACTCAAGCCTCCTACGAATCTTTTCTGAGTACATTGAGAGGTGTTAGAGATCTGATATTTAGCAAAGACTGCTGTCTCATTGAATAAGATATCAGGCTAGATACAAGGAAGAAGCTCTTTACTGTGGGGGTGGTGAGGCACTGGAACAAGTTGCCCAAAGAAGTGGTAAATGCTCCATCCCTGACAGTGTTCAAGGCCAGGTTGGAGAGAGCCTTGGGTGACATGGTCTAGGGTAAGGTGTCCATGCCCGTGTTGTTTTGTTACATTGATTTAGAAATGTATAACGAATATTCAGAACTACAGCTTGCTGGCAGATAACTCTAACTTTTCTGTAACTCAGTTTGCTAACTTTCTTTTAGGAAGGTATTGTTTTTAAATTTGGGAAAAAGACTTTGGGATCTGCTGTTGAAAATGCTATCTACATGCCAATGTCTACGGTTTTTGAGGATAATGGAATATGAAAATAAGGTAGGTCTCATAATACATGCTTAAACTTACCAGATTTGTTTTACTTGCCTTGCGTTTTTTAGACATCTGCTGGTGAATCCCAGAGACCGTCGTGTTGTGATCATAGAATCTGTCTTGTGCCCTTCACACTTCAGAGACACGCTCACAAGAGTCCTGTTCAAGCATTTTGAGGTATGTGTTTTACCTAACTACTCCATGTGTTCAGTGTAGCACTTGCCAGTAGAAATTCTGCTTGCAGTCAGTACCAGATGTGGACAAGGAAATGAAATTACTGCTGAAACAATGAGAGAGGTGTAAAGAAGATGGAACAAAAAAAAAAAGCTTATAGTTGTCTGGGGGAGTAGGGCTTGGAAATTGGACAAAAGGCATTTTTGTCTCATTCTGACTTTTTATGAAGACACAAAACAGGAGCTATTAACAAGAATCCAAAAGGTTTCTCTTTGTAGAAAAATACAGCTGACATCTCACTGTTCCAGACAGATCCAGTAATCCCCATTGAGGACTGCCTGAAGCCAGAATCTCTATTTAAACACTCAGTAGTGCTCTGTCAGCAAATCTCATGCCTTCTACCAGAGTCAGTATTTTCGTCTGTTACATTATCTAACCTCTAGCTCTGCTTATTTAGATAAGAGTTTACCTGAAATTTATTACCTTCTCTGCTTAATCAGTCTTTTTGGAAGGAATATCTGAATGTAATTCTTGCTTAGTTCTAATGGGAATGTTTGAGAAGGTGATCCTACACCGCTCTTCAATTCAGACAGAACAAATGTTAAGATTTTCCTATAAAAGTGATGAAACTGGTTTATCTGGAGTGCTTCTTTACTGTGCTTCCGCAGCACAGTTTACCAGCTAATCTTGAACTTCTGCATAATCCTTTTCTACTATCAACAAAATTGTCTGATGAAATTGCTGGAAGATTGGATGGTTTTGTTTTGGTTTTGGTGTTTGGTTTTGCTTTTTTTTAAATCTAATCCCATTACAGAAAAAAACCCCCATGTCTCAGATAAAGCATTCCCATGCAAAATTGGTTGTAAAAAATTACAGTGAGAATAGTAAAATACTGGAGCAGGTTGCCCAGAGGGGTGGTAGATGTTCCATACCTGGAGACACTCAAGGCCAAGCTGGATGTGGTTCTGAGCAACCTGATCTAGTTGAAGATATCCCTGCTCATTGCAGGGGGATTGGACTAGATGACCGTTGGAGGTCCCTTCCAACCCAAACTGTTCTGTGATTCTACTTGGAAAGTCATATATTGATGGAGAAACTTTGTAACTTGCTAAGAAGCCAGCTAATACTAATGTGAAGTTAGTTCTCTCTGGCTGGTATTTCCATTTGGTGCAAAGAATAAGAGTGACATATTAATACATGGTCAATACTATAACTTGTGTCTTTGGGCTAAGTATCAGTAATGTTGCCCTTAAATGCAGGATTTATTGAAATTGCTCCTACAGTTCACACTTCCAAGGTGTCCCCTTATGGGAACCGTCGTTATCTAGGGTATGTGATTTATGGAATTGTGGGAGAAGGAAGTAATTCTTGTGTAATTTTGACTTGAGTTTCCACATTGCTGTTGCTAGAGTGTTGTAAATAGCCGCTTCTGTGAGTTTGTGTGCAACAGTTACATTGTCATAAGGTTCTGTGGCACCTTTGGTCACATTTTCAAGTCATTATACAACATTTCAAGTAGCTGTGCTTTTGTTTCTTAAATCTATTTTCAATGACAATAGGAAACCTGATCTGAGTTCAGATAAGTTCTCTAGCTGACACCCGCTGTTCTTAGAAGTCTATTCCAAGATTCATTATTACTGAAGTAACTGATATTTACCACAAAGAAGATGAACATAGAATTTAGAATCCTGTAGTATTTAATTCATTGCTCTCTTAAATGCTGAATTAGAAATGGGCCTCAAGGTGCAGTTGTTTGTGTTTTGCTTTTTATATGACATTTAGGGAAAGCATCAGTGTTTTGAGTGTTGTTTTTTTTTTTCTACCCCCATCCTTCCATTAATTGTCTTTTTTGGTTTCCATGTAGGTACCTTCAGTTTTGTTTGCTCCAAGTCATCTAATGTCTCTCCTGACACTTGGGATCAATTCTGCCATGGTTCTAGATTGTGGATACACAGAAAGCTTGGTGCTGCCTGTATCCTTTAAAATACAGAAAAAAAATTTTCAGCAACAAGGCTGTCATGGCAAGATGATGGTTTTATGAACTTAAAGTGTCCAAAAAAGTAATAGGAACAGATCAACCAGTGTGGGTTTTGGCTATAGGGTGCCATGACCTGGGGAATCTCTTTACATCTGACAAAAAAGGTGAAATCTGTGTTCCCTTGAAACTTGGGAAGGGAGTTAGTCACTTCAGCCATTAGATACTAGAAATTAGCTTCGGAGAAAAGCGCTTGTAGAGTATTTCCAATAGCTATTGCAAGTCATTGTTGAGGGGAAAATGCATTTAGTTCCAGCACACAGAAAACTCAGAACAAAAAAGGAGAATTTCCTGATCTTCCTATAGATATATGAGGGAATTCCGATTCTGAGCTGCTGGGGTTCTCTTCCTCTGGGAGGAAAGGCTATACACAAGTAAGTTCACACTTGCACATTCCAGGTTACTAATGATTTATTTGTGAACATTCATCTTTGACTAATGAGCAAAGATTCTCATTGAACATGACTTAAATCATAACTTGCTATGACAGCATCTGATTTTTAAAGTGATCACTGTTTGGCTTTTGTTAGTGTAGTAAAAGCTGTGTTTTTAGAAGAATGTAACTGAAGTAAAAAATACTGTCCCTTAAGCATGATACAGAGAATGAGCCTGAGTTAGTACATGTCTTTAACTTATGTGCAATGTTTTAGGGAGCTGGAGTATCAGTTGTTGGAACAGTGCACAGTTGATACAGGATTAGCCAAAGGACAAAGCCTTCCATCTGTGATGGGTAAGGTCTGTTTGATGTAGCCTGTGTGCTGTGAACTTGCGAATAAAATGCATTTAGTATTCACTGCATCCTGTGTGATGTACTTTCATGGTTTTCTTTCTCCATGTTTAACAAGTATGTTCTTTTTATGATAAGCCACTCATAGCAGCAGGTTTGAATGAAGACTGATAAAACTTCAGTAGTATTACAATTCTTTTGTCTGTTTTGAGAGAAGATAAACTTTTTATTTCTGTTCTTAATGTTCTTTCTTCCTTAGAAGTCTTTAATAGCTGATGTCAAAGTGAAACTTTAAAGTACTAATTGTAATTCTTACATTTAGTATTTTAGTTTAGACTTTAGTTCAGACTTAGTTTAATTCTTTAATTCTCTTTCTACTTAAAAAGCTTTGGTTCTAAGTTATTTTTTTATTTCAGGCTCAGTTCCAGAAGACATAGTAGAGGATATAAAAGGTAAAGTTTTCTGTGTCATAAAACTCTAGTTTATTAAGTTGTGCAGTAGAGTATGATAATGACAAGTGTGCAATACTCTGCATGTAGGAATTATTTCATCTTCTCTGCCATATTCCTTCCTTACTTGCAGTGTTCTTCCTCTCTGAAAGCAAAACTAAAACCATTTTAAATTCATCTTTCAGGTTTAGCCTATGCATTGTTAAGATGTAGCTCATAGACACATTTGATAGTGTAGCACAGAGAGTCTTACACTACTGTATATATCCTGTGATTGGCAGGTCAGATTAATTTAGGTAACATTTAAAATCATAGTCACATAGCACCTGAATTCTGACAAAGTGTAGAGACCATTTTTCTTTGCCTTTATTTGATCATGTCCTGGATCAGCAAGGGCCTAAAGTGTGTATTCTTCTCTAAATTAAGCAGAATTATTGCCCATTGATGATGAAAGGACCCAACAAAGTCCCTCTTCTGCCCTTTCTTTTATTTAGTTCGCACTTGTTTTGTGAGTGATCTCCAACGTGGACTGAAAATCCAAGCAGCTAAATTCAACATTGATGGCACTGCTGAGGTGGGTGGAGTATGAAGCTTACCCTAGTCCTTTGAAGTGGATGTAGCCTTTTTGGCTTCTAAAATAATGTTCCTACATTTTTGTTTATAGCGTCCTTCACCACCTCCGGATGTGGACTATCCTTTAGATGGAGAAAAGATTCTGCATGTAGTTGGCCCTATCAGGTGAGAAATACCATAGTAGAGTGTTTATCTGTATGAGAATAAACACTCCTAAAAGCTCTAAAAGCACATGAATCTTCATTATATTAATTTTAATGAAACACTTGCATATGCTTTTAATGTATCTTAAATTAAGGCTTTATGCTGGTCACAGTGCAAACCTATATTAGGAGATGTCTGCTTTCAGAGAGCCCACACTTAAAGATGAGAACAAACAGACTGGGGGGATGGCGGAAGAAGAGATGGAATATTAATGTATAATGATTAGATGGTTTCATTGAAATGAGTGAGATGTTGTCTCTTCCCTGTTGGCACTGCTTCCTGCGTCACCTGTATGACAGTAGTGATGATACATTGTCAGCAAGAAGTCTGTAGTTATTCCATGATTCTAGGATTTCTAGTTTGTGTTAGCTCACAGTGTAGTATTGCTTCTCATTAACACTTATTTCCTGTCTTTCTGTAGAGATTCTGTTGCGGAAATACTGTTTGAACAGGACAATGAAGAGACATCTGTGGCCACTTTGATCTTGGATTCGCTTGTTCAGGTATCTTTTTATTGTAAACAATTTCTTGAATGCCTCCAGCCTTGGAGAATTTACAAATGATTCTTTCTAGAGTAACACCCTTCTGACTGCAGGTTGTGATTGGTTGAAAAAGTTGAGCACAGCATGACTACTATGGTTCTGCCACATGATGAATTTCTGTGGGGTAGTACGTCAGCATATGTCACACACTCTTAATCACTTCCTTACTCTTAGGTATACTGCACTGGGACTTCTCTAAGAAAGATAGTATTCACCCCTCAGCAAAAGTAATACACTAGCTTGCGTTTATCTGGGGATGGATCTCTCTGTATGTAGTGATGAAAGACTAGCTAGTACTTGGTGTTGTAGGAATTATTCTGATTAAACTGAAATGACACAGGTATTCTATTTTTTCTTTTTTTCAAGGTGTTTTGCTCAGAGTTAGACTTTGAGTCCTGCAGATTGCTGATTTGTCTAAGATGAAATAAAAATAATTTGGCTATCTGAATTACAGGCAATACATTAGATCTGTTGAGGAGAATTTTCCTGGCATATACAAACACTTCATTTCTTATCATATTTAGTAAAAAAAAATGCATTAGAAAGCCACTGTAAATGGAAATTTTCATTATGTGGTGGTGTTTGCATGTTTAATCAAAGTTGACTTCCTGTAGTTACTGATTCCATTTAAATTAGTTTGGTGTGACATAATCTATTGGAGAGCCTTAAGCTTGGATGACATGACAAACATTTCAATTAGAATTCCTTATGAAAACAAATTGTTTAATGAGGACTGTGCCTGGACCCCTCATCTCTGTACTTCTGGGCATTTACCTTGCATCACTCTTTGTCCTGAGGAAGGACAAATGTTTAATTTACAAATGCTAAATAGCATCGAGTTATTTCGTCTGAAAGAGCATGGCATATTTTCTCCCAGAACTCGTGGGAGTTACTGTCACCAATATCTCTGTCCTCTGTCATCTTGGCCTGTCTCAGCTGAAGAGCTTTAGAAGAACTCACAGCATGCCCATAAAAGCCTCAGCTGGGAAGTTCCTTAAGCCTGGTTTTCTTCGGAAGTGTGGGTTAAAAATAATGTGGGTTATGTTTCAGCTAAATATGAAAAAACAGCAATTGACATGTGCAAAGACACTGACTCAATTTCTAACAGACCTTTTTTGGTTTTATTCCTGTTTGCATTAGTGTCCGATAGACACCAGGAAGCAGCTGGCAGAGAACTTGGTAGTTATTGGTGGCACTGCTATGTTGCCAGGATTCCTTCACAGGCTCATGGCTGAAATCAGATACCTGGTAGAGAAACCAAAATACAAAGAAGCACTTGCTACTAAAACCTTCAGAATTCACACTCCACCTGCCAAACCCAACTGTGTGGCCTGGCTGGGAGGTAAGGATAAAAACAACTGTTAAGGAAAGGTACAAAGTGAAGCCCAAACTTTCTAAGTGGGATTTGTAATGAATAAATAGCAGTAAAAGGTAGGTGATCTACTGACATAAAGTTGCAGTGGAGCTCTGTGGAATCGTTATGCACTTCTGGAAGAAAGGCTTCATCTGGAGGGCAGAAAGAGACACTGGTTATGGGAGCCTTAACCAGGTGAGGGCAGTGATGAGCAATTTGAAAGGGAGGTGTGGAAGAGGTGGTGTTGATTCAGGTGCAGTACAGGGCTACCATCATATGGTGGCACCAGTAAAGTAACTGGACAGAGCAGAGACCTGCAGTGTGTAGAACGTCTGCTTATTGAAAAAGCAAGTTTAATTACTGACCGACAAGCTGTGAGCTATAGAAGCCAGAGGCTGCTAACTCCCCATGCTGTCCACAAGTAATAAATACAACAACTTGTGATGGAATTTTTTAGATGGTGAACTTTCAAGTTAGGGAAAAAGAAAGGCTTTCTGTTGCTAGCCACTTTTCAGGAAGCTTCTCAAGTTGATAAAAAAATCATGCTTTTCTAAGCTTTCGGTTAATAAGCTGAGCCCATCTGGTCTGTATGAAGAACTAACTTTAAAGGTAGATTTTATGTACATATAGTTTGAAATGTAAATGGTAGATTTTATGTATGTATAGCTTGAAATGTAAATGTTTATAAACATTTACTTAGTTTTAAAACCTTTTGAGTCTTACTTTTAGGATTAGCAAATAAGAGTGATTTATATGCATCAGGCTCTCTGATATGTTTTCTTCTATGGCAGTGCTAGTCAGCTGTTGCAACCTCAATCGTCTCACAGCTTGTGTAACTTTTTACAGCTATTGTGTGGCACCCTTTCTGGGGGAGAAGAACTTTCCTTAAACACAAAGTAGTTTGTTTGAAGAGCTTAAAACAAAAACTTTTAGGAACCTTTTTTGTAAGAGGCTACTTTTGCTGTCAGCATAGACTAGATGGTTTTTGGTTTCAGGTATTTTCAAAGGACATAAATGGAAGCAGTTTGAGACCACCTGAGCTACTGAAAAGGAATGCAGCTATATCCTTTAATTCCTTTAATTATGGGGACAGAGCTGGAAAAAAACAGTTGAGATTCTTTATGGGAAGTAGAAAAAGAAATTAAGTAAATCAAATTAATGCAACATTTCCCTTGTGCCCCCCAATATTGTAGGAGCCATTTTTGGAGCACTTCAGGACATACTTGGGAGTCGGTCTGTGTCCAAAGAATATTACAGCCAGACAGGCCGCATACCTGACTGGTGCTGTCTTAATAATCCTCCACTGGAAATGATGTTTGATGTTGGAAAAGCACCCCCACCATTGATGAAGAGAGCTTTTTCTACTGAGAAATAAGAACCTACATGCTACACAAGGATTCTCCTCCTCTATTTCAAGTACATGTTTTTGGGTTTTTTGTATTAAGTAATTTGTGTGTAACACTATTAAATAGGAACAATGTGGATGTTTTCGGGCAGTATACTGGTAGGTAGTAACACTATTTAAAACCATGTCCATTTTGAAAACTGAACTCTGGAAACTACTATGCTGTTTAGTCCTGTTCTGGAGAAATTCTCTAATGTCATGAGTTACAGCCTACTG
Source organism: Melopsittacus undulatus (assembly GCF_012275295.1). Taxonomy (NCBI): domain Eukaryota; kingdom Metazoa; phylum Chordata; class Aves; order Psittaciformes; family Psittaculidae; genus Melopsittacus; species Melopsittacus undulatus. The sequence continues at coordinate 9,790,684 of NC_047530.1, forward strand.
AGTTGCTTGTTATTTATCTGTATAATAAATTACGTTGCTGAGAGTATTTGTTTTAAGATAGTTTTATTGTAAATATGCTTAGCAGAAAAAAGGACAGCCTACTGTGGGAAACATCTATGGAAGTTTATCTGGCAAAATCTGTATTAAAATATTCCACCCTTGAATCATGTGTGAGGAAATGGTTTGGGTCTCTTAAGTGAAGGTGGTGGACAAGTATTTCCCCTGGGCACAGTCCTGTTTTGAGAATTTTAGAAGAGAACTCTTCTGCCTGCAATTCTGATGCAGTACTGAGCTGAAAACTCACGGTGTCTTTCCTCCGAGAAAGATATCAACCATGTAAGAATTATAAACAGAGATGCAGGGAAATTTTGACTCTCTTATTCTTATACCAATCTTTGAGAAAATGGACAGGGGATTCTCATTTCAGATTGGTCTGTCACAGGCTCCCAGAACCCCTCCACCCGCCACCAACTCCCTTCCTCAATCCCAGCCCCATTGAATTCCTTCCCTCTCCTGCAGGCCAGGGTTGTCACCAACCTTGTCTGGGCTGAGCAGGGGCTCATCCTGAATGTGCACGTGGTTGGTCATGAGTTGGATGAACCTATACGTGACCAAATGCATCACTGTGCCAAGCAGCTCAGCCAAGAAATGGATCAGCTTCTGCAGGAGCTGGAGCAAAACAACAAGGAGCAGAGGAGCAAGGAACAAAATTCTGTGGTCTGGAGAGCCTTTCTCTTCGGTGACTTGTGGAACAGGCAATGCTGAGTGTTGTGGTACATTGATGCTACCACCAATAATAATAATGGTAGGGGAAATAACAATCAAAGAGAAGCAGGCAGCACTGGCCCAGTACAGCCTGGGGCAGCAGTGAGTGCGCACGCAGGGGGGAGGCTGTGCTGGACAAGGGGTGGGGCAGAAAACTGGGCTCTCTGGGGGTGGGTGCATTTCTTTGAGCAACTTCTTCCAGTGCCTCACCACCCCCAAAGCAAAGAACTACTTCCTTATATCTAACTCAAACTTCCACAGGTTTAGTTGCAGCACATTAGCCCTTGTCCTATCGCTACAGTCTGTGAGGAGGCATCCCTCTCCAGCATCCCTGTAGGCCCCCCTCAGACACTGGAAGAGTGTTGTGAGGTCACCACGCAGCCTTCTCGTCCCCAGGCTGAACAGCCTCAACTTTCTCAGCCACTCTTCATATGGAAGGTGCTCTGTCTTTTCCTTACTTCATCTGGTTGCTTCGAGAAGTAAGCTATAGCCCTTATATAGGGTCCTATATTTTGAGCTAGGAACCCTAGGGCTATGCCTTGTCTCTCATGTGAAAATAGCCAAAAGAGGTTGGTGACATCTGGCAGTCCGAGGGCTGAGGCCCTCAGTAATTCCTTCTCCAGTTTGCTAAATGCCCGTTTTGCTTCCCCAGTCCACTGCTATTCCCTTACTTCTGTTTGCAGCAACTGCTATAGGGGTTTGATTAATATACCATAATTACAGATCCAGAGTCAACACCAACCAGTCATCCTGAGAAATGTCCCCGGTTCCTTGAGTGTCCTGGGGTTGAAGGGTTTGGTAGTCCGTTTCTTTGCGTTCTTGTCCTAATTTCCACTGCTACCCTGAGACCTCATACCCCAGGTAGGTGACTTTTTGCTTCATTGTTTGTGCCTTTTGCTGAGATACCTTATATCCTTCAAGAGAATTTAACAGGCTTACCGTCCATTCCCTACATCTGTTTGGAGTTTCGGTGGCTATCAACAGGTCGTCCACGTACTGGAGCAAACCTTCTTCCCCAGGGGGTGTGGTCCAGTCTTCAAGGTCTTTGCCACTTGGTTTCCAAATAATGTTGGGCTATTTTGTGAAGCCTTAGGGTAACACGGTCCAGGTGAGCTGGGATTTCCGACCTGACTCGGGATTTTTCCGTTCAAAAGCAAACAATTTTGGCGTCTCTGGCTCCAAGTGCAGACAGAAGAAGGTGCCTTATAAGTCTAAAACAGTAAACCACACAAGATTCTCTCTTAATTTTGTTAACCATGCATAAGGGTTGGCCACTACAGGATAAAGTTCTAAATTAATAAAGCACGATTTTATTGATAGCTCTTGCATCTTGTATCAATCGATGACTTTCCTCATCCTCTTTCCAGATCAGCAAAATGGGGGTGTTAGAATATCTTACCGGTTGTGCCTTGGGCTTCCGTCTTCCTTGGAGTGGTTTGGCACACTTTGCCTTACCTGGTATTCCACTTGGCCCACACTCCTGGATAAACTTGATCCAAGACGTCCAAGGGGGCCTGCTTTGTTACCTGTGGCTGGATGAGAGCTAAACTTAACATTTTGATTAATCCGCTGTCTCTAACATTAATTTGTATTTCACCATTTTTAAACTTGTTCTCTGCTTCCAATTTCATAATAGATCCCTTCCTAATAACGATTTTGGGGTATTTGGCATATATACAAGTTTATGCATTCTTACCATTTTATCCATTTAGTGTTGGAGAGGTTACATGCATGGTACCTTCTGTTGCTGGCCTGTCACCTCAGTCACATTTAAAAATTCATTATCGACCAAAGCTAATTGCTGAGTTAACACAGCAAACTTAGCCCCAGTGTCTACAAGAAATTCTACATTTGTGTCTTCCTTCCCCAGCTTCATTATAACTGGGGGATTGGCCGGGGTTCAACCCTCCGGTCCCCCCTGTTCTATTTCTGATTCAGCAAGGTATGGGAGGTGTGTCCCTCCTGTCTTTTCAATGTGGGCACTGCCTTTTTCAGTGTTCTGCTTTTTTACAAATTCATTATAATTAGCCTCTATTATCAGGGGCCCTTGATTTACAGTCCTGATATAATCTTTTCAAGTACCTTGAGTTTTTTCGTTGCCCTGATAGTTTCCTTTCCCTAAGGCTGCAATGGTCGCATTTGTAATTGTTCAACTTAATTTTTTCCTTTCATTACTGTTTCATATTAGTACAGCCTCCATGTTTCGTGAAAACCCTTTCCAGTATCTCTCTGCCAGTGGCTTGAATACCGAAGGTCTTGGAGAAAATAAAGAAATATTATTCTCGGATTCCATAGTTTAAAATATAGCATACCTTTTGTCTCATATATATATATATATACATACATATATGTATATATACACACACAGACACGGAGAGAGAGAGAGAGAGGTAATTCCTTAGTGCCTGGACCAATGCCTATAAAGCTGCTGAATTAATCTGGTCCATGATGTCAGGCTCCATCTCTTGTAACATTCTGTCAGAGCACAATAAACAATGTGCAGTGTTGTTTTTTTTCTGCTGAAGACAGAGCAGAACTTGTCTGGTCACTGCTGAGCTGGTCTGGTTTTTTCAAAGTTCATTCTTTGTTGGGATGATGATCGGAGGGAAGTCGGGGCCAGTGGCTGGTGACCCAAAGACATCTAGTTGGGGGGCTATAAAAGTATTACATAGCAGGCAACAGCATACAATTGAGTTAATTGGCTGTTTTGCCCCCAGATCAAATCCCCTTGAGGTACACATTGGACTTCCCCATCTTCCTCCATTATTCACCAAGTATATTTGGGTCCCAGAGCAAAAGCAATCGCATGAGTGGGTTTGCCTTTACCTGAAGCAGGAGTAATCCAGACTATCTTCCCCAGCGAATTCTTGATGTGCACCACAGGAACTTTATCCCCTTCTACAGTACGTAAAAGTTCTGACTGGGTTGGGCCAGCCCTGTTGGCAGATCCTCTGGTGTTGACCAACCAGGTGGCCTTTGGTAAATGGTTATCCCAATGTTTGAAAGTTCCACCACCCATTGCTCTCAGTGTAGTTTTTAACAGCCCATTGTACTGTTTGTTTTTCCCAGAGGCTGCTGCATGGTAGGCGATGAAATATACCCACTCAATGCCATGCTCTTTGACCCAAGTGTTTATAAGGTTGTTCTTGAAAAGAGTCCCATTGTCTGACTCAGTTCTCTCTGGGGTGCCATGTCGTCACAAGATTTGTTTCTCAAGGCCCAGGATAGTGTTTCGGGCAGTGACGTGGGGCACAGCATATATTTCCAGCCATCTGGTGGTTGCCTCCACCATGGTAAGCACATGGCGCTTGCCTTGGAGGGTTGGTGGGAGTGTGATACAGTCAATCGGCCAGGCCTCCCCATATTTGTATTTCAGCCATTATCCTCCAGACCAAAGAGGCTTTAACCATTTAGCTTCCTTAATTGCAGCACATGTTTCACAGTTGTGAATAACCTGGGCAATAGTGTCCATTGTTAAGTCTATCCCTTGATCACGAGTCCATCTGTATGTTGCATTTCTGCCATGATGGCCTGAAGTGTCATGGGCCCACCGGGCTAAAAATAATTCACCCTTATGTTGCCAATCTAAGTCCATCTGAGCCACTTCAATCTTAGCAGCTTTATCCACTTGTTGGTTGTTCTGGTGTTCCTCAGTGGCCTGACTGTTGGAGGCATGAGCATCTACATGGTGTACCTTCACCACCAGGTTCTGCACCCAGGCAGCGCTATCTTGCCACAGTGCAGCGGCCCAGATGGGTTTACCTGTGCCCTGCCATTTGTTCTGCTGCCATTGCTGCAACCACCCTCACAGGGCATTTGCCACCATCCATGAATCAGTAGAGAGATAAAGTACTGGCCACTTTTCTCGCTCAGCAATGTCCAAGGCCAGTTGGATGGCTTTTACCTTGGCAAACTGACTCAATTCATCCTCTCCTTCAGCATTTTCTGCACCTTGCTGTTGAGGTCTCCATACAGCTGCCTTCCATCTCCGATGCTTTCTCACAATATGACAGGACCCATCAGTAAACAAGGCATATTGCTTTTTCACTTTCTGTTTATTATATGGTGGTGACTCTTCAGCATGCATCACCTCCTCCTCTGGTGACATCCCAAAATTTTTGCCCTCTGGCCAGTCCATGATGACTTCTAGAATTCCTGAATGACTGAAATTTCCTGTTTGAGCTCATTGTGTAATTTGTGCAGCCCACTTACTCCATGTAGCATTGATTGCGTGATGTGTAGAGGAGACCCTGCCTTTGAACATCCAGCCCAGCACGGGCAGCTGGGGTGCCAGGAGGAGCTGTGCTTCAGTGCCAATCACTTCCAAAGAAGCTTGAACCCCTTCATAGGCTGCCAGTATCTCTTTTTCAGTTGGGGTGTGGCTGGCCTCAGATCCTCTGCATCCCCTAATCCAAAACCTGAGGGGTCGACCTCGAGTCTCCCCTGGAGCTTTCTGCCAGAGGCTTCAGGCAGGACCATTCTCCCCGGCTGCAGGGAGTACAGTTTATACATCTGGCCCTGTCCAGACTGGTTCAAGGGTCACTGCACAAACTATTGTTTAATTTGCTCAAAGGCTTGTTGTTGCTCAGGGCCCCATTTGAAGTAATTCTTTTTCTGGGTCACATGATAGAGAGGGCTTACAACCAAACTGTAATTTGGGATGTGCATTCTCCAGAACCCCACAGCACCCAAGAAAGCTTGTGTTTCTTATTGGTTGGTGGAGACATTGCTGTTATCTTGTTGATCACATCTGCAAGGATCTGGTGAAGTCCATCTTGCCATTTTATTCCCCAAAATTGAATCTCCTATGCAGGTCCCTTGACCTTACTCCATTTTATGCCAAAACCCGCTTTCAGCAGGATTTGGATTATTTTCCTCCCTTTCTCAAAGATTTCTTCCGCTGTATCACCCCACACAATGATGTCATCAATGTATTGCAGGTGTTCTGGAGCTTGCCCCTGTTCCAGTGCAGTCTGGATCAGTCCATGGCAGATGGTAAGGGCTGTGTTTCCACCCCTGGGGCAGTCGGTTCCAAGTGTACTGGACACCCCTCCAAGTAAAAGCAAAATGCAGCCTGTACTCTACTGCCAAAGGAATTGAGAAAAATGCATTGGTGTATCAAATGTGGCATACCACTTGGCTGCTTTTGACTCCAGTTCATATTGAAGTTCTAGCATGTCCGGTACAGCAGCACTCAAGGGTGTTGTGACTTTATTCAGGCCACCGTGGTCTACTGTTAGTGCTCACTCTCCATTAGACTTTTGCACTGGCCATATGGGGCTATTAAAGGGTGAGTGAGTCCTGCTGATCACTCCCTGACTCTCCAGTCTACAGATCAGCTTATGGATGGGAATCAGGGAGTCTCAGTTGGTGCGATATTGCCGCTGGTGCACTGTTGTGGTAGTGATTGACACTTGTTGCTCTTCAACCTTCAGCACCCTCACAATGGAAGGATCCTCTGAGAGACCAGGCAAGGTGGACAGCTGCTCAATTTCCTCAGTCTCCAAAGCAGCAATACCAAAAGCCCACCGGTACCCTTTTGGGTCTTTGAAGTACCCTCTCCCGAGGTAATCTATGCCAAGGATGCATGGAACCTCTGGACCAATCACAATGGGGTGCTTTTGCCACTTCCTCCCAGTCAGGCTGATCAATTCTTGGGATCGTATGGGCAAGTATCTAGGCCAATGAGCACTTCCAAAATTTCGGAATTTCACCCCTCAAAAAGTGTAAAATCCGGAATAAACTAGTCAAACATTATTACTGTAGCTATCCTGGAGGAGAAGGAGGATATGGGAAGGGAGGAAGAAAGGAAGAATGGACGGAAGCAGTAGGAAGACGTTTCTGTTACAGATTGGCTCTCCCAGGGAAGGCCAAAGGTGCAATTGCTTATAGTTGTCACAAGATGGCTCCCAAGGAACAAAGGTAAGGACAACACCGAGAGCGCAGACCAGATGAGTCTCATGACGTGCGAGTCTATCGTATCGTAACCCACCTCCAAAGTACAACAGAATGATAACCTTAACCTCATAGACAGACATCACAGGGAGCAGACAGGACAACAACAGTACCAGTGAGCACACACACATTAACTCTGGAAACACTATGACCACTGACTACTGCAATACCATGAATGCTTGCAACAAATTTGTTTTAACAGGCTCGAGTCAGATCTGTCTTTATCGCAACCCAGTGCCCAATACTGGGTGACAAAAAGGATTAACTGCAGCTGGTAACTCACTACCATGCAGCCACTCCCCTTACTTCCCCTGTCAGGATGAAGAAAAGAATTGTAAGAATGTAAAACCTATGGGCTAAGAACAGTTTAATACTTGAAATTAAGTAAAATAGTGTGATCATAGAAATAGTACCAACAATAACAGTTGTGATAATAATAATAGGCAGCAACAAGAAAAACAGAAAGAAAGCTCAGGAAACACAAGTGGTGCACAGTGCGATCGCTCACCACCTGCTGACTGATACCCAGCCTGACTCAAGCAGTGATCAGTTCCTTTTGGATAACTCCCCCCAGTTTACATACTGGGCATGATGTGCTGTGGTATGGAATACCCCTTTGTCTAATTTGGGTCTGGTGTCCTGTCTCTGCTTCCTCCTAGCTTCTTCCTCCTGGCAGAGCATGAGACTGAAAAATCCTTGACTGGGGTAAGTCAAACTGAGCAAAAACTAAAACTTTGGTGTGTTATCAGAACTGTTCTCAGACTGAAGCCAAAACACAGCACTGAACCAGCTACTAAGCAGAAAATTAACTTTATCCAAGCCAAAAGTCAGAATATGGCAACATGGCGCCTGAGAAAGGATTTAGTCAGATAATGGGACTCATTTCTGCAACAACCTTACAGACACCTGGGTCAAGGAGCATGGCATCAAGTGAGCATATCTTTATAATGGATGGCAGATTTTTGCTGTGATGCAGAATTCAATTAACACTGTGTAATTGATAACATCCTAGAAATCCTACTAAGCGATATTAAACAACCATACATAATTCTATGCCTAAGTTCTTTAGTAAGGTTGGCTCTCTATTTCCAACTAGATAACTGTTCCACTTACTGATAACTTGACTGGCTGCTGGGCGAGGGTAAGTGTGTGCCACCTTTCCTTCCCATCTTAGAGCTCTTGTGGGAAACACAGGTTGAGCCTTGCACTGTTACATATCTAGTTTGTTCTGGATAGTTTTGCTGGCAAGGAAAGCAAAGGGAAAATTATTTAAGTAAAAAGGGGACAGTGTAAGAAAATGTGAAGCAATAAGCATGGCAATGGGATACAGGCTTTACAATGAAGCTTAAACGGACATGAAAATAAAGAAAGTATCATCATCAGTGGAGCAGCAGTTATTTCACAAGTCAATCACTTGAACTGTTCAAACTGTTTAAATGGGAGAATATGTTTAGCAATTTGAGACAAGTTGAAGTTCTTGAAAGAAATGGGTTTGCTGAGACTATGACACACATTAAATAGTTGACAGGACTGCTTAATGTGTTGTTAGATTTATAATGAGGATCTCGTGTCATTCTCTAATTTCATTATAAGTGTGATATATGCACGCCTAACACATCAAGGGGTAATGTGCAGATGTATGTTGTTCATAACACTATCATCAATTCCACCACTGTTGACAGCCAGCTCATGGAAATAAGCTTCCAAATCCCAGCAGGATTCTGCGCTACAGAGTTTGAACCCCTCTTATGAGAGATGAATATCCTGTGTTGAAGCGTTGCACTTCTGAAGAGTGGAAATCAAAACTCTTGTGAATCAAATGGCCCCATTTGCTATGCAGCTAATTACACATCTGTGTTTAGCAAGACCTTTTGAAAAACTATATTTAAAGAAAAAAATTGCCTACTGACTACTAGTTGTAGTCAGTACTCGTAGGAATAGGGCATCTGACTCATCTGAAGTTAAGCCTTAGCGACTTTTATTTCATGAAAGTTTTGGTCATGTGCTGGCTGCTGGCTAAGTACAAAAAATGGTATTGTGAAGGGCCAGAGTTTACCATAGTACTTGTCAATACCCAAACACACAGAGAGGACAGAGGAAGGCAGACACAGGGACTGTGAGAATGAAAACCTTGGGCCCACAGTAGAAGAGGATCTGGCTCGAGATCTTCTTAAAAACCTGAACGTACACAAGTCCATGGGCCCTGATGAAATCCATTTGCTGGTCCTGAAGGAGTTGGTGAATGAAGTTGCTAAGCCACTGTCCATCATATTTGAAAAATCATGGCAGACAGGTGAAATTCCCGAAGCCTGGAAAAAGGGAAATATAACCCCCATTTTCAAGAAGGGGAAAATGGATGACCTGGGGAATTACAGACCAGTCAGTGTCACCTCTGTGCCTGGCAAAATCTGGGAGCAGATTCTCCTGGAAGGCATGCTAGGGCACATGAAAAACAACAAGGTGCTTGGTGACAGCCAGCATGGCTTCACTAGGGGGAAATCCTGCCTGACCTATTTGGTGGCCTTCTATGACGGGGCCACAGAACTGATGGACGGGGCGGAGCAGTTGATGTCATCCTGGATTTGTGCAAAGCGTTCGACACTGTCCCACACAACCTCCTTGTCTCTAAATTGGAGAGACATCAATTTGATAGATGGACCACTTAGTGGATAAAGAACTGACTGGATGGCCGCATGCAAAGAGTTGTGGTCAATGGTTCAATGTCTGGCTGGGGATCAGTAATGAGTGGTGTCCCTCAGGGGTCAGTGTTGGGATCGGTCTTGTTTAACATCTTTGTCAGTGATATGGACAGTGGGATTGAGTGTGCCCTCAGCAAGTTTGCCGATGACACCAAACTGTGTGGTTCTGTTGATACACTGGAAGGAAGGAATGCCATCGAGAGGGACCTTGACAGACTTGTGAGGTGGGCTGATGTCAACCTCATGAAGTTTAACCATGCCAAGTGCAAGGTCCTACTCGTGGGTTGGAGCAATTCCAGGCACAGCTACAGGTTGAGCAAAGAAGATATTCAGAGCAGCCCTGCAGAGAAGGACTTGGGGGTGTTGGTCGACGAGAAAATGAAGATGAGCCAGCTTCAGTGTGTACCTGCAGCCCAGAAAGCAACCGTATCCTGGGCTGCATCAAAAGGAACATGACCAGCAGGTCAGAAGAGGTGATCCTACCCCTCTATTCTGCTCTCGGGAGACCTCACTTGGAGCATTGTGTGCAGTTCTGGTGTCCTCAACATAAAAAGGACATGGAAATGTTGGAACAAGTCTAGAGGAGGCCACGAGGATGACCAGGGGGCTAGAGCATCTCCTGTATGAAGACAGGCTGAGAAAGTTGGGGCTGTTCAGCTTGGAGAAGAGAAGGCTGCATGGAGACCTCATAGCAGCCTTCCAGTATCTCAAGGGAGCCTATAGGGATGCTGAGAAGGGACTATTCATTAGGGACTGTAGTGACAGGACAAGGGGTAATGGGTTAAAACTTAAACAGGGGAGGTTTCGATTGGATATAAGGAAGAAATTCTTTACTGTGAGGGTGGTGAGGTACTGGAATGGGTTGCTCAGGGAGGTTGTGAATGCTCCATCCCTGGTGGTGTTCAAGGCCAGGTTGAACGAAGCCTTGCATGGTACGGTTTAGTGTGAGGTGTCCCTGCTCATGGCAGGGGCGTTGGAACTAGATGATCTTAAGGTCCTTTCCAACCTTAACTATTCTATGATTCTATGATTCTATGGCTGTACAGTCTCTACTAACACAGCATCTTTCCCATGTTTAAAAATCTGCTGCAGAGAAGGGACAATCTGCTCCTCGGGCTAGTGGTGATAATGGCAATGAGCAATAGTCACTGTCATGCAAGGAAGGTGCATGTTGGGAATTAGGAAAGTCTCTCTTAAGAGCCAGGAAAACTGCTGAAAGAGACCCTGAGCTTTCCGTCAGTGTTCCTGAATGACAAACTGGACAGTTCTCAGATATATCATAAGCAAACAAGCATTCAATCTCAGTTTTCCATAGTTCTACATTTCTGTCTAAACACAGAGTTTTCTGACAAAAACTGAGTTTAAGCAATAAACTTCCAGCCAGCTCTACTTTCACAATTGCAAGTGAATAAGTGAACTGAATTCAACATCATTAGTAATCTGAGAAATGAAGTGTACAAGTGTTTGAACTGTGCACTCAGGAGTGGACACTTGAAGCAACCTGAACTTAGAATTGCATATAGCTCGTGTGCATAGAAGCAGGGCTGAAAGGCAATCAATGGTCTTTGTCTGGGAACTCTATTTCTGGAGCTGCAAACACTAGATTTACCAGGGATTAGTGCCCTCAGTGTCACACTCCTGAATCTAAGATTCACTGAGGTTTACAGCTGTAATAAAATTAGGCTGTGCTCAGCTCTGGAGGCCAAAAGACTCCTGCTGAGCTTGGGACAGTCAAGGAGACAGAGCCAGTTGATGGTGGGGGAACTGGGATATCTTCTGGAACCTCCCTATGGCTGGTGGGTGACCTATGACCTCCCTCTAGTCCCTACTGCCCCACAGGAGCTCCCCTGGGCTTGTTCTTCTTTCCCCTCTGCCCACCAGCAGCTCAGTGTTTGGGTTGGGAGCTTGGGGCTTCTTGGGTTAAGAACTCTTCCACCCCCTATTTCTTACCATCCCCTGACATTGAAAACTCCCAGACTCAGACAAATGTTGGTGACTTGCACTGATTTCTCTATCAAACCTTGCATCTTTTAATTAGCAGATCTTGATTAGTAATCAGGGAGACTTAAATAGAAAAAGCCAAGGACCTCTTTGCTGCCTCTTCTGGCTGAATGAATACAGATCCTCCATGCCCAGGAGTCCCAGAGTCACCCAGAACATCACACCAACATGCCAGCTGTGTTGGGAAGGATGGTGCCTGACCTGATCTGTGTGGTTGGGACTGCACTGTCTGGTGGCTGAGGAAGGAGGATACTCTTTGTGGGCTCTGCTGATTTACTTCTCTGTTTGCCTCAGGCAAAATAAAGTAGAGCAAATCAACTCTGCAGGCAGTAATTGGGAACTGTCTATTAATATGCCTAATTTTCACTGACCTGAAAAGAGTGGTTATCTTGTCCAAGGATGCAGTTCTTATTTCACACTTCTTAAACAAGTCTTGTCTTCTATGAAGACTGTTTAGTGAAATGGTTTGCTGTTCATTGTCAGAAGCACCCCTCTAAGCAAACTAGTGACGAGGTGTTCCCATCTGCTTTCCCATTGGTTTGCAGCGTGGTGTAGCTGAACCTCCCAACAACACACCTCTGCTGGGAAACAAAAGTCCGGTGGCAGATGTCATTAAGCATCATTATGTTATTATGAAATACAAGGTCTTTGGGCTTCCACAGAGAAGCATTTCTGAGCAGGAATGAGATCATCGAGGAAGGTTCTCATCTTGAAGGGCCTTTGTCTAGTTACACTAGGATCACAGTTTCTTTCATGACTAAAATATGATTGAAGGAAGTGCTCTGTCAGTAAGACTGATGCTAAAACACAACTTGGGAAGTATTTTATTGGTTTAAAAAAGAAACAGAAAAAAGACAAACAGAACTGGGGAGTGGAACAGTAATTCTTTTGGATGAGTTTAAACTTGTGCTTCGCTGTGGCTGAGGTTCCTTCTGTTTGAAACTTTGAATTCAAAGTTCAGGTTTAGTTCTGGTAATAAAGTTTTTCTTAACATGAATTTTAATAATGATAAATGTCCAAATCATTCATAGTGCAGCTCAGCTCCCTGAGAAGCCTTTTGTACAGAACCATGCCTGGAGGAATACCAAAGGTTTGCTTTTCCCAGCAGAATATACTATACGATGTCTTCTTCAAAAGCTTCCCACATCGGTGAGCTCAGACAAGCAATCATAGCCTCCTACAGAAAGTACAAAATAAGGGCAGGCGGCAGTTTGACCCTTGCACATTTGGAAATGGGAAAGGATTCACTGAACATTTCCTCCAGAGCAAAGGAGACCATTGTTCCTCTTAGACACCCATTTTATTTCTGAATTACTGTACTGCGAGAAGTGACCCAGTATTTGCTTTAAGATAACAGAAATGTATTTTCTTTTCAGTGCTGTGTGAAACTTCAAGTTATCCTTTTCCCATTCACCTTGTGTAAAACTGGTATTAGCCACTGTCTACTGATGCTATTTTAACATGCTTCAAAGATAATAGAAGTTTCTTCCCTGGTACATTGAATTCCAGTGTTCACTGACTATTTTTGGTAGAGTATTGAAGAATATGATTTTATTTTGTTCCCTTAGAAAGTTAAGCAAGAAGATTAGATATGCCTAAACTGAGCTGATCTTGACATTTTCTCACCACTTCTTGGTACTAGTGTTCTCTGAAATGAGGTTCCCAATGCCTGTTACCCAGGACACAGGTAGGGGTGAGACAGCCAGAATAGCATCCTAACAGCACACAGGGCTGAATGGCGGGTTTGGCACAGCACCTGTGGCAGCACTTGGGCTTCTCCCAGTGTCTGACTGCATGTCAAACACTGACAGATACTTGACCTTACCTGTTCTTGGGGTTGACATAGAGCTCTAGGGCAGATGATGCCCGAGGACAGCACCTGCAGCCCATGCTAGCGGAGTGTGATGAACTCAGCCTTTCACATTTTACAGTCTCTAATGGCTGTAAAAAATCTCTGCTATAAATAACTTACCTGAGAACATTTTAGAGACAGATTTACAGTTGTTTTCATTCTTTCTCAAAATGAAAATTCACAAATTGGAGAAAATAACTCATCTGCATAGGATTCCTATTCTTTCGCTCATAAACCTTTGCGAGAGAGGCAGGGAAACCTGTTTCAGAATCAGTGCAGGCCTCCAAGACTGGCAGAGTTTATATTTACTGGTGATACCTTCTTTTAACACAGCCAGAGCTATACAATCACTCAGCGTAGAGATCTGTTCTCCAGTCTGTGCATAGTGCTCATTTCTGTCAAAGGACCTTGGCTGGAGAAGGATTTTTTTTTATGTTTACATGAGTTGTATCATCCAGGGCTCAAACATATTCTGTGGGCTCGTTTTTTATCATTCTAATTCCTCTGCCAAAATTCTGATAACAACAGTTTCTTCTGAGCCATAGGAGGGGAGGTGGAGGGGGAATCACTCCTGCACTCTGTACAAATCCTAACTTGCTCTTTCTGAAGTCAGGTGGTGAAATTAGACCATCAGCATAAGCAAAGGTGAAATAACCATACACAACAAATGCTTCATGCTTCACGGTCATCTTTATGCCTCTGTCAGTTATACATGGCTTGATTTTTAGAAAGATGTGAGGAGTCACAAACATGAATACCATGCTAAGCATGGCAAATAATTTAGATTTAAACTTAATTAAAAATTCACAAGAACCAAGCATTTTTTTCTCAGCATGGCCCTAAATCAAGTGCATTGAAATTAATAAAAATATTTATCTTTGACTTGGAAACAGCCCCAACAGTCATAAGCACTTGCCGAAGTCTGAATACCAAAACAGAATTCACATGCTCAGAGTTTACCCAGCAAGTGCTATGCAAGTTTGATCCAATATATATTCAGATACTAAGTAGACTTCAATGTATCTACTTTCTAGTAGAGAAAAGCTGAAAATTTTTAACCAAGGGAAGCAACCAATATACCAAAAATTGATCATTAACACCAACCAGGCACGTAACTTTCAGAAATGCTAACTTCTCCCCATTTTCTGGTCACCCAGGACACAGGTGAATGGGAGCAGGATCCCAGCTCTTTCAGGATATTTGGCTCATTATGGATTGTCTGACACCAGAAGTTACTCTGGCCTAAGAGATTATGTCTATTTTCCTCAAAATGTGTGACAATATTTTATTACTTGGCTACCTTCCCCTCAGAACAGTAAAATTCCCACTTTCCCTGCCCCCTCCCCTCCCAGTATTTCTGTAGTTCTGGTGATTTTATTCTGAAGAATAAAACCAATTTAAAGGTGAAGATTTCATCTGTGTTGAAGAGGGTGGCACTGCAAGTTACTGGAAGCTCAGAAAGCACTTTGAGGAATTGCTATTATATGTTCAGCTTGCTCTTCTTCCCCTTGACATCAGTTCTTGCCTGCAGTCAGGGTGGGATGCTGCCCAAGACAAACAGAAGGCAGCCCATGCAACTGAGGAGGTGACACCAGGTCTGGGGAAGCACTGTGCAGTGACTACTTTGATGTAACATCCCTCTAATTAATAGGATTAGCGCTGCATGGATCAGTTTTCTGTGAGTATCTCAGTTAATGCACGTATACATGGGGATGCTCAGAGAAGCCAGGAATCTTTAATTAATATTGCTGGGTATTTTTGGGGTGGGATAACCTGAATTCATTATCTTGAATATTCATATCCAGAAACTTCTTCTGAAGGTCCTTTGGACCCTGATCTAAAATAAGTTGAAGGATGAGTATGTATAGCTTTCAGAGAGGCACAAAGGAAAAGAATAGAAATTGCACTAATCTACTCCAAACAAGTCAGATCTGTAAGTGCAGAAGTTATACTGAAGACAGAGAAATAATGTAGCAAGAAAAGAATGCTAGGAATATTTAAAGGAACTGTCCTTATAATCAGAAATCTGAGAGCAAGGAACAATATGGAGACAAATGGATGTAATATAAAGGTTTCTGTCAGCTTAAGTCACTTTAAAAGCCTCTCAGTGTTATACGAATGTAGATTAAGTAATGATTGAAAAGCATCTTTGGATACATTATTCCTGTAAGCTTTTCCTGCATTATCCCTGCATAGTTCTCAGAATATTATTGCAAGACTTGTCTGCTTATTGCCTTAGCTCTTTATCGGCTCCCAGGTAGACATAACCCTGATGAAAATCGTGGGTCACCCTTCCTAAACTTCCAGCAAGTGAAAAATAGAAGCACTGGGTTTTGTCTAAGCTCTTGGCTTTCACACAGTACTTTGCGCACAGCTTTGTGGAGCAGAGAACTTGGACAAGTGCTCTCCAGCACTGGCCCTGGTCTGCAGTCTTGTGAGCTCCACATTCATCCATCAGTGCACAAAGCCCATGGGTTTCCGCATGTGCTTATTTCACATGTGTGTGCATGAGGAGGCATTGTCCTTGACCCGAGTTCATCATCTTCCAAAAGGCAAAATAACAAAGATGCCCATGGCATTCATGGACAGATTTGCATTAAGATCAGTGTGGAAGCGCTGCACAGGTGGCTTTTGGAAGATGTTTTTCTGGTGTACTCTGTTTAGAGGGAGGATGTGAAAATTTGCTTTCACCAGAGCTGAGAGCAAGTGGAAATATCACTGGAATTTTTGTGCAGGTGAAAATGGCTTTACAGTGATTTGCAAATGTGCCATAATTAATTCTGCAGATGAGTCTGGAGTTACAATATGATCAATCTGGCAAATTACGGGACTCTTAGATCTCAGCTGAATTGTAGTTCTTGCCTCCTCCCAGTGTTAGAGCATGTGTTTGGGGTCAT
Source organism: Melopsittacus undulatus (assembly GCF_012275295.1). Taxonomy (NCBI): domain Eukaryota; kingdom Metazoa; phylum Chordata; class Aves; order Psittaciformes; family Psittaculidae; genus Melopsittacus; species Melopsittacus undulatus. The sequence goes on from NC_047530.1 coordinate 9,806,853, forward strand.
ACTGGTGTTCTCACCTCATTGTGGGAAGTCTCACTGAAATCTAAATCTCGGGCTTCATGTCTGATCTCACTAATCAGAAGCTTTTGACAGTAGGATGAAACTGTCTTTGCAGGCTGATCATGTTGTTGTCTTGTTTGGCAAGGCTACAGGCAACAGATGAGATCAAGAGAATTCAGGCAGATGAATACTTTGATCTGAACCATTTCTCTCTTCCATGAGCATAGCCATTGCACCACCCTGACAGCCCCACTGTGCCCTAGCGCTAACACATCTCTATCTGTAGCAAATGGGAATCAGAGTAGGGCTGCAGGACCTCCTGTCTCCCACCTACATCCGTATTGCTCTTGCCCTTAGGGCAGCAGGAATTGAACGCTAGTGAGCAGCTCTGACTTGGCTCTGATTCTCCTTCATTGCCGCTAGGGGCTGAGGCCAGCTGGCCGCTTCTCCCACTATGCGCCCTGTCCCCAGGCACAGAGGGGAGCTCCCCAGCTCTAACTCATGCATCCTGGTAAACCCTGACCAGCTTTGCGCACAGCCAGCACCATAGGAGCAGGGCATGGCCACAGTGGGTGTGTGCAAGCTCCTGTTGCCGGTAAGAGCATGCGACCTGCTACTGGCCTTTCCCATAGGAAAAGCACAAAGCTGGATTCTGCATCAAAGCAAAAGTCTGTTAATTTGGGTGGCCGCCTTCTTTCCACCTCCTGGAAATGTATCTAAACATAATGACAATATGTACTTTCTCATTTGCTGAAATCAATAGCCCAGTGAACATGATGCACATATTAATCATATGCTATGGAAGGGGGATGACAGGGATAGGGCTGAGAAAAGGCAGCATTCAGCAGCACAGTATAAGAGATCAATATATCCCTTTCTCAAAAAAGTAATAAAAGTGTATGAAAGATGACAGGTTATTCCTGAGAAAACAAAGAATGCAGTTTTAAAGCCAGCTGAATAATATTTGACCCCAAACTTCCAATTAATGTCAAGCCAGAGAGCTCTAATGGGAAATTAAGTGGGTGCCTGGGATCTGACCTGGGAGGAGATACTGCAGACAGATGCAGTATCCAGTAGTGCGCAGCAAAGGGAAGGGAAAGCAGAGCCCACAGATGAAAAATACAGCAAGGGTTGTCCAAGAGCAGCTGCATCACCCAGACCTGGGGTCTCCATGGGTGAGGAGGGCTTGGCAGGTCCCTGTTCCCCAGTGCAGCTTTTGGACACCTCTAAAGTGTGGGCAGGGAACTTGCAAATCAGCAGATTTGAGTCAATTGTTGTAAAAGGTTAAAGATTTCTGTCAAAATAGTATTCTTTCATTAATGACTTGGAAACAAAGTGAGGATAGTGGGAGAACAGTGGGAGTGGAGAGATGATTGGCCCAGCAAAGTGGGGTGATGCCCTAGGGGCTGCAGGGTCTGAGAGACTGAGCTCAGCTTCATTCCTAATCACCTGACATCTCTGGGGGAGAGAAATATCCATTCATTGAGTGTACTTTGGTTGGTGGTAACATCTGTCCAAGAAAAGATATCCCCCTTAGCAAGTTGCCTTATATCTTATATCTTGCACCAAGAGAGCACAAAATCTTTGCCACATCTCCCTTGAGAAGGGACACATTTACTTGGCAATCCCCCTCCACTGACTCTGTACAAGTTGTCCTCAGCATGAGGTGCTGCCTCCATCACACTGAAGTGCACAAGGCCTGCGCAGGGCTGGAAAGATGAAAGGGGCTTTTCCCCACCATCTGCTCTTCTATCATTCTCCTGCAGCTCTCTCCTTTTCCTCTCTCACACTTCTTATCTTCTCTCCTCCTCCCCTCACCTGGTCACACCTGTACATACCCTCTCTGAGCCTCCGCTTTGCCTTTGCTGCTCCTCTGCCATGCCCCTTTGCTCCTCACAATTGTCTGGTTCTTGCATTAAAATTACATTCTTTAATCCCCCTCCTTTTAAAAATAATCCCATCCCTGATCTCATTTGCCTTTCCAGCCATAGTTCATCCTGCTTTCATATGGAAAATTATTTAAGATGCTCTACAGACTGCCTTTCATTCATTTTATACTAGACAGTTACCAAACTCTCGTGGACTTGGCATCCAGCTATTTCCAGTTAATTCCCCCAAAAGAGAACATGAGGAGAGTCCTCTCATAAAAACACCTGTGTTTTGGGTAGCCAGTCCAGCAGTGTGTAGGAATGGATAGCCTGTTTACTCTCCACTGGATCATCTCTCCAGCATATTTGTTAACTATCAATTATTGAGCTCAGCACTGCTTATGGCATCAGGTATTTATGTTTCCACCTGGATGTCATTTCACCCAGTTCCTGTGCTCTGCTTGTAGAGGCACATGTCCAGGTCCAGCCACCAAAGGGAACGTCCATCCTCCAGCTGCAGTGAGCTGCTTACATCTTCCCTGAGAGCTCTGTTCTGGTTTACATGCATACTTCAGTCTCTCACACCTCCACTGACCAGGGCCTAAATATGTTTTGTGTAGCTCACATTAGCCACTGAAACTCCTCACAGTAATCTCTAATAATCTGTTCTTGAGTGAATCTGGGCTCACTTAGTCTGCCAGCCACCTTCTCTTGTACTGATCATGAAACTAAACCCCAAATGATTAGAGTAAGTTCTCTTATTTATATATAAAAGATAATTTGCCCCTATTATTCACTGTTTCCATGGTGCTGATGTTTCTGATTTGAGTCAGATGTGTTATTCTAAAATGGGTATGATGAAGCCAGCAGTTACAAGGGAAAAAAAAAAACCCAACAAAAACTCAACAAGCTCATGTGTTAGTTTCCTGAGTCAGAGGAAGAAACAATTATGTCTTAGAAGAAGAATAAGTGGGGCTTCCCATCATTTGCTTATTTTAGCATTCCCTGAGTCTCAGAGGGATTGAAGCTTACAAGTGACTATGCCAACACACTGAGGAGATAAGGGACCAGTTCCCTTGTCCCTCCAGTTTCAACATCCTTGTCTGTTCCTCACATCTACAAAACCACTGGGCAAAAGGATGTCACAGTTCAACTCTTCCAGATGCGTACCTGAGAATATCCTGCTTTTTTGGATGAAGCCCTGCAGGACTTTGTGTGGCCATGACCATAGTTGGAACTGGCAGCAAAAATCTTTAAAAACTGAAGCCTGGTGAGTCACAGCAGGCTCAGAGCACAAGGAATTTCCCAAGTGCACAACTGACATGTTCAGAAAGATAGAGAGCTGATAATCAAAGATTTTTTGCCAGATGCACAAATGGTGTCTGCAGCTCTGTACTGCCATTGTGGATGGAGTCACTGAAACTTCCACTCTTAAACCAGCTGTTATGAATAATTTCCTTACTAAGCCATATGGCATAGTTCTTATGTAATTTCATTTTGAAATGTGACTTTTTTTTAAGTTATTATAGTGCTTTAGCTCCCATGCTTTTGTTCCTCTGTATCAACAGCATATTCAGGAGGCTCCTCTAGCTCCATGTGCTTTGCCCCGGGAAAGTTAATACTGGTGAAAGGCATGTGTTATTGTAGGAAGGAGGCCTGGATAAATCTCTTTTTTCAAACCCATCAGGCTAATACTGCATCTGATGATAGTGTGTAATGTTTAAAAACAAAATCACAACAGAAAGCTCACACAGTTATGTTCTGTGCATGGGTGGGTGCATGTCCAGAGAGTGCTCCTGTAACAGCAGTGAGGATTTAGCAGATGCTCATAGGGAAGTTATAAATAATGATCACCCCCTAAAAGGCAGCCCAAGCAAAGCAAGAGAAGGAACTCATCTATTCTGTTCCTTGGTAAGAAACAAGGAAGGTGACTGGGAGGGGATGTGTTCTGAAGTGCAAGAAGAGTCTCAGGAGAGCTCAGAGAAGGGCTCTGGGGATCTCCATCCCACCATCCTCCAGAACAAAGCTTGAACCCAGCCCATGGGGAGTAGCCAGCATAGCATGGCAACCAAACAAATACCCCTTGTTGATGAAAAATCATCTTGTACCAGACACAGGTACTGCTGATCCTAACGCCTGGGGGGCTCTTATCCTCAGTGGTAAAAAAACCAAACAGTGTGACTCACCAAGGGAACTTGCAACCCAAGACCTCCTTCAGAGAACTCAGAGGCTTTGGGACCCACAGAGGTTGCTGGGCTTTGAAAGGACTCCTATTCAGGAGGTACAGATGAGGTAATCAAAGGACAGAAAGCTGTGTCACAGCTTTGGGCATCCCCCCCAAGCTTTCACAATGTTCCTAGGTAAATTAGAGCAAAAATTAATTTCGAAACTAAGGGCTGACAAGCTATTTGGCACCCAGGACTGCACTCACAGAGAAGAGTCCAATGCTTGGAAACAGAGTGTGTAATTAAAGTACTTAAACAACCATTACAGATGTGTTAACACACTGCTGTAATTACATAGCTCTTTGTTCATTAAAGGAGGAATTTAATACAATTATAATATTTACAATTCTGCACACTAAAAACCAAAACAAAACTGGATGTTTTAGGAGTGACAAACAGTCCTGTCTCTTCTCCAAACTGGCCATTAGATGTCAGAGCTTACAGAAAACTTCTATGAGGGGAAATGAGCTTAGGAAATTACCAGAATTTTCTTCATTCAAGTGGTTGAATATGGAACAGGAAACAGTGCCAGTGACTGAACAGTTCCTAATGTTTTTCAAATGGCAAGCTTATCCCAGAGGTGCAGTGCAATGTTATTGGGAAAAGAAATAAGAGGGGAAAGGACTCTGGGACAGAGTCCTGTGAAACGACACTTGAGTCTGCATCAGCCTGCTCCATCCAGACCCTTTCCTAAAGGGGCACAGGGCTGTGTATGATCCAAGAAGTTCCTGTTTTCCTCTTTCAGCTCAGAGAGAGGACTTCACTTCTCTTTTCCTGTGAGATGAGAACAGTTCCCAAGACCAGCTTTCACCAGGAGGTTAGACCAAGAGTGCAAAGTGCAGTCACAGAAAGGGAACACAAACCAAACCATACAAAAATGATGCAAGCTGTGAGCAGCACATTTGAAGTCCTGCTGCAAAGACAATAGAGAAGCACCTTGTGTCACACACCCCCAAATACAGGTGAAATTCTGCTGAAGGCATGTCGTAGGCTATACTTTCTTCTAATTCACGAGAGGTCAGTCTTCAGTACCATCAAGTTTACAGATAGCAAAACACTTCATTGCCTGAAAGTGAAAATGAGGGGAAAGAGCAATGTGATTCTAGTAAGTAAATGGGAAAAGAGCAGATGATGCAAGAGCTTAGCTGTGCAGGAAGAAAATTGAAAGGTACTGCTGCCCATCCTGGTGGGGCTAATGTTTTGGAGAGCCATCAGTGTGGCTGCTTTGAAGCCCAGGTTGGAGAAGCCCTTTTGAAAGTTGGAACTGCTCACATACCACTGAGAACAGCTCTGCGAGGTCTCAGCCTTTCAGCACAGCTGAAACTCTGAGGACTAACAGGTGATTAATGTGTACTTAACATCTGGAAGTGTGGAACCTGCCCCCTCAAACACAATCCAGTGCTAAATTCATCTTACTGCACACAGGTATGTTGGGAGCAGCCCTCCATCCCCACAGCCAGCATGAGGTTCTGGCAGAAGCTTGAGCAAAGAGGCTCCCACAAGAGCTCAGAGACAATTAGTGTATCAGGGCTAGAGCCCTGTGCTAATGCTGTTCTTTTTCAGTCTGCACCAGACTCAGTTCTCATTCATTCAGAACAGGCGCTTTTTCTGTCTGCTAAAACTCGGTATATAAACCTTGTCTTTGAGCAAACACTGCAACTTCTTCAACTCCCTAAGGAAACATTTCATCTTTTCCACTTTTTCCTTATTTATAGAAACAAACTCACTACTATATTTATCTGCATTTACATGTAATTTCACTGCAACTGAACTTGCATTTCTGTAATTATTTTGTAAAAAAAATAAACCAGATATTGCCAGAATGGTTTTAAAAAAAATATTTTTTTTATAGGGCATTATTGGTTAAATCTTTGCATCCACTGCCAACTTACAGGATTCTGTGGAAGTGGACTGGGGAAGTTTTCTGAACAGAAGAGGGACTACCTAGTGTTCAAACAAGGTTTGCACCTCAGTTCGAGGGTAAGAAACATGACTGGAATTTATTAGCAATGCAGATGCCAGATGCTGCTCAGAACTGTTACTGCAGGGTGAGAGCCTGGCATAGCAGGGAGCTGGTCCTGAATTGTTGGGAGAGTCCTTCTGGTGGAGGGGAAGGCAATGAAGACCCAGGCAGGGTCCAGAACAGCTCCCTATTTGCCAGACTGGCTTAAAGGTGAGAGAGGAGGGGTTTTCTGGACTCCCATTTCCATAGTGAAAGACACCCAAAACTGCACTCCATCTTTGGGCCTCAGAAATCATCCAGGAGATGCAAACAGTAAGAAGCAGTGCTAAGACGGTGAACATTATTAAACATAATTGACAAAGACGAAGGGACAGAAGAATGTGAATAAATCATCAGGATTTGCCACCAGTCCTTTTGTTTTTATTGATTAGCTTGGTAAAAGATAAACTGTTACCTGGAAACTGCATAGTAAACTGTAACTGTAGCTTGGACATGGTATTTCACTTTAACAGTCGTTACTAATGAAAAAATGAAATTATTTGCACACTAAAGGTTGCACTTGACTTAGATGAAGTGGTTGTAGACAAAGTCTGTAGTACATCCCTCAGTCCTGAGTACATAGTAACAGGAAATCAATTAATCTCTACCAACATTTGCTCTTTCTAGTGTGAAACAGTTTTGATTAACTTACTGTGAGTGGTCAGTCACTGCTCACTCTGGAAGAGCCTTATAGATTTAATGAAGCACCATTCTTTCTAAATTCATGTCAGAAAAGTGACAATGACAAATTTTGGAGCTGAATTACTCAGCATATGTGATCAGTTAATGGAATACCTTCCTCTTCACAATTATTTCATTCCTGTCCTGTTATTTCTCCCCAACTAAGCAGTAGTCTTCTGACTTAAGCTATGAGTCTAGGAGCAAGCGTACCATTGTCGCTTAGCAATAAAACAATCTGTACACAAAAAAATCACTTTGGTACAGGTCACAGCCATTTAATATTTGATACTTCCTACAGTCTTTAAAGTGTTTGAAATAAATAAGAGTCATGCACAGTTCAGGCAGGTCCTTTACAGCAGACAAAATAGGATGACAGGGAGCACCTGGAGTTATCCCACTTGGGCTGGGTAGGGGCTGGGAGTCCTGCCAGCTGCAGGAAACACATTCATTATCTTCCAAGCAGCAGTGAATACATGAAGCAAAAAAATTAAATGAAGCTTTTGGACTCTTAAATAAAATACAATTTATGGGCTTGTCGGTCACTATGTGAGTACTTCATAGCAGCCTGAGCAGTTGCAGTGGAGATAACTTGAGCAAGGAGGTAAACTCCCCATGACTGCATTTGTTTTCTTTTGTGTTGTCTCAGATCATTCTACACATCACTGAGTTTTTTGTCTTAAGCAAACAAAAATTTGCAACATAAGGAGAAGATAAGTCTAATTCCTGCTAGTTGCACTGTAGGTCACAAAGAAATAGCTCTGGAAGAGATCTGGGGAGGAGGAAGAGAAAGTGAGCTTGTCTTCTTACCTTTGCAGGTAAGTGCAGGTAAGAAATGCCATTGAATGCTCAGTGCTCCTCTGGGCAATGGAGCTGCTAAGCACACCAGTGCCGCAACTGCCTGACAAACCTTCTCAAGGCTGTATAAGAAGGACATCATTAGGTCAACAGCAGGGAAGCTGTGTTTATTTGAAACAGAGATTTATACCTTACCCTCTTACCAGTATTGATGACTTTCACCTGCATCACCTGCAGGAGTTGCTTTGTTCCCACCTGAGCCAAAGTCTTACCACTGTGAAGGATGGTAGAACTCCCATTAGAAACACATGAACAATTTCTTCAACGCTGGTAAAATTAGGTGACTTTTTAAGCATGAAATCAGTTTTCATGATTATGATGATGAAAGTGGGAGGAAGACTTGCACAGCTGCTGCAGCTCAGGGAATGGGAAGCACAGCTGAAGCTCCTTTATACCTTTGTAATGGCATTGCTTTATTTTAAGTTCCAAGTCTATCTCTACTGACAAAATCCTTCAGCTTTATCTTCCATGGGTTATCACTGTGCTGGAAGACCAATACTGTGCTTTTGAACAGGAAAGAAGTATACAGGTTTGTAGTAGATTCATTAGCCCATTTCTGTATTTGTGGCAGAAATAAGTCAGCTCCTACTGTTATGGGCATCCACTAGCTCCCAGTTTGTCTATTCCTAGTGGAAAGCATGTGGTTGCTTCTCAGAGTTGCTAGTTATGAATCAGAGCAAGTGATCCTGGTTGCTCATGTGTGAGGAGGCTACCGGAAGGGGTAGGAGAATCTGCAACAATACAGGACAGAATGCATCAACCTTTCCAATGCAATGGCAGGAATCACAAATGGTGAAGTATTTTTATGGGGAGTCAGCTCCATGGTTTTAAGTGGTGGCATGTTCTCAAGATGATCTCTGCATGTGCTGCACATTTAAAGACTTCATCTAAGTGGCAGGAGAGAAAGTAGTTAAACACCCCACAAAGATGGCTCAGGATAGGGAGATGAAAGGGAGGAATTAAGACAACCAACATTTTATAAAGGTTAATTAAATTATTAATAATGCCACATTTTAATTATTCATGCATAAATAAAAAAAGATGTTTAATGATAGACACACTGAGCATTAGTACAGTAAGCATGACATTGGGGTAGAGAATGAACAAAGGAGAGCTTTGAATCTTAGTACAGAGTACTGTGGGTTGCAGAAAGTGTTGAACAAGGCAATAGGAGGAAAGATGGCCATGAAATGGAGGCCACCATTCCGGGGGTCCTGGTCCAGTCAGCTGCTGTCCCACGGGTGTGTAGCAGCCTTCATGGTCTCCATCCCTCAACACCCCACACTCAGGAGTCAGGAGGAGCATTGGCTTGTCGCCTGATTTCGTCTCTGCCAGCACGTGTGAGGGGCACAGGCAGATTAAGACTGCAAGGGTGTATGGACTGCTACCATCAGCTTTCAGAATGGCTTCTACTATTGTGTCCTGAAGAGCTCATGACAGCAAATGGTGCCAAACTCTAGGTTCCACAAGGCTGTGGTGCTGCTGTGGTGAAGGTATACTGAGAATTATGCTTACATTTCAGAGAATCATAGAATCCATTTGCATAGAACCATATTTGTCATGTATCAGATATTCTTCATTTCTCATAATAAATTACTGTATTTTCCAATGCTTATTTGCATTGTTATTAAAAAAAAAAACAAATTACTATGAACAGCATGTTATGAAGTACCTTCATTTGTCTTTATAGTATCTCTAATACAGAGTTCTTGTACAGTTCTTAAAAACCACATAATATTTTTACATCCTTATATCACAAGTATCTACAGATCATAAAACTGTAGAATCATAGAGCAGCCCAAATTGGAAGGGACCTCAAAATATCATCTCATCCAGTCTTTCACAGGAAAGGGAGGCCAGATGTTGAAAACCTCCATCAATGGGGGCTCAATCATGTCCCTGGGGAGGTTGTTCCAGTGAATGATTGTTCTCGTTATAAGAAATGTCTTTCTTATACTGAGATGAAACCTCTCCTGGTGCAATTTGTATCCATCACATCTTGTCTTCTCCCTGGAGCTCCTTGTGAAGGGAGAGCCTCTGTCCTCTTTGGAGCCAACTTTTATGTTGAGGGGATGATGTGATGAGGTCCCCCCTGAGCTGCCTTCTCTGTAGCCATTCCTCACAGGGTAGGTTCTCCAGCTCTTTGGTCATCTTCATGACCCTCCTTTGGTCCCTCTCCAGTCTCTACACTTCTTTCTTGAATGCTGGGGACCAGAGTTGGACCAGACCAATGAAGCTGGGTGTCAGGCAAGCACTTCTGCTCCCCAGTCTGAAGCCCACAGTGCCCTTAGCACAATGCCAAGTTTGTTATGCTGTAATTGCTGTGACCTCCTGGAACTTCTGCTTAGAGTGACATTTGCAGCCTCCTGGCTCTGAACACACTCCCTGCACTCCTGACCAACCTTCCTCTATACATGCCCTCTCTGCTGCATCTCTGTGCAGACACTTTGTTTCTGTTCTGTATGGCCATAATTATACTCTCAGTTTCTCTCTTTAAGTTGTCTTTGACAAGTCATTTATAGTTTGCCTGCTTTCATGAGCTTTCATAGTGAAAGAAAGTTGGCAGGCAATTCTCAACTATCCTACTTGTCTCTTCTCTGTCTGATGATTGATTTCCAGTGGGAGTAAGTTTTGATATTTAAAAAGATCCAGGCTATTATTATTGAAAATTTGAGTTGTGTAATGGAAGTATCTGTCTGACAAATCTAGAAGAATATCAGAGCAAAAGGCTCAAAGGCTTAAGGAAATTCTGGATTATGTATAAAATATTGTCCAGTGCATTGTCTCTAACATCAGACAGAGAATGAAGAGAAGCCACAATGCCAGGAAAGTACAGCAGGAAAAAAGAGGTGTAAATGGATTTTTTTAAGAAATCCAGAAGAAATACTAGCTTCTCTGAAGACTGTAAGATTCGACAGACAATGGGATGAAAAGGCCCGATCCTGACCTATATATGCAGGCAAAATCTCCACTGGCAGAGAGGAAAATGATGCTTCTGATCCATAACTGATGTCAAGACTTCAGGCAGACACAGTTGGATGAATGCTGCTAAAAAGGAAAAGAAATCAAAAAACCACACAAACCCCAGTGGAGTCTGGGAACTTGCCTCAGACATATCAGCTACTTGCTTAGTGTTCAGTCCAGGCTCAAGGTGCGGGTTGAAGATGGACAAACAAAACCATCCCACTTGGGGATGAGATGTGTGAACAGCTTAGGGATGGAGTTCTGCCAGGAGAAATGCTAAGCGTGGGAGCTGGTTGCCCAACAGGCAATGAAGGCTGCAGAGGGCTGATTGCAGGAGCATGTCCTGGGGTGCTCTACTGAAGGGCTTGCTTCCAGCTCTGGAGCTAGGCTCCCAAGTCATACACGTAGAGGCACGTTTTCCATGAAAAGCAAACAAAAGCTACTGTCTCAGCCGTAGAAGCCGTCCTTCATGCCTCATAGCCTGACCCAAGATAACAAAGGGGCTGATAGAACACTCATGTTATAGAACATACACTGCTAACGATTACACATGTGCCAAGTTTTGAGTTTATGCTGTGCTCTCCTGTATGCAGAAACACAGCTGTAAGTTCCTGAAAGATGCTTTTGTTTTGCAGACAGATGGGCAAATTCATTTTCCCTCTGAAGAAAGGACACTGTCCTTGTCTCACGACAGTAGACATGTGCATGCAAGGACATCAGAGAGAGCAAACTGTGCTCCTGTATGTACAGTTAATCCCAAAGTCTCTGTTTCTCACTGGTGCTCTATGCAATCTTGGCTGAACAACAGCAGTGGGGATGCAGCTGTGCTGGGTGACCTAGATAGCAGTGCACTAAAATAAAAAGACAGCAGCAATTCCAGAAATCACCTTCTTCCACTGCTTTGACAGAGGGACAGCACACGCTTTACCCCTGAAGTGCTGTCCCTGTCCTGTTCTTTCTATGCTTTCCTGTGCTGCGAAGTCTTTCTCCCACCTCTTGTAAGGCAGTAGGGCACTGTGACAAGCTACAGGAGCAGCCTACACCAGCTCAATTGGTTCCTGCCCACACCTCCCTGTAAAAACATCTCTGCCCCATCACTGCCTAATAAAGCTGTCCTATGGCCTCTATTCCTCACTCCTGCTCCTGCTGGCTTTCACCCAGAAAGGAAAATGCTGATCCCATCTGCTGTGCTTAATGGTGTGTGCAGTGTGTCTGCTAAGTCTGTGTCTGCAGGGCTTGCTGCCAGGAGAGGATAATCAGTGTCTCCAAGGCTGCAGGGTAGAGGGGGAGCACTCCAATGCCAGGTGAGTCTGCAGGACATGTTCTCAGCCCCACAAGAACTGTGGGATGGACTGGCACTGGCAGGGCTCCATGGGGATGGACAGCCCTGCTGTGAACACGGCAGGACTCTCTACCCTTGGCATACTTCAGAGGTAGGAAATCCCATGTCCAGCTCAGAGGGTGGTGTTTCCCATCTTAGCACTTACAGCTGCGGACTACTGTACCAGGAAAAAAACACATTTGATAAGAAAATCCAAGATTTCACCCATTGCTTCTAAAAGGCTGGTCTGTATTTTTTCATGCTCAACATTTCTTATCACAGCTCTTCCTTCTCCTCCCAGCTATCAATTTTAACTCACCTTTCCCAGCTGCAAGTGGGACCATCCATTTCATCCTTCCCACCCCAGGCTCTGCTGTCAGGGGGCAATAGGGCAGAAACAGCCCCAGGAAGGGCCTGAGCATCCCACTCTCTCTTTCGGAGGCCTGCTGCTCCACTCACATGTCTCCCGACGTGCTGAGTGGATGGATCAGTTTCCTGAGATGCTATATATGTAGTCCTAAATCAGCACTGCATGGCAAAGGATCTGTATGTCCAGGATTATAATCACCTTCTCTGCATTAAACCAAGAATAAGACCAGTCCATGGCAATGCCTGATATTAATGAGCAACTGATGTTAATAGCCCTTAGCATGAGCTGGTGGCCATTAACTCCTCCAAATGAGGTATTTATTCCCCCGGAAACACATTATTACTTAGGCATGGCAGTCACTGAGTGTTGAGAGCAGTGGTACTGCTGGGCAGGGCTGCTGGCCGCAGCAGGGCACAGCTCCATGCTCCTGCATAGACGGGCTCCTCAGCAATGGGTGTTCCATGGCCCAGGGGAGACCAGGAGCCCTCGGAACTGCCCCTTGGTGGCAGGGCTGCCTGCTGTGGTGCACTGGTCCCAGGGCATGAGCAAGCCAGTCCTGTATTCTCCTGGCAATGACAAGATGCACAGGGTGCATAAGACACACAACATCTCCGTAGGGTGTCTTTTGCTGTAAGCACACCTCCAAATGGGAGAGCAATTGGGCAGGGTGGTGTAACACTGCAACCCTGCTGGACTGTCAGGTTCCTACCTTCCTGTCTGCTGCAGAAGAAACTAATCTCTCCCCGTTTAGGTGTATAATGGATCACCCTCAATATTATAGGTAGACAAATATTCTTGCAAGAACTGGGGAGGGGGGAAGGCCACAGCAAGACATAAAAAATCTGTCTGATGAGATGTGGTAGAATGTGATGGTAGAGATAATAGACCTGCTTCATCTAGCCAAGTAAAAGAAAGACGTGCTTGAGCCTGATGGTGAAAAGTTCAGAATGACATACCTCTTTTGCAAAAGGTGTTCAAAGAAGGGTTCTGGCTTGGTTACACCAGTTTTTTAGTACCACTGAGCTGATACACAACGAACCCCAAAAAAGCTCTGCTCTTCTAATTCCTTAATACGCTGTTTGTGAAGTTTGGGTCAGCTATTTACATCTCCAAGCAAATTACAGAGTGATTTCCCAAGATAGCTGATATCCAGTTCATTAAAATTTAATTCTCTGTCAGAGGGTCCAATGAAGCATGAAACAAGAATGGTGCATCTGTCCGCAGCAATACCTTACGCTTCCCAGGTACTGGGACAAAAGTCTCCCCTACTCATTTATGTTCATCCCTACCATGTTCACTGCCACATTGCATGGAGCTGCAGGAACCAGAATCTGGAATGGCTGAAAACCCTTGTGAAACCCTCACACCTTGAATTTCTGGGGAACACAAGTGGGGCTGGACCTGCAGCAGAAATGCAAATCCATCTACAAGCGATGTTTAGCCCCAACAGCCAGAGATTGGCCCTGGCCAAACTGCAGCAGAATGAGCTGGAAAATAGTTAGTTACTGAGATCCTGTTTCAGGGACCAAAGTAGTTTTCCCATGTGAAAATCAGAAAAAAAGGGTAATGTTCAGTATCTGGAGCCTAAGGCAATATTTTGATCAAATTCATACAATAGAAGTCTTCTAAACTCTTTGTAACTTCTTTCCACTGTTCTTTGGCTGTAAATGAGACTCATGGTCTCTTTTTTACATAACACATTCATTAGCATCGGACCTTTCCACTGTTCTCCAGTATCTTGCTTTTTCATTTGGAGATTTCAGGAAAGCTCCTTACCACATGGCTGCTCTCTTTTTGTTAATAATTAGTCTTAGAGAACTGTCAATCTGTTCTTACTTTGTGCTTGGTCACAGAATCAGCTCTGCTGCTCAAGGGGTTTCTATTCATTTACTTTTTCCTGCTGCTTTTCATCTTACTGCTTATGCAAGCTTTGAGCCTACTCAGTCTATCAGGGAATGTTGATTATTGTTTAAATGCTAACTTTTCCTTAGCAAGCTGGGCTGTGACCTGATCCATAGCTCTAGAGGAGTTCTGGCAGGCTCTGCTTTCCATGGCTGTGGGTCTTCCTTCCTTGTTGTTGTTGAAAGATGTGGGTGCACACTTAGCCTCAGGGTGCTGGCCTTGACTTGTTTGCTGATAAGCTTGCCTGCATGGTCATCATGTAAGTGCATGCTACCTCCAGTTTAGTTGGGTTTCCATAGAGTAGCAAAAAACCACATCTCTGACACTAGCATGGCTCAAAGATCAAACTCTAAATCTGAAGCATTAAATGGTCCTGAGGTAGATGGTTGCAGATCTTTTTTGATGTTAGCAATACCTGTTTTTTTGTCCGTGGATTCTTTTTTCTTGTGTTCATTTTTAGAAATGCTTGAGCCATTCATTTCCCTTGGAGAAACATAATACAACAGAAGAACCCAAGAAGAACAGTACTCCATCAGAGTGGAAGCTGATTTGGCCCAAACTGGACAATAACTATTTTTAAAAGGGCACATGAGCAGTGCAAATCTACTTCTGTCAGAGTCCTGGGATAGCTCACAGGCCTCAATGGCCTCCTCTGGAACACATACCTCGTCTCTTGCCAAGGATGAGGGCCACAACTCAGTCCCTTCCTCAGTGATGTGGTAGCTGTGCCCATCTCTGCCTGGGACCCGCACTACAGAGAGGTGCCATCCTGGATGAGCCTCTCAGACCTGCTAGGTCCTACTAGGTTGTAGCTTGCCATGTGTAACTCTAGAGGTAAGTACTGTATTCTGTTCTGTTCAATTTAATTAATATTCTTTTATATTCATATTCCATTCTATCATATACGTATTCTGCTCTGTTCTATTCTGCTTGCATTCTGAATGTACCTCAGCACTGAATTTGCCTTTTCTGTGACTACCTCCCAGTGATAGCATGCACTGATACTGGTAGGTGAATGAAACACTGCTTCAGCAGCACTGCTGCCTTCTCCCACTGCTTTAGAAGTTGTTACTGTCCCGTTTGTATAAACTAGACTTGTTTGTCCAAAGGCAGTTTGAAATGTTTGAATTTATTCTAGAGGTAAGTTAGTGTATTTTCATTTAATTTTGATACACCACCTTCACAAACCTTACCTGGATTTTGTCTCCTTTGATGAGCAGCAGAAAAATTACTTTAACTGCTTACATTTTAAATGTTTCTCAGATTCTAATACACTGTTAAATCTAAGCCACCCATTTGGTAGATTGCTGTCTAGATGTGTCATCCACCTGGCAGATCTTTGGTCCTTGGTTTATTAAAGGATACTGACTTTTCCTCCTTTTTAATCCTGAGCAGAATGTGTGAAATGGTCCCTGCCTTATTAGAGGCACAATGCCACCCAAGGCTGGGACACCTCCTGGTGCTCTGCGGGAGGCGTTTTACTCTTCCTAGAAATAGTACACAGTGGTCAGAATACTTCGGCACTTTTAAACTTGTTCTTTTTACTTTTGTAGCATGCACAGCCTTAGTGCAAAATGCCCTGCTGATCTCCTCACTTATTCCTGTGCAGTCACCTCTGACTTCTGGTGGTGTCCAGTGCTGCGTGTGTCTGCTTCATGGAATCACTGAATAGTCTGGGTTGGAAGAGACCTTAAAGTTCATCCAGTTCCATTCCCCTCTGCTGTGAGCGGGGGCACCTTCCACTAGACCAGGTTGCTCAAAGCCCTGTCCAGCCTGACTTGTCCATGAGTGTGTATATATGTACATGCATGTACAATGGGACAGAAGTAGAGTTTGCCAACATAGTGTATTTGTTGCTGTCAATTGCCAAAATGTAAAAAGGAACAAGGGAAACAATTATGCTGTAGTGTTATGATTGCTCAACAGTCTGAAGTAACAGTGTAATTGTTGATTTTTGGAAATTGCTCGTGACTCATGAGTGGATGAGGTAAACCAGGGACTTTGCAAGAGAGTAGAATGACTATTAGAGCTAAGACAGGAGAGCTGAGGAAACTATTACCATAGCAAACTAGACATGGAGCTGGTGGACTCTGTTGCAGTTGCTCTTCATAAATATTGCACATTGGGATCAAAAATGTAATTTTTACTCATACCAGTACCATTGCCTTTGGAAGAAGATTTAGATTTTAGGTTACAAATTACACTTGCTGTGGTTCCATGTGATTAATACTCTCAAAGCTAATCCTGCTGCATTTGTAATGCCAGGGTTTCTGAAGAGCCCTTTGCTCAGAGCACTCCTGTGGGCAGAGAGAATGCAGTAAATGGGCAGAGGGACAAGTCCTGCAAGGAGCTGGGCATGGTCTCTGTGTGGGTGCTGCTGGGGGTGCAGAAGAGGGCTGGGAAGGAGGAGCCCCCAGTCACTCCTCTATTGCCCAGTACACAGTGTGTGCTACTGCATCTCCCATCTGAGGGATCAGCTCATGGAATCACAGTTCCTCTTTCAGCATCAGCAATGCAGACCTTTTCCACTGCCCTGTATATTGCTTCCTATTTATATCTGCATACAACGAGCAAAATACGTCACTGTCAGAATATACATTTCCCCTTGTTTCTAGAAAAGACCATATTAAGATCCTGACACGGAAGTTAAGGTATCATCTCTAAATTTCCCTGATGCCCCCAGCACCTGAGGGAGAAAGGACACCAGGGATGGGGAGCTGATGACAAAGCAGATACACCTTTAACATGTTGCACACTTAATGCAACATCTGCAGTGGAGCAGGCTTTGTAACCTGTCACACGGAAACTGGGGTGGAAAGAAAAAAAACCCCAAACTGAAGAATAACTGCATTGCACCTTTCTGAACCTGCCAGAGGTCAGGCACATCCTGGGTCAAGTTTGCTGCAAATTATGCAGCACATGCTGTTTTTCTGTCTTCCTGTCACCCTGAATAATGCCACAGGAACTCTTTAGGAGTGTTCATGCAGTGTTTGGGGGGCAAAAATTCAGAATGCGCTCAGCTAGACTTTCTACCCACCTCTCCATAGCAGGCATCCCTGAGACTGGTCACCTCATTTCCCTATTCCATCCCCTCTGGCTCCCACCTTCGTAGCACATCAGGCCCTATAGCTACACCTGCATCCACATGCAACTCCAGGCAATGGATCTCCCTGGAATTCTCTGTGCAACACTGGAGAAGAGAGCATGTTGACTGGAAGGGTGGCTGCTTTCACCGCCACTAGCACCAGCTCTTCTTGCTTTTGGGGGATTTGGTCTTGTGCAGTGGGGCCTGTCTGTTGTGCAGTGAGCCTTGTGGACGTCCTCTGCCCTTCACTGCCTGAAGCAGCACACACACCTATCCCTGAGGCCATGGGTCACCATCAGGGCAGAGGTTGCAGGCATCCTCAACAACCAGAACCACTGCCTTGGGTTAATTGTAGATTGCAGATCAACCTCCCATCAGTGCTAGCAAGTTGCAGCCCCAAGCCTAGGCATAATCTCATAATCTGAGTGGTGGGCAGCTAAACCGAGGCCACTGTGTTCAACACACAGATCAGGCGTTGGCTCGTCTCCCAGCATTTCCATCACCACACTTCTGAATGGCTGCTGTGCTAGGGGGTGAGGAAGAAGGCTTGCTGCCAAACAGCTTTAATTGACAGAACCAGAGTCTTTAAATGGTCTGAAAACACTGAAGAAACCCTGGTGGAAGCTGCTGGGGTGCAGTCACTGCAGGTTGCAGGACCCACAGCCTGTTGGCTCTGTAGCCTGTCCTCTCCCTGTCCTCTTGCTCTGCTCACCCACCACTGCTGCTCCTGTGTGCAGCAGGGATGTCTTGGCCCGTTTCAGGTATCTCTGTGTGGTAAGGGTGCAAGAGTGGAAAAACGGCCTCATTTTTGTTTAATGAAGGTAACTTCAGTCAAATACCATAGCAAACAACTGATTCTTGGCTTACCAAGATTAGCCTGATACAGGGGTAACCAATGTACAGGGGGGTAATACAGAGAAATTGTACAAGGGGGTTAAAGGAATTCCTTTGCGTAAACAAAAGTATTGTCTGTCCTAAGTACCTAACATGCCAAGGCATTGACTACTGATGAAGGGGAGAAGCAGATGCTAGTTCTACTGATAAGAGACAAAAGCAGATGCTTAGCTCTACTGGTAAGGGACAAAAGCAGATGTTTGGTTCTACCCATAAGCCGAGGAGAAGCAGACTGGGCACCTACCAAACCCTAAGGCCATGTGTGAAGATTAAAAGGTGAAAAGTTTAAGAAGAGGAAGACTCATTTACTTCATCTTGAGCCCCCTGCCCATGACCAGAAGGGGCACTGCGCAGATGCAAAGGACCTTCTAGCTCATTATAATAAGAAGAGGGGATAGGTAATAAATATGTATAGGTGTATCGAGTAACCTAATGCATATGTATACCGTAAGAGAATAAATGTAAAGGGAAAACAACCCTGAGGTGTGCATACTTTGGAGGAGCTATTCACAGTTGTGAATTCTATCTGCCCATCAAGCCTCCTACAAAGGCCCAGTCCCTCATGAAGTGTCACTTCAGTATATAAAATATTAAGCACTGAAGTCTCTGCTCAGTGGGACAGTTCTGTTCCCTCTCTTAATTTCCCCTTCTGCAATAGCTTGTTTTGTTGTTGCTTTTAAAAGGGAAAGTGACAGTTGAATATTGTAACTGATATTAATTTAGAAATGCAGTGAAAATAAGTGTTTTCTTTCCTGGTCTTCTAACCCCAAATTCTCCTTGGTGCATATAAAATACCCAAATGGTGCTGCACATGCACTGTCAACTACAGCTGCAAGGAGCTGATTGTCAAAGTATCAAAACATCATATTTGCTATAAATGTTATCTATTAGAAAATAAGACTCATTTATATCATACCTCTGGAAAAGTAAAACATCATGGAAATAGGAATATTTCAAACCTGGACATCCGTGCCTGGAAAGTAACTTGGGTTTTTTCACGTTCTACCAACTGACTTAGAAGGCAGCTGTGTGCCTCCTTGGATAAATTCAAATGGACAAACTGACAAAGCAGTGAGAATAGTGACACTGTATTAGATTTATCTTTTAATTAGTCATTTTGATCACTGCAATTCACAGTGCAGGCTGCACAGGATTTTCTGATTTCCCTGATGACAGGTTTTTAACCCCTGAGGCATTTTGTAGGGATGTTTAAGGAGATAAATCTGGACTGAACACATGGCTGGAGTTGTTCCTTCATTTGTTCATGGCTCATTCTGCTGTTGTGGTAACATCTGTCTGTAGGTGTGCACGTGCTGCGTGGTACAGATAACACAGCCCGAACGGCCACAGCCTTTTCAGTGTACCCTGAGTCCTGCGTGTGATTTGTACTTCAAGGGCTGCGTTTACTTCATTCTTCTGTGGGGACTTGAATTTCCCCATTCACTAATAATTTTCAACTCTAGGCTCCTAAAAACCTTTAAGAATCGAAGGCCTTGGCAGCGTATGGGGCCAAATAAGATGGGAGCCTGAACATGGCATTGTCACTCTACCACTTGTATTTATGGCTGGTTGTATATATGGCATCATTAGACATGATGGTGCATATATAAACCAGTTTCAAAATGTTGTTATTTAGCTGCACGGCAGCAGCAACAGGTCCCAGTGATTCCCTGGCAGACCTCTCCCATGCAGTCTTTGCCTTTAAAAAGTTATTTTTCACCAAGTTGTTGCTGGCGGTGGATCTGCTATGCATCAGGCAGAAGTAACGTGGACGGCTCTCTGGAAAGCTCTCAGTGCCTTGGCTGTTGTACTGCTGTGCACTGTGATAAAGCCCAGATCTCTTCCCTTGGACCACATTTTACCTTGTTAAAAAGTTGTCTGCTGACAAGCGGGTGCTGCTCTGCACTATGTGCTGGCGATCTCCTCCGTGAACCAATGGTGAGCAGTGCTGAGTTCTCCCCTTCACTGCACGGCTGAGGCTCATTATGAAATGCTAGCTAGCAATGGGTTTGGGAAAACGAGCATTGTATCTGTCTCCATGCATGGGGACCATGAGTGCTTTCTAAACAAGCTATACTGCAAGTCCAATTCCTTTTATCTACTAGACAGAGTAAAATAAAGCAAATTAAATGAATTACAAAGACTTAGCAGGCTTTTAGTTTCAGTAGTGCTGAGGACTATCCGCTTATCTCTGTATAGACAGGTTTTTGTAATGGTAATTAGGCATTACTTTGCCATTGTGCCTTGCAACAAAAATGGGTTTCCCTGCTGTTTTCAAACCTTGATCAGGCTTCCCTTTGGACTGCTGTGCTAGCGGCTGTGAAAATGGCAGGGAATTATTTCTCTGATTTGTAGCCATCACTTCTGCTTTCAAACAACTGCGAGACGGCTCACAGCCGGCATGTCTTTTGCTGGTGGAGTGTGAGGACTGTGGCAATTCAGCAGGGGATTTGCTCCACGTTTACCGAGCCACTAAGGACAGACTGACACTGCAGGGGTTGGTATTGCTGTGTAACGTGGTGAACAATAGTTGTCTGCCTTTTTGAGGCCCTGCCATTTTAATTGTATAGGTGCTTTTATTTTGCTGCCCAGAGCAATCAGTGAGGCTGGTAACTTATTACAGCTTGAAATGCAGCTGAGGCATTGATGCTGACAGCAGGGTCCCTGCAGCTCGGCTGAACGAGCGCAGGAACTGAGAGAGGTGGGAGGACAGAGTGATCTTCTGGTGCCTCCGAGGGACCCATGGGCGGTCCTGTTGGAGCCCTGCCAATTCCTGCCTGGAATCATGGGATCCTTATGAGAAATGGGTGTGTTGAACATGTGGAGACTCAGTTCAGAGTGGTGCTGCTGCAGGGTCTGGCTAGCACAAGCCCTATAGTGAGGAGCTGTAGGGGAGCTGCGCTCATTCCTGCCAGGGCACATCCTGCTTTCTCCTGCTCCTTGCACTGGGAGGGAACATCTTTCCTGGATGTTTTCCTGCTGGCTGCAGTCACCTGTGGTGGGGAAGGCTCTGAGCAGCGCAGCTGCATCCTTGTCCACCGGTGATCCCCTAGACTGGGCCTGCAGACATGAGGAGCCCCAGCAAAGACAGGGAGCCTCTTCAGTGGGGAAGGCAGCTTTGCATGGCCCGGACATGACAGCAGCCACTGTGGGCTCAGACTGGCCAGGGTGCAATCCCCAAATCCACTCATCTTCCAGAAACCAGTAAATTTTAAGAGAAGAGGAAAGAGGGGTTCGTTTGCCCACAGCTGATGAATCCACACACAGAAGTGCATATTCAAACACAACGAAAGATGCTGTAGGATACATCTCATTAGCATACACTTATCTTTTACTAATCAAGTCAGTGTGAATAACTTTGCTTATGATTGTGTTTGATTGTATTAGTGAATTATAGCCTTGAAAAGTCTTCTTTTTTAAGCCTGCAGAAGGCAGCAGCATTATTGCTGAACTATTTTTAGACAATTTTGCAGATAGCATACTCTTATTTTTTACTGTTTCATGATAATAGGATTTTACACAGAGACCTCCAAGGAAAATGAAATGTACCCCACACAGGTGGCTGTTAGACAGGTTTGTATGATAAGAAGGTACATATTCTGAGTCATAAGTCACTTCACACCCTTGTACTCTCTGCCAAGCAACAATGGTGATTCCATGCCAAAAATATTCCCCCCGTTGATGTTGCTGCTGCTCCTGGCAATGCAGCAGAATCGTCAAACAGGCCTGTGGCAGGCATTAAAGCCCAAGGCCAGTAGTCCTAGCTTTTGAGCAGACCTTGGTTTGTGGCTACACCGTTTGCTAAGCTGGAATTGGTAATCAGTAAAAAATCTGCTTTCTTTAAATGGGCGTTACGATCCAGGCTAAGGGTGATATGCTGGACTGCAGCATTTATGCACTCTGCAGATCTTTTATACTACATGTCTGAAAGCACTTTTGATAAAGGTTGATACTCCATTGCTTGAACTGAACAATGCACCCCACATTGGACAGATCTGTCATTGGAAAGTACTGAACATTACAAATGTTAAGGAAGAAATACTGTGTGTTACTTTAGATGTGTAATTAACAGAGCCAGCTGATAATTAGGTCGTTAGTCAACAACACCCTACCAGATCAGAGGGCAGATCAGCATTCCTGGTGGAAAGGGGGGTGCAGTTTCTCATCATATTGTGATATTGTGAATTCACAGCCCATCTTCTAGGGATTGCTCAGGCCAGATCAGTAATGCAAAGAGGCAAGCAAAAGCAAGATGTCGTGATTTGTGATATGACTTCCATTTGCCACAGTTTCACTAAACCCAAAGCTTTCCAGGTAATTTAAAAGTTAGAAGAAGGATATGAAAGTTCATATGCTGCCACCTCCACAAGGAAAAAGGAGAAATTTATGAGATACTTCCTTTGGTCCAGCCTTTCCAGGTATTGTCCCCAATCAATGAGAAATAATACCAGCAGCTGGGCAAAGAATAACTCAGCCTTTCTTTTTAGATCACCATTATGTTGCTTTTGGTTGTGTTTTTGGTTGTGTTTTCGGTTTGGTGTTTTTGGATTGCTAAAGTAAAATTGAGCAGGTTAAAAGGGAGGTAAACTCCTGGTCTACGTGCTTACAAATGAAGGAAAAGATAACTCCTACCTCCATTCTGTTCTGACCACAGTACTGATAAATGTATCACCCCATGGTGCCACTACAGTTTAAAAGCTCACAGACAAAATTGCATTTTGAAGTCACACATAACTTGCCTGGACTTACAATATACCAAAATGAATGGGAGATGTTTTCTGCTCCAGTGATGAAGAGTGATTTATCTGTGAAGCCTGGAGTTATAATTACAGGTGAAAACTGACTGAGTATGGAAAGTGGATTTCCTTGTAACATTAAACCTCTGCAGCAGTCGTTTCAGGCCACAGAGGTTTTAGGGCCATGGGACGGCACAGCTTCAGCCTTTGGTAAAATTTATGGGTAGCTGCTCTCTTTCCAAATAATTTTCCAGAACAGGAGCAATCTGGGACAGCCTGGCAGCCTACTCAGACCATGGGGTGCAGTGAGAATCACGAAACCATATAGGGGAAAAAAAATGAGTTCTGTCTACTCATCCTTTTAATAAACTACTTGGATCTTGTTATAAAATCAGCACCTGTGTGGAAGGCTATGCCCATTTATAGACAGATGTAGCTTCCCATTCTACAGCCACAGGCAGTGATCTGATCTCCTGATGCCCTGATCCCATCTAGGCAAGAGTTACCAGGCCAGGCTTGGAGCTGATGGGGAGCAGGAATGGGTGGAGTGCTGCAGCAACTGCAGTAGCAGTGGGCTTCTGACACTCCAGGAGATCAGTAGGATGAAGCAGGAAGCAATTCTTCTCTCATAAGACCAATAGTGGACTTTAGTACAGTGTTCTGCTGCCCATATTTTAAAGAAAAATGGTCCAACTGAATCACCAAAATGATTTGAGGGGTGTAGAAAGAAAATTCATATCTGGCAAGAATTAAAGAGCTCCACATGCTTCTGCTGCCTGAAATGCAATGAAATGGTGTTTTGTGTACATGTTTTCAGGGAGATATTGTCTGGTATTAAGAAACCTTTTAATGTAGTTAAAAAAAAAACAAAGGAGCCTGACTGGGAGCTAAAGCAGAATTAATTGAATTGGCAAAAGGCATGAGTTTTGAAAGTGCTGGAGTTTAACTTTGGGTCAGCTTCTGCAATGAATCCACTAAGAGCAGGTAGAACCTTTTCTAGCAGACAGAGGAAGCCCACACTGTTGTTCCTGTACCAGTGGGTGATGCACATGGTGGACATGTTGTGGTGAGGTTCTTCCTGCAGCGCTCTGTTCCATCCAGCTGCACAGAAGGCTTTTGGTCCAGGGACCATGCTGGAGCCTCACACCAGTCATTGTCTCTGTGGCCACAAGTCTCTGTGGCTTACAAAATGCACGGCTGATGGCTCCCTGGACATGATGAACCTGTGGCTTCCTGTGGTTCCCAACTCATGTTTATCCTCCACAAGGGTTACCTGTAAATACTCTATGGACTTTCCTATCCACTCATTATGAAAAGGGCTCTTGGGGGTGTCTGAACATCCTTGTGTCCCAAGGTCAGATGAGCTCCCCCATGAACTCTACCTCCTGGTTTCTATGCTGTTGTTTTTAACGAAGAGCACATTTTTTTTTCTGAAACAAAAGTGTCGATAAATTTCTTCTGTCCTCCCTCTGAGACTCAGAGCTTCCTTGGAAATTACTAATTCCTATTGTGCTAGAAGAGAGACTCATAAACCATGACAAGCCTTATCACTTCCTCAGTGTGCTGCTTTAATCATGAGTTACACTGGAAAGCTATTCTTGCTAAGTGCACTCCTGAGCCCTTTCAGTGCTGGCACAAGCTCTGAGCAAGCTCCCCCCCCAGCATGGCAGCCCTGGGATACCCAGCCCTGTCCTGGGCCATGGCCTGTCCCCGTGCTCCTCTCTGTGAGAACAATTGCTGCCTGAGGCACCGACAGATGGGATTCCTTGTTCATCTGGAAACACAGGTACTCGTATGAAGGCTATTATGGAATGTCTCTGCCCAAGGTGCTCCCTTGTAGCAGTGCTGTTCAGCCTTGAGGATGAAGAAGAAACTGGTTATCAAGTGAAATGCTACCTAGCTCTTCAGCTGAGTGCACATACACACCTGCATACATTCAGAGAAAACTCATCTTTTTCTCCAGTGAAGCCTACAGAAGAGATTATAATAAGATTTTGAGCATACACTGTTGTTATGCATGTTGACATCAACACTTCCAAGGCACATGGGAAGCGTGAAAGCAGATAAGATGCAAAATGGCTCTGTAATGCATGCTAAGGATTTTCTGGGGAAGAGATTTTGTTTGCTAAGTTTTCAAAAATAACATTGACATCTAAAAAAGAGGTTTTTATTTTCCTTTGGAGATTAAAAGCCTGAAGTCTCCTGCAGTCAATTATCATGTGGGCCCTGCTAGCACAGGTAAAGGGATTGCTTCTAGCCATACCATTAGCACCCAGCAAGACAAAAATATTCCAGAGTTAATTATGGATTTAGTAACAAGCAATTATCAACAACACCATCATCCTCACTCTGATTCATGAACAGCAATGTCTCTCGCTTGCTGTGTGGGTGCAGGGTGACTGTCTGCCCAGCAGCACCTCTGCAGTGGCAAAAGCAGCCAGTGCACCTCGCTGGTATATGTTTTGTACACTGCCCAAAGGATGACACCAACATAGCAGGGTCAGGAGCTAATTGCCTGTGTCTTGGGCCCCGAACCAGGTAAACAGATAATCTGCACTGTCTAAATATGCCTGCCAGCAGCTTTGACAACATTCACATGACAGCTAGCATCTGAAGGGAGGAAGGAAGAGAAAGGTAGTGAGACTGAAGGTCAGTCTCCATTTCATTAAAGGTGGTAGAGACAAGACCAGGGTATGAAAGCTGCAAGCAATGGTGCTATCTTCATTGAGTCCATGATCAACTGAAATGTTGGCTCCTCTACCAGCGACAAACTAAGAAATTAAGAATTTAATTCCCATGGCCATCAAAAAGCTGACAGGACAAGCCACCACTGAAATGGTGAAATGTATTAAAAAAACATGCACACCTGCATTAACTGCTGCTCACAAAACTTACCCCAAACCCTATCCATGCAGTGTCCTGATTTAATGTGAATTATGTGTCTGATTGAGGCTTCCTCAAGGCTGCCCAGGGGATTGGACCCACAGCTGTGTTTAATGGCAACCACAGTCAAAGGAAAAGCAGTCTGAAGGTTTGCCAGCCTGTCTCCAAGACTCCAGCTGATGATTTTGTGCAAAGTGAATTAATAAGTTTTATTCTGATTCCCCCACAGAAGACAGGTAAGAAGCCAAAAACCAGCCAAGAAACACAGCCACAACAGTAAATGTGTTTGCTTTAAGGAGTGGAAACCACAGTTATGTTTCTAGACCATGAAGCTACAAGCTTCCTCCAATTGAATTAATTTAATAGGTTATACAATTTTCCCATAGAGATATGTGTGCTGAAATGTGCATCTCCAGGCAAGTGTAGGGAGATCTGGCAGACACCCTTATACCCCTTACCAAGTTACAGGTGCTCTGTCTGCCCCTTCCCTGCAGACCTGGCCAAGCTGTGGCTCTAAGTATGGGGGGAGCTGAAGGCTGCATGAGCCTTCCCAAGAAGGAAACACCATGGGAGCCAGCACTTTATGCAGCCAGTGCTGCAGCAGCAGCCCTGCCAAGCCTGAGCTCCCACCTTCACCCTGCTTCCAGCTCTGGCACCTGCCTAGGGCTCTCTGTTGCATCTTCACCAGAAAGGTCTCGTATTTGCATTCTCTTTTCCTCATTTGGCAAAACCATAATTCATCTTCCATCAAATATGTTTTCCTTACTGTTCCTATTACTCTGCTCCTCACATCCACTTTTGCCTAATGGCATCTGTAAATAATGAATTTGCATAATAAGCATTATTTATGAAAACCAATTGCACCCTGTGTAGGTGACCTTGTGGCTTCAAGCAAACTAATAACCATTGACGTTCTGACAAGATAATACAGTGATACATCACTGCTCCTTCAGATGAGGAGGGAGCCGATCATCCACAGCACAGGTATGTGGAATCAGCAGCAGCCAGGGGTATATAAAGCTTCTAATTGAGCATGTGAGCTACATAGAATCATAGAATAGTTAGGGTTGGAAAGGACCTTAAGATCATCTAGTTCCAAACCCCTGTCATGGGCAGGGACACCTCACACTAAACCATATCACCCAAGATGTTCAAGCTCACCTTGCCTAATTTATTGGGGGAATGTAGAAGCCCAAAGCATTGGAAACAGGAATTTGCTGCACTCCCTACAAAAGTGGTGGCAGTAGTGATTGAATGTGGCCAGGCACTGCAGCCCTGGGAGGCACAAGCCATGTCAGGGAGATGTGGACAGACCTGGGCCCTGCTGGTCCAGAACCAGGCTCGTTCCTACTGGTGCTGCTCTGGATGCTGCAGGCACAGCAGTTGTCTGCCTCCGGTGCTCTTGCAACCGGTGGGCCTCTTGTTACATGTGTTACTTGTTGAAAAAATCACAGTGCTACTGAAAATGGCAGAACAAAGTCAAATGACCCATTTATTGTTACAGGTTGTTTATTGCACTGTTACAAGAATTAAAAGCTGTATTACTAGGTGATGCTTTTGGTTAGGTTTCTGGTAACACTTAAATATTGGTGATGTTTTGCAAATAAAGTCCGTATGATTTTACCTCTCTTTTTCAGGAAAATTGATTTTTTTTTTTTTTTTTGCAAAATAACTCATTCCAGGCCTGAGACTTTATTCATACCGTTTCAATTTAAACTTGATTTCTCTTACTTCTTTAACTGTTAAATCACAACCCCTTCCTATTCACATGTACCTATTTCCATCTGTAAGCTACATTTCCCTTTCTTTTCTTTCGTTGTTATAAAAGTTCCAGTGGTCTTTATGAAATCTCTGAAATGGAAAGAACACTGACAGGGAGACTTCAGCCGCACAAGCTCTGCAGGGAAGCAACACCACAGTGGGAGGTGGGGGACCCATAAGAAGCTGAAAAGATTCTCCCTGAGGTGAGACACAGGCTGGAGGTTGGGGTCAAAACATGGTGTCTGTGGCTATAGCATCCCACAGGTAAGAAGGTAACTGCACGGGAAATGATGAGCTCCCTCGAGGGTTCAGTGAGAAACACAGTGAGAGAAGAGAAGGGGATTAAAAGAAGGTTAAAAAGGTAATAACAGCAAGGGCCAGTTCCCAGGAACTGGTTAAATGCTCATCTGCTGGAGCACTGCGTGGTGGTGCTGGGGTGAGCAGAGGATGCTGCGCTGTTCCAGTGAGCTGGGGCTGGGGAGGGTTGTGAAGAAATCTACAGGGCCCAGGCAAAGCAGTGCCACAGGCAGCACCACACAGCCTGCCTGGGGGCAGACACAGCCAGGGGAGAAACAGCTCCTGGTCCCCTCCAGGTACTCAATCAAGAAAACCAGCATGGTGCTTTTCTTACTCTCTCATTAAAGATCACTGTGCAACCGCATGCCAGGAAGAGGTTGGATTCTGGGGATGTGTACAACATGGAGTGATAATGAATATCATAGTTATACAAATCATTAGTCTGGTCTCACCTGTAGAGCCCCGTGTTGTGTGGCCACTTCTCCCGCTATGCAAGTGTGACACCTGTATGGGTATAGCTAACATGGAAATATGGGGAACATCAACATCAAAGTAAACAGCCATAAGAGTGTGTGCAATGTGAGTATTTAAAATACTGGGAGAGGAGACAGCCAGTACTGTTTTGTTTGCTTTGTAACACAAGAGTCGCAGTGTGATCACATATATCAGAAGATAGAAATAACTGGATATAGCAGTAAATAAAAGGAAGATTTCCTTGCACACTGCAGAGCAGATGCTCTGGTCAAGAACTTAAGGTTAGAAAAGAGCTGGGTGGTGCTGGGCACAACAAGGTGCCTGGCCCAGCTGGAGAGCTAAGGAGTTGCTGAGTCCAGGCAAGGCTGCACCATGACTCATTGCTCTGGAGGGTCCTCGTGTGCTCCACAGGGCAGGTGGGATTCTGTCTGTCTCCACCAGACCCTCCTGCAGTGCAGCAGGCAGAGGAAATCCCTGGAGACAAGCACACTGAGCTCAGATCCAGCCTGGCAATCTCTAAGTTTAATATCCCCTGCACAGCTAATCAGCAATTATGTTTTCTCCCATGGAAATTTCTCATAGGAAAAAAAAAAAAAAAAAAAGGAAGTAATTTCCATTAAAACCCTTCCATAAAAACGAAACTTTTTTTTTTTTTTTTTTCCAAAAGAGGACACAGAGTTGCTAAATTCACAGATTTCCACCAATTCTCAACTAAGCTTCCTCCAGGAGACTGTTTTCAAACTTGAGGTCTCAATTCTATGCAGAAATCCAATACTTTCAAGCACACCCACAAGACTGACAGAATTCAGTCTAATCCAATATTCATGCAAAAATCCAATGTTGTGCTAAATTATCGTCATATGTATGGGGCTGTGACTGGGAAAAATCTTGGAGCTTCAAGAGGAGGGAAAGCCTCAGCCTGTGCTGCTCTTCCAAGACTGCTTCAAGCCACGGGCTTTGCTGACTCCACCATTCCAACCTGTGCCTGTGTGCCCAGCTCAGCCTTGCTCAGCTCCTTCACATTGGACAGAGCTTACAGCAATATCCTCTGATCAGCTTTACAGTATGATTTTAGTGGCATTTCCAGATCTTTAAATGGCAGCAGGGCAGAGCACTATTAACTGAGCAGCTCCCTTCTGCAGAAAGCACTGTATGCAGTGAGGACTGTCTGTCAGGCACAGGCAATCATGGCTCTTGCTGCTGCTGGCTGCCCTCCACAAAGGTATGTTTGCTTTTGGTGGACTTCCATGGGTGCTTGAAATCAGTGTGCAATGGACATGTCTCTAATGCATCATACCAGTTCCCATCAGCAGGAGTGGAGCTTACACTCCTATCTGTGACCCTCAGAGAACACTGCCATTTTATTTATGTCCAGTTATAACTGCCAGAGACCAGAACTTACACTGGGGTTTGCCAAACCTAGAGCAGAGGCTGGTGCTGAGGAGCTGTTCAGTTGGAATGTGGCTGGAGCTGCTTCCACACAGAGTTCATGTCCCTGTGACACCCATCCTTCTGGACTCAGAGGCTGTGTGGTGCTGGCCTTGGAAAACCCATCAGCTCCATGGTGAAGGTGCACTGACATCAGGACATCTCAGGCAAATATAGACAGCAAGCCCTTAGCCCTTCATATGTGCCATGGGGGTACCTTCCACAGTTTCTGGGTGACCTGTCCTCTTAACAGAAAACTTTCTGAAGTTCACTGTCCCAAGGGTTACTGGTGTATAAATGGGTGTTATGGGACTGTGGGCTACTATAATGTAGTAGCAGATCTTGTGCAAATAGACTTAAATGTGTCTCTTGTTAACAGTCTTTCCATTTTAAATGCAACCAACAAATTGCTCTTTCCAGTGAAGAAACATGGAAGTACTGAGGAAACAGTAAATGTGCATTAGTCATGACAGATAATTCACTGTACAAATCTGCAATTATTATTCTTTCTGACAAGTCATAAATAATGTAGCAGGAGAAGCGGTCCTGATGAGAGGGAAGTGATCCATCACTTTCATTTACCAGCTCTACCTGAAAGAGGAGAAAGAATCATAGAATCACAGAATGGTTTGGGTTGGAAGGGACCTTCCGTCTAGTTCTACCTCCCCTGCCATGGGCAGGGCCACCTCCCATTATAGACCAGGTTGCTCAAAGTCCACGTCCAACCTGGCCGTGAATAATTCCAGGGATGGGTGTCTCTGACTTGGAGCCCCTCTAGGCAGTCTTCACTGCTTCCCACCCAAGCATCACTCCTTGTTAAAGTTCTGCCAAGGAAACTAAAACATTGAGAAATATGAGAAGTAAACTAGATTATCCATCACAGTTGCTAAAAGAAGCCCTTCTTTTCTGTAGGAGAGCTGTCTCCAGGCCTTGCACTAACAGCAGAATAGCACTGGCAAGGGATGGCCTTGTATACATGTACAGGAACCATGTACATGACTACATGTACAGGAAAATGCCCAGATTTCCTTTAAACAATAGAGCAAGACAACATGCTCAGTTACTTTGTTTTTTTTAAGAATCAGGACAAAAATTTGGATGGACGAGTGAAGGGAAAGGTAGAGAAAATTGCCTAGTAGAAAAAGTTTGGAATTTCAGACTGGTGGCTTATTTTGTCTTGAGACAGTAGGAAAAAAAATCCCTTTCTCACTCTTTTCCAGCAGATCTAGTTTAATGAATTTCCATAATAAGCCCACCTCATCTTCATTTTTTCAATAATTACACAAGTGTGATATTGACGTGAAGAACTACAAACCCTATCACATATGAAATGCCCTTCTTGAGAGCTATAACATTTCACTGAGATGATAAAACTTTGGCTGAAAACTTTAGCCACTGGCAAACACAAGGTTTCTCTGAGTTTCACTGAAAAAAAGAAGCTGGGTGTAAATTGCAGCCAGCTTATTGCTGTTACAGGTTACCTTGAACAGCTTGATCAGGTCAGCACTGAGAATCTCAAATATTCTGCAAAATACAAGTATTTTTTTAAAAATCACTGTAAACTCCTTGTTTGATTTTGTAACGTCAAATCCTACCTTCATTTTACCTCCTCAATTTTCCATTTGCTTACGAGAGCATGGAGTCCCCTGCTGATAGCAAGCTGTGATAAATTAAGTTTATAATTTAAAAAAAAGCATGTTTGAGATATAGCTGTTAACTCCAGATGAAATAACTCTATAGATTCCTCTTGCATGCAAAGAAATCTAGTCAGAAGATTAGATCTCTATAACTGTGGTTTATGTGTATAAATATTAAAGACATCAGCTAATCAGGAAGCTTAAAGAATGCCAGAAGCTCTGAGAGTGTCTGTGCACCAGCATCCAGCACACCCTGCCTGAGTGTGCAAGCAGGGGAAAGATGGAACATCCTTCTCATAATGAAATACCCACTTTGGCAGTGTGCCTAACAGCCTGCTTTGAGGGCACCTCACCATGGCTGCACTCACAGGGGTTCCTCTGGGCAGTGGGTCACAGGAACTCTCTGTTTGGCCAGAGAAGCAGTCCTCATTTTATGGGACTGATGCTGTGCTATTGAAGATTTGTCTTGAGAATGTGAATGCAGTTTTCCCTGGACCTTTTGTCGGAGAGAACAACCAGAATCAAGAGGACGACTCAATATGAGTTACACATTTTGTTCCCTTTATTGATCACGATCGCCTATATTTATACAGTTACTGATAGCCCACACGCTATTAAACAATCTTTCATTGGTTACATTGGTTTGTCCACATGCCTATTTATATATAGCTATTGGCTAAGCTAGAATTTCCATGTTAGTCTCTGCATCTGCTTACAATGGCTCAGTGTATTATACTTTGATACATACACAATAACTGGCTGTATTAAGATTGGATACATAGTCAATAGCTTGCTGTATTAGTGGATACATATACAGTGTAGCACACAGAAACTAAGATACAATTGGTTACATTAAGCTATGAGAACCTAGCCTTTAAAACTTGCTAACAGTTCACTATTGTGTCTTAACACATCCCAGTTTCTTCTTATCTTGCTTGCACTGTTACTTTTGCTTCTTTACCCACGGCTTTCTTCATCCTTCATTCGTGTCAAGCTCCACGTAGGCACTTGCTGACTTGGGATTGTGGCCTGCACTCTCCATAAACTCCATCTTTTAATGCTAAAACATCGGGATTGGGCACAATATGCCCACTGCTTTGCAGCCAGTCCACACCTTTCATCTTTCTGCTGCCTGAAGAAAGTTGCTTTGGGAGTCTTATGGGAGTCTATGGCCTTAGAAGCAGACTAGTTTTCATACTGAGATAGCAGGGCTTACAACAAGCGTTTCACTTCCGTATTGGGTGTTAAATAATGCTCTGACAGTGTTACATGGACATCCTAGATTCATTGCCTTGCAGATGGCAAACTTTCACCTGTGAGCAGATGAGTTCCTCAGGTGGGTCCCTGCACCAAGTCCAGTGGATCATGGCTGAGAGGAGCCTGGGCACCCAGCACATGGCTACTGACAGAGGGGATGGTCATCTCCTGTATCCTGGCTAGGGACCTGTGGTGTCCCAGCCAGAGAGCTGTGGCTGGGTGAGCACTCTGGGCAGAAGAGATCCTGGTGGGAGTGACTACTCTAACCTTTAATATACATGGAGACACAAGGATCCATGGTTCACCCCAGGCTGCTACTGTTCCCTACTCCAAACCTAAGGATAGCCATGTGACTCTGACCTGTGCTGGAAGCTGCAGCTCCTCTGCCTGACCTTCCGTAAATCATTTACCTGTCAACCCAGCTGAGCACCAAATCTGGCAGAGATGAAACAGAAACGGGTTCAAAACCAAATAATTCAATATTATTCCATAAGGAAAAAAAAAAAAAAAGCAGGAATAATCTGCATCTTTGTTGCACACATTCCTCTAACAGCACAGTGTTGGCTGCGTCACTGCTTCGAGGGGTGACACTTTCCTGTCTGTTGTTCAAATCTGCTGTAGGATTGTTTCTGGTATCCTGTCTAGTCCATGCACTGTGAGAAATATTAGCTAGTAATTCCTTGTGCATCTTTTTCATCGTGTCGTTGGATATCTTAATGTTTTCCATGCAGACAGCTCTTTTTCATGCTACAGAGTTTCAGTATATGTGGTCACATTTTACATGACAGCCCATGGCCACTCCTGGTGCCCTGCTCTGCACATCTGCTGGCTCTCAGACAAAAACATTTGAGCCACAAATCAGTGGAAACGAAGAATATTCTGGGATTGCGTGGTTTAATCTCTTTTCCAGTTTAGTGCTGTCAGCCAGAGTGCGAGTCTGTAATTTTTAGTCTTTCTCGTTCCTGCATTCTCCACACTTTGTATTTATTCTGGTGCATTTTCTAAATTTATAAACAAGACTGCCACATTTTGTGGCTTCAGGATTTCACCTGCAAGTCAGCACATTTTCCAGACGAACTGTTATTTGCAGCACTGGGTTTTAGTTCTGATTTGCATAGATATTTAGGATCTGGGATTTGGAAGTTCATAGGATAATAGAATTATAGAACAGTTAGGGTTGTAAAGGACTTAAGGTCATCTACTTCC
Source organism: Melopsittacus undulatus (assembly GCF_012275295.1). NCBI lineage: Eukaryota > Metazoa > Chordata > Aves > Psittaciformes > Psittaculidae > Melopsittacus > Melopsittacus undulatus. The sequence continues at coordinate 9,840,696 of NC_047530.1, forward strand.
AACGCCCCTGCTTTCTGGTACAGCTCATGCTGGGTAATTGGTTATGTGGACATTTATGGACATTTGATCAGACCTGGTAGCTGTTTGTGTCTTCTGCTACATCTCTCGCAGTGGGAAATGTGATAATCTTTCCATATTGCAGAAATAATGATTTTATAGCCCTGATAATCTAAAGATATAAGTAAGGTAAAATCTGTAGATAGAGGTCATATTTTTAATAAATATCTGATAGGTGAAATTTCAGATCTAAAGAGCTTTTGGTTCTGAAATACTGCCGTTTTTTGTCCAGCTGAAGGTAAGGTGGTAAGATAAAAGATCCTGTCTCTGCTATAAAATTCCCTTGTTTATATCCTTAGAGCACTGGGGCTACAGCAGCCCTACTGCTGTACCACGTGAGACAGGCAGCATCATTTCTGTCCTCTGAGGAAAAACATGGCAGGTTTGGAATCTCAGTCGATGGTTTTAAAAATAGTCTCATGAAGCTGCTTATGTAAATGATTGATAAAAAGTCCCCCATAAGACAGAAATGTTTGCATTCCCTTCCTTTGGCTTTACATAGCAATGCATGCAGGAAGAAACTCCTTTTATGTCTGGTGCTGCACTGAGCTGTTGATAATGCATATAAGCCTTACACATATTAAAGATTATTTCACTTAACTATATGCTCCAAGCTCTTTTTAATTGCAAACAAGGATAAAAAGCTGAAATGCCATAAATATACATTTTTGGGGGGGGGTTTCTCAACTTTTGCTGAAGCCTTTGCTCTAATGCTGGATGTGCTGAATATGAGCACCATTTGTCATATTGCCCTCTGTAGAACTGCCACGGAGGAAACACACAGCTGTTGCAGCTACTGGAGCAGTCCTGCATCCCTCACTATGCAGCTGCCCTCCAGCCACCTCCTCTGCTCCCACTCAGAGGTGTCAGGCACTGCAGAAACCATGGAATGAGGAGGGCTGGGAATCTGCTGGGAGATGCTGGCTGGTGCTCCAGCATGTCATCTTCAATTCATTAGTTCGAACTTGAAGAGCAGTGCTTCCACAGCTGGGTATGAAAAATGTGAAAGCAGCAGCCTGAACCTGCTGAAGTCTGCAGGTGGAAGGAGGCCTGCGTGTGCTTGCCTGGGCAGCCCTGGGGTCAGGGCACACTGCTGGGGCATGAGGCATCATAGCGAGAGAAAGTTGGCCATGAGCAGCAGCTGGAGCAGAGCCCATGGCACACCACCATGGTAAGTCCCTGTGGCATATCATCATGGTGCATCCCCATGGCACATGATCATGGCACATCCCTGTGGTACCTTCCCGTGGTGCATCCCCTTGGCACCTCGCCATGGAGCATCCACATGGCACATCCACATGGTGCGTCCCTGTGGCTTGATGAAGGAGGTGAACCACATGCAGCCCTTGCAAGAAGCCTCACCTTCCAGAAGTTAGCATTTACCATGATACAAATGTTATTCTAAGTTTTCAATTGGTGACATAATTAATGTGATACAAAGCATACCTTGCATCATACAATACATCAAACAGGATGTGATATATTGCACACATCAGAGAAACTATTACTTATTGCAAACTTGTCCTACACATTTTTCTAAACCTCACAGTCCAGTTTATGAGCTGCAATGTTGTGCAGATTTTGCCTATTCAGGTGTCTCCTTCATGATTTAGTTATTTTTCCTAATTTTTATGCATTTATTCAGTTCCTCCAAATAGTGGTGATTAGTTATCCCAAGACCACATGGAAGCGAACCCTGCTTGGCCAGTATTCAGCTGTCTGGAGGTACCTCATTTGTCTCACGTTTGCCTTGAACATAAGTCATAAGCTATCATGGCTGCTCAGAAATGCACCCTATTTTTCTGCAAAATAAAGACATAATTGTGCAAAACAAACACACAAATATGGTGTAAACTGCATTGGGCTTGCATGGTGAGGTTTTGGTGGTGGTAGTGGGCTACAAGGGTTCTGTCAAAAGCTTCTGGAAGCTTCCCCCATGTCCAATGCAACTGATGTCAGTCAGCTTCAAGATGGACCCACCACTGGCCAAGGGGTGGAGGGAAGTTTTTTTGTATTGGGTTTTATTTCTCACTATCTTACTCTGACTCGATTGGTAATAAATTAAACTGATTTCCCAAGTCGAGGCTGTTTTGCCAATGATGCCAGCTGGTGAGTGATCTCCCCCAGTCCTTATCTCAACCCACCAGCTTTTCATTCTGTTTTCTCCCCCCACCCAGCTGAGGAGGGGAACGACAGAGCAGCTTTGGTGGTATCCAGCCATGGTCAGCCCACCACAGAAGATGTACTTCAGTATTTTTTCCTGCACTTTTTATTAAATAAGAATCAAGATTTCTCTCTTTTCCAGAAACTTTTTGCTTCCAAGCCCTTTTCCACCTGCAGCTTCAGGTCTCCCTTCCCTAGAGTTCATATCCAGCTATCTCTACTGGGAAAGGGGTACTGAAAAAAAAATGAATGGAATAGAAAATTAAACAAAAATATTGAAGATTTGAGAAGTGGAAGGTCATTGTGGATCCACTCCCCCCCACTGTTCACAAGGTTTGTCCCTGCACAGAATTATTTTTCACCTAACATAATAGCCTGATCACAGGTTTTGGAAGATGATTCTGCCTCCCCATATCACAAATAACCTCCCTGGGTGCTGGGTCACCACTTCCATCTCCATTTCCATCACCACTTCCATCCCATGAGATCTCCTCCCTGTTTCTGGGTAGGAACAACTGCCTATTTCCTCTCTCACTAATCTCAGTTTGCCACACAGAATGCCATTGCTCTTCCCTTTTCAACATTTCTATCCCTTGTGGGCTGGAAATTAGAGATGGACCCAAAGGCAGGACTACAGTCAGCTGTACTATATAAATGCCCTGAATCAGATCAGAATGAGGTATTTCCATCGCCTGCATGGGCTGCTGCACTGTGCCATGTGCTGTTCCCACATTGCCATATGTGAATGGCCAGCTGTTGACTTTCACTATCAGAACACTTCCTCAGAGCTGTCATGAAGACAGTATAGGCAGACAAATCGTTAGCCAGAAATTACTGGCAACCTTTCCTCCTACAAGACAGGTAACAGCTCTATGTACTGTCACAGTTATGGCGTGGTTTGACCTGAGACATTATCTACTATTACATTATACTACTATTATCTACATTACTCTAGAAGACAGACTGTCCCTTGCAATGGGAATAGGATTATTCCAAGTAGCTCATTGAAGCAGGAACAAAGTTGTTAGTTAAGATGAATAAAATTAATGAATTAATGGAAAACTTAAAGGGTTAAGTGATTTGTACCCAAGAGGTCTGTGACATTGAGGTATAATATTACCATGCGGTTAATTGTAGCTCATAGTCTGCTGCTGAATTATATAGAATCATAGAATCACAGAATGGTTTGGGTTGGAAAGGACCTTAAGATCATCCAGTTCCAATCCCCTGCCATGGGCAGGGACACCTTCCACTAGACCAGGTTGCTCCAAGCTGCGTCCAACCTGGCCTTGAACACTGCCAGGGATGGGGCAGCCCCAGCTTCTCTGGTTAACCTTTGCCAGTGCCTCATCACCCTCTTCCCAATATCTAAGTTCAATCCTCTTGTTATGCTCATTTTGATGCTCATGAATTTACCAAGATCTCCTCTATTTCCAAACTTTGTAGTGAGCAGTGGCAACAAGCATTTTTTGGGGAACAAATTAACATCTGGTGTGTGGTACAATGAAGGAAAAATGCAGAAAGAAGAGAGAAGTACAACTTAATGGATGGATTTCTCTCATTTGTTAGTATTGGTTTTGGGGAAAGTGGAATAGGAAAAAAAAACACCTTAATTTAAGTTTTAGTCAATGTCAACCTTCTCACCATGAAAAAACTGTAACCATGCTGGTGGGTTATTTAAATAAACCACTAAATGCCCCCAGAATCTACTCTGCAGAACTAATAGGAAATCCAGTTGTTCCAAGCCATTGCTTAAGAAAAATGTAAGGCCAGGCTGTAATAGTGTGCAGAGTACCATTTGCTTTAGCATTGTTGCCTTATTTGTTTCCACAGGAGTCTCTCAGACATGTTTCCATCCTTGAAGATTTTTCAGAACTTGCCTGGAAAAGGCCACAAGATATGTGTGGGTGTTCACAGCACCCTTGTGTCCCAGACAGGACAACCCTTTAATGGAGCTGTGGCGGGCGCTGCCTGGGAATGGGTGTGGAGAGCAGCACATCCTTTTCATTTGGGGCTTCAGTGGAAGGGAGGAAGGGAAAAATACCCCCAGATACTGTTTGTTTGCCATGAGGGTCTTCCCAAACTGGTATCCCTCTGGGTCTTACTGCCTCATGCCACCTTCCCTGTGAGCCTTCATCACAACTAGGACTGAACTGCTATTTACCTACTAACAAAAAGATGCTGGTCACTGAGTTTGACTTGACTATTGAAATACCAACACTTTTCAGACCTCGACAAAGCTCATAATTGGCTGGCCAGTGTGTAGCCTCATTTTTATACTGCAAATGCGAACCTTTGGAATGGAAACTCCTGAGAGTTGTTACACAAGTCTTAAATTCATTATTAACAGTGGAGAACAGCTAATTATAGAACTAATGTAGAATTTGGTAGTTGCTTACTGTACAAGCACTTTAACAATTAAAAGAATAAAGTATTTGTAGATGAAGTGAGAAGTGATGCTAAGTGGCTCCATCACCCAGCTACCACTGAAAGGGGAGTTGTTGGTCACCCAGCTCTTCCTTGTTCTGCTTCTGCTTCTGTATGTGCTATATTTCTTCTGCAGTGAGGGGCTGCAAGAGATGCCAGAAGGCATTTCTTGGTACAATTTTCTGTCCTTAGTGGGAATTTAACTTCAAAAGTAATCCAGGAATAGCCTATATATTTTTACTAATTGCATGGAAACAGTGTTGAAGATTATGGAGTAGCTCTTTGTGAATTATCCATTGTACTGGATTTGGCTAGGCTAGGGTTAACTTCATAGTTAATTTCTTCATAGTAACTGGTATGGGGCTGTGTTTGGGATCCAGCCTGAAAACAGAGTTGTTGATCAACAGGGATGATTTCATTACTGATGAATGGTGCTTACACAGAATCAAGGGCTTTTCTGCCTTTCACCCCACCAGTGAAAGCCCACCAGGCTGGGGATGCATGAGGAGTTGGGTGAGGACACAGCCAGAACAGCTGACACCAACTGACCCAAGGGATATTCTATACCATATGGTGTCATGCTCAGTAATAAAGGAATAAAAAAAGGCATAGGAAAGGGGGGATGATAGAAGTGATGGTGCCCTCTTGTCCTAGAGATGGCTGAACACCAGCCTGTGATGGGAAGTGATGAATTAATTCCTTGTTTCGCTTTGCTTACGTGCATGGCTTTTGCTTTATCTATTAAACTGTCTGTACCTCAACGCACCGTTTTTCACACTGCTGATTCTCTCCCCATCCCACAGTGGAAGAGTGTCTGGGTGGCCTGAGCTGCCCACTGGTGTGAAACCAGCACAGCCAGGCACATCAAGACGCATGCCCAGTGCTGGGCTGGTGCCCGGAGGCGCACTGCACCATGGCACAGGCTGATTATGGCTATTCACTGCACTGATCTTGTCACTGCCCTGAAACTCACAGCACCAGTAATAATCACAGCCTGCGGGTGCAGCCTGCATCCCTGCTGTCTTCCCAAGACCCTGCAGTGTGAGTTAGGGTCCCTCTGGCTGAAGAGCAGCCCCTGGCCCTGCGGATCAGTGGTAGGAGGGGGTTTGGGATATGCTGGAGTCAGGGCTGGGAGCTGCTGTCACCATAGCAGGACCATACGGTCTCCAGTGGTGCCTGCCTTACTGCAGGCGAGGGAAGCAGCAAAACTGCATTTGGCTAGCAGGGTAGTTTTACACATTTTTCATTAAACCTATGTTAAATATGGAAATACTGCAGAAATGAGACTTGGTATTTCATGTGTGAGCTCTTTTGCACATTTTAGTGTTCCTCATGTTTGGAGTTAAAAACAAGATTGACAAAGCTCTCTTCTGGTGTTCTGCTGGAAATGTACTTAGGTTTACTGAATTGCTATAATAAATTTGCTTTAAAAACCTAATCTAAAATCAGACAGCTAATAAAATCTCTAGAAATGCTTTTCCCATCAGATGAGCAAGGCAAAATATTATTTCTTTTTTCTTCTTCTGTTTTTTTTTTTTTTTTAAAGAAAATGAATTCATTGTTATTGTTTCATAGCTGGAGCTCTCCTTGAAAAGCATCTCTCTCGGATGTGACTAGCAACATAATCCTGTCCTGCACTCAGCCAGTAGTTCAACAAGCCTGTCTCGGAAGTTAAGAGATTTTTGATGGTCATATATGGAGTATATTTTTGGACCTCCTGATTGAGAATATCTTACCCATGAGTATCTGTAGTTTTCCAGAAGGTAAAAAGCTTTTCTAGCAGCAGATTCTTCTGCTATGTCTTTTGAAACTGGAGGAGTGGTAAAGGAGAAAGCTAAATGGAGACAATAGTACCTGTTTTTTTACTGCATATGTGATCTTTCCATTGGAATGAATAAAGATTAAAATCACATTTGAATATTGAAAAATGCCTCTCTGAAACATAACTGTGCAGTGCTTTATTTAGGTTCCTCCACAAAAGGGAGAATTTGAGTGAAGTTGCCCCAAATGGGTGAGCAGTTTTAAAGAGAACATAAGGAGTGAGAAAACTTGCAAAGAGAGTGTGTGTGGGGGAAAGATTATCCATGAAAGGGAACTACATTTTGGAGACAGTGGAAATCCTGGAGAAGGGGTTTCCAAAAGAAAAGGTCTTTGCAAAGCATGTAGAGTGCTACATGAAAGGTTGATGAGCAGCATAGAGGGTAGTAAGAAGGCTACCCTGTGTTATGGCTGGGGCAAAGACTAAAGGAAATCTGCAAGGCGCACAAACAGAATGACAAAGTGACTTTATGGTGTTGGTAAGGCTGTGATGTTGAATTAAACATCTATGCAGACAGGTTGTGAGGAAAGGAAAGGAGTTTATGGAGACAGAGGCTGTGGAAATGGAGGAGGATGAAAAGCAGCTCAGACTACCGAGTTTCCTATGCACAAAGAGGAGGTCTTCATCCGAGGGCACTGGTGTGGCAGACCAGAAGGGATGATTTTAGTAACTATCAAACTGGGAATAGTATCAGCAGGTGCAGAAAAAAGCTGCACTTGCTCCTGCGTTTTAAGAAAGGCTGAAGTGAGTCCTCATCAGTGTGCAAAGTTGATGGGAAATTGACAGGAAACAGGAGTTGAAGACAAGTGGATGTGGGTAATTTGGGATTCAAACAAGCTGGGCTGCAGAAAGGCAAATTGCAGCTGAGTTCCAAAGCCAGCAACATTTTTCTTAATGATTGACTCCTGGGCGGGATTATCATGAACCTTATAATGTATAGACCTAATGTGCATGGGCTTCAGGAGGGAAAATGTCGACTTAAGTTTGGCAGGATGGAGACACACCTGATACATACTGGACAGGGGAGCAGCTGGCCTCGGTTAGGTGCAGCATAGGGGCCTGGGGCCATCATGTTTAGTCTGCAAGAGAAGCCGTCACAAAGAAACAAAGTACAGGAGCAGTGCTTGGAAAGGACATCAGCAGGGAGTAACTCTCAATAGAGACAAAGGTCTTAACACGGAAAAAAGGGCTCTGTTTCCCATTCTGCAGCAGGGAACTGCAGTATGAGCAGATGTGAGCCTTACTGTAAATGCAGCTCCCAGCCTTGGTACTTTTCCATTCTCTGCAGCCTTGTCTCACGGACTGGGGGTTCAACATGGTGACTCGCATCTCTGGTGTGTCTGCCCAGCACCATGGGGACATGGGTGCAGTCTGCTGCAGTGCAAACAGAAGCTCATAGCACTGACATGGGAAAAAGCACCTGCAGATTTTACTGCTGAATGATCAAAACGGTGAGCACTAGAGCAGTCTTTCAGTAGGTGAAAAGTGCTGCAAGAGGCAAAGGAGTGCCAGCCTCAGATGCTCCTGTGCCATCTCTCTGTGGTACCTGAGCACAGCAAGCACCTTTGGGGCTCCATTTAGAAGAGTAATCTCAGGGGACCCCAGGATGCATCTTGTCAAAGCAGAAGAAACCAGGATACCCACCCCAGGCGTGCCTGCCACTCCATGATGCCAGCTACCTGAAAAGTAGGCAAACTCTGCCTGCTCCCAGCGCCTTGACACCGCTCTGCCTGGGGCTCTGTAAGGCCAGCAAGGCATTAAGCCAAGCAGAGACTTTTGTGTTGAGTATTCACATTTCAGCTGCCCTGAGCTCCTTCCTAAACAAATATCAGGTGAGCAGAGTTTCAGGTCAGCACCAAGTGACAGCTCCTGCATGGGCTCATCAGGACTGCAGAGAGCAGGCAGGAGCTGCTGCCGACGGGAAGATGCTTTTCATTAAGATGTCTGCCATTGGCACTGCAGAGTTCACACTGAGCTGCAGTAACACATACAGATCTCTGTGAGTGGAGAGGCTGAGATGGGGAGACACCACTACATCAGGGCAGTCTCTCAGTAATGGGAAAGGCATTTCGGAAGGGCATTATCTGTAATGCAAAGGGAAGTGCTTCCAGAGCTGCTTTTTACTCAGTGCGTAGGGACAACTGCTGTTCCACACAGCTATCTGAAGTGCTTGGTCATTGCCCTGTAAAGGACACTTTCTGGAGATACAGTTCCCATTTCCTGTGTAATTTCATGTTCTTGTACACACTGAATGCATATTTATATTGCATATTCATATTGCTCATTGATTTCATAAGGGCACAGCATCTTTGCAATCTGAGTCTGTAAAATAACAGTGGTGGAGGTGTGGGTTTGCATTTTTTTCCTTTTTATAGAAGTCAGAGCATCTGATTAACTGATATTCACACACCTCCTTCTGGAGAGGGAGCGAGGCCAGAGAGATGCTTTGTTGGGCCTGTGTGCGGAGAAAGGGGATGCTCAGGAGTGGGGAGCATGGTGGCAGCTCTGGATCTCACTGGGAAGAGGGCTAAGGCCAGAACAGGCACCTGGCTTCAGGAACAAGACCCTGAACAGGGGGGAAGGGGCTGCCCCCCACCCAGGGGTGCCCATGGGGTGTCTGACTCTTGGATTTTATGCCAGCACACCCAGTACCCCAGGAGCCTCTGATCTCTTGGGAAGGGAGCTGGTTGTGGGGACAGGCACCTGCTGTCACATCATCACAGCAAGGAAAACCCTGGAAACCCCTGTTTTCTCCCTGTGCTTGGGCAGAGGCTGCCAAGAAGCTCTTCCAAGAGGCTGAAGTGACCAATTCCCCCCTTGGAGGGCTGGGTGACCCTCTGAGCAGAGGACATGGTGCCTTTTGGAGCAGACTAAGTGCCCCAGAGTGGGGTCTTACTGTAAAAAGGAAACCCACTTCCTAGAGGGGGTGATGTTGCAAGTCCAGAACAATCTGGCAATCCTGACACAAGAGGAAACCCATCCGATAGAATCATAGAATGGTTTGGGCTGGAAAGGATCTTAAGATCATTTAGTTCTAACCCCCTACCATGGGCAGGGACACCTTCCATTAGATCAGGTTGCTCCAAGCCCCATCCAACCTGGCCTTGAACACTCACATTTGCAATATTCGCCAGCATTCACAACTTCCTTGACCAACCCATTCTAGTGCCTCACCACCCTCACAGTAAAGAACTTCCTTATATCTAACCTGAACTTCCCCTGTATGAGTTTGAACCCATCACCACTTGTCTTACCACTACAGATCCTGATGAATAGTCCCTCTTGGGCATCCTTGCAGCCCCCCTGAATAACTCATTTCCTCTGACTTTCAGAGTGTCTCAAGCTTTTCAGCTGACCAACCCCTGTTTTGCACCCCATGCTGTCTCAAGCCTGTGTGGTACCAGCACCGCCTGTTTCATTTATGTGAATTTCAAGAGCTGGCAGCCAAGTGACCTTGCAGGGTAGGATGGCTCCTGCGTAGGATGAGAGGGTTGTTTGGCTGGAGATGGCAGTACAGCTCTTAGTATCTCCCCACCCTATCTCCTGGCCATTCACAGCACATCAGCAAATGTTACCCAGTGCCTGAAAAATATTTCTTGTTAGGGGTTAGACATTAAAAAAGGAAAAAACAAACAAACAAACAAAAATCTATGCCTGGAAGCTACAGTGGGAAACTTAAAAGTAGAAGATGCACATTTTTAACAATAAGGATGGGAAGTCATTGGAGCAACTTACCCAGGGGGCCACTCGAGTTTTGTCTATTGAAGTTGTTTTTCTTTAACCCACCCTGGGTTCATCTGAAGGAAAACTTCAAACAGCAGCAAAAGCCAAGAGTATGTGGCTGTTGGCCTGCAGCACGGCAGACCAGAGATGATATACCTGCCTCTTTTCCTTAAGGAATGAAAATCTGTGTTTGCTACCTTTGAAGGGGATCTGGGATGCAGCACTTGAACCTGTTTCTGTTGCCTGAGAGTAGTGCTGGGGTGCTTGAAGGACCAAGCATCCTGTCCTTGAAAGGTCAACACCAGCAGAAGCTGCAGAAAAGCTTGTGTTAGCAACAGGAGGAGTAAAAGGGTAATTAACAGTGACAGTTCTTGACCCAGGCATCTGTGGTCTCCCTGACTCCTGTAAAGAGAGTTATTAGTCAAATACAGTGCCTGTGTGTGAAACTCAACACTAATTGCCATCAAGTCATGGCATCCCGAGAGTTTTAAACACAGTGTAGAAGTCTTGTGTGATTAGAGAGATTTGTCAGGGCTAGGAATTTTCTGAGACAACTATTTGCCATGCAGCATACTCCTGAAAATACCATTCAGTGCCAATGAGATGCCTTCCAATGCCTTTCTATCTCTAGATAATATTAAAAATAAAGCAGGCTGGCAGACTGAGACCAAGAATGGGCACAACAGGTAACCCTAGCCTCCCACTGCACCTTCTCAAAGAAAAGAAATGCTGGGAATACCTGGGAGCTTGTGACCATTCTCATTACTCCTGCTCTTTTGGCTAGCACAGCTAGTGCCACAGCCCCATATGACCTGTGAGCACACCACTAGGTCAGAGTGAGAGGATCAGCTAGGCAGGAAGGGTGTCCAGAAAGAGATGAAGGGTTGTATGCCATCACTGTTCCCTCCCCCTGGGTGTTCCTTGCAGCCAACATCTGTGCATAGACACCCGCACCATGACAGAAGAGGAAGGATGAGCACTAACCCTTGGCAGGGGAGCTGTTTTGCTCATAGGTGCATAAGCTAAGGCTTACAGCTTATAAGTTAAGAAACCTCATGACTTGAGTGGTGAATAAGTGAATTCATGTGAAAGACTAGCCTGGGTAAAGGGGGTTGAGCTCTTGTTTGTGGTGTTTGTTTGTTGTATTTCTTAATGAGCTTATAAAATAAAGCTTAATTTACAGAGTACATTGTCACGTAAGTTTGAGAGATCCAAATGAACCATCACATACTTCTGTCAGATCTCCTTGCCAGCTAGCAGCTGTAACAAAGCATGCCTTTGGCTGTGCTGGGCAGAAGCTAGAAAGGCTGAAGCAGAGATGTGCTCTGCAGTGCAGTGGTAGGTGCAATGGGGTAAGGCCTGCAGCTGCTTGTCTTCTGCCTCATGATGCAGAGCCGTGCAGGACAGAGATGAAGTATGGGTCTGGTGTGCCTGGAGAAGTGCTGCAGTGAGGCAGTGGCTGCAAGAAGGAAAGGAGGGTGGGCACCAAGGAGCAAGAAAGTGACTTTTCACACCTCAACTTCTGGAAAGAGTTAAATCCACATCTGAATCAGGACCTTGAACCCAGTTTGTGTTACAAACATAAAGGAGGCCCAGCTGGTGAATGTCACAAGTGAACCTTGGCGGCACAGTGGTGGCAGGATAAACCACACGTGAAGGACACGAGTGCTCTCCACAGACTGCCCCACAGCAGCTGTCTACAGGGAGATGGGTCTGAAAGGCTGTTGCACTGTACTCACTGCTCTGGCCACCCAGAGAAGTAAGTCTGAGTCTGGAAAGACTGTGTGATAGTTAAACCCAGAAATTCAATAGTGCTTGGAAATTGCTTAGTCTCTTCCTTAGTAGATTTATCTCACAGCTTTTCCTTCCTCCTTTTTATTCAGAATTTGCTCAAATATTTTCCTTCGGAAGATTTAATATCTCAAAGTGCAAATATCCAAAGCCTGTATCATTTTGTAATTTCATACTCCATGGTTCTTTCATATGCATATCACTCATTTGCTATCCCTTTGAAGAATGCAGCTTGAGTAATGGAAGTGAAAGAAAACACATTCATTGCTGATTTTAATTGAACAAGCTCAGAAGCTGTGGGGATCCATGCCAGACTGCAGCTTACTCTCTTTTGAAGAGTCATTACTAGACTTCTTTTGCCTGTGTGTCTCTGTAATTTTTCCAATTAGCCACTTTCCAAAGATATCAGTTATCTTATTATTTTTCCAGTTCTGCTTGTTTGGGATGCTTATGCCTAGTAATCATTAAATTTGCTTTCTCTTCCTGTTCCAATGGAATATTGCATTCCTTGTCTGGGGAGGTAAACAGTCTGCAGCGACAATTGACTCATTTTTTGGTGTAGTTTTTTTTTCAGTGTGTTTCTGCAGCACTGAGCTACCAGTGGAGGCTTTAAACTGTGACTGTAAAGACTGTAAATTAAAGACTGCAAAGACTGTAAATGAAAGATTTTTCTTTTTTTTTTCTTTTCTTTTCTTTTTTTTTTGCTTGTGTGCATAAATCAGGTCTCTGGTAGTTCTTTCTCGCATACCAGTCAGATGAACATGAGTCCTTGATATAAGAGAGCTTCAATATAAGAGAGATGGGACATGCAGAAGAAGGAAGTAAAAATGGCTTGAACTATTGGATACTCTTTTTCATGCAAGATCTGGCTTAAGGAAAACATTCAATTCAGCAACAGGTAGAAGAGCAGTTTTCCAGTCTATTATGGAAACAAGCCCTTCATGTGGCTCTTACAGAGCAGCAAGCATGCGAAGGGAATTTGAGCAAACTGGTGATGTTAATTTTGCTATTTCTACTGAGAAGTCACGTCAACAAAAAGGTAACACAGACCATAAGGAAGAAATGTGGATAAGAAAGAATTTTTAAAAGACCAAAACTCAAAAAACCCAACATGAAGAGAGTGCAAGTGTTAAGGGAGCACATTATTAAATTATCAAGGGCACACCTAAATACTACCAGAAGAAGAGAGGATGAGACAGGAAATTATGTGCATCTTTTGCTCAGTTGCTCTGTTCTGTTAAATTGGCAAGGCAGATGATGCCAAGCCCTGGCAAAGCAGAACAAGGCACCTGCACTATCTGTCAGGTGAAGCACATTCCATTTGCGTGGCACCCAACACTTCAGTCTGCTTAATACAAAGAATAATAGTTTGGGTTGGGGAAGACTTTTCATATTATCCAGTCCAACTGTTTACCCAGCACTGCCAAGTCCACTGCTGCACCACATCCTTAAAAGCAACAGAAACCTGCCCAACTGATGGTATGTGGGCTTGAACAATGCTAACTTGGATCAAAAGTATGTCAAGTGGTGTTCTGCCATTTCTCCATTATCCCACCTATCCTTCTGCACCTGTCTTGGCTTGAGAAAATTGGCAGGCTCCACTATGCCAGGCAAGGCGAGGCAATCCTGCCACTGGCAGACAGTGGTCTGAAGTCCAGCATCACAAGGGAGCCTGGTGGGCTCCTTGTTATGCACCGATGGGAAACCCCATTCAACAGCGGGTGATGGGAATTCCTCATTCAGCAATGAGCAATTGTTGCTGCTGGATCCAGTGGGGTTAAGGAAGAAATTTAGAGCTGTTTTTTCCCCAAACCAGCCCATCAGACAGCAGCATTGCACTGCAGCACAGAGTCTTTTCCTGAGGGCACTGGTTTGCTCATGCAGTGAGCTGAGATGGGAAAGTAGAAGGCACTCCTATGTCATGGAAAGGACTTTGTTGAGTGAAGGTTGGGTTGGTTTGCTCAAGAATACAAGTACCTGTATGTCTGTTTACAGCTGGAAAAATTGGATTACCCATGGTGTCAGCAACCCCTTCCTTTTCATTTAACCTTCACCCTGGCTCCAACACTCATGTTAGCACTGCCCTTGGGCTACAGTGGACCTGTGGCACTTCCCTACTGCTTTGGTCCCTGCCTGCCCTGGGAACACCTGTCCCACTGCCTGGAGGTGACAATAAGACCTGGCAGAAGAGAACAACCTTTTGCAGGTAACAGGTTTTTTGGGGGGCTAAGGTATAATTTTTAAGTTATGACTGGGCGAGTTCTCAGTTTTTTATTCACCGCCGTGCAATAAATCTCTTTTTTTCCATTTCCCATGCAGGGTCTCCACCTGCTTTATTTCCTTCCACACTGAATTAAACAAGCTGTGCCTCAGATGACCTTGGGTACCAGCCATGAAGCAGCCTCTCAAGCCACAGGGCTTGACATGCCCAGAGAGCCACGAGGGTAAGCAAAGCTATCACACAGAGTGTAAACCTCTCTGAAGGGCTATGTGGCATGTCAGCCACATAGATGCTGCCCCCATGTCCTGAGCTTGTGTGCTGGTGCAGAGGGTTGCAGAACCCTGCCCACAAGGCTTGGGGCAGTGGGGAAAGGCTCTTGGGCAGCACAGGAAACTTCTCTTAGTTGTGCCGTCTTTACCAGACAAAAACTTGCTTATACAGTGCAAAACGTTGCAAGTGCTACATCACTACTGCACATCCAGCATTAATCTGTGCTACTCCCTAGCTCATATTTATGAATAAAAAGTCCTTAAAGATATCAACCACTTTTTTGAAAGCCACGAACCAGTTGGTAGAAATCCTCATGCAATCAATCAGGAAATAAAAAAAAAAAGAAGTGCATAATTTTACTCCTCAAAAGGCAAAACTGTCAAAAAAATCAAGGAAACAGTGCAATTACTGTAATAATGAATTTAAATTTAAGTTGAACTGGGATTTTTTTAAACAGATTTAAAAATGTAAAAAAAGATGCACTTCAGGTATGAAGTATTTCTTGGTTTGGTTTCAATGACTGAATTGAGGCTGTCTGAGCACAAGCACCCTCTCCCCATGGTGGTTTTGGTACGAGGTCTGATTCACCAGCAGCGAGCCAGCAGGATGGGCAGAGAAGGGCTGCCGGGAGGTGAATTGAGTTGTGCTGGTCCTTTTCCACTCTCCAGTGTACCCTGGATAGAAACACAACGGCAGCTCACCTGGAATAAAAACAGAACTGGGGAGGAGGAAGGGGCCTCTCTAAAACCTGTTTGCCTGGGCCAGGTTTACACGCCACTTGCAATGTGCCTCCCTGGCTTGTGAAGGCTGTAACCGGGTGCACCACTGCCCCGGAAAGCACCGGCGCTTGCGGCAGCTTCACCTGCAGGCTGGCTACAAGGAGACGTAATGCCTAGAAACTAGCAGGAATGGTATCTGCCATTTTTTTTACAATGCAACAGCTCCCCCATCTTACAGACGAAAGAACTTAAAATGGAAAAACATCCCCAGAAAGCGAGCACCAGGGTAACTCGATACGCTCCAACGCTTCTACGGGAAGGAGAGGCTGGTGCTGCGCTAGTGCCGGCAGCGTTTCCTGTTTCCCAGGTGCTCTGGAGAGGGGGATCCTCTCCACGCTGCGCAGCACTTGACATTTCAGTGATTAAGGCATTAAATTTGCTTCTTGTAAGGATGAGTAAACATTGCAGTTTCCAAATACTTTTTGATGAGGTACAACAGTCTGTCTTAAAAAGGAACATTTATCACTTCTCGCCTCAGAGTTTTACATGGCTGCTACAACCCGGAGCCACTCGCACTGTGCTGAACACTACGCTGCACTGCTGTCGGCTTCCTTTAGGGTGTACACGCAGCACACTGAACTAATGCTCGATACTGCTTAGAGAGAGACGGCTCTGTAAAGCACTTCGCTTGGTGTGGAGAGATGCACGCCTGAAGTCACACCTTCAGCCTTCTGCATAGCCATCACCACCTCAGGGGAGAGAGAGTTCTCCTTTCTCACCCCAATGACAGTGTTTGGTTTGGCTTGCCTGGTAGTTTGGTGGTGAGTCCTGAGGATGCTGCCTGCATCAGCCACAGCTCAAAGGATGGCTCTGGTTTATGAGGTGGGGCCTGGGAGGGGATGTGAAGTGATGGGGGACAAGCACCCTGCTGTGACTCCCACAGAGGGCAGGCAGTGGGTTTGGAAGGTGTGGGGAGCCAGCTCAGGGAGCACAGCACCCCACAACAAGCCAGCTGCAATGAGGTGGCACTATGCCCAGCCTGAGGTACCTCCTTTGTGCTATGATTAAGGATTGGAAAGAGCACATAAAAGCAGCCTTATGTATTATTTGTACAAAGCACTTCATCAAGAAGCTCTCCTTATTTCAGCCAAAAGAAAAGGAATGATGAAATCATTTTAAAATAATACCTATGAGGGAAGAGAGATTTTAGGTTAAGGCATTACTGGCTCTACCAGGATAAAGACATTAATGGTATGCTTGGAGGCTAGAGGAAGACAAAACTCACAGGAAGTGCTTGTTAGGATGGGGAATGGGTAGGGTGGCTCAGCCCTAGCACAGTGGGAGCAAGGGGTCCCCAAGACAGGGCAATTCCTGAGCAGAGCTACACTGGAGCTCAGCTGTGTAATACTGAGCATCCTCACCCTGGGGATCATGGAGGCCAATCGCATATGCGAGGTTACGCTGCCAGGCATGTGGGGACTCCCCCAAGACACAGACCTGCCCCTCCTAGGACACTGAGGTCCTTTCTAGAACAGCCCATCCCTTGCATTGAAGTGAGTGTTCAGGCACAGACACCCCTGTGGCATCACCCCACCTGGCTGTGAGCACCACAGGGAAAGAACCCAGCAGAGGGGCATAAGAGGGAGGTCTCAGGGTAAGATCTGCAACAGCACTAGTATCACACATTGTCACTTAGGTCTGGGTCCAGGATTTGCTTTGATTTCTAAACTCAGACATAGAATCAAACACAGTGTTGACTGCTCCCATTTGAAAGTATCTGGGGTTTCACTCTACTTCTAACCAGCCATGGGACTATCCTTGGCCATGGGCAAGTGCCCAGTTACAGCAGAACAAAGAGCTTCCACAACAAGAGCATCACCCATTGAGCACCTGAAAGCAAGTCACCACATAACCATGGGTCCATTCTCATCGCCGTCAATGTACTCCCAGGGAAGGGACACACAATATCCTGCAGCTGCAATGTCTTGCTTTCTGAAGCAGACTGCAGCCAAGAGCATCCTTCAGGCTTCCCTTTTAAACACAGAACCCAGCATCTGTACTGCTGCTGCCATGGAACAGCACCCACAAGGCAGCCTGAAAAAGAGGCCAAGGGAGTGGGCAATAGCTGGAAGAGTTAAGTGGTGAATGCATCAAATCAAAACCATCACTACAGCCACATCCAGTGACCTGGCAGACTGGCTATCCATCCAACCCACCTGGAAGTGAACCTCCCCAGCACATTCCCAGTTCCCCATGCTCCCAGACACTCCAGGAAGGAACAGTTTTTCCACTGGATATGTTAACAAGGCAGTGGTGCCATTTCAATCTCACGTTCAATACAGATTTCAGGCTGGCAAGGAAGCTGCAGCAGCCCTTGCTCAGACCACTGAGACCAGAGAGTGCAAGCACGTCACTAAAGCTGTCAGTAAGGATGTGGAGTCTGGAACTGTCTGTAATGGTACCACATCAGAGTGGTGCTGAACCAGTCCTCACAGTGTGTAGTGCTCAACACAAACACAAGCTTACACCGAGTTTCCACTGGGCTTTTTCTTCTTCCTTTTGCCAGGGAAGCCATATCCAGATGCTTGCTTCCTTTCACAGTGCCAGCTGCACAGTTGGTGCCACCATCATGCCAGCTATTCTGCTCCTGGGGCAGAGGAGAACTGACAGCAGCAATGGCTCCAACATGAAGCCCAAGAAGACCGCCTGATCTGGTAGCCATCAGCCAAGATAACAAATGTTTCACCACAGAGTGTCTTCCCTCTCTGCTCTCTCCAGAGCAGATCACACTGTGAAAGCTGAATCAGGGCTGAGCACAAGACTGCCTTGAGCTCCAAAGGACAACTGTGCTAGAACTGAGTGTCAGTGAGTGTACCTGCAGAGCCAGCCTTGGCAAAATCCACTTTCTGACAGCAGTTTTCACTCAAGGGAGCAGAAGATCTGGACTCATTCTCTCTCATCAGCACATGAGCCTCTCTGCCCCTATACAAACTGAACCATCTCCATGAAATAGCATCTAGGACTTGGAGGTAAATACCAGTCTCTGAGAGTCAGCTGCTCTGGGAGGAGAGTTCCTCCCTAGACCAGGGTCACACGCTGCTGTGGAGACCATAGAAACAAACTCCCTTTCCACTTCTGAGTTTGCAAGGAGAGTTTTATCAGGCCGCATGGACAGACCTGAGCTTGGGAGTACTGCTTCCTTTCTCACCCACACCACATGCTGCATCAAAGGCACGAAAG
This sequence comes from Melopsittacus undulatus, assembly GCF_012275295.1. Classification (NCBI taxonomy): domain Eukaryota; kingdom Metazoa; phylum Chordata; class Aves; order Psittaciformes; family Psittaculidae; genus Melopsittacus; species Melopsittacus undulatus. The sequence continues at coordinate 9,859,126 of NC_047530.1, forward strand.
TCTTTTGCGCTCCGTCAGTAGAGAGACGTGAGTTACCGTTACTGAACCCTTCCTCTTCTGCGACGGGGCTCCCCCTATGTTCAAACCCAGCAAAATGCCAATGTGTCCCAGCTGCACTGCTTCCGTTGCTTGTGAGCACACCGAGCAGTCAATGAGCTCTTCCCCTGCGCCTTGCAGCTGTGACTGCCCTGTGTGCTGGCCCTGTGCAGACAGCATCCTGAGTGCCTAGGCTGGATGAGCGAAAAAGAGCCGGGAAGCCACGAAAGAGCAGGCAGGGTCCCAGCAGGAGGGTGTCAGAGGTGTCGGGCCTGTTGCCCAGTGGGCACAGGGTTCCCTGCCCACGCCAGGTTCAGGGTCACCGCAGCCGATGAGGTTCGTTAGCTCCTCTTCAAGACTCCCCTGGCAGCTCTCGTTGCTCTGCTTCTGGTCCTGCAACATCACCGACATTTTCTCACAAAAGAGCATCAGAGAAAGGTGTCAGTATTTCGTAACATGAAATACACTCTTCTCCCCGTTAGAGCCACAGAAACAGATAATGATCTCTAAATCCCTAAAAGCTCTTAAATTTATTGAACCCAAACCTAACCCAGCCTTTCCTTTCCCTGCCAGGGTCATCCCCTCCTAAAAGTCAGGTATAGCAGCCCGCGGCCTCACACCGGACGCTCCGCGGAGGGCCGGGCTCAGGCAGGGGCAGGCTGTCACCGGCCTCCCGGAGGGCGCGCAGGAGCCGATCCACCATGCAGGTCAGAGCCGCCGTCTCTCACCCTCGCGTCTCCGCTTCAGCTCCGCGGGTTAATGATGCCAAAGCATTTCCCGGAGAAATAACCAGGTCAAAACCGGGCGCACCCCGCCCGGGCCCGCAACCGCCTCCCGGTCCCGGGGACACCCGCGGAGGGGCTGTCCCAGCCGTGCTCTGTCCCCGCTACCGCAGCTGGTGTGTGGCGGAGCAGGCGTGACCGTGTCCGTGCCGGTACCCGCTGCCCTGTCGCTGCGAGGAGGGGGCGGCCGGCGGCACGTTTGCGCGGCAGCCGGGCGGCTGCGGCTCATCCGTGCGTACGGCGGGGCGGGGAGGCGCCCGGTTCCTCCAGCCCGCCCCGGCGCGGCGCGGGGGAGGCGGCGGCTGCCTCCATGCTGCAGCGAACGGCGCGGCTGCCCGGGGCCGGGCGGGGGGCAGAGACACGGAGGATGGGCGCAGCAGCCGCGGCGGAGGGGCGAGCCGCGGGCGCCGAGCACCCCGCCCTGCCCCGTCGCAGCGCCCGGCGCCGCGGCTGCTCCGCCTGAGCGCGCCCGGAGCGGAGCGGCACGGAGCCCGCATGGCCCTGCCGCCGGCCGCCCCTTCAGGCTGCGCGGCCGCTCCGCTGTAGCAACTCCTTCGGGAAGGCGCCGGCCCGGCGGCGGGGCTGGCCGCGGCCGCGCTCCTCGCCACCCAGTCCCAGTCCGTCTGTCGGGATTACGCAGCTGGGCGCGGAGCGGGAGCGCTTGGCGAGGATCAACCTGGCGCAGGTACACGGCAAGGTCACCGGCCGGCGGGCGCGGAGCGGGGCTGCCCGCGGCGGGGCTATGCGAGCGGGCTCGGCGGGCTGCGCCGCTGCGTGCCCCGCGCCGTCCCCCCGCCTCCCGCCCGCCGCCCGTGCGTGTGTGCATGTGCGCTGCCCGCTGCCGCCCGCCGCCGGAGCCGCACCGCCGCGCCGCATGGGGCCGTCCGCGCGGGCTGCCCTGCCCGCCCCGGCCGCGGGCCGCCGCGAAGCCGCTCTAGGATGCGGCTGGTGAGCGCCGGCACAGGGCGGAGAGGCGGCCGGCCTGCCTGCCGCCAGACCCCGGAGCCCGCCGGAGCCCGGCCGCACCTGCAGGGGAAGCACTCCGGACGCCGTCCTTCCCCGGGAGGCGCCAGGTAATCGCGGCGGGCGGCCGTGCCGGCTCCATCTGCATTGCAGCCCGCGGTGCTTATTCACGGGGGACGGAGAGCGGGGAGGCGGGGGGGGGGGGGGGGGGGGGGCGCCGCGGCGGGGTCCTGCGCCGGGCAAGGCGAGCCCCGCAGCACGGCGGGCGGCACCGGGACGGAGCCGGGGAGGATGGTGGCGGCGGGGCGCTCCTCCCGGGAGGGCGGTGGCCGAGGGGCGCGGAACGGCGCGGAGGCTGTGCGGCTGGGCGGGCGCCCCGCGGACGGGCCGCGCTGCCGCCGCTGCCCGCGGGACGGCGCCGGCGGCCGAGGGTGCTGCGGGGCCGCCTGTTCCTCGCGGCCGCCGCCCGCTCCGCGCCTCTGCGCGCTGCTGCCGCCGCCCGGGGAGCGCCGGTGCAGCCGCGGGCGCGCAGCCTCCGCCCGCGCGGTGCCGCGGGAGGGCTGCAGTGGGGCGAGGCGCGGCCGTCGCTGTCCGTGCCCGGGCGGAGGAGCCGCGGGGCCGCCGCTGTGCGCGGAGCCACCCTTCGGGGCTGCCGCCAGCGCCGAGGTCGCGGGGAGTGTAGGTCCCCCCGGGAGGGAGCGGGAGGTCCGCGGATCCCCCCCGACCTCCTCGCAGTGGTCGCAGTCCTCCCGAGGGCCGCCCAGTCCTGCAGTCCTCGCCCCGCACACACCTCTGTCGTTGCTGCTTTGTCCTGGGGGCTGCCGCTGGTCCCCAGCATCGCGGGATAGGTGCATGCCGTTTCCCTTTCTCTCGCCTCCGTCCTCCGTGTAGCTAATAATTCTCATATGCAGGAAAGCAAATGTAGGACAAGATAAACCTTTTCGTTCCTGCCGGAAGGTTCCCGTTAGAGGAGATGGCAGAGCAGTTGTAGAGGAGCCAGCAGAAATCTCGCAGCCATGTTGATGTCAGGAGCATACAAAGGTCCTGGTTCTTGAAGCAGATGGGGCCGAGTAGAACGGCTGGTGGAAGGGAGTGTGTGTGGGCACAGGCCTGGTTTGGGGCTATCACACCTTGGAAGACATGGTATGGCTAGGCTGGAAGCACTTACAAAAAAGCACTTACCAAAGCCCCTTCTAATACTGCTGTCTGCCAGCACAGGCAGGGAGGCACAGGGTCTGCAGCCCTGGGATCTGCCATCAGTGTTTACCTGAGCACTGCCCTTTCTGTCTGTGGCACTGGGCAGCAGTGTTTCCCCTCCTGCACCTTCTCCCTCTCACCTGGTCCATCATGTCTCTGGGGCAGGGACTTTTTCTCATAGTGTTGTATGCCTAGAGCAGAAGGGTATTACAGTTTCAGTTGTGGGAATGAACCTCACCAGTCCCCCAGTTGGGAGCGGAAGCTGGTTGCCCCTGTCTAAGCCCAACCCTTTACAGCCTCCAACTGACCCTCGTGGAACGGGGTGGGCCAGGTGTCCCTGTACCTGGTCATCGTGCTGTTCTGGTAACAGTCTCTCTCACCCTTCCCACCCATGCTTACATTTTCTTGTTTCCAGAGCAACATGGTATCGGTTCTTCTGAGCATCCTTGGTTGAGTGCTGGCATGTGTAGGCCAGCTCGGGTCAGTGCAGCCAGACAACAAACTGGTGCAATGAGGTGGATCCATCCCAGGTCTGTAGGGTCTTCTTAGTTACTGCTGTGTGTCTATGGGTGGCCACCTGCATGGAAGGGCCCTGGCCAGCTTTGGCAGCACCAGTCCTGGCCATGTATGTGTTCAGGTGTGGAGATGCCCAAAAGGACTGTGTGTGCTGGGACCAGTCCCACCGCAGTATGGTGGGGCCATGTCCTGCACACTTGGGCTGTTCTGGCCCTGGGTACTCGGGGCTGTGTGTTCCTTGTGCTGCCTCAGGGATGCTGGATGGACTCCCCACATGATGTGGGCTGTGTACAGGCTCTGCCTTGGTGTTAGCTTTAGGCTCTGTGATGCTGCTGTGGTATGTCCTAGCAGATGGAGGTCTGTCACTGCTGATCCAGGAGTCAGGTTTGATTCTGCATGAAGAGCCGTACCAGAGCATGAGTGTTCTCAGTGCCCAAACACCTTCCCGATCTATGTTTCTAAATATATACTGTACTCAAGGGATTATGCATTTGTTTAAATGCATAATAAATGCGTTAAAATGCGTAAGAGTCTATCAAAATGCATACCAAAGCTTGCCAGTTAGGCCTTGAGTCACAAGCCTCACGAAGAAGCTTCTCCTGGCATTATTAGCTTGCCTTTCGGTTTTCAGAAAGAGCAATTACTGGGTTTACCATGGCAATGCAAGTCAGTGGAAGTAAACCCTGGGTATTTCAGGTGCCTAGTACAAGTTCAGAGCACCAGTTCACCAAGAAGAACATGCAGCTGCAGGAGTGGACCCCAGATTGTCCTGCTCCAGCAGGGGCTGGTGGGCCAGGTTCGCTTGTCTTGCTGGTGACCAGGAGAAGGTCTGGGCTCTGGGGTGCAAGACTGCTTGGGATGGTTTCCCTGGGGCTTAGCTGGAATTTTTTGTGTAGCTCTTGTTGTCTGGAGAGGCTCCTGTTTGCCACTAAAGGTATGAATGGTGATGGGCTGTGGTCACAAGACAGGACAAGAAAGGTGAGAAGTGGCTGGTGGAGAAGCACTGTTGGGAGGGCAGCATAGCAAGAAGGAGACAGATCTTCCCCAGACAGACCTCCTGTGGGCTCCTATCACTGCAGGGGTGGGGTGTGGGGTTTATCCCCTGAGCTGAGGAGAGCGGCAAAGGCAGGTTTGCTGGAAGGGACAGGCAAAGGGGAGCATCTTGGAAGGATAGAGCACCCTGAGGTGCCTGGAAGGCTTGTCATCTGCTGGGGCACGTGGAGATGCTTCAGATGCTGGAGAGCTAATGGCTTTCCATTGCTGATCAATATTGCCTATGCTTTCAGATGTGGTAACAGGTTCAGTTTTAAAGAGCAATTTTTTGAATATTCTCTGAGCAAGCAGCGAGGCCAGAAAATTGTTCTAATAGCTTTGTTATTAACGGGCCTGCAGAACTTGAGCCAAACAGAAAGGGCTTAGGCTTGTCTAAGTGCTGTTGAAGCGTTTTGGGCCAGGCATATTCCATGCATTAGGGAAGATTTGTACTCCTTTGACCAGACATCACTGAGTGTTGTCTATTTATACATATCTAAATATATCCTCTGCAGTCTTTAGACTTTTCTAGCTAGTAGTAAAATTACAGTTCGATATCATGCTATTAAAATGTGCTTGCTGACACTATTTGATGAATTTTATGCTAAGAGGTGTGTGTCAAATAAAAACTATTCTTGAGGTAATTGCCTAAAATATAAAAGCATGTTATCGATGTAGATGGATAGCAGAAGGAAATGTGGTTGGACAGAGGCAATACTGGAGACATGCTCAAGCCTGGAAAGCCAAATCCAAACCAGTGTATGGTACTGTTGCTTAAGAGTGAGCCATTCTTTCTAGAAATACATATCAAATAATCATGCAGTTTGTAACAAAACAGAAACATTTGCTTCTAATTACTCAGATACACCTTCTGGTACCCCCAAGTCTGAGGCATTGTTTTGAAAACAAAATGACAGATCTTGAAGAAGGAGTAACTTCTCATTTGCTAGGGCATGTGGCAGGTAGGGGACCCATGGGTGCCCCTGCTGCATGGTCCCATCCCATAGGAGCTCCTATGGAAACAGGGAGGAGTTCAGAGGGAAGGGAGAGGGATCCTCCTTTGTGGGTGAGCTTAATGGTCTGTTCCCACAGAGCTGTGGTGGCTGTAACCCAGAATCCATGGTTCCCGGCAGCCTGCAGTGTGTGGCAGCCCACCACAGTGGCATGGCACGGAACTGCTGGGAGAGCTGAACCGAACATACGATCTCACTGTGTGCTGGGGTAGAGAGGGATGGTGATGGCTGTCCAGATTGTGTTCTCGAAATGGTGTTAAAGACCCAGGGGTGAAAAACGGTGCCCTAATTCCAGCCTATCCCAAGTATTCCCACATATCCCTGCTGCAGCTGGGTGAGTCTGTGTCCATGTATGCATTTCTGTGGAAGGTCCTGTGGGGCTCCTGAGGAGGGATATGTTCCCAAGTAACAAACAGGATTGGTCGTTGCATTGTGGTGATGATGGTAATGGCTGTCTGACTGGCCTGCAGCCTGTCATGAAATAATAATGACTATAATTTTATTTTCGGTGACAGCTCCCACTGATGGTTCTTGGAGAGCTAAGGGAGGCTGCAGAGGAAGGGAGAGGAATTGGTATTCATGGGGGAGGAGATGGGGTGAGGAGAAGTTGAAGGCAGGGCTCTTGGAGGAGATCTTGGCCCAGAGCTCCTTAAGTCAGGTTACTGCATGCCCAGGGTAACTAGAAGATGGGCTCTGTGCCTCTGGGCTAATGTTGGCCCCTTGGTCTGGGCTCCATGAAATGGTGTGGTGCCAGGAGCCGTGCCCTGCCAAGGACCAGCGAGCATAGATCTACATGGCAGCTGCTTTAACTGCCAAATTGTCCCATTGTTTAGACAGTGGGTAGTATCTGAAGGGCTCCTTGCCTGTGTGCCTCTGTCCTGGCTTGCCCACTTTCCCCTGCTCTGGAGGGGCTGGCTGGGGTGCATGTTGGGTGTGCTGTGCCTGCAACCTCAACTGTGCAGCAGCTCTTGTATTCCCATGGAATAAATAGCTCTACAAATAATACTTGCCCCGAACAGACTGAATAATGCAAAAGGTGATTTGTCAAATGGCTAATTCAAGCGATAATGGGAACCTCGGTAAATTCCTCCCTAATTGCTTATCATCTGGCCAGTGTAACTCTGAATGTCTGAAGCTAGTTCCTGATGCTGCAAAACCCGTGTCCAATACTTTGCTTTTGAGGTTGCTCTTGTAGATGAAATTTCTCACCAGGAACTGTCTCTTAGGAAAACATTTCTATGAGAACACATGATTAGGTAGCTTTACTTTAAAGTGGAATATCTTGTTTTTCCCTTGAAGTTTTTGTTTAGGCTTCTCTGTCAAGATCACACTGGGCTTCTTTTCGATTGGAGACAGATAAAATGCATTAAGTTTTCATTGCCTCAGCATTGTTATGTTTCCAGATACCTGATATTCCTGGGTATTCATTTCTAATTCTTTGTACTACCTATCATTTGTACTTGGCCAAGGGGGACAGAGAAGCAGGAAGTCTGAGCTTGACACAGGAACCTGTGGCAGGGAGCTCTGTCAGCCATATGCTTCCTGGAGCAAAAGAACTGACCACCAGCTGTAATACAGAAGACGTGAGGAAAACACAGACAAGGAAGAAAAAGCATGGTAGAAAAAGTCACGCCAAGAGGAAGCTCCAAATTCTGTTTTCAGTACATTGGTGACAGCACTGCTGGTCCCAGGATTTGGGATGGGATTTCTTTAACACTGAGAAGTAACGCGGAGATGTTCTGCTGCACGTGGGTGAGGTGTGGATTAACCTTCTCTGGGGTTTAGCCTGAGTTAAGAGTTTAGCTGTTATGTGCAGTCTCTGCCCCAGCAACGGAAGGCACATGCAGGTGGCAGCATTGTCGGTGTGCTGTAGCTGCATTGTTTTTGTTTTCAGCGAAGCACTTTTAAAGCAGTTTGTGTAAAGACTCCCTGATAGGGCTCTGTGGGAGCAGGTCTGAGTAAGGCGAGCAAGATTTGTCGCCTTGTCAGCTGTGACTCAGTGGTTCTGCCGGGTACGTGGTGTTTCACCAGAGAGCATTCTATTCGGGACTGTGATTCAGCTCTGTGTGGAGCTGTTTTTGCTGTGCTGTGGGCAGGTTTGCTGTGCCCAGGGCTCCTCCTGACACATCAGTGTTGCATCCCAGCTCCACTGGAGCCAGGATGCAGTGATGCTTCTCTTGTGGGTCGAGACCAAGCTCCAAGCTGTAGCTCCGGAGCAGCAACTACTGCTTGCCTCCTGCCAGTCAAGCCTCAGCCCTGGCCGTGGCCATTTCTGGGGACAGCTTGCTCTTCTACAGGTGTACTGGAAGGGGTGTGCAGACCAGTGGCACCCTGGTCAGGAAAGCGGTGGGGCCCTGAATGCCGTGACTGAACTTGGGTGAGCTGATACAGAAAACTGATCATCTTCTACCACTACAGTTTAAAAAGACAAGATGAGTAAAGTACAAGCCCCATTGGAGGCTCCAGTGGTGTTTGCCAGTGCACAACAGCAGGGTTGTGCTGCAGGTAGATATGGATGGCAACCTTTGCTTGTAGTGTCACTTGTGAGTCTGGCAGCACTTGGGTTCAATAGGTTACAGCTTGGATCCCAGAGATGTTTTGTTGCACATCCCAGATCCATGCTGTACTACCCATGACTTCTCTGAGTTTGAGCTCTGTGTGTGCCTTGCTGCTGGGGAAAACTACTGGAAGGCAGCTGGTCCTCAGGCTGGGAAGAGCTGGGCACCAGGGCTATGGGGTGTTCATGGAGAGAACTGGACCTCCGGCTGCTGTGATGCTGCAGAGGCTCTGCCCAGTATTATCAAGCAGTGTGTCCACACGGGGTCTCCTCCTTGAGATGCTCATCCCTTGGTGACCTGGCCTTAGCAGCAATGGATTGGGCCAGTCTGAACGTGTGTTTTTGTCCCCAGGCATGGGGCAAGGATTTCACTTAGTGACCAGTTTTGAGGGTGCAGCCTTCTTTCCAGTACTACTTGTTCCCTTGTGTGGAGTTCTCTTACTGTAGTTGGGCATCACAAATGCCCCACTTGGACTTCCCCTCTGTACATCTCCATGTTGACAGGTAGTGAGGACCACTCCCCTTGGGATCTAGTGCATGCTGGAAATACCCATGGGGACATGGTTAGTGCTCTACAGCATCTCTTTGGTTGTTTATGATGAGGAGGTTCTGTCCTGTTCCAGACAGAAGGTATTTCAGTGCATGGTTTGGTAAAATACAATAATGCCAATAAGAAAACATAGACCTGCTCGAGTAGGCCATGATGATGCTTCAAGGGCTGGAGAACCTCTCCTAAGGAGACAGGCTGAGAGAGCTGGGCTTGTTCAACCTGGAGAAAATAACAGCCTTCTAACACCTAAAGGGGCCAACAAGAAGGTTGGAGAGGGACTTTTGACAGGGGCATGTAGTGACAGGACAAGGGGAAATGACTTCAAACTAACAGAAGGGAGATTTAGATTAGATGTTATGAAGAAATTGTTCCCTGTGAGGGTGCTGAGGTGCTGGCACAGGTTGTCTAGAGAAGCTGTGGCTGCCCCATCCCTGGCAGTGTTCAAGGCCAGGCTGGACACAGGGGCTTGGAGCAACCTGCTCTAGTGGAAGTTGTCCCTGCCCATGGCAGTGGGTTGGAACTGGATGATCTTAAGGTCCTTTCCAACCCAAACCAGTTTGTGATTCTACGATGTGGTGCCCAGCCTGGCAGTGGTGTGATGCCCTGGTGCATACCCTGAGCGGTGTGGACTGCCCTGCTGGTGGCTGCTTGTGGCTGGTGCCTGTCAGGGTCTTCCCCATGCTGGGGCTGTATTCACCCACCACCATGGTCCTGGGGGTGCAGAGAGGGGCCCAGAGGTGCCACTGACCTGGCAGACTCTGGGGTGTGGATGTCAGAGGGGGAATAGCTGGAGCCCCAAGAGCAGAGCTGGCTGCTGCTCACCTGCTTGCCCCGATCCTGGAGCGCCTCCAGGCCTTGCTGTGGGACATGGGGTCACCTCCAGAGTTCCCCCCTAGCCCTTGCTGCAGATGCAGGGTCTTGGGGTGTCCTCTCTGACCTGCAGCAAAACGTTGGGCACCAGGGAAGCCCTGGGGCTAGGGAATGCCCTTGCTGAGGCTCTGTTGGCTGCACAAGCAAAGGGATGGCAGTGGGTGTCACAGTGGGTGTCACAGTGTGGGGACAGCAGAGAGTATCATGACATGGGGTTTGTCTCTTCTGCTATCCATTGCAGCGGCTCTGTTTGCTTGGCTGTTAATAGCAAGCAGAGTGTGCTCCAGCTTCTTGCTCCTTGTGGAGCAGCCTAACCTATAGACATTTTGATGTGGTGGTGGAAATGGGAGGTTACTTTCCCCAGGGCTCACGTTTCTGTTGTATTCATTATTGCCCATTACTGCTCCATGTCAGACACTCTGCTTCTAACTTACTTTATTTAGGAAGCATTCTGCAGACAAACACCTTGTGTGGATTGAAGCAATGCCCATGTCCTTCCTTGTTCATAGAAAGAAAACATGATAGATACTGTGAGAAAAGATGCAGCAGGTCAGGATGGATAGTTACAGCTGCGTCCAGTTCCAAATGAAGATTGTATTAATTTCTAAGGGAACAAATTAGGAAAACAGTTTTTAAATGAGCTTTGCTACCATGGCATTTTGCAGTATATATAAATGAGTAAAAGATAAACTGCTTAGGTAAATGCCTTTTGCTTGCTTGCGTTGCTCAGCCACATGACCCTCAGCAGCTCTGAACATTGCAGCCACTTGCTGCTCGCATACAGGCTATGTTACTGTCTTCCGCTGTTTCTCTGAAGAGTACAAAGACCTGAACTGAATAAGCTTAATTTCTTCTAAGAAGCACTAAAGATTCCTATGTACAGACCACGTGACTGTATTTAAATTGCATCTGGAAAGTTAAAATAATAAAAATAAATAATAGGTGAAATTGTGGTCGGCAGGATGTGAGACTCAGAATGCCACGAAGAGGCTAGACTTATTCATCACCAGCTGAAATTGAGGCCGTACGTGAAATCGGATACCCAAATGGTTCCCCGATTGTCAGTAATGCTTCTTTGATTTATACTGAGGATGTGAAGAGAGGTGAAGGATAAAAGAGGAGAGTGAAGGGTAAGAGTATTGCAGCTGCCACATGAATTATGAGAATCACTCACACTCCAAGGGCACTATGTGTTTCTCCTGTAATGCTGACAGTCTAAACCAAACACCTCTGGAGTAGCTCACATGTCCTCGTGAGTGGGCAGCACCATGTGCAGCATGGCATGGTGCATCGGGGAGGGCAGTTGGTGTGCGCAGGGTTCCAGCCACAGCCATGTTGTCCCATCCTCCCCTCAGCTCTGGTTTGGCTTTGGAAGTACTGCTGAGTATGAATATGCGAAAGTGGTTTTTTTACACAAAAAGCCTGATGCTGAACTGACATTTGCATGCATGGAACATCATGGAGCAGGACATCTGAGTTCTGCTGAGTGTGGTTTCCCTCTGCCAAGGCACTGCTGCCTCTGCAAAGCATGCTAAGTTTCATGGACATAGTCTTGGCTTACATCTGCATTAGCAAGTTGTGTTGTGCAACAGAAGAGGATTTCTAGAGTGAGATTATGGGTGATGAGGACCTGATGTACCCACCATGTGTGTGTGGGGGTGGAGTGAGTGAGTGGTTGCGGGGTTCTGCGTTACCGCCTGGGCTTAAACCATGACAGACGGGAGTTGTGTTGGTAAGGTCTGATGGACTGAGGGCATATGAGGGGCTGGTGTGTGTCCAGGAGATTGCAGCACTCACCTGCCCCTTGCATTTTGCCTGGAAGGGGCCTCATGTTCCTGCTCTAGGGTCACAGAATGGTTAGGGTTGGAAGGGAGCTCTGGAGATCATCTGGTCCAACCCCCCTGCCAAGGCAGGGCTACCTACAGCAGGTTACACAGCAGTATGTCCAGGTGGGTTTTGAATGTCTCCAGAGAGGGAGACTCCACAACCTTTCTGGGCAGCCTGTTCAGTGCTCTGCTACCCTCAGGGGAAAGAAGTTCTTCTTCATGTTGCGGTGAAACTTCCTGTGTTTTAGTTTGTGGCTATTGCTCCTCATCCTGTCACTGGGCACCACTGAAAAGAGTCTGTGACCATCCTCCTAGCACCTGCCTTTGAACTATTTGCATGCATTAATGAGATCTCCTCTCAGTCTTCTCTTCTCCAGACTAAACAGGCCCAGCTTCCACAGTCTCTCCTCATCAGAAAGATGCTCCAAACCCCTGATCATCCTTGTGGCCTCCATTGGACCCTTTCCAATAGCTCCTTGTCTTTATTGTACTGAGGAGCCCAGCACTGGACACAGCACTCTAGATGTGGCCTCACCAGAGTCAAGTAGAAGGGAAGGATCACCTCCCTCGACCTGCTGCCACACTCCTCCCCATGCACCCCAGGATAGTATTTGCCCTCCTGGCCACCAGGGCACACTGCTGTCTCATAGTCAATTTACAATCCACCTACACTCACAGGTCCTTCTCAAATGACCTACTCTCTAATAGGTCAGCTTCCAACCTGTACTGGTACTTGGGGTTGTAGAGTACCCAACACTTGAATCTCAACAAGGGATGGCTCTGTGGTGTGCGCCACGGGGGGTTACCCCCTGGCACACTGGAGTGGGCAGGAAGCCTGTGATGGAGGGTGCCTCTGTGAGCAGGGTGCTGTGCTGGGGGCAAGGCATCTGACTTGCCTGCTTCTGCTGCGGTGACTGCTCCACAGCCCACAGGAGCAGTGCTGGTGCTGGGTGGTGTGGTGTGGAGCAGAGCAGAGTGCTGGCTTGGGTTGCTTCCCAGCTCAGCCCAGAGCTGAACACCAGCATATGACACTTGTTATCTCTGGAGCTCAGAAGTACAGTGCTCAGGGCATCCTGATGGATTTGTGACACTTCCCATGGGACTCTGCACTCATAAACCAATTAAAGGATTACACTGTTCTAATGTGGAGAGTATTCTTTGTTTATTAAGTAACACAGGTATAATTCAATTAGTGACAGGCTGACCTGCTGATGTCAAGATGTGGATGCCAGCCAGGTCAGAGTCTTGAGCTCTGCTTTCTAACACAGTGGCTTGCTTGCATGTGCCCTCTGAGCCAGAACAGCCAGAGCTGAGGGAAGCAGATGCCCCTCTGGTAGCTCCCCCTGCCCAGCACAGAGTGAGGGGGAAGTCAGTACAAGGGGGACTCGGCTAGATGCCAGCTCTGCTACACCCTCTTCCTAATGTTTGCCATTGACTGTGCCATCTCTTGGCAGGAGCTGAGCCTGGATGAAGATTTGTCTGTTTCCCCTTTCCATGTACTCGTGCTTGCTCACTGCTGCCCCAGGGGAGGCCTTGGTGCAGAACATGGAGGCAGCAATGATACCCACAGTGACCACATCTCATCCCACCATATCAGCCTGCTGCAGCCTCTGGTACTGCCTGCTGGGGAGGCGAAACCCAGGTGCTGCACAGCAGCTGCTCCACGCGTGGTCCATGGCTGCATGGAATGGGAGCAGGGAGAGCAGGACCTGGCTTGCCTGGGCTTCCAGAGCACACAGCTTGCTGGAATAGCTGCCCAGCGTACTGCTAAGCATTTGTAAAAACAGGGGGTTTTGTTTAGGCTTTTCTTCTATGCTATTTTATGAAGTGGTTTCAAGCTAGGCTGGGTATTTAATGTCCAGCATGCGTAAGAAAGTAGTGTTTCACCAGTGTCAAAACTTGTCTGTCTGTGGGCACGATGTGTGCCCTCTGTACCATCTCCTGGGTGACTGTGGGTGACCATGCTCCCCTCCTGTCCCCGACTCAGGCTCTGCCACTGGTGCTGCACCATGTTTCCGGCAGCATGTGGCACCAAAGTGGGGGCTTGGGAACCCCTGCTCAAGTGCCTCAATGTGAATGGAGATGGAAATGGGGGCTAAAACATCTGAGTCCTATACACAGGGGAATCCTTCCGCTCTGGGCTGTGTGTGCAGCCCAGAAGTCCAGGGAAGACAAAGAACTGTGGGTGTTTTCTGTAATGATTGCATGGCCATGCTATGAGAAGGGAGCTCAAGGGTGTGTGTGACTTGTGGTGACATGGTATCAGAGCAATGCTTGAGCACACACGTCTTCCAACAAAGAGTGGGGAAGGATTAGAAATGTAAAAAACATCAGTAAGGCTGCACAGGAGTAACTCAAGAGTAGAATATAGCTAATTCACTGGATCTGGAGATTAAAGTTTAAACCTTGTTAAGAAATTATCTGCTCTCAGGCAAGACATACCATGAAACTTGGCCTGTGTGGCTCCAGCAGGTATCTGGGACCAGGTGGGTGAAAAAGGGTTTTCCAGACTACCAGAACTTTCCAGAAAGATCAGTAGGTTTCACTATTCAAAATAATGAATTCTGCTCAGAAGCATTCTCAGGTGTTCCATGCAATTCCAACAAAGTACACTCAGCAGCACAGGTCAGGCAGTGCCTCCCTTCTTACATGCTGAATTCAGATGAAGTGTGAAAAAAGGGGAAAATGGAGTATCTACACATGTGTGCAAATACACACGTGAAAGCAGCTCATGGAGCCTGGCAGTGATATAGTAATAGAAGTGCCTGACAGCAGAAGAGAATTATCTCTGACGACCAAGGGCTGACTTGTAAACCCTGGAATAAATTGCTCTTATTTTGTAGCACTTACTTTCTCAGTTGCACTTTGCAGGGAGTTTGCTTGTCTGCCAGTTACTGTTCGTCAGAAGGAAAATCCCAAACTGCCAGTAGTCTGGCAGCTGTCTGTACAGTAAACTAGGCACTGAAGGTAAAACAAATAAGGCCTTGGCAGTAAACTGTTTCCCCTGCCAAAAAAAAGCAAAAGGCAGAGGAGGGCGGCCCTGGGCTGCTGGTGTGGAGGGAGTGGAGCAGAGAGGCTGGGGATGCTGCAGAGGAGCTGCTGCTGTGGCATCCCATTGTGCTCTGTTCCCCTGCTGCTTTGGCCCCCCATTCACCCCCCATTGCCCCCTGCTGCACACACTCCCCATTGCCCCCCAAGGCCTCCCCAGGGGAGTAAAGGCATTGTTTCCATGGTGATAGTTCATGAGACACAAGATGGTAACCTCCTGCCTCTCCCTGGGGAGCACCCATTGCAGGAGAAGAGCTTGCACTTTTTTGGGCACAGGGGGAAATTAATGCTGGTTTTCTGTGAGGCTGTTCTGTGGTAACCATGCCAACTGGGTCTCAAAGACCAAGGGTTACTACACAGGTTTCCTAGCTTTGGTATCTGCAGAGAACAGCCCTTTGGATGCCTATTCCCAGGAGGATGAGTGTCTGGGGGAACACAGGGTCTTTGCTGCTGCCAGGGTGGCAGGCACCAGCAACACATCTGTCTCTCCTGCGACTGATGCCTTCAGCTACAACACTTGTAATGCTTTAAACCTCCCAGCTGTTGCTTTTTTCCATGAAGCTCAAGTGGCTTCTTCAGGTCCTTCCCAAAATTAGCAAGAGTGGAGGCTGTTTCCGTGAAGGGCAAAAGTGACAGCTTGGGATCCCTGAGATTAGTCACAGCCTAGCAGCTCTCCTGTGATGCTTGGTGTGAGTTTATGTGTGCTGGCAGTGGTCAGCTCTCCTGACATTTTTCATTTTCTCATCCTTGTGTGATGCAGTGGCTTATTTCCTATTTACCTGTGCCCTACTCTTTCTTCTAAAACATAGATTCATAGAATCAACTAAGTTGGGAAAGACCTTCAAGATCATCAAGTCCGACCTTTACCCCAGGACTGCCAAGTCCACCACTAAACCATGTCATCAAGGGCCTCATCTACATGATTTTTGAACACTTACAGGGGCACTGTTTCTACCACTACCCTGGGCAGCCTGTTCCAATGCCTGACCACCCATTCGGTGAAGAAATTTTTCCAAAGCCCAATCTAAACCTCCCTTGTTGCAGCTTTAAGCCATTTCCTCTTGTCCTATTGCTTGTTACCTGGGAGTAGAAACCTACTCCCACCTCACTACAACCTCCTTTCAAGTAGTTGTAGAGTGAGACGATCTCCCCTGAGCCTCCTCTTCTCTGGACTAAACAACCCCAAACATGCCATTGGTTAAGGCTGTAACTCTGACATGGCATTCCTTCCTATAAAGAAGTTTGTACACTAATATGATACAGTTGTGTTGCAGTAGGACAGTGTCTAAATACTTCTGATTGTCAGTTCTTGTTGATTGGTGAATGCTGTTCCATCGTGAAATTAATAGCAAATACACCACCTCGACAGTCTGCAATGCTCCCAATTACCAGCTGACACTTGTGCAGCCAAAGTAATGGTGTATGAATGAGTTAATGGCAGTTGGAGGTGCTGAGAGAAGGAGGATACCCGTTACCATTTAATGAAGGGGAAAAAAGACAGTGGAGGAAAGTCAGTTCTCCAGCAGATGAGGACAGGAATGGAAACGACAACCTGTCTGCATTTCTAGCTTGGTTTAAAGTTGATGTTACCAGCCTTGCAAATGTCTCTGTGCTGTCAGAGCAGCGATCCCAGCTGTTTGTTGGCAGCAGCTCCTAGTATGGCTGTGCTCGGTCCCCCTGCCCCAGTCTGTGACCCCTCGCTGCCTGTGCCCATCACACTGAGCCTGACCTTCAGGGATGGGGGGGCTTCTGTGTGGCCACAAATTTTGGGTTGGTCAGCTGATTTCCTAGGGCAGTCCCACCAGGCCCCTTGCATGCTGCAGCATGTGGGGTTTAGCTGGCAGCATCCAGTGCACCCCTCCCAGTTGCTTAACATGGTCAGGAAAGGGCAAGCAAAATTCGAGGTGGGTTGGCCAAGGCTTGGGCTGCCTCCTGTGTAGCACCTGTGCTGGCCAGCCAGGATTCAGCTTCTTGAGCAGCAGTGACACATGCTTGCAGCAATAAACCAGGGGCTGAGCCCAGGACGCCCCAAACCCTGCTCTGTGATGTTTCACTCTGTGCAGTTGGCTGACTGCCTGTGCCTCACCAGAGCTGCCCTATGGAGGAACGATGGACATTTGCACTGTCCTGCCAGTGTAGGTGGCTAGGTGGCAAGGTGCATCTTTGGGCAGGAAACCTCTCAGGCTGTGATGTCTCAGTGCTGCTGCTGAGGTGATGATGCTTGTGTCCCACGTAGTGCCCATTTTTCACATTGTTATCAGCGTATTCACATGTGTTATCACAGAGGACAGAGCTGATGGCTGAACCCTTGCACTGTGAGTGTGGGCTATGCAGCTTTTCATTAGACTTGATTACTGAGGGGCACCAGGCTTCAAAATGGAACCACTGCTTTGCGAAAAGTCTTTTCCAATGTATTTTAAGCTATGCTGGTAGTGGGTGCCTGTGCTGAGTGTCAATGTGTTGGAAGGAAATTGCACATAAAGACAGCTCTTTATGCTGAGAACATACAATAAGGACAGTCAGATCTCATTCAGGGATTGTGTGAAAGAAAGGCTGCCATGGTATCACTGGGAGATACTGCTCAGTGTTTTGGGGATTTGTTTGTTTTTCTATGTGCATATGTAAATGAGAACTTAACTGATTGCAAACAGCAAAGCAGCACATTCCCCTAATTTAAATGAGTAGAGCAGAGTGAAGCATTGCAATATTCCTTTCTCCTGGTGTGAGCTGTCTTACGCTGTGGCCCTGCTGCACTGCTGGGTGAGAAACCCATTTCCTCTGTGTCATCTCTAAATGCCAGAGCCTGGTGGATAAGGCTGTGCTTGTGCTGCTTGTTACCAGTTCCTATCTTCTGCAGCCTGATTCCCTGGTTCTCCTGTGCTGAGGTGCAGCCACTCAGGGTCTTGGGGGTCTGGATTGGCACCTAATGCAGTCTGGCAAGGGGAGCCTCACCCAGAGCTGGGAAGGCCTCCCTGAGCAAGGCAGAAGGTAGTTCCTCAGGGGTGCCTCTGGCACCGAGGCACATTGCTGGAGCGGAGTATCCAGAAGATTGGAAATACCCATTTTCTTCCACTCCTTCAGTTCAAAGAAAGCAATTTCATGCCTTGAGGGCATCGCTCCTAGGGACAAAAGAATTCGTATTTTCCTGGACAATGTTCCTGGCTGCTCTCCTCCCTGCTTTTTCTGACACAGCCAGTTTGTGGCTGTTTTTCTCCTAGCAGCTCCTGGGTGGTACCGGTGGCGGCAGGGCAGCAATGGACCTTACACTGATGCCTCCAGGTCACAGTTCTGAGTGTGCTAGGGTGATGATGGACTGCTGCTGCTGCACTGTACAAGGTGCTTGTGCCGGAGCAGAGACATTCCTGCCGCTGCGGTGTCCAGGTGTCACGCAGGAGCTGTCCAATGTGGTGCTACTTCTGACAAGGTCAGGGGATGCTGGTCTGCTTAGCTATTGGGTGCTCACGTGTCTCCATGATCTGTCATGATATTTTCCATAGAATCATAGATAGGTTTGAGTTGGAAAGAACCTTAAGATTACCCAGTTCCAACCCCTGTGCCATTGGCAGGGATGCCTCCCACTAGAACAGGTTGCTTAAAGCCCTGTCTAACCTGGCCTTGAACACTGCCAGGGATGGAGCATGCACAGCTTCCTTGGGCAACCTGTTCCAGTGCCTCACTTCTCTCACAGTAAATAATTTCTTCCCTATACCTGACCTAAATTTCCCGTGTTTAAGTTTGAACCCATTACCCCTTGTCCTGTCTCTGTGGTGTCTGATGAAGAGTCACTCACCATCATCCCTGTGGGACCCCTTCAGATACTGGAAGGCTGCTATGAGGTCTCCATGCAGCCTTCTCTTCTCCAGGCTTAACAGCCCAAATTTTCTCAGTCACTGCTGATCATCTGCAGCCTTCACCCACTTTGGGTGGGGATGCAGCCTGTAGCAATAAGTTATTGTTAGTGGTGTTATTACTTTTTTTTCTTTCTTTTTTGGTGCTTTTTTTCTCAGCCACTTCAAGGAAGTTTATTTTGGAAAGCTTCTAATTAGCAGATGCTGCTGGAGGTTGGGGAAAAGGTGCTGGTGGAACCCTGGCACTGGAGGAGGTGAGATTCTGATTCAGAATCACAAGCTGGGGACAGGCTTGGACACTGAGAAGAGATGGGATAGACAGCTGGGCTGTGGAATGAGGAGAAGCATTTCAGGGATTTGCTGCTGGTGAGCTGGGGGCATGGTGAGGGGACTGCATGAGAGACATTATGGCACAGAGGTATCCAAACCAGGCAGAGAGCTGCTGCTGGAGATCTGCAAGTGCTGGGCACCCACTGGGTGCTCAGGCAAACAAGGTTTGGTTTTGGCATCCAGGTGAATGTGGCACACAGTGCTCCTGGTCCCCAGGGGAGCTGTTGGTGGGCTTTATCCTGCTTGCAGGTGATGGGCTTACAGGATGCACCTCTGCCCAAAGCGGGTGCAGACTGGAGTTTACCATCAAGTAATGTGTATATATATGTCAGAGCAAGGGGCTGCTGCTGCCAGCAAGCTTCCCTAGGTCCTTGCCTCGTTCATTTGCTGTGGGGGTCTGCACAGGAATGGGGGCGGCACAGCAAGAGCTATTTGCTGGCAGAGATGTAGCAGGCATGTGTGTTGTTCCAGCTCCTCTGTGCTGTCCTGAGCACATGTGCCTGGGCACATGGTCAGCATGGCTCTCGCCTCCTATCAGGACCACCTGATGCCATGGGACGTTCCCAGGACCTCTGGCCTCTGGTGTCTCCCCTCTGAAATGGCGGTTTCTGATGGATCCCGCTGTGATAGTCAGTCTCATCTGTAGTGCCAGGCAAGTGTCAGTCACTGTCACCATCCTGTTCCAATAATAACATCCAGTTCATTGATCTCTGGAGCTAGAGGCAGAGGAGTTGTGGTGCTGCTGCTGGAGGGGATGAAGAGGGGTGGCTTTCCCTTTGCCCTCAAGCCAGCACTTGGATGGTAAAGTGTACTGGAGCACAGAGCTGTTGCTTGAGGACAGGAGGCAATGCATAGCAATGTCTGGGCAAGAGAAGCCCCTCCCACTTGAGTGCAACGAAGAGGGAGGCAGAGTAGTAGCAGCAGCCAGGGATGGGTGCAGCAGCCCCTGCAGACAGACCGACCTCCTCAGGTGATGGTTTTTCAGGTGTGTGACACAGAGCTTAGGTGAGGCTGTGCCAGGGACTGGGACCTGCCTTTGCCCTGTCTGTACCAGGATCTGGGGGTGGACAGATGCTCAGTCCCCCATGTACTGCCCACACAAGTGTGCTCTGAAGGGCTTGCAGCCAGAGAGGTAAAACTGTCAGGAGAGGGTTTTTTGAGTAGGAGCTGAGCTCTGAAGCAGTTCAGTGACTTGAAAGGCATTTTGGAGGTGTCTGTGGAAGCCAGGGGTGAAGAACCGGCTGGAAATGCTTACGCCAGTCAGGGAAGAAGGTGACCTTCCCCCCCTATTGCATGTGTGAGACAAATAGGCACTGTTATTACAGAAAGGCCCTTGATGAGTAAAATGTGCAATCTTGACAATGACGCATGACAGCAATATGTAGAAGGCATGTATCTTTCAGTGGACTTACAAATCCTGTATCTGGGAGAGAGGTAATATTACTGTGCTCACAAAATCAGTGGTACTTGAACTGCTGAGTGGCAAACTAAGGGGAAAATGATCTTCAGTCCTGTGAGCACTCAAAGTGAAGCCCACACCATTGCTCTTCTCATATCCGTCCCCATGCTGGAAAATGGAAGTACTTTATTTTTTTCCACCCCGCTTTTTAATTACAAAGGTAAACAAGAGGACCAGAAAGCAAAAGAGGTGGAAGAACTACTTTGATATCAAAGCTGAAAAAAAAATGTTTGGATTCCTTAAAGTACATTTTTATTTTCAGTAAAAGGCTTTCTTATTAAAAGAAATTCTACTAGCATCAGTCCTGTGCAGGAGAAATTTAGCACATGAAAAAGTATTTGCATATCTCAAAGCCTTCAGCGCAACAGAAAGAGTAAGTTGGTTTTGCTTTTCTGCTGCTTTCTTTTGTATATAAAGCATTCAAAAGCAGCAGTCAGCACCAGAAGTTGGAATGTTGGCAAATGATTGTGGTACACATGTGGTAGCTGTGGAAAGAGCTACATTCTCAGCATTTCCAGGGCAGAGGTTTGCTTCTCTGCCACGGAGGAGCTTGCGGCTCTCACCCTTGTTGCTGAGGGGCTGCACAAACCTCGCAGTTTATTCAAGCTAGTTTGAAATCCTTGGCTTTCCAGGGTCTCTTCCCTGAGCGATCCTGGCCTTAGGTGGTGCTGGGGCTGTGGTGGCTGCAGGAGGCACATGGTTGGTGTCAGACATGGCACTGCTGCAGCAGCAAGTCACTGCTCTTGTCCCCAGACTGCTCCCGTGGCTGTGTGGGAGGCAGCTCCAGCTTCTGCAGAACAACCTGCCCTGTCCATCCTTCAGTGGGCACAGCTGGAACCCATTGCACCAGGACCTTCCCTGCTGTCCCTCCACTGCACTGAGACCTGCCCTGCTGTCCCCATCCCTGGGGACACAGGATCAATGTTTTAGTTGCATTTGAGCATCTGGGTGCTTGCTGCAGTTGTAGACAATGGGCAGCTTCTGTGCCATGAAATACTTCAGAAGTTTTCTGATTAAAGTTACCTGCTAAAAAATGCCCCCCCCCTTTTTTTTTATTACAAAAGTGCTCTGCTCAGAATGTTTCAAATTTGATGACTTTGCCTTACATGTAGGACAGGTTTCGGGATGACCTGCCCCATGATTACACGTTTTGTGGGGACCTGGAGTGCGTGGTGCTGTTCCAGAGATTCCGAGACCATGCGAAGCTGGGGGGGGCTGACTGCCCTCTGCAGATGCTCAGGTGTTTGGGCTCCCCAGTAATTTTTAAGAAAAAAGTATTGATTATTGTTCAGTTCAGAGTGGAACAAAAGTGAAAGAACTCCTTCCAAAATCCCCTGCTGTCATCTCTGCCTCACCTGTGCTGGTTTGCAAGTGGGGGCTCATTCTTTTTTTGTCATAGCAGACAAACATGAAAAACTGGAAAAATATTCTGCCACATCTCCATAAGCATGGACTGTCCATCACCCCTCTCAGTCACCTGCAACAGCAAAGGCACCAAGAGGCTCCTTTCCCTTTGCACACCCTGTAGAGGGTCCCTCTGGGCAGGATGGTCCACAGCACAGCTGCACTGAGGCATCGGGTGCTGTGTGTGTTGCGCAGGAGGAGCAGTCTGTTTGGGGCTGTCTCTCACTTTCTCTCACTTCCGTGTGTAACCATAAGGAGTGAGGTGTGGGAGACCTGGAGCCAGTGGGAGTAGCATCCAGGTGCTGCTCCTGGCTCTGGTGACACTCAGGGATGTCCAGCCTGCTTGGGCGATGGGCTCTCCCGGGCACCCTCCTCTTCCTTCCTCTTGTAAGCACCTTTCTGCCATACCTGCTGGGGTCAGTGAGTGGGATATGCTGTGAACTGCATCACAGAGAAATGCATTTCCGTGCCTAGAAGCCCAGAATAAGGGAAAGTAATGCATTTTTAAAGAGGATATTCTGGAGAGAACAAAGTACCTCCTTTGATTTCTGTGCATAATTTAAGAATAACTCAATTAGCTTCAGTGAAGTCAAGCTAATTTACCTGAGGTATCTTGTTTCTACAAGCACTTTTCTGCATAATGCTACTCTTTCTCCTTTTGTGAAAATGGAACTGTGTAATTTTCCTGATATTAATTAAGATAAGAGAGAATTATAGCTAAATGTATTCAATTGAACATAAATAAGTTTAAAACGTGCCCGAACTCCAGATTGTAACCACTGGCCTGGTCACAGATTGAGTCCAGACATCCCAACCAGTGGGGTTTCTGTGGTGAGCTGATGTGGTGACAGAGCCAGGGCTGCTGCTTCATCGTGGTGGTGGGGGGTTTAGGGAGCCCATGTGGTGGAACGGGCAGTGCCCAAGGACACTCCATGTGTTGCATTCCTTTCTGCAAGTCAGCAAAGGACTTTGTTCTTCTGAGCTGGCAAGCTGCAGTTTACAGTGCAATTCCAGCTAGTTTTGTTCACACCTGATGTAATGCAAGAGTTGCCTTTTCCCATCAATCTGGAGTAAGCAGTGGAAATGGTTTGGGAGAGAAGATGTGGGAAAACAAGAGCACCCAAGATCTTTGTCTTCTCCAAGCCACTATTGAAAGTGGTGATGTGATGCAAGCTGGAGGAGTCCACTGTATGGCTGCAGGGCATGCAAGGGGATGGTCAGAGGCTGGTATGGTCTCTGGCAGCTGCTGTTCAGGCTCCTGCACAGCTGACCCACAGCTGGGTACAGCTGAATTACGAATGATAATACTAAATTTATAATATTAATTTTATTACATGAGGGCTGTGTAATCTGAATTATTATGCAGCCTTTGCAGGGCATTGCTGGTGACTTAAGCCAGGATTAATCTCAGCTTGCATTGTGGATGGATCTGGGGCGGTAGTTGTCCATCTATCGGTGTTCCATTTCATGAGTTCAAGAGAAATCTTGCAGCAGCAGCAGGGTTGATCAATTTTTGGAGCGACAATTAAGATGTAAACTTCTTTGCCAAAGCTTTAAGTATGTCTCTTATCTAAAATGCTCAGACACATTGCTGAGTTAAGAACATTAGGACCAAGAGACCCATTAAATTAGCTGGCACAGAAGAGATAGCTATAAAACCTGCAAACTGACGATCTCGCACTGCAGATTTGATGGTATCTTCTTTATACACTAAGATGTAGAAAAGGAGGGAAAAGACTTTTCAGAGTTACTCCTGGGCTAGAAGTTTTGAAAGCTTCTGAGGATTTATTTTCCCAAAAATCTGCATAAAATATTTTTGATCTTGTCCCACTGAAGTGAATCCCACTTTATTTGCTTATTTTACTTTTTCTGTCCTACAAGATGTTTGTCCATCTTATTTGAAAAATCATGGCAGTCAGGTGAAGTTCCTGAGGACTGGAACAAGGGAAATATAACCCCCATTTTCAAGAAGGGGAAAATGGATGACCCAGGGAATTACAGACCAGTCAGTCTCACCTCTGTGCCTGGCAAAATCATAGAGCAGATTCTCCTGGAAGGCATGCTAGGGCACATGAAAACCAACAAGGTGCTTGGTGATGGCCAGCATAGGAAATCCTGCCTGACCAATTTGGTGGCCTTCTATGATGGGGCTATGGAATTGATGGACAGGGGTAGGGCAGTTGATGTAATCTACCTGGACTTGTGCAAAGCGTTCAACACTGTCCCGCACAACCTCCTTGTCTCTAAATTGGAGAGACATCAATTTGATAGGTGGACTACTCGGTGGATAAAGAACTGGCTGGATGGCCATATGCAAAGAGTTGTGGTCAATGGCTCAATGGCCAGCAGAAGACCAGTAATGAGTGGTGTCCCTCAGGGCTCGGTGTTGGGACCGGTCTTGTTTAACATCTTTGTCGGTGATACGGACAGTGGGATTGAGTGTGCCCTCAGCAAGTTTGCCGATGACACCAAGCTGTGTGGTTCAGTTGATACGCTGGAGGGAGGGAATGCCATCCAGAGGGACCTTGACATGCTTGTGAGGTGGGCTGATGTCAACCTTATGAAGTTTAACCATGCCAAGTGCAAGGTCCTGTGCGTGGGTTGGAGCAATCCCAGGCACAGCTACAGGTTGGGCAGAGAAGAGATTCAGAGAAGCCCTGTGGAGAAGGACTTGGGGGTGTTGGTCGATGAGAAAATGAAGATGAGTCTGTTTCAGTGTGTGCTTGCAGTCCAGAAAGCAACCGTATCCTGGGCTGCATCAAAAGGAGCGTGACCAGCAGGTCAAAGGAGGTGATCCTGCCCCTCTACTCTGCTCTTGTGAGACCTCACTTGGAGTATTGTGTGCAGTTCTGGTGTCCTCAACATAAAAAGGACATGGAACTGTTGGAACAAGTGCAGAGGAGGCCACGAGGATGATCAGGGGACTGGAGCACCTCCCATATGAAGACAGGCTGAGAAAGTTGGGTCTGTTGAGCCTGGGGAAGAGAAGGCTGCGTGGAGACCTCATAGCAGCCTTCCAGCATCTGAAGGAGGCCTATAAGGATGCTGGTGAGGGACTCTTCATTAGGGACTGTAGTGATAGGACAAAGGATAACGGGTTAAAACTTAAACAGGGAAAGTTTAGATTGGATATAAGGAAGAAATTCTTTACTGTAAGGGTGGTGAGGTACTGGAATGGGTTGCCCAAGGAAGTTGTGTATGCTCCATCCCTGGCAGTGTTCAAGTCCAGGTCAGACAGAGCCTTGGATGACATGGCTTAGTGCATGGTGTCTCTGCCCATGGCAGGGGGGTTGGAACTAGATGATCTTAAGGTCCTTTCCAACCCTAACTATTCTGTGATTCTGTGATTGTCCTTTGGAAAAAGACAAAAAGATACAGGACTGTTCTTTCAGTCCTTCCCTGATTAATTAAAATGATCTCTGATAATTAGATTCAGAAACTGTTCAAAACTAACTCAGAAATGAGGTAAAGTTATAAGAATAATCACTGTACAGCTTCTTCATGTTTTAGTGGTGCTGTTCATCAGAAATCCGGTGTATTTTCAAGTTCTGAGTTGCAGTTTATTAAAAAGAAGAGCCTCCTGTTAAGTTGTAGACTGTATTTATTAGACAAAGCTTGGTGTTTAATTACTAGTAAATACTTGTGTGTCGGCAGTGCCCCAAGTATCCCACACAATGTCCTATATTAATGCAGAGCAATGGAGGGTGTAAGACTGGCCAATTAACATGTGAAATAATGATGCATTTGCTTAGGCTATGACTTGTTTAAAATTGTGGGCCCAGAGCAGCTGCCTGGGAGCTGGGGTGGTTTCAGGGTGCAGAGGAGCTGAGTTGGATTTGAGGTGTTAGAGGAGATGGGTGGTTGTGGCGTGCAGAGGAGCCAGGGTGGTTAAGGGGCCTTATTGCCCATCCCTTAGGGGTGTGCAGGGCTGGTGGGAAAAGGCTGTCCCTTGAATGAAGGGCAGCAGTTGCTACTGGAGCTGTCCTTCTTGCCATGCTTTTATGAGCCACATTTCTGCCAGACCATGGTTTTAATTCTTGGGCAGCTCCCTAGTAAAATTTCTGCATGGTGAGGGTCTTTTTTTGTGCTTGAATATCTGTCTTCTGAGATCAGTGGAAGTTTTCTAATTAAAATGTTAAATATCCTTGAGTCAAGTACCCAGTGCAGAAGGAAAATTACATTTTAGATACAAATAGAAACCTATCATAGGACTGGACCTAACTGAAAAAGAGGGAAATACTGTCAAGGGTGATGCAGAAGAAAGAGGAGTTTTCAGTGATTATTTCTGTTAACCATTTGCAAAGAAGCAGAAAAATGCAAACTTGTGGAGACAGTGAGGTGTTTTCTACCTCTACAGGAACTAAGAAAAGGTTAGAAAGTGACAGTGTAAGTAAAGCATTTTAAAAGTGTCAGAACTAGATAACTAATACCCAGGAGTATTAAAATGATTGGCCAAGGAGCTCCCTAAGATAGTAATGGTTTATTTTTAACACTGGACGAACCACAGGAATAGGAGAAGGCCAGTGAAAATGGTAAGAGGAATTAAAAGTGATTGGGTCCAGGGGGAATTGTGCTGTCAGCTCCACCTGAGACAGATGCCTATCCTTTCCCTGCCAACCTCCCACTGGCTTTGCTCTCCTCTCACTCAGATACCCACATGATTTCCACCACTGGCTCTTCCGACAGGCCTGATGATGTGAAGCAGTGGGATCTCCTGCCCTTCCCTCTCTTGGAAGGCTGGCTGTTGGGATACACTGTCAGGATAGTGGCTGGCCATGCTCAGCCCCCTGTCCCATGCCCTGTACTGACAGCTGGTCCTGCCTGCACACTTGGTCCTGCCTGAACACTGGTGTTGCCAGGATGCTTTGCCTTCCTCTGTTTCCTCAGCCCTGACCCTCCTCTGCTGATGATTGGTGGCTGTGGGATTTAGGGGCTTCTCTGCCCCTTGCTTTCTCCTAGGCACCCTTGTGGCAGCTGTAGCTCATGAAGCCACCTGGGATGCATGCTCAGGATGCATGCCCACCATGGGGCAGCAGTTCTGTGTTGGCCCTCCTTGCCATCTTGGCTGTGCCAGTGGAGTGGGGGGGTGGGATGACGGCAGTCCTGCGGCCCCCCTTGGCAGAGGATCGGTATGAGACACCCCCACACTAGTGAGCCATTCTCTGTGGGTCGCTGTGCCAAGGGTGACAGATGCTGGCTGGGGTGCAGGGTGCTCATGAGCAGGAGCGATACTATATGGTGTGTGCAGTGTCCTGGCAGCTAGGGATGCTCTCAGTGTGCTCTGTATTTTGCAGTGCTGTTTCAGGAGCATTCCTAGTTTTACAGGGGCTCTGGGTCTCTTGCTGTCCAGCCCAGCTCCTGTTTTCTCTCCGGGGTTATCTCCAGAGACTTCAGTCCCATGGCTTCCCTTTCCACATCAGAAGCAGAAGTTGAACTCTCTCCTCTCCCATCTTGTTCCAAAGTTTGTCTCTCAACAGTCTTGTGTCCCAAGCCTGGTAATTGCTGATGGGGCACCTGTTTGACAGTACTATTTGATGCTGCAATTGCAGGTTCCAACCTGGCCTAGTAATGAGCCCTTGTCCCTAAGCATGAATACAACCAAGGCCTGTTCAGTGGTTCTTATGTGCCTGATCTCTGCTCACAGACTTCTGTTCGAGAGCAAGGCTTTACATTTCTTAGGCTTCTGCAGGTTCTCCTGTCTCCACCCTGCCCAATGCAGCTTTCCTTATGCATTTCTTTACACCCAGGAACCTCATGTAGTTTCTGAAGTATACCAGGTTTTTAAGAGCTTTCACATAATCATTCTGCTGCCTCTAAATAGTAAAGCTAGCAATTATGGAAAGAACTGATGTGCACTGATAGTACAGGCTTCTCATATAATTTCCTGATTGTGCTACAGAGATAGGCTTAATGACTTTTTGCAGTGTGTGATCTTCTGCTGTGTCCTTTGCAAATTCACTTTTCATTCTTTCTGGGAGGGTCAACTCTCTCACTCTGGCACTGATCCCCAATTTATTGTCTATCTGGCTTCCAGAGCTCTGCTAACATTTCATGCAACTTATTACATTCCTCTGTTGTTTTTCCTCTATATCAGGACACCATAAATATGTATTTTAGAGCCGTCAGTTTCTGCAGCAGCAGATTTTGAGCCAAAGGGAAGATTGCAAAAATAGTTTCTCCCTTATGGCACACTGAAAGTTTCTCTTTTAGGCGAAATTGCCCAACCCTGACAGATGTATCTGAAGTTTTAAGAAATATGGCTCCCAGTATTTCATTGAAACTGCCATCCTTGGTAGGTGAAGGGAAATGTTTCTTTTAGTATGCCATTGATTTCCTTTGGATTTAGACACAGACCAGCATCCATTGGTTACCTGCTGCAGCTTTGTATGTGAGGTCACTAAGCTCTTATGCTCGTGTTTTGAGTGGAGCTGTTTCAGCCTTGTTTCTATGGCTGAGCTTCACTTGTTGAGTTTTTTGCATAGCCAGATGGATTGCTGTGGTTTCTGTCCCATTGCTGGCTGCGTGAGCCTGTGCAGAGATCTGGGCATCATCCTCTGTGTTGTCGTCCTGAGCCTTCAGTACATGCACTCCAAATCAGCATGGGGCAAGGCAGGGTTTTCTGCTTGGTGCTTTTTGCTGGAGACAACATTCCTGGCAGTGTTCAGGGCCAGACTGGACAGTGCTTGGAGCCACTTGGTCTCGTGGAAGGTATCCCTGCCCATGGCAGGGGGTTGGAAGTAAACGATCTCTAAGGTCTCTTACAACACAAAGCATTGCGTGATTTTATGATTCTGTGATGATCACTTCCATTTCTTCCCTGACTGCAGCCAAGGGGAGGCAGCCACCAATCCCAGCCCCGCTCTATGTCCCCAGGGTCCCCATCAAGCAGGGGTGCTGGGATGGGCTGTGCACTGCCTCTCTTGATCTGGCTGCATCACCAATGCATGGGAACCTGTCCTGGGGACAAGGCTGCCCCCGGCACTACCCTGTGGGTGCTAAAACACAAGCAGTGATGGTGCCATATGTGGTTGACACTCGGTTTTCAGATACTGGGTATTTGCTGAATTAGGGGGGTGCTTCCATATCCCAGGAGTTTACCATCTGTTGGAAGTGCTCAGAATTTGCTCCAGGGTTCTGCCAGGCACTCACCTGATGGAGCAGTGTCCCAAACCTTCCCCTTGGGGAGAGTCCTTCTCTGGGGCATGCAGTGCTCAGACTGCAGCATCATGATTGGGGCAGCCACTGGCTGAAGAAGTGGCGGGCAGCAATTCCCGGGGAAGCAGGTCCTTGCTAGGGCTTTCCTTCCCACCAAAGCCTGCCCTCACACAGAGTGGCCCAGTGGGATCATGAGCATCATCCCAAGTGCCGTAGCTCCTGTTCCCACTGTCCCATTTCTTGGGCTTTATTCATATGATCATGCAGTTCCTCCTGACTCTTTGTACTGTCCATCCAGATGGTCTGGCCCATTGCTCCGCCAAGAGGTGGCCCTTGGCTGGGATCTGGATGAGAAGCTCACAGCGTCTGAGGATGGACTGGGTTCCTTGAGGAAGGCTGGGGATGGTTGCAGTGGGGCTGTTTGGCTCCATGTGCTGCTTTTTTGGGTGCAGCCCACCAACACCAGCATTGCTGCCCCACTTTGTCATGCTTTCTGAACCATGGCTTGGGCAGGCTGGGGAAAGCCAGTGTGGTCATCTCAGGCTGGGCAGTTCCCCCAAGCAGCTGAGGGGTCTCAGGCAGCCCCGATCACCGTAGTGTTCCAAAGCACTTTCTCTCTGAATCGACCCACGCCCCAGGGCACCCTCAACTTTGGTCTGCTTTTGAGTTGATGTTGCCTCCAGGGCAGTGAGGAATGGGCTGTGCCAGGAGCCAGGACCATAGCAATCAGTCCCCTTCCTGCAAAGGGGAATTGCCAGGGTTCCAGGCAAGATAACATGGTGGATTAATTAGATAGTTAAGTGCTAATAGCAGTTGAGAAGAGATGTACTTGCTGTATGTCCCTAAGTTTGAATTTATTGAAACTCCTTTCTGTATGGCCTATTAATTTTTGATGGCTTTAGATAAATTGCATTCAGCCTGAAATAAATTAAAATAAGTGCATATAAATCATTTACTATTCTTGGCTTCTGCAAAACAAATTTCCATTTCGGCTCTTGTTGTCCTTCTTTTATTACATGTATTCTGCTGGAGTGCATCATTCTTTATTGTGATGAAAATGTTTTATCTCCTTGAGATTCCCTGGCTTTGCCTGTGACATGTTGAGGCTGCTGTAGAAATGCCATGTTTTATAGCTGAGATGTAGCTAATTTGACCACATCTGTTTTGATTTACCAGGTAACTGGCCAGACCTAAATACTAAATAGATATTCTTTTCATGAGAGAGATCTACAGTTTGTATTACTTGATGTTAAATTAAACTTTAGAACTTAAATCCAGTTTACGTTTTATGGCTCGTGTTGATAAGTGATGTTCAGGCAAGTGTAGAGGCAGCACTAATAGATGTCTGTCTGGTTTTAGATTGTTTAATTTACTATATATTTATGTAAGAGTACAGTGGCTGAGAAAAGAATTGGCATCAGTTAATGCTTCAATGTTTGTAAGATATTATTACTAGGATAATAAATGTCCATCTGGAGTAAACAATTGTTATTTTACTTTCTGTTTAATTTTGTAGACTCTGCAGAAGTGAGGCAGTGCTTGATAAAACAGAAACTGTTTAGGCTTGGAAATCTACTTATGATTAAGCTTTCCAATATTATTTTGATATGTGGTACTGATGGTCTCCCTCTCTGATAGTGCTGTTTCCTCTGCTTTTGATTTCTCCTGATTAAACTGCACGTGTATTTGGTGGGCACATTGGGTTTGGCTATAGTGCCCTGTACCCTGGGTCTTCCTTTTTGCTTGTCCCATTTCAGGCTCCAGGCAGGTGCCTGCAGGTGTCAGTGCATTAAAAACCATGAGGTTTACTTAGTAAAGGAAACCTTAGGAATAATTGTATTACATTTTTATCACAGCAGTAAGTTAGAAATTCCCAACATTGGGCATCCTGTACTGACATATGATGGCAGTCAGGAATGGATAATTCCAGGGACTTCAAGGAGGGCGTGTAGCCAGCTCTGCAAGGCAGATTATATATACATCTATCTGCCTGTCCTGGGACCCATTTGCTCACCATTTCTGGAGTAGCTGGATGTTATACATCCATTTGTCTGTCCTGGAACCCATTTGCTCACTGCTTCTGGAGTAACTGGATGTTATACATCTGTCTGTCTGTCCTGGGACCCATTTGCTCACCATTTCTGGAGTGACTTGGTGCCTCACTTTCTTGTGTATACCCTGTTGCTCCCCTCTGCAGCATGGTAGTTGTCGCTTAGCCTCTCCAGGGAGCTGGTTTAGCCACACAGATGGATCCAGTGTGTCTTCTTTTCTCCTGCAATAAACAATCCCACTTGCAAAGCTGATCCTAAGGGCAGAGCAGAAGTTGTGCCAGACCTGGGGTTTGAATTTGCCACTCAATGCCTTCATGTGAACTTGTGCTGTCACTATAGGGCACTTATTGGTTGGGTGTTTGGTCGGTGCCGGGATGGGGCTCTGCTAGCATTTTCCTGTCCTTCAAGGTAGCAGCGAGTGGCAGAAATGGGTCCCTTCCCAAGCATGGGCACTGGGATGGTCCCCAGACGAAGGATGAAGGATTGAGTCCTGATTCAAAGATAATGCTCGTAATTATGGATGAAGCTCTGCATTTAAACTTAGGAGTATGAAGACACTTTTGAAAAGGTAACCTTTTTATTAAAGAGCAATCCACTGAATTTGAGGGAAGGGCACAGTGTCTTTGTGGAGCTGACCAGGAAAGCAGACCGGGAGTTTTACAGCATCAAGTCAATCTGTGTGCGGGAGCAGCTCCTGTTGATGCTGTGCTTAAAACACCAGGGGACCCTGGGTGCCCCTGGGTCTTTGCAATTGGATGTCTTGGCTTTGGGTAAATCTGAGCTTTCCCGGCTCCAAAAGCCTTCATGTGACACAACCCTCAGTAAGGTAACACTTTCTCCATTTCTTATGTTCTTTGCAGTTTCCAGGAGTGAACCAGTGTCTCCAAGGTGAATCTAAAGCCTGGTGGAGGTGTTTGCTTTGCTGTTTTTAGGCAAGGATCTCCACAGCTGGAGTGCTTAGGTGGGGCTGCAGAGCCTGCTGCAGCACTGTGATGTGCATTCACTCTCTTTCTTGCCATGGCTTTGTTTCAAGCAGCAGTGTGGCCAGTTGGTGCCCATGCCTGCATCCAGGTTTATGGGATGTGTCCTGCATCTTCTCTGGGACCCTATTGCCAAGAGCCTGTGGTACCGGTAGATGTTCTGACTTTGCTGCTTGCACCATCTCTTCCATGTACCTGTTTGTGGCATTGTGTGCCAGGGTTTGGCACAGTGTGTTCCAGGTTTCAGTGTGCAGTGATGCCCACCTTTTGTCAGGATCCAATCACAGATGGAATAATCCTTCTAGATAATTTTCATGCTGAGGCTCCTCCTCATCCATGTATGGAGGAAGGAAAGGACATTCTGGTGTCCTTGTTTTGGGTCTATATAGTTTTTATGATCCTTTTTGCTACCCCAGGTCCATGTGGGTACCCAAATAAAATAGCTCTCCTGACTCCTTGGAGGATAAATGATCATATCCCTGTGAGTGTTCCATGTACTGTCTGGGTTTCCCCACCTCACTCTTTGACTATGACACTGCACATGCAGCAGGAACAGGATCAAGAGCCTCTGAGTGAGACACTGGGACTGGGCTGCAGCCTCCAAAATATGGGTGGGGAGGAAGATAAACCCGAGCCTGAGGCACAATCCACTAGTGTGCTGGGGTGTTGAGCATTGCACAGGGGCATGCTGAATTGGCTGGAACTGCAAGATGTCAGGTGTTTTCTTACCCTCTGTTCAATTTAATAGAATGTATAATTTCAAGACTCGTTCTGAACTTTTCAGATCTCTGCCTGTGAACATCCGTCCTGCAGAGCGGTTTGTGCTGCTGCATTAGTTCCCACCTGAGGTGACAAGGAGGTGTAGGCATTGACACTTGATGGTGGGGTGGATGAGGCTGCTCAGCCACGTGCAGCACTGGGAGCAGCCCTGTCAGATGGGGAGGCTGCTGGGACAAGGCACCCCTGCCCTCACCCAGCCGTGACAGTGCCAGCCAGGCAGTCTGCACAGGAGATGTGGCTGTGTGAGTTGCACGTTCTACTGTGAGAGCAGCTGCTGCTTGGCCGGACATCCTAAGCTGTGTCAGTCTCCCTTCTCTTTGGCTTCCTGCCAGTCAGAAATGCTCTTTGTGCACCCTTCCTGAGAATGTGTCCGCAGGATGCTCGTGCGAGTATATAACTGCACCAGGGGGGCATCAGGGTGCTGGTGGCCCCAAGGAGTTTGTCCCCGCGGCATCAGGCCTTGCCACTTGCCCTCCATGCACAGCCCTGCCTGCTGTGAGTGCCCACAGGGAGCGTGCTGGCTGCATAACACAGGGTGGATTCTGCAGGGACAAGCACAGCAGCTGGGGAACTTGCTGCTTTGGCAAACTTGGTGACAGAGAAGTGTCAAAGCAAATCCTTTCACGTTTGTGTTCTGTTTTGATGCTGCAAAAAACACTTAGTTTAGAAAACGCCACAATCTTCCAATTCAACAAAAATGTTTTGATAAGTTAAAAGCTGTTTTGTTTAAACAATTATTCAGTTTATTCACTTAGGCTTGCTTGCATTTTTAAGCTGTACAATTGATGCTGCTATTAGAGTCAGCATTTAGCATATTTGTACAGTATTTTGTATGGCAATGCCTCAGGAGTTGGAAAATGCAATAGCTTGGTGTTCTGACTTTAAAACTCAGTGCTTGTTTGCTGCCCTACTTGAAATGATTTTTGGTGAGATCCCTTGCTGTGGGGCTCTGGCCACAGTAGGGGTTCATTGGCTGTGTGTGGGGTGCTTGGGGTGTGCAGGGTGATGGGTGCTAGGTTCAGACCAGCCCAGGGCTGGATGCAGGAGAGGGCTGTGCTCACCCACAGCACAGTCCTGTCTGCATTGTGGGGCCAAGAGCTCTGGGACCTAAAGGAAGAAGGCAATGGAAGGTCATGAGAGTGGTTGTGCTGCCTTTCCTGTATTGCACGCAGCTGCATTGATCAACTCTGCAGCCCCCAACATAAGAAGGATGTGGATCTGTTGGGGAGAGTCCAGAGGAGGCCATGAAGTTGCTACAAGGGCTGGAGCACCTCTCCTATGGGGACAGGATGAGAGAGCTGTGGTTGTTCAGCTTGGAGAAGGAAAGGCTCTGGTGTCTCACCTTGGAGCAGCTTCCAGTACCTAAAGGGGTAAACAAGAAATCTGGCATGGGGCTTTTGACAAGGGCCTGTAGGGATGGGACAAAAGGGAATGGCTTTAAACTGACAGAGGTGAGATTTAGGTTAGATGTTAGGAAGAAATTCTTCCCTATGAGGGTGGTGAGCCACTGGCACAGGGTGCCCAGAGAAGCTGTGGCTGCCCCATCCCTGGCAGCGTTCAAGGCTAGGTTGCTTGGAGCAACCTGATCTAGTGGAAGGTGTCCCTGCCCATGGCAGGGAGGTTGGACCTGGATGATCTTAAGGTCCCTTCCAACCCAAACCATTCTGTGATTCTGATTCTATGATAATTACTGTGGAATGGAGAGAAAGAAAAGCAACTCATAATGCACGTATTTTATAGAGGCTCCTACAGCCTGCCCCTGGCCACAGTACATTTCTTACCATTCTCCACAGCCTGTGTTTTTACCACAATGTTTTTAACCAGGGCTTTTCTCAGAAGCCAGTGCTAGAGTACCCATCTCCCCAAGCCATGGCAGAGCCAGGGAGAGGTGCCACTCTGAGCCCTGCAGATCAGGGCCGCTGGGGATCACCAGGCTCGTTTTTCTCACAGCACAGCTATTAATAACTTCCAGAGCTGCAGTCGTGTTCCTGCGCTGCTGTGTTGAGTCATCCCGTGTATCACTCTCGGCTCCTTGTCTGTGATACAAATGCCTAATGAGCTGCCTCCACCACAGCCCTGCATGTCAGACCAGCCTTCCTCATGACTTGTTCAGCATTCAGTTCAGTGTATTTCATGTGCATTCATTTCAGCCGAGCAGTGCCACTTGTAGCTCTTGTGAGTGGCCATGGGCTCAGGGCCACACCAGCAGCAGGCATGCTGGAAACATATTGGAAGCTGCCCCCATATTAGCCCAGTGCAGGGGACTCACCATGTGGTGAGGGTGCTGGTCCCTGTGTGTTCAGAACAACCTGCTGGAACACGTGTATGTGAGAGGGACGGTCAGTGTGGGAAGTAGCAGGAGCAGAACCAGAAAGGAAATCAAACCAAATTCCTAGAAATCCCTGCATCCCTGCTGCAGTAACAGTGCTCACCCAGTGTCATGGGGTGTATGCTGCTGGTGTGGCACGTGATTCAGGTAAGCCTGCTGCTGAAGGCAAGGGGGCTCGCTGGATGGGTTATGAGCATTGACAGTGCCCCTGGGCATGGTGGACCTCAAGCTTGGGATCTTGAACCTCCCCACACATCCCAGGAAGCCTTTGGCTCTCCTGTGGAAATCCAGGACACAAAGCTGGGTCAGCAGAAGGGGGGGGAACTGGGTGCCTGGAGGGTGTCTGTGTTCCCTGACTCCTGCTGGAAACCCTTCAGCTGTGACTCGGGAGCCACGCTCCATTTGCACTGGCGCAGGGAACCCAGCACTGTTTTTACCTTTTTGAGGACTTGGCATTTTTTGAGAGTTGTTTGTTCCACATAATACCAAACAATTCTAAGATAAAGTGCTTTAAAAATAAATAAAGCATAATTACCCTACTTTTCTGCTCAATTTCTGAGTTTTATAGACATGTTTTTAAGATGTACTCTGCAAAGGCAAGAGCTGAAACATTTTGTTGTGTAGAAGACATGTGAGAAACAGCACAATACATCATGCATGGAGAGGCAGCATCCCTGTGTGAATTTGCAGTGCTGCCCCTGGGCCCTTGCTTTGAGCCTTGATCTCCCCTCGTGCCTGCTCTATTAAGGTTCGGGGTGCTGGGAGATGCTGCTTTAGCCCTGCCTGAGCTGGGGTGGGATGGATGAGGTGGTCTCCGAGGTCCTGCCACACTCAGTGGTTCTGTCTGCTGCAGGGGTGTCTGCCTTCACCTGGTGGAGGTGAAGGCAATTTCCTAAATAAGTCGGCCAGCTGTGATGACACAAGGGAGGATTTTTACCCAGGATGCAGAACTGTGATACAGTATATATGAAGGTCCTTTTTTGAGGTCAGTGACCGAACAAGGTGTGGGAATTGAGGTGAGATATGTAATTTTGACATCATTACTGGCACTGCAGGCTGAGATAATCACATTGCAGGTAGCAGGGCATGCATGGAAAGGCTAAAAGCATGCAGGAGGTGTGGGTCTGTCCCAGGGAGGGTTATGCTGTTTGCTACAGGGTGCCTTCTGAAAGTGGGTGACAATCAGCTGCTTCCAGCACCAGGGTTCAGGTTGAGATGGTGCAGAAAATCCTGCATCCATTAGTGATGCTAGTGCTCACCAGGTGACTTTGCAGCCAGTGAACTCCAGAACTGCAAACCACCCGTGTCCTGTGCCCTGCCAGCCCCAAAGCCAGGTTGGAAGCAGTGAGAGAGGCTGGGGCAGTGAATGTCCAGTCTCTGGGACAATCACAGAAAGACATGGAGCAGCCAGATTCCCAAGGATCTGCACTAGGACTACACAGGGATCAGGCACAGTAGATTACAGGCCAAGACACCCTGAATTTGCAATGATGTTGGTGCCCCTTATGCATCATCAGTCTGTTTTACACTGATGAGACTTTGAAATAAAGTAGTAGATCAAAGCACTTTGATTTTATGGTTTATAATAAAACCAGCACAAAAAAATAAGTGCAGGTAGCAATGCTGAAGATTACAAGCAATTGAAGGAAATAAGAGTCACTGATGGAACAGATGAACTGTGGGGTACAAAAAGCTGAACTGTTGCAGCACCTCAGTTTTCTTCTGGCACTTGACAGTTCCTTTCTGCTTGACTGTCTCCAGGCAGATGGACAACTGAGGAATGTGTAAAATTGACAGTAATAATGAGTATAGTATCCTTTTACTGCAGGTCAAGACACAGCCTCTCTTCTACTGCAGCAAACCCTCGAGGCTGCTTTGGGCTGTGAAGGAGTTTGTCTGTGTGCTGAGAAGCTGCATCCCCAAAACAGCCAGTGCTTCCCCTTGTGCCCATGCGGGACCCTTTGTCTGCATGGGTGCTCAGGGCTCACATCCTCCTGGTGGTCCTTCAGCAGAGGTGTCAAACCTCTCTATGAAAGGTTTAGGCCTTCAGCCTAAGCTTTAAAATGTGGTATGATGTATTGTCTGGCCCATATGCCAGACTCAGGCATCAGGAGATACCCCCAGCCATCCCACCTTACCTACAAGCCAAAACACTGGTGGGATGCTATTGCCCATTAGCATGCAGCATAAGAAAATTCAGATGCATTACAAAATGAGACTAGGCTGAAGAAGAGGTGTGGAGCCCTGCAAGGATGGCACAAGGGAGCAGCGCTGCACCCATGGCTGTGCTGCCTCCGTGGGGCTGGCATCCATTGGTAGGAGCAGTGGCAGTGTGACAGTTGCAGTTGTGCCTGTTGTTTCCATTAGTCCCACATAAGCTGTGGGTCGGTTCCCTGGTCATCGGTCACAGGGCACACCCCTGGCTTTAAGGGATGTGTCTGTCATGCCCAGTGACTGGCAGCTGGCTTTCACATCCCTCCATGAGCTCCTCATTCCAGTTTGCTTGCATTTCCCCCTGTTTGCTCTATGTCACCTCTAGCTTGGTCCCTTCACCTGGGAACACTGTTTTCCTGGGTTACAGGTCAGTCTGGTTGTGGTTCCCTCTGTGCCAGACAAATCATCTCGGTGCCCATGTTGCTGTATCATCAGCTTTTTGTCACTGCCTGTCTATAACCAGACACAGGCAAATGTTCTCAAGATACAGGTTTTTCTTACAAAGTGTCTTTAGTGACATTGATACTGCTTGAGTGAAGGACTCCCTGATAATTTGCATAATCACTCCTTCCTTCAGGGAAAGGCTTACTCTGCACAGGAGAATACAAACTCAGTATGTTGTGAATCAAAGCATTAATCACTTGGAGATTGTTGGGGTTTCATGCATTTGTTTCAGTGTATGCTACTATGTAGCAGTTTCATGCTACTCTCTGTATAGTTTCTACTACTATACTCAGTACCCTGGATAATGCAATTACTACTTACTGTTCTTACGCCTAGCAATTCGTAGTGCAGACCTTCACTCTGGATAGCTATGGGGAGGGAGCCCAGTGGCAGGGGTAGTGAAAGGTCTCCACAATACCAGGACTCCCCATGCAATGCTTGAAGAGTCCTGGTAGCACATCCTATTGTTATTGTGGGGCAGCCAATGTTTTTTCTAGCATTTTAATATTTGCACTCTTCTTCAGAAACTTAACTGTGCCAATTTAGTAAATGATTAATTAATTAATAAAGGAATTAAGAAGTTAATATACTGTTAGGGTGGGCATTTTGTCCTGCTATAATGACTGTTCCATTACTGCAGCTGTCTGGCTTGTGCCCTGCCGTTCTGCACCCCCCGGGGAAGGGGTGCAGACCCCCACGAGCTCTCGGGCAGTGTCTTCCTCACCCTTTATTTTCAACACCATTCCACTGTTGCAATTGGGAAAACAGTTGAAACTTTGCTCTTAGGTAGCCAGGCAGGCGTGGGGCACGGTCTAGGGATTACTGATACTGGTTCTGCTTTCTCTAGAAATCCCTTTAATTAAAATAATTGTTATTGTTCACTTTAATCTCGCCTCGTTACAGGAGAAAAATTGCATCCCAGAATGAGCTGCTTTGCATATGTGTCGTTTGCAGCTTTAAGGCTGGAGGGAAATGAGAACAGCTATGCGAAACAGCTCATTAGCCAGCCAGCCTCTAGCCCTGTTCCTCAATATTTACAGGGGACCATCACCTTGGAGCACACCTGACCACCTCTGCTGCAGTATCAGGCATGCTGAAGGAGGTCCTGGAGCAAGCAGGATTTGATGTCCTCCAGTTTGTAAAATTCCCAGGCATTAGGTGGGGTGCAGCTGTACTTGTTGCAGTGTTTGAAGCCCTTTAACAAAGACTGGGCAACACTATTTCCTTCATAGCTTGTCTCCACATGGTGATTCCCCTGCTCAGTCCTGCAGCAAGTGTTGCAAGTGTCAAAGCACCAAAGCAGCATGTCCTCCCTGCAGTGCTAATAGGCAGGCTGAACATCAGAAGCTGCCTTGTGGCTGAGGGCTCCTTACTGCCTGTTTAAGATGTTACCCCTCAGCAGTGAGTAAGGGCTTTGCCTCTGATGGAACACGTAGTGCATACCTCTGGGGTGAGAGACCATGGTCCTGTTCTGTGGTTCCAACACATGGTTGTGGTCCATGCAGCAGCTGAAGCCAGCAAAGCCCCTGGTGAAACCTCTGTGGGAGGCTTTTTGATCTGAGTGTTTCTGTTTTCTTAGACACTGTGTTTCCAATTCAGCAAAACACTCAGGCGTGCTTACAAACCATTGACCTTTGTGAAATTGAAGCTCCTTGTTCTCTACTTAAGTAGTTTTAGCAGCTGGTATAACATATATCACAGCATCTTCATTTCTATGCTCTCATTTTAGCATGGCAGCAGGATGCTTTTGGTGACTGGTGCCAGCTATTTCCCCATCCTTCATTCCCAGCAGGTGAACATCATCAGCTTCTAGACCTCTTTTTTTTTTTGCTCACCACAAAATTGCATTTGCAAAGACCTTAAAATCACCACTTCTGCTGAGGCCTGGAGGGTTAGGAAAGACAGTCAATAGCTTCTGTCATGACCTCAGTGATGACAGATTATGTCTGAGCCAAGCACTGTATTAGCAGCTGGCTCTGAACAACTACCAGAGTGCTGTATTGGGTTTATCCAGCACATTGACTCTATGTAGCACGTATCATCTGAACTAGATCAGATGCAGTGGAAATCGTTTGCTAATTAATTACTGTCTCCTGGATCCTGCTGCTTCCGTATGTTATGTACTTCACAATATGTAAATTACCCTTTGTAGCACTGGACATGGCAGCAGATGCTGTACTAAGTATCAGAAAACCTATTTCTCCCAAAGAAGATGGGGCAAAAAGCCAAAAAAGCACGCAGCACATCAGGAAAGAGAAGCAATCTCAGCTTGGCGTACATCATGACATTTCATTCTCATGTCTCTCAGATCAATTCCAGGCAGAAATTTCAAATTCATTAGCCCTTTACATGACCTCAATTTGATGCTAGAACCAGTAGGTGGTCATATATTTTCCTACCCTGCTGCTGATGGGGTACCTTCGAGGTGTGCACAGGCACAGCCTCTCCTCCACAGGCACAGTGCCCTGGGCATTGCACAGGCTTTGGCCCAGATGAGCTCAAGATACCTCCTTTGTGCCGGGATGGCTGGTTTACAGCCAAAGGGACTTGGGGCATCTGGAGACCAAAGTCCACACTGGGAGCATGGCTAAGGTGGGAATGGGGCTGACAGGAAAGAAGAGTCCTGGTCTGCTGAACTGGTGTCAGACCCACTATGTTGCTGTGAAAAATGAATAAGGGGAAGGTTTTCCTCTGCTCTGGAACAGGGACTACAGTCTGGGGACAGTGCCCTAGCTTAGCCATTTCAAATCAGTAGGAGAAGCAGCAGGCCCCAGTCCTGAAGACACCATGCGCCAGAGGCTGATGGGGTCCTTTGCTCTTCAGAGACACAATTTTCCCATCTGCGTGGCAATGAGCCATGCAGCCCACTGTGATCTGTAGCTGGTTTTTATAGATAGACTGAATAACTCAAATTATTAAATGTAGGAACAAAATTGATTTATAATTGGTATATGAGAGCTTTTTTTTTTGTGTGTGAATCACAAATGCCACTGTCGGAGCTTGACTATCCCTATCTTTTTGCAGACACCAAGTAGTAAATGAAAGCAGTGTGCACCTTCCTAGGATACTAGCATATCTCTATTTGTTTAATGGTAATAATATGCTCTCTTCTTCTTTCTTTCTTTTTTAAGTAATGATAATCAGATAATGCTTTGCTATGTCAAAAAGGTGTTTTCTACAATGAGCTGTAAGCTGTCTCAGTGCTGTTGTCACTGCAAGTTATCTCTGTGCAGGATGATGTGTGCTGGGACAGGAGGGGATGCATAGCCTGGCTGACTTTCAAAAGTCATGTCTTCTTATGGCAGCTGTTCTAAGTCACTAGATCCTGCAGTTCCTGCTGTCTTCTAGAGTATCTCGGCTGTGGGCTGTAGCCATGACACTGAGCATACCCACAGGCAAATATTCTGCCTTTTTTCAGCAAGGTGGTGAAATGTTTCTGCTGCCCCTATGGCGAGGGTTGATGTCCAGCCTGGGGAGGATGGGCTGTCCCTACACAGTGGGGGCAGACAGTCATTTTGATCCATATGTGGTTTTGCTTTTTCTATCAATTGAAGTGTCCAGTACAGCTTCAGCTGCAAGTATCAGTACGTCTTTGCATGACATACAGATCTTGGAGCACTTGTGAGCATTTGTGCAAACACACAACTTTTTTTAAGCTTTGCTCACATTTCTCATCACCATATTTCAGTATTTGAAGAGTGGATACAAAGAAGATAGAGACTCCCTTTTTACAAGGAGTCACATAGAACAGACATGGGGTGATGGGCACAGGTTACTTCTGGGGACATTCCGACTGGACACAAGAGGAAATTTTTTCCCAGTGAGAACAATCAGCCATTGGAATAATCTCCACAGGGAAGTGGTGAATTCCTCAGTCTTGGACACTTTCAAGATTCAGCTGGCCAAGGTGCTAGGACATATAGTCTAGGTTGGACCAGATGATTTTTGAGTTCCTTTCCATCCTAGTATTCTATGGTTCACAACTTATGTGACACTTAAAAAAAAACCCTGATAAGGTTGGTTAACAAACTATTTACCAGGAACAGCTGGACACTGGGCAGCAGTGGGAACCCACAGGCACCTCTGGCTTTGGTTAAGACAGCTCAATGTGGAGACCAGTTCCTATGCAGGGCTTGTACATGGTCCAAGAGAAATGTCATGCCTGCTTTTCTCTGCCCTCCTCATTTACCCCTCAGCGGTTTCCCAAGCTGCAGTATGAGGGAGTTGATGGACCTGGTGGGATTTTAAAAGTCCTGTGTGTGCTGGCACAGTCCTGTCCCCATGGCATGGGGTCAGTCCCCCCTCCCCAGGTCAGGCTGCCGAGGGGCCCATCATAGTGCCAGCAGCCACTGGCAGATGTGCAGGAGGGCTGAGGTATACTGGCAGACAGATCAGGTCCCAGGTGATGAATCTCTCAATTACAATCGATGGGGCTGGTGGTTGCTAGTGCTCTGATCCACCAAGACCTCTCCATAAGTACCCTTGAGGAGCGCCTCCTAATTTAGTGTCATTGGCAGGGTTACGTGGTGTGTGCTTACCTCCCTGTCTGGGTCACTGGTAGAAATACTGGACAGGACTGGGCCTAAACCTAAATGTGAGTCCTGGGGGCATAGCTAGTGACTGGCCACCAGCAGGATCTCACCCCATTTGTTAAAGCCCTTAAAGCCCAACCCTTCAGCCCAGTTTTCGCCTCTTGCATTGTGTCCAGCTCTTGCCATGTGCTAGGCATTTTGTCCAGAGGATAGTGTCAGAGACAGTATCAAAAGCTCTCCTGAAATCCAAAAAACCCACGTCCACTGGTGGATAACCTTGTCATAACTTTGTTATTACACCTGTTTAAGTTTGCGTCTCCTTACATCTCTGTTTCATCTTGTAACAGTATTTCCAAAGTGTAAATTCACCTTGCTGATTTGGTTTTAATCTTGTATAGTTCTTCAGATGAACTTGAGTCCAAACACATTATTTTAATCACAGCTACAAATCTAAATTAGCATTATTGAGTTAGCAAATCTAAATGAGCATAGTGTCCCCAGCCAAGGCTGAGGACCCTGGCAGTCATGCTGCAGATGCCCTGAGCTGCTGAGTCCACATGAATCTCAGCATCACCGTTCTTCTCCAAGTCCATTTCGCCTGTAGGACCACCCTGACCTGCAGTACTGGTACAGGCTGGACAAAACTGAACTCACAAAACAGTTTTCTGACAGAATTAATGGTAGGAGTAATGGTAATGGCTATGGTAATGGTTCCCAGAGCTACAGTAGTGGTAGGCCATGCTGCAGGTGCATACTCAGTTGATGAGTGCTGTAGAGAATACTTGAGGGTTTTTTCCAGTGGCCACTCAAGGATTGAAGCCAGTAGTCATGAAAAACAGCAGTCCCCAGAAATATCAGGAAAAAACATAAATAGATAGTGCTAAAGAGCAGGGTTTAGAGGCTAGTGCTTTCACAACTCATTAGCTCCTCTTAGTTTGCATGGCACTGGTGATAGACTATGTATGGACTGGACAATAGGAGCAGTAATTGCTGTTCTGACATTCAAGACTCTTGCTGATGGCTAGTTGTGAAAGTTAATTTTATTTTAGATGTGCTTCATTAGTGCATTTCTGGGCTGATAATACATCTGAGTATTCCTATCTGTACATGTACAATTTTATGAGTCCTGAAGGGAGCTTCATTTCCAATGTGAGTCCCTCTGTGCTCCATTGCTTATGACTGCACAAGTTTCTTCTCTGACACATAGGTCTCCCTTCCTCCGCAGGACCATGCTCCCTCAAGCCCTCCTGTTCCATGGAGGAGTGGATGCCTTCTCCCTGCCTGCCTGTGCTGTGGGGGATGCTGATGCATGGTGGTGCAGAAATCAGCAC
Source organism: Melopsittacus undulatus (assembly GCF_012275295.1). Taxonomy (NCBI): domain Eukaryota; kingdom Metazoa; phylum Chordata; class Aves; order Psittaciformes; family Psittaculidae; genus Melopsittacus; species Melopsittacus undulatus. The sequence continues at coordinate 9,902,373 of NC_047530.1, forward strand.
CGCTGCACTCGCCGAGCTTTTGGCACAGTCGTGATGGATGATTTCATTTAGCTGGTGTGGGCACTGTTGTTTTCTTCCTTGTTTCCATACTCTGAAGATCCTGGATCTGGCAGGGTATGAGATAAGGCTAATTGAACTGTCAGGTTTTCTGGGAGAAGAGTTCAGCGCTGCTGGTTGTGGGAGCCGGGAAAACAGCGATGATCTAAAATTAGCTCATGTTCCATTTTTATTTAGACCCTTGTTGTTGTGGGGGGCTTTTCTTGTTTTTTTTTGGTTGGTTGGTTTTTTTGGGGGGGATGGTGGTGGGTTTTTTGTTGGTTTTTTTTTTCTTAATTGTTTTATTTGCATTTTTGGGTCTGGAATAACACAAAATTAGCTTCTTCCAAGTTTATTCTGAAAATAGTGGTAAGAGCTTAGCTGTTTGGTGGAGATGTCTGTGTACTCATTGAATTGCCATGATTTAGAGGCCGCTGGGAGTTTTGGCCTAGTAAGTGAAGTGCACATGAAAAACCTCTCATTTTCAGTACATAAAGGGCATTATGGCAAAGTAACTCCAGGCAGCGAGGTCAGAAGCTTCTGTCAGAAAGTGGAGTGCCTGCCATGGAGGTACCAGCAGGGCTGAGCTCTAGCAGCAGGGCCCCAGAGGGCACTGCTGACACTATTTGTATACAGGTGTCTGGATGTCTGTGGTTATATATGTGTGTATGCAAAGATACCTGTCTCTCAATGTTTTGGAATGTAGTATCGCAGCTCTTGTGTCAGGATATGGAGAATGATAAAGACATCAGGCAACAACATAAGGATGAAGCACCATTGCATGAACCTCAGCTTCGTGATTTAACCACAGACAGTTTGTCTTTGCTTTTTTATAATGTCATTTGCTCATCTTGCGGAGACTAACAAACGTTTTCTCTCTCTTACAGGCTCTTGAACCTGATCTACAATGGAAAAACTGCTTTTGTTTCTGCTGTTCATTGGCATAGCGGTGAGAGCTCAGATCTGCCCAAAGCGCTGTGTCTGTCAGATTTTGTCTCCAAACCTTGCCACCCTTTGTGCCAAGAAAGGGCTCTTATTTGTTCCTCCCAATATTGACAGGAGGACTGTGGAGTTACGGCTGGCAGACAACTTTGTTACAAACATTAAAAGGAAAGACTTTGCCAATATGACCAGCCTCGTGGACCTGACGCTGTCCAGGAATACAATCAGTTTTATTACACCTCACGCATTTGCTGATTTGCGCAATTTGCGGGCTTTGCATTTGAACAGCAACAGATTGACTAAGATCACAAATGACATGTTCAGTGGACTCTCCAATCTTCACCACTTGATACTTAACAACAACCAGCTGACTTTAATTTCTTCTACAGCTTTTGATGATGTTTTAGCTCTTGAGGAATTGGATTTGTCTTACAACAACCTGGAAACCATCCCGTGGGATGCTGTGGAGAAGATGGTTAGTTTGCACACTCTCAGTCTAGACCATAACATGATTGACCATATTCCTAAGGGGACCTTCTCCCACTTGCATAAGATGACCAGGTTGGATGTCACATCTAACAAACTGCAAAAGCTACCGCCTGATCCTCTCTTCCAGCGAGCTCAAGTACTAGCAACCTCAGGAATTATCAGCCCCTCGACATTTGCGTTGAGCTTTGGTGGGAACCCTTTGCATTGCAACTGTGAGCTTTTGTGGCTGAGGCGTCTTTCAAGGGAGGATGACCTGGAGACTTGTGCTTCTCCCACGCTCTTGTCCGGCCGGTACTTCTGGTCGATCCCTGAGGAGGAGTTCCTGTGTGAGCCTCCTCTCATCACCCGGCATACCCATGAGCTGCGGGTGCTGGAGGGCCAGCGGGCAGCATTGCGGTGTAAGGCCCGGGGGGACCCTGAACCAGCAATTCATTGGATTTCACCTGAGGGCAAACTGATTTCAAATGCAACGAGGTCCGTGGTGTATGACAACGGGACACTCGACATCCTGATAACGACGGTGAAGGATACAGGCTCCTTCACCTGCATTGCTTCCAATCCAGCTGGGGAGGCCACGCAGACAGTGGACCTGCACATAATCAAACTCCCCCACTTGCTGAACAGTACGAACCACATCCACGAGCCTGACCCTGGCTCCTCGGATATCTCTACTTCCACCAAGTCAGGCTCCAATGCGAGCAGTAGCAATGGGGATACTAAAGTCAGCCAAGATAAGAAGGTGGTCGTTGCAGAAGCAACATCTTCTACTGCTCTGCTGAAATTCAATTTTCAGAGGAATATACCTGGGATACGTATGTTCCAAATCCAGTACAATGGTACTTACGATGACTCCCTTGTTTACAGGTAAGGCAGCCCCAGCCCTGCTGTGCTGTGCCCTACTCAGGCTGCTCAGCGCTGATGTACTGCCCCTGGCTCCAGGCAGCCTCTCCGCTGGAGCAGTAGGTTCCTGTGCAGAGCCCTGCCCATGGAGCAGATGCTGGCAGCTGCGGGAAAGACTCATCCCAAATGGGGAAATTACCTTGAACGGTATTATTTTTAGTTAATGTAAATGGATCTCTATTCCTCTGAACTAATGTGATTGGCAAAAAGATTGTGAAGTTTAGATGAGTTACATGGATCATAACACTCTCAGCTTTATGAAAACACAGGGAGAAAAGGTGTCTGGAAATGCATTCCTCGTAGCATTTTCAGGGAGTGTCCATGCTGGTGTGTTAGCTGAGTTCAGAGGGGCTCTGTGCTACCGGATGTCACAGTCACACTGGTCAAAACTGTCTTTGCTTGGCTATTTCTTTTATGGTTTTGACATGGTCACTCTCTTGGTGGGTTGCTTGGTGGTTTTCACTGCTGCCAAGGAGTGCTGCACACAGTGGGGAGGTGTCTGTGGGTTTTCTGGGTTCATTCACACTAGTTTCCTTCTCCCTCAGAATGATACCTCCCACAAGCAAAACCTTCCTGGTCAACAACCTGGCCGCTGGGACTGTGTATGACCTGTGCGTCCTGGCAATCTACGATGACGGGATCACCTCGCTCACCGCCACCAGGGTGGTGGGCTGCACACAGTTCACCACTGAGCAGGATTATGTGCGCTGCCACTTCATGCAGTCCCAGTTCCTGGGTGGGACCATGATTATCATCATTGGTGGGATCATTGTGGCCTCTGTGCTTGTGTTCATCATCATCCTCATGATCCGCTACAAGGTGTGTAACAACAACGGACAGCAGAAGGCCACCAAGGTCAGCAACGTGTACTCACAGACGAACGGGGCTCAGATCCAGGGCTGCAGTGGGGTGCTGTCGCAGTCGATGTCCAAGCAGGCTGTTGGGCATGAAGAGGGCATCCAGTGCTGCAAGGTTGCTAGCGACGGCGTGACACAGTCTCCAGAGACTGGCTCCAGCCAGGACTTGGGCACTACTACCTCCGCTTTGCCTCCCACCTGGACTTCCAGCACTTCTGTCTCCCAGAAGCAGAAGCGAAAGTCAGGGCCAAAGCCAAGCAGCGAGCCGCAGAGTGAAGCTGTCAGCAGTATTGAGTCCCAAAACACTAACAGAAATAACTCCACTGCTCTGCAGTTAGCTAGCCGTCCCCCCGACTCTGTCAAAGGGGCCCCCACGTACAAAAGAGCACAATCAAAGCCAAGTAAGTTCCTCACTTTGCCAGCTGACGCATCCCGAGCCAAGCGCAGGCTCTCCCTGGGCGGTGAGCTGATGGAGTCCCGCTGCCCTGGCAGCGCCTGGGGCGCAGGCGGACTGCGGTCCAAAAGGAGCATGTCCATGAATGGGATGCTAGTCCAGTCGGACAGCTCTGATGTGGATAGTGGAAAAGCAACTTTCTCCAGTTCTGAGTGGATATTGGAAAGCACTGTGTGACCTGCTTTTTTTTATTATTATTTTTCTTTTCTTATTTTAGTTTTTATTTCAATGAAAAAACGCCAAACGTGTGTATCTCCCTCTTCCAGGGAACTGGATTTGGAAGTCCACTGCTGTCTCACTGATTAATGGCTTGTTCATGCGGGGTTCTTTATAAGCTACCCAGTGCACACAGGGTTTTATTTAGTTTTCATTTGGTTTTATTTAATATCAAAACCGAAGGCAACATTCAGAGGTAAAAAGTATAAAAATAAAAATAAAAAAAAAGGAAAAAAAAGATTAAGGGGTGAAAAAAAGCATGAAACAGCACCAGTGCCTTCCCTACTCTAGGACTGGCTTCCTGGTTCTGCAGTAGCAGAAAACAAAAGAGAGAGTTTTCACAGAAAAAGCCTTTTATAAAGGAAATGAAATTTCCTCCAAGCTAACAAAATAACCACTTCTGGATCAATCAGTAAAATGATATTTTTTAAAATGGTCAGACTGTATATTTCTTTTCCGTGACAATGGTGTTGCCTTTGTTTTTAGGCAGATGCTGTACAAGAACAGCAACGCTGTGTTGTTATGTTGTGTAAAATAAACTATTCACTCCGTACACCAGCCAGCCTCACGGTAACTGCCACCCCGGAGCCGTGCTGGGGCCTGAGGGTGCCACTCAGTGGGTCCCACTGTGGGGCCAGGAGGAGCAGGAGGAGAGTGCTGGGATCCCTCTCCTCCTGCTAGGGTCTGGCTTGCTGGGGCTGGGTGCTGGTGGAGCAGCAGGACTCTGCCACTGGACCTCACCAAGAGGGTGTCTGACCTATAAACTCTGAGCACCCTCATCCTGCGGTGCTGGGTCTGGCAGTAATGACCAGCCACTCACTGTGCACCCTTCTCAGCCCTGTCCGAGAGCCTGGTCCTGCTGCCGCAATGGCTTTGCCTAGTGCCAACGTTAGAAAAACACATTGTGTTCAGCACCAGGGATGCTGTGCCTAACTCATGTGGGACTTGGTTTGCTGCTCCGTTCAGACCTGGTCCCTGCTCTGGCAGTCAGTGCAGTGAAAGGTTGTTCCTTCCCATCAGCACAGAGGCATGAGGTGTGAAACGCTGGCAAGGGAAGCCTGTGGGAAGTGTGGGAGCAGCCCTGTGTCATGGGCACCGTGGCAGTCCCACAGGACTCCTCTGGGACACCAGATGTGACGAGCGCACCAGGCAGAGTGCTGGCACCTCAGGGTGCAGGACAGGGAGCCAAGCAGGGGCAGCGAGTAGGGCTGGTGGGTCACCCCAGAGCTGCAGGACAGGGCTGCAGCAGACGGATTCGTAGCCATTCAGTGACTCACGGTGATTGATGAGGATGATAATGGTCATTTCTGTCTTTCCTAGACTTTTGGGGCGTATTTCTTGTAAACTCTATGGTTTGTTCCAGTTCTCTTTAATCCCCATGCATAATGGGACTGGAAGATGGTCTCATCTTCAACCTGCTGTTTGATTGCAGTGCCTGTGGGATAGACATAAACATCTGGCAATAGGTGATAGCAATTGAAAACCTCCATGTGTGAGGGGTTCTGCTGCTCTGCTTGTTCTAAAGAAAAGTCTACCATTCATATTAATTAAACTCATGTGGTCATTGTGTTTAAATTAGAGACAGCTTAACTCTGCAACATTAGTGCATTCTCAAATGCCAAGTAATGGGTTTGACTGGGGCATTGTGACCATTAAAGTGATAAAATAGTTACATTTTACACCCTGTGTGCTTGCTCTTGAGGGCAATGTAACCCAAGCAGATGCCTGAAGATGCCCTGGTTCTAACCAGGGCAGAGGTCCAGCTCGAGAGTAGTTGTGGATGGGGATGTCTTGTGTCTGGGGACATCTGGCAGGCCCCTGGTCTCTGAGGCCCTGAAGCTCAGGGCTGATGTGCAGGCAAGGTGACCCTTCTTCCTCTCAGCCATCGTGGGTTGCTCTCTGTGATTTTACTGCCTGGTGTGGAAAAACGGAGTCTGGGTGGGAGTGGTGCAAAGGACATAAACAGAAGAGGCTGTTTCTTTTTTAGATAAACAGAAGATGCTGTTTCTTTTTTAGAAAGCCCTTTTAACTTCCCTTGGGAAATACAGAGACCAAAAAAGAAATGAAGCCTCAAAATTAGAATGGCCACTTCCTATTGCAAAAGTAACAAAAAAACCTCAGCCACCCCCAAAAAAATCCCTCCCTAGATTTCTCTGGAAGATCACGTTCTTCTCAAGCGGCTGTGTGCACAGAAGCTAGCTATTAAAATAGTACATTGTCAGAGGCAGTGAGTATTTGTCCAACCTCCAGTAGTCTGATGCCAAAGGCACTGTCAAACATGATAAAAACAAATGCTCTCATGGCTCAGCGAGGAGCTGCTCTCTGCAGACAGCACCAGCACCTGGGCATGGAGATAGCTTCAAAGGTTTTCTGCTGAGGTATTTGTTTTAATCATGCATTTTAAAAACACCCAATGAAAATGCTTTATATGTCATAATTGGACATAAATGTGTCTAATGTTCTGTGAAAGTGCTAAAATATTAATAGCTTCTTGTGGTTTAGGGAGGTTTATTTTTATATTTTTGATTTTTTTACTCTAATCATTTTCTAAACACTGAAGCTGAGTGTTTTGTCCACAGTGCATATATATAAGCAGCTTAGAAGGACGATACGTCCCTGTGTTTGATCTGATTCTCTGCTAATAGTGTAGGAATGGTTAGACCTGCGTAGCTGAGGGTTCATCTCGTGCAGCTTTCGCTTCTTTGGCAGAGAGGAGTGTCCCTTGGGAATGCATTGGGTGTAAAATCTGCTGTTTCCACTGGAGTAACTCTGCAGCAGGATGTTTCCTTTTATTCAGAGTGTGGAAAAGCCTTATGAAGGAGGAAATTCTCTATCCTTTCTGTTCTGCAAAACCAGAGGTTGCCAACAGTTTGAGGCAGAAAAAGTGCTGAGAAACTCCTTGATCAGAGTAACATTGGTACATCTTTTGTCAGAGTGCAGTACTGCAACATTTCCTTAATGCTTCAGAACAGAGGATATCAATAAACCCTGACAGGGTGTTCCCCATTGCGGATCATGGGGGTGCTGGGGTAGGGCAGTTCTGGGATGCCAGGGGATGCTAGCCCAGTGCTGCACCCCAGCTTCACCCCAGGCAGCAAAGACTTGTTCCAGCAGATGCAAACCTGCCCTTGGAGCATCACCCACCTGCAGGTCTGCTCCTTGAGAGGCTTCTCAAGAACAGAGAAACCCAGGTTTTAGCCATGAGATGGTGTCTTTTTGGACAAGCACCAGAGGAGGAGAAATTACGTCAGAAATTTATTTATTCTTGTTAAATTTGCTGGCACATGCTTTCTCTTACACCTTTTCCTAAACCTTTTCTCAGAGCATACATGTTGTGTTAAAGAGGGCTGGTACAAACAATGTCTGGTTGGAGAAGCAGGGCTTTGGTGGGTTAAACGTTTGCTGTGTTAGTTGTTTTCTGTGCTGCCTTTCAGCTTGTGTTCTGGGCATGTTCTTTACAGTGAATATATGGTACTGCTCCGCTCTGGGTGCCAATGTGGCTTTATTTCTGCTAGTGTGTTCCCATGTGTTTGACAGCCCTCCCCATGCACCCGGGCAGCCCCGCTGTAAGGGTGAACTGGAAAGCAGCAGCAATGTGTCCGCTGCCTGGGAGAGAGGACACAGCTCCTGGGGACGGGAAGCCCAGGCTGTGAAGGGCCTCGCAACTCGCATGGGGTGGCTGCTGCTGGGCACGCTGCCTGCCCAAGGGGGCCTGCTGAGGTTGTCTTATTCCTGCAAAGCTGCTGGAGGCTGGTACCTTACTGCCAGCAGCACCAGGATGCTCTTGCCTCCTGGAGATCATGAAAGCCCTGCTGCTGGTCACTGCTTTGGGACTGCACAAGTGTCTTGTGGTAACTTCTTAGCATGGTTGCTGGGCCAGATGGATGCTGTCATTGGGCATCCCATGCCGGTAGAATGAGCCCTGACAGCCAACAATCCTGACACAGCTAGTGCTTGCTGTGCATGTGCCCTCAAGAAGGTGCAGCACAGCCCTTCTTTTGCCACTGCGGAACTGTACCTAGAGCTACAAGCTGGCACCCTGCATGGAGAGGGAGTGTGCTGCTTCCCCAGTAATTGAGGGAACCAGAAGTAGTAATGGTCACAGCTGCTATCACTATCGCTTCTCTTCCTGTTAATGGAGAGAAACTGAAGTCTTGGAGGTACTGCTTGCAGAGAGGCATCATGTCAGCACTGCAATAGCTTAAGAACATTTCCTGGCCTGTTCCAGGGTGCTGCTCAGAGCCAGGGGTTTGCTAGTGCTCTCCTAAAGCAGCAGTAACAACAGCCACAAAATCATGGTAATTTTAACGCTGGTCAAAGTTCTGGTTTAAAAGAAGCAAACCATGGCAAGGTCAAAAAGGTGCTACTTACAGAAAACATATATCCCATATTTTCCCTGTGTAAATGTGTTTCTGCATGCCTTGCTGTGTGTCGGGGTGTCTGGACTTGGTGCCAGAGTCTATGCTGCCAGATCTGGTCAGTGTTGGGTAAGTTAATGCACCACAGCATCTCTGGCCAGCCGGGGGTTCCAGGAACAAGGCACCCATTCTTTCTGCGGGTCCTTCTGTAGTGCTACACCCCTGCTGCTGCCATCCGCCTCAAAGCTGAATTGTCCCTTTTGGGCATCAGGCACCCACCAAGGATCTGGCTGGCCCTGGCCCACCCCTCAGGGGCAGCAGTGCTGCCTTTCCTTCTGTGCAGGCTGCAGGCAGGTACCTTGCATTAGGCATTGAGTATCAGATTAAATCAGCTCTCTAAACGAGAATACACATGGCCTACAGTGACTTTTACTGTTTGAACAGGGCTGTAGTCATGCTTTCACACCAGTACAGATGCCTATGAATAAAAGTGCCCAGGTTAGTGGGGCTGAAGGGTTAAGGCACTAGTGCCCTGTCATCAGTAATACAATACCAAGAAAAGGCAAACTGTATGGGTCTTGCTGGCTGTAGACTTTTAATATAATTGATTTATTCACAAAGTTGGGTGTGAAGGCTGCTGCTGTACAAAGAAGGAAGCTTAGCTGGGAAGGAAGGAAACTAAAAAGGGAAAAAAGCAAACATGGCACATCACTGGCTGCTGATAGGTCTTACGCTGGAAACTATGAATGTGAACAGAACAAGCTTCTGGTTTTGTTGTTCTGGAACAAACTGCGTCACCTCAGGTTGTTTCAAGCGTCGCACTCCAGAAAGCATTCCTGTCATAAATCTGGAAGTAGACACCAAGTTGGTGTGCCTAGCTTGGGGCTGAGCTGCTTTTCCTCCTGGGCTGCCAGTTTTACATGTGAGTGCCAGACTGCCTCTCTAGAGGTGCCCACTGTGTTTTGTGTGCCAACCATTCAGTTTCCTCTGCAGGAGACACTTGCACTGGGAGAGGCAGATGAGGAAAACCATTAAGGGCTGTGGTCCTGGGTCTTGGGGGGTGGCAGAGGGCAGCACCATGATGTGGTCACACAGGGAACCCCACCAGAGCTGGCCTTGGCTTCACATGGATGGTCTGTAGGCAGCTGGGAGCTGCAACCCCCAGCAAGCAAGGATGAATTTAGAACGCGGTGTTTAGTTTGCATTTATGTACTGCAGCTGCAGTTTTGCATTCACTAAGGTAAGTGAAGTGGTACTGGGGTGGCAGGGAGCGAGGCCAGGCATGGTGGGACCATACTTCTCCTGCGGCAGTCCTGCTGTCCGCACTGCCATGGATTGATGCAAATGATGTGGGACCTCAGAGCAGGACCATAAAAAATCTGCATTCTCAACACAGTGACCTTTTCTCTCACGTGTACACCTCAGGAAGGCAAGTGCTGGATTTGTGCCCAGCCACTGCTCTGTGCTGGTGTTTTTTCACTTCTGTGCAAATCTCTGAAACCATGCAGGTTGAAATCCCTGCCATGGAGAAAAGCTTGGCCTCAATGAAGGTGGAAGCAAATACAGAAACCATAAATTTCTCTTGATTCTGGAACAATGAGCTTTACTGATGGGAAGATTTTTTTGTTGGTTTGGTTTTCCCCTTAGCAGCAGCACCAGCATGTCCAGCTGGTGTGGAAGCTGGTGATGGCTGGCTGAGCTGGGCTGGGGATGCCGGCTGTCATTAACTCTTGTTAGCTACCATGCTCTGCCTGCTGTGCCCCAGTCTCACAGTGCTGCTGGCACCCAAGGAGCGGGTGCAGGACTGAGGGCAGGCTCTGCTGCCTGCTCCCTGCCTGCTGCTGTTGAAGCAGTGCCTTGATGAGGCTGACCCCACTGAGTGCTTCCCTATGGCAGGTCAGCTTCGGCTGCAGTGAAAGTCCGGATTCTGCTCCTTGTCCTCTCACTCTCTGTTTTGTCTCTTTGCACAGAAGCCGGGGCTGATCCGCAGGATTCCTGCCCTCCTCTGCTCCCTGAAAACGTTGCAACCGATGTTCTTACTCGGCAGAAAACAATACGATTCCAACTCACTGAAGATTAATGTGTTGCACCACGCTCACCCTACTGAAACCTTTACTTGAAGCTGCAGCCAAAGCCAAGAGGCCGTCGAGGTTGGCTGCGTCCAATAAACTGTCTTCCCCCTTTCACAGATTGCCCATCTCCCATCTGCCACATTAAGTCTAAATACCTTTTTTCTGGTGTCCAAGGTTTTTATAAAACTTAAAAATTATGATGAAAAATCTGGTGGCAACAGCTGCAGTCCTGAGTCATGTTAAATGTCGCCAGTGGTGAGTTCACAAACTGTAAACATGGTAGCTTATATCACCTGAGCAAATAAATGTTTTACTACGATGGCGTGGGCATGTTGGTTGATCTGGAGGGTTCTACCTGGCAGCAGGCATGCCCGTCCGTGCACAGTGCTGCTTCTCTGCACAAAAGGGCCCTGTGCTGCCTGTGTTCTGCATGCCCAGCAGTGCTGAGTGGAGTCAGGCTGGGCACTGCAGCAGTGGGGTACCTGCATCTGTACAGTGTGGGGGCTCTGCTCTGCTCAGTGAGCAGCACTGAACTGTGCTGGCCACAACCTGCAGCCGCCAGTGCTTCCTGCCCAGGGCATCTGACTGCGTCAGGCACTAGTGCTGCAGGAGTGCCACCCCGCTTTGACCTGTGGTGCTGGATGACAGCTTGGCACAGAAAGGGAAAACCCAGTCTGCCACTGCCTATGGCTGGTACAGCCACGGGGCTGCTGGCCCCACAAAACCTCCTCTCTTGCAGCCAGGCTGCCCCTCTCCAGGCCAGGTGGGGAACGTGGAGTATGGCACCATGACCTCCTGGAGCACTGGGTGCCGGGAGTGCTGTGAAACAGGCCAAACGTGGAGCATGGCATGCTGCAAGCTCTTGTGCAACACCAGCCCTAACATGGGAAAGGTGGGCAGGGGACAGCTGGGGGTGCACCCCAGTGTGGCTGCACCAGTACCTTTGGCCATGCTGCCAGTGCATGCTGTGCCTTGCTTCTCAAACAAGACCAGGGATTCTTTTTGTGGGCTTTTTTCTTTCCTCTGTCAAGAATCCCATATGGCTTACAGATCTAATTATAGCTTCCATGAAACCCACAGCGAATCAACCAGCTTTAATACAACTTCTCAGGAGCAGATTACAGCTAGTATAAACATTTATTGTTGGTGGGACTGGCTTCACGCTGGCTGTGTGAAGGGCAGGAGATGGAGCTGCCTGACGTGGCTCCCCTGGCCCAGCTGCTCCCCATGGGGGAACCTGGTGCCACTGGTGGCTTTGTCACAGTATGCAGGTGATAGACCTCAGCCTGGGCAGCTGGCTGAGCATGATTTCCCATACCAGCAGAGGCACCAGCATCTCCCCAGGTCAAGGCAGCCCATGGGAGGAGACTCTGAGCTAAGCCAGGAGCCTCACCCTTGGGTTTTCTCTTATACTTTCTCCTTTGATGGCTGCAGAGCTGGCAGCAGGGTTCACTCAAGGCACTGACAACAAGAACCCTGAGCTCACCAGTGGGCTCACCATAGCTGTTGCATGCGCAGAAAACGTGGTGCTGGTCTGGTCACACAGACTATGGGAATGAGCAATCCCTGTTTCATCCAGTGCACAAGAATGCCATTGCCAATGGAGACTTCAAGGGGTAAAAATATCTATTTTGATAAGGAGCTGAACTCATGACTCTTATTCTCACAAAGTATGGGAAAAGGTTTTTCTGGTGCTGCACATTTGATGTAGATGGACCAGCAGGTCGAAGGAAGTGATCCTGCCCCTCTACTCTGCTCTCGTGAGACCTCACTTGGAGTATTGTGTGCAGTTCTGGTGTCCTCAACATAAAAAGGACATGGAACTGTTGGAACAAGTCCAGAGGAGGCCACGAGGATGATCAAGGGACTGGAGCACCTCCCCTATGAAGACAGGCTGATAAAGTTGGGGCTGTTCAGCCTGGAGAAGAGAAGGCTGCATGAAGACCTCACAGCAGCCTTCCAGTATCTGAAGGGGGCCTACAGGGATGCTGGTGAGGGACCCTTCATTAGGGACTGTAGTGATAGGACATGGGATAACGGGTTGAAACTTAAACAGCAGAGGTTTAGACTGGATGTAAGGAAGAAATTCTTTACTGTGAGGGTGGTGAGGCACTGGAATGGGTCACCCAGGGAGGTAGTGAATGCTCCATCCCTGGCAGTGTTCTAGGACAGGTTGGATGAAGCCTTGGGTGATACGGTTTAGTGTGTGGTGTCCCTGCCCATGGCAGGGGGGTTGGAACCAGATGATCTTGAGGTTCTTTCCAATCCTAACTATTCTATGATTCTATGATTATAGTAGCAGTACATCTTGCTTTTTACTTTCCCACTGTATAGTGTAGTTGGGGTTTGGATTCCGAAAGAGGATGAGCCCAAAATAAACTAATTTTCAATAAAGTGTTTAATGGAAATTGAGTCCACAAGCTCATGACCTCTTTTACTGCAGACTGAAGTGACTTCCCTGGTGAAGTTACAGCACAATTGACCTTTCTTATTGCAAGCAGATGACACTTAACACTGGCAAAACAGCCAGACAGAGTGAGTCCATGACTCAGAAGTGTGAATTACAAGAGGAATTGAGGGGCTGCTGCTTCCTTTTGACATTCCACATTAGGCTGTGCAGTTGCTGAAACCCTTATTAAACCCACAAGTTCCAAACTCACTGCATAGACCATATCAGCTCTCAGGATTTCATTTCACATTAATATCATATTATTACCCTCATTCAATGGCTCCAATTTCAAGCTTTCATGCACATAGCAGAGCTGCTTTTCCCTTGCTGATTCCTTTCTACATTCTTTTAATTAATTGTCAAGGTAAGTTCCACCTGTCAGCTTAATGTTAGTTAGAAATCCAGCTTTCACTGGGGCAAAATGTGCTGAAGTCATGGATCAAATTTTGGAAAAAACCCCGGAAAGTCTGTGGAATAGAGATGCCAGCTGTACACTGTCATGAATAATCCTGTTGGTGGACCAGCAACAGGAGCTGCTTTGCCTAGAATGGCTTTAGCAGCATTTCACCCACATATTAAGAGTTCAGAAGAATATCAGCAAGCAAAGATGACATGTTATAGGGACCCAAGCTTGAATACTTAGTGAAGAATCATGCAGATCACCTTGGTTCATGAAGCTGAAAGATGTTCTGGCACACAAACGGTGTTTTCTTAGGTCCTGGTGAGTGCTGCAACAGCTGACACCTCCAACCATTAAGCACCCTCTGCCTTGCTGGGAATGCATTGCGCTTCTGTCCAGGAGAATGCTGTGATGTTTTGAATGCTCTTTCTACAAGTGACTCCACAGGCCTGACACCACTCCATGGTCAACATCTCACCACAGATACTCACCAAAGTAAGTGAATGGGTTAATACTGGAAAGTGTTTTTCTTCATAGGTTAGAAAGGGTCAGGAAAATGTGTCCGTAGACACTGAGGAGCTGGTGGCTCATCAGTGGTCCAGGAAACAGAGATGCAGCACCCTCTGACCTTGCAGCCTTCTGGGTGCTTTGGCTCCCAAGCAGTGCTGGTGTGATGGATCACATCTTAGTGCTATTCCAGGGCATCTTCAGCTAGAAGGACTCAGACATTACACCCTGCCAGCGCCCCTTACTCCAGTGTGCACTTGGCTCTTGCAGTCCTGAAATGCAATAGGGAGAACTAGTTGGTAGTTTTCCAATTAAACCTTGTTTTCACAGAAATACACAGATGTATCATGGTCTTGTTCTGGTTTTGTTGTTTCTTGGTTTGTTTTCTTTTTTGTATACAGTAGGGGAAACACTAATTGAAGAAAAAATTTCTGTTCAGAGACAAATTGAACCCTAGAGCAGCCTCTGGAGCATCAGTTCCTGAGAAGCAGGAAACCCAGACCTGACTAGATCTACAGTGGGAATTTGAATCTTGATTTTCCATGTCTAATGCTCAGGGACTGGTGCTGAGGTGCATCCTTAGGTTTGAACAACACCAAGTTTAATAGACACAGCTAACAACTTGGTCTTTTTTGCTTCGTATTTTTTTGTTTGTTTGTTTGGTTTAGGGTTTTTTTGTTTGCTTTTAATCTCCTGGAAACTCTAAGACTACTGAAGCACTTCCAGATTGCACTTCCAGGTTGTCCATCTACCCTGGAACAGCGAGGTCCTGGGGCAGCAAGGATCCTTTGGGATGTTTCCATCTGGACAGGGAGATGAACTCTGCCAGAGCTGTATGCACAGCAAGCCAGGTTCCTGATGCTGCCCCAGTTGCGTGTTTTCCAGAGCCACTTTCATGGAAATCTGAAACACTGTGTTCTGTTCACATGTTCAGTGCCAGTGGCTGTTGTCTGTTTAGCGTGTGTGTGGAAAGCAAATAGCCAAAGAACTTGCCAAGACCTCGTCACTCCAACACTGATAAATATCCTCCTGCCCTTACCCATTTGGAGAGTTCATTTTACTGGATGTGCACTCGTCGTGTCTCTTGGTGTGTGACCACATCCCTGTGCATCTGCTTCAGTGTGGGACTATCTCAAGACACCATGCTCAAGGCACATGTCAGCATGTTAACTGAAGCTGCTGCCTGTGAATAACGACACCTCTCTGTGCACTGGTTTGGCACTGGAGGCATTCATGATGAAGCACCGGTTATCGGTGCAGAACTGGCAGGAGCAGAAGGTCCAGCCACACATCCCAGTGCCCCACTGGTGCATCTCTTCCCATCCTGCTCACAGCTCCACTCTGGTGTCTGCTTTTCCAGATGGTTTCTGAAGTTAGGAAGCTGAGTTAGAGCCTCCAGAAGGAGCACATGAGAGGCTGCAACTCCGCATTAGTCTGCTAGAGCAGAACGTGTCCTTGTGCCTCTGTACCAATGATAAATCTATACTGCCCAGGAGAGATGATACCAGAAACTCCAGCAACGGGCAAGGTCCCTTCAGGGGCACTGAGGTGATGGCTCACAGGACCAAAAAGCTTCCCAGCTGGCCTAATCCTGCTCAGGCTGCAACAGCACATTTTAGGAGAGGCAGCAAAGACCTTCCCAACAGCACAAGGATGCTGCAAACACCCAAGAAGGTGCCTTCCTTGGAGGAGTCCCAACATGTGGCTACAGATTCACCTGCATTACCACAGGCTTTGGGGTCCAGGGTGAGAGCTCTTGGCTGTCGGTGATTGCACAGAGGCAGGTGAGGGCACCCTCCATTTTCCCACCCTCCAGTCCCCACCTGGTTGAGATAACCAAGGCCAATGGAAAACCCTTTAACATCAGAATTGCAGGCTGCCTTCAAGTTACCACTTCTTCCAGTAATTTTGTTCCATAAATTATCCTTCACACATAAGACCTGAGATGGACAGGTTCAGCATTGACACAAGCCATTGGATAATGATTTTCAAACAGGCTCCTAAAAGAGGTCCTCCCTGGGTACCAGACAGTAAAAAATGTGTGAGATAAGGAGGACGTCAACATGCTGCTGTCATCTGCCATGATGCAGACATTTCCCTGTTGATTAATGACATGGCAACCCTTTTCCCAGTTATACTGGTAATAATATAGTCCTTTGGAATTATTTCAGGTTGCAATACCCACTGCTGCATCTGTGCTCATGTTTCTGAATAGCAATAATTATATAGCTCTTAAACATCCATTCTTTTCTAAGTGGTTTAATATTCATCTTCATTATTTTGGAGTATTCATCCCTAAAAAATTGTCTGACCTTTAAAGTCCTAAACCCCTACTGAATCACAATTCAGTGAAATCTAATCTGTGTCTGGGCTGATGTCCTGTCACGCATCTCGGAGGACAAATGCGGTGGCAGTGGGTAATTCACTGCTGGGACCAAACCTTTCCTGAATGTTAGTGAGATGAACAGGTTGTTCTGTGCTAACATTTTGTGCCTGACCTCTGGGAAAAACAGGGGAGAGGTGGAACTTGTGCAGCCCCAGAATGCCTTCCCAGCTGCTGACTGAGTGGCTTGGGCTGGATGTGGGGAGAAACCTCTCCCCGCTAGGCAGTGAAGCAGGGAGGAAAGCCTGTAAAACATGTGCTACCTGGGGGAGATAGTCCTGCTCCTCCTGCCAGCAGCTTCTTCCCTGTGTTTTGGTGTTCACAAGGGCCCTGACCATGAGGGTGCCAGGAGGGCTCTGCCCTGGTTTAGGGGGTCACTAGCACATTGGGAACAACTCATACCACATAGCTCAGCAAGCTGAGCTCTTCCAGGAAGTGGCTTGTGCAGCCCTGAGGGCTGAGAACTCCTCAAAAGCAGTGCTCAAAAGCCAGTCTGCTGTCAATAACTTAGGTTTTTCTCTACAGTCATTCCCAAACCTGATGGATTTTTGGGTGTTGCCAGACTGTGGGAAGCTGAAAATCCGTGGCAGTGTGGTTTCTTGCAGGGGCATCAGGGCTCCTGGCTCTGTTAAAGCCACAGTTTCAGGTACCTTGCAGAGATTGTTACTTGTGTTGTGCAAGAGTAACAGCTTGCTCTGTCTAGGCTTTGCCCTCCGACTAGGTGTCATCCATTGCCTCATTTGATGGAATGGTCTAAGCTGTTGGGCTTTTGCTGCTGGGTGGTATTCAGTTCTAGAAATCCACAGCTCCTGGTATCCCAGGACAACCTGCTGAGTTTTTGTCTCCTTGGGTGTAAAAGCGGGGTAAGGGGTTGTTCTGCTGAGTGTTGTTCTGTTTTTTAACTGCTCTGTTCTCTTTTGTATTCAGGAGGTGGGGAGGGCAGCAGCGCTGGGTGTCACGAGCACTGGGCCCACTGGGATGGTGTGGAAAGAGGCCCAGCCGGACAAGCACACCTCAGAACACTGGCCTGGAGAGATTAGCTCCTGCATCAGATCCCTCCTCTCATACCCTGAGTGTTAGCTGCATCCAGCTGTAACTGCAAAACCAGCACAGTCCTTGACTGGCTTCTTGGAAATGTTTTATCCCCAGGGCGCTGCTTGTCAGGGTATGCAGTGCTCTGCTTAAAGCTGATGTGCTTCCCTCTAGAGCCTGCAGCCTTCAAACCCTTCACAGAAAAGATTTATTTCCTAACAAGTGCACTTTGTTGTGCAGTTCACTGAAACCAGAGAAAACTTAACTATGTGTGTCTAGAGTTTGTGTCAGATTCAAACAAGTTATAATAGGTAGGTGGAAGGCCAACACTTAATAGAACATTTATTTTGTAATGACGTTGAAAAACATTATTAAATCATAGCTTGGGTTGGAAGGTACTTTAAAGCTCACCCAGTTCCAACCCCCTGCCATGGGCAGGGATACCTTCCACTAGACCAGGTTGCTCCAAGCCCCATCCAATCAGGCCTTGAACGCTGCCAGGGATGGGGCAGCCACAGCTTCTCTGAGCAACCTGTGCCAGTGTCTCACCACCCTCATGGTGAAGAACTTCTTCCCAATATCCAATCTAAATCTGCCCTCGGTCAGTTTAAAGCCATTAAAAGGGGGAAAAGAAAAATATAGTTGTAGCTTTCTCAAAGGCTTCTTACTTTATGAAATATAACCAGGGGTTCAGATTGGCCTGTTGACCCTTGCACAGCACTTCATCAAATACATGCAGAAGGGCAGTGGAGGGTGTGCTGCCAGAGGAAATGCTTAGTGCATGGAGAGTCCCTACCTGCTCTCAGCCTGGTGCTCAGATGTTCTGCAGTGTCTTGCCAGCAACATGCTGTGAAGCTTCTGAAGTCATTAAATAGTGAATATATCTGACACCACAATTAGAGTCACCTCCGGTGAATAATTGTGCTATAAAGCACAACTGTGAAGACTGTTATTTTAGAATATGCTACGTAGTAGTTCCTGTTACTTGTGCTGGATAAACTTTTCTCTGTAGGTACATTGAGTAACAATGCTGCTCTTTAAACAGCATCATTGTACTGTTTTAAACAGGGTTGAAATATATTTGTATATTTTTTGCTGATGTGGTAGATAAATGCTGTGCACAAGTATCTCTTGTTATCCCTATTACTCCCTAACATTAAATGAGCAAATAACTACTGTAGCTTGTACGTGAAGATGGAGGTTATACTTCAAAGTGATACAGCAGGGTACAAATTGCAAATAACACTTGTGATAGGCTGCAATAAACTGAACTTTAAAAATCCCTGCAATATAGAAGAGCTGAAGCTGTGTTTCTGTTTCTTATTTGGAAATAAAGGCAGCATTATGAACTGCACAGTGGCCTGGCCTGAGGGACATGGGAACTCTGGCCATTGTGTGCTGTCTCTGCAGAGGTGTGAATGCATGCCCTGCTTTTGGCATTTCCAGTGCTATTGGGTGTGTGGTCCCATTTCCCTGTCCTTAAGACAACAGCAATTAGCCAAAACTGCTGCCTAATTACACTGTAGAAGAACACATTATTCTATTGCATGCTTTAGAGGTACGAAACAGGAATTTGACTAATAAATGGCAGGTTAAATGAAACAGATTGAGGGGATGCAGATAGTGTTTTTCCAGCCTCTCTGTTCATGTTGCCTGCTGTAATCATAGCATCACAGCACAGTTTGAGTTGGAAGGGACCTTGAAGATCATCCAGTTCCAACTCCCCTACTACAGGCAGGGACACCTTCCACTAGACCAGGTTGCTCAAAACGCTAGTCCAACTTGCCCCACAGATGGGGCAGCCACAGCTTCTCTGGGCAACCTGTGCCAGTGCCTCACCACCCTCATAGGGAAGAACAACTTCTTTAATAAAAACTGGGACTTGATTTACAGTTCATGGGAAGGTTTCAGGTGAGACCATGTGGAGGAGTCTGCTCTGTGTGCTGGTGTTGGATATGGTGCTTGGATCTTGCTGTGTGCACCCAACCTCAGCACGCTGCTTTTGGGCTGGGGTAGAAGATGTGCCTGTGGCTGGACTATGATGATTAGTGCCAGTTCTGTGTGTGTTACCCCTGATGCAAAGTCTGTCTGAGAGGGTGTGGAGGTGAGGCAGGTGGGACAGCAGTGCCTCGGAGGGGACCTCCTGGTTCATCAACTGTTGCAGCTGCTGGCAAAGGTTGTGTTCCTGTTGCTGTAGTTAAAGGCAGATTAGCAGTTTCTTTCCAGCCCTCACTGGCCAGGATCTGAAATGTAAATGCTAAAATAAGATATAAAATGTAATGCAGGTGAAGGGAGGAGGTTTCTGCAGAAAGGGCATGCTGGTTTTGGTGCAGTTCAGCTGTGCAGCTTCATCCCTAAATGCCTAAGAACACAAGGATTTTAGTGATACTGAAGGGAGAACTTGGTGAATGGGAACACTCAGAAATAGCTTCATGGAAGGGTGCAGTTCCCTCAGTGCTGCTGCAAAAGGCCAGGTCCTGGCAGGTCTGGCAGATGCATGGCTGTGTGGTGCAGCTGGGGCATCAGGAGAAGCACAGCTGGCTCTGCATGTGCCATGAGCTAGCTCCTGGTGTTAAGCTGCTTCTACTACTTGCTTACATTCAACATCACCCCACAAATGCAGGTATGGGTGCCAGGCTGCGAAGAGCTGCAGGAACTGCTGTGCTCGCTGTGGTTGAAATGGGTGTGGGCAATGGATGCACATGTGTGCAGGGTCCTGTACCTGTGTTCTCAGCACACAGCAAGGCACACTATTTAACCAGGCTGCCAGGGATGAGGCCGAAGGAAATGACAACAGCACATTTACGGACATCTCCTGTCCAGGGGTGCAGTGGCTGACTTGAAGCTTCATGCACACACCAAGTGAGAGTTCCCTTCCTCTGCCCACACAGTAGCAAACACCTGACAGAGACTGCCTCTGAGACAGAGGCAGGTCCCCTTGGACAGCTACTAGCCCTAGCACACTGCACGTCTCACTTGTGCTGGGTAAGTTGCATGCTTTGTTCTGCTCTGCTCTTTCTGTGTTTGCTTCATGAAAACCCATCCAGATGCTAAATATATTCTACCTTCACCCATGTAAATAAACAACAGCAGAAGCTGCTGTTGTGTGGTGGCAGATGGAGTTTATGAAATGCTGGCTCTGCTTAACATTTGCATGATGCAGAGCAAACACTGCAGTTCTCACTCTTCAGGGGAGGTGTGAGTTCAGGACTGGGGCAGGCTTTTAGCTGCTCACTAGCCAGTGCTGCAGAGCACATGGTCAGAGTCACTGCCTGCTCAGTGGGACTGGTATCATGATCTGATCTATGTCATGGTATAAATGCCATACTGGGAGACAAAGGAGGCTTGAGGGACACACCCTGGGGAGATGGCAGGAAGGGCTCTGGCCACTTGCCTGGTGTCCTCAGCTCCAGGGGAGAGGTGGTTTTGGTCTGAGGGCTGTGTGAGAGCAAGCACATGGGTTATCTTCTATGGCCTGTGCCAGTGGTGATTGGCACTGACTCCTCCTGCCCTGGTACCTGTGGTGCCTGGGCCAGTGGCACTGCTGGCAGCAGCTCTGCAGCTCCTACCTCTGCCTCTGCAGTTTCCTCTTCTACTCTGTTTTGCTTGTTTGGGTTTTTTTCTTTCTTGGCCAATACCTGGTGCAATTTGGAAATTAACAGGCTTCCTGCTGTGGCATCAAGTACTTGGAATACTTGGCTCTGTCTCCACTGCCAAGATAACCTGTGTTAACCAATGTCGATTGCCTGGGGAGTTACACCGGCAGGAGTGCTGGTGTTTCCTCCTCTCCAGCACTGGATCACCCCTCAGCACATGTAATCCCACTGCAAACCAAACTCTCAGCCTGCAGAGAGGCAGCAGGAGATGGAGAGCCCTATTTTTACATCTCGCCTGCCCATCGTGGCAGCATGGATGTGGTACTGAAGGAGCACTCACTTGGCTCAGCCCACACAGAGGTATTTTTGTGCTGGAGGAATGTGTGGGTTTTGTTGCCGTTGCATTTCTGGAGTGCTGACAGGTATGGCAGGCAAAACACAGCCCCCTGCTTGGGGGGCAAGGGCTTCATCTGGGGTTTGTCTTCTGGAAGAACCTGGGTTTCAGTACCTGCTGGATGCTCTGCTGACTGCCCTCAGAGTCTACATCCCCGTTTCACATCTTTTGTTGAGTGGGCAATCCTAGGCAAGGTTGTCTGGGGATGGACATTTCTGCACCCTGTCCCCAAAAGAATGACCTCTGTTCCATCCCAGAGCAAGAGGAGTACCAGGCCCTTGGCCATAAGCCAGACTGGGTGTCAGCATTGCTCTGGCAGAGAAGGAAGAATAGATGGATTTCTGGGAGTTGAATGCAGCCTGCGTTGTGAGCTGAGAGCAAGAGAGGACTTTGGCTGATCTGAAACAGCATGTGTGTGATCCAAGCAAGGCTGCAGACCTAAAGAAAGCAGTGTGAGGAGCAGGGTTAGGAGTGTTGCATTGCACAGTGGTGGGGAACACGGGCTGAAGGCAGGACTGCTCTGAGATCCCCACAGGGCAGCGAGAGGGCACAGACCATGGAGGCTTCGGTCCTGCAGGATGGACAAGCTTGCGTTTGCTTCCCAGAGCACCACAGTGGATGGGAGTTCTCCTTGGGCTTCAGGTCCCTCTGTGGCTCTGTTGTTAGAGGTGGGGGGTCCAGGGTGATCAGCATGATCGGCAGTCTGTGAAAGACAGTCTCTCAGGAAAAAGCAGGTAGTTTAATATTTGGTTTAAATGTAAACCAAGAAATGACATTTTGGGTCTGAGGGCTATCAATTATGGTAATAGTCTTCAAATGTGCTTAAGGAAAAAGTGGGGGGTGATTGAAAGAGGAAAGGAATAATCTGCTTGGTGTCTGTGGTGGGCAGGGAAGCACTGTGGATTTGCAGAGTGGGTGGCTCAGGGGAGACACCTCAAATGGCCTGAGGTAGTGGGACCGGGGGCCTGGGGCAGCTTGCCTGGGGGGACTGTCAGGTCATCAAGAACTTCTTCCATGGCAGAAATCTGCCACAAACAACACAGGTCTTTCTAAAGCAGGGAACTCTGAGGTGTTTTCCTGTGATTCTGTCATCTGCGATAAGGAAAAGTACTTTCTTTTAAGCAGAAGTCTTCTAACTTTGGAGGGAAACCAAATGAACTGAGGGACTATTGCTCCTTTGGTGCTTTTAAATAGCTATTTGCCCAGCATGCAACATGAAGATCAAGCCAGTAGACGAAGCCTCTTGTCCCACTGAGCCAGCTACAAAATTTCCTTGAAGTAGATCTAGGGGAAAAGCCTTAAATCACACTGTTAATTCATTTTGAAAGGAGGTACGGAAATGGTAAGTTCAGCTGCTAAGTGAACGGTGGCTTTCTCTTCAGAAGACAAAGGTGCACATGTAGGCACTTACGGAGCTGTGAAACAAGACCCCACTACCCAAGTGCTTGTGTATCGGGCAAGCACTGCTCTGGCTAAAAAGGCTTTCCTTTGTCACCTTTTACTGTTCCAGCTGCAGTATGTCACCTTGGTCTTGTTTGGAAGATGCTGACAGTAACTACAAGGAAACCATGCAGGAAACATCATGAAAACTGGGCATGAATCTTGAGGCCCCTTTTAAAGCATAAACTGTACTGACAGTAGGGCGAGTGCCTGTGATGCTCTGCTGTGAACTCTCAGAACAGTCATGGTCACTATGTGGTTGAGTTCCAGCTCGTGTGACTTCTCCAGGATGAAGGCTCTGGGGTTTTTCTGTCTGGATGGAGGCAAAGCTGCCCTGGACTGTTCACGTATGGCAGCTTCACATTTCAACATAAAGCACATGCCTATGTGTTCAGGTACCTCCCTAGGAGCTGCCTCCACTTGCTGTGCTGTCTGTCCTTCCAATACTGTTGAGGTCAGATATCTCTGCTGCACCGGGGAGGAGCTAGCTGCCACTTCAGTCATTCTTCCCACTTGCTTCTGATGTCAATAACTGTGGAGCCAATTTAAGTCTCTTTAGTAGGCTCTTATGGGGTTCTTATCAAAAGGCATTTGCAGTCCTTCTCCAGTCATTTTCCTTCTGCTTTACCTAAAGTATGTTTGTGGCATGAAACAACAGCCAGTGACTGCCACTTATAAAATACTGATTACCATGCACAGGAGTGCTGGCCAGTGCAAAGCAGTGCATGAAGACTGGAGAATACTGAGTGGGTGCTCAATCATTATGGTTTTCTTTAGCTCAACAGATTTCACAATGAAGTTGTCCAGGATTTCTGTTTTAACAAGCTCTCTTCCTCCCTCCCCTCAGCCTGATAGTTAAGAAGGGTCCCAGGAGGCTCATTGTGTCTCCAGTCTGCAAGAAGCACAGTCTGGCTCTGG
The DNA here is from genome assembly GCF_012275295.1 of Melopsittacus undulatus. Taxonomy (NCBI): domain Eukaryota; kingdom Metazoa; phylum Chordata; class Aves; order Psittaciformes; family Psittaculidae; genus Melopsittacus; species Melopsittacus undulatus. The sequence continues at coordinate 9,925,816 of NC_047530.1, forward strand.
CAGTAGCTTGGCCCTGCTAGCCCCAGGACCTGAGCCCTTGGTGCCTTCTGGTTACCTGATGCATGCAGCTCAGGGGGTCAGGATGGAGGGGTCATTTTGAAAACCCAAACCCCCACGGTTCCTTAAGCAAAATAAAAAAATAAACATAATTTAAAACAAGAATTCATGGAAACACAGAATCCCAGTTTGGAAGGGACCTCAAAGATCATCTGGTCCAACCTTTATAAGCAAAGTATGACTAGATGTCCAGAACCCTGTCCAGCTGAATCTTAAGTGTCCCAGCACTGAGGAATCCACCACTTCCCTGGGGAGATTATTCCCATGGTTTATTGTTCTCACTGGAAAAAAAAAAATTCCTCTTGTGAATTGAGCAGCTCTGATCAGAGATTTGTAGAGAATTGTATGCTAGTAATCTTTTTGATGTGGAGAAACTAGGGAAGAGTAAGGGATTTTTTCTGTTAGATTCCATGGTGAAATTGTAGGACTCTGACCCAGGCACACACATTCCAGTATCTAAGCACATACTGATGCTTTAAAGGAGACAAAAACAAAAATGGGGGAGAGAGGGGGAAGAACAGAATCTACAATGCTTTAGCAGTGTGCTTTTACATTAAATCTTCATTATTTTTCTCCTGCTAAGTGTGCAGGGTACCGATTCGTTTGTCTGCTGCTGAGCAGGTAGATACTTTGGAGCCTAACAAAAAATGGAGACAGCTGATGGCCTGGCAGTGTCCAATGGAGGGAGTGGAGGGCTGTGTTGTGGCCAGGGGTGTCTTGGTTCCACTCCCATCACCCAGCCCAAGACATGTGAGGTGTCTCAGTGGGGGAGGACAAGACCCAGCTGCTCTTCATTGCTGTCTTGGAGCATTCTTGGTATAGCCTCAAGCAGGTGCTTCTGAACTCACTGTGCTTCCCTTTGCTCAGGGAGGCAGAGGTGATGGGGAGAGCACCAACCCACCCACCACCATCTCTTATCATTAACCTGCTGCTGCTCTGAAGCTGAGGCTGCCTGGCCCAGGCTGTGCCAACAACATGTGGCCTGAGGACCAGGTTTCTCACTAGTTCTTTCTTACTAATAGCTGCCATTAAATAGGCTTTAATTCATGCTGCGGCCATTCATATCAAGCCTCCCTCCTTTCTCTCCCAGCTGGAAGTCCATGTCTGAAACAATAAAAACATTTAAGAAATAATAGTGTAAGAGGGAGGAACTGCTGTTTTTTCTGCTTTTCCAGATTATCTTCATGGTGAATGTAACTATTTGATGTGGAAAAAGAAATTGTTGTTTTTACCAGCTCTCTCTTTCATTTCATCTCAACTCATAATCTTTTATCCTTTTTTCCCCCCCTTCCCTAAAATGTTGTTTAGTTTTTCCTATTTGGTATATCTTCCTCTGCTTCAAATTTATCTTAGCATTGTTCATCTTTACACCCTATTCAGAATCAATGAAGCAGTAAAAAAGGGAGATTTACATGAGAATCAGTCTGTGTATTTTAGCAAGGGTACTTGGAGCCTTCCTCTGACAGTGGTTTCTGGTATTTCAAAAGTGGGATAACCAGCTCATTTGGTGTTTCAGTTTGTTTTCTAAAAGAACTTGTTTTTTTCCAGTTCCTTTGACGTCTGGAACCTGGTCAAGTCTCTTGTGGTTCTCACTGTTGTTCTTGCTATCAAAGTCATTGCAAATGTGGTTTACCCATCAAAACGTGTTAAGAGAATAAATCACCATTGTTCATGTGCAGTGTCCTAACTAAGCTAAACTGAGGAGTCCCCTCAGCACCTCTTCTGGTGTTAGGACACACGGACTTGGCAAAAACGGTGATGGATGGGACAGGCAAAACAGGAGTTAAATTTGTCACCTGTCCATTTAATGTCACATGTGGTTGCTGCAGACCCTTAACATGGGAACCAGTGTGCCATTGCACAGGCGTTTGCCAGCATGAGCACCGGGTAGGAGCAACTGCTGCTGGAGGAGCAGGGCAGTGCTGAGCATCCTCCCTCAGTGCTGGATAGGACAGGAGGAAGGACCTGTGGGAAGATGTGTGTGCTGGAAGAGAGTAGTTGAAAGCAAGCACCTAGGACAAAAAGGGAGATTAAATTGCGCTTGCCTGGTTATGTTAAACGCTTTACCCACATGAGCAAGACAGGAACTATGTGGCGACTTAACACATGCTCCTGAGTACTGTCACACCCCCCTGATCTGGCCTGTCTGGTGGTGAGCTGACTTTCCACTAGTTGCTCTTTATCATTTTTGGGGAAGGTACTGGCTTCTAACAAAGGGAACAAGCAAGTTCACGGCACTGCTGGACGTGTTATTCTCCACAGGCTTAATTTTTATCCTTCTGCATTCAAGTCCAAGACATAAATCTTGTGCCATGAGTTGCCATATGTCCCCAGAGTCAGGCTGGGTGAGTGCAGGGAGGAGCTGGTGTGTCCCTTGGGGTATGACACAATGCGGAAGACAGCATCTGGCTGCTCTTGGCTGTGCTGGGGCAGTCATCAGGGTTATTGACTGGTCTGAGACCTCACATGGGGTGGAATCAAAGGTAGTTCTGGGCTGGAAACATGTTGTGATGGACTACTTTAATGTTTTAGTTCTGTTCAGAAACTTCTGGCATGCTGTTTACAGTTACTCCATTGTAGAATGCTAAAATGCTGTGTCCCTGGCTGTTTACGAGTAAACTTAGACTAACAATGTTTCCTGACTTTGGAAGGGTGAAAAATACCAGAGGCAGGCAAATACATCAATGTGATGTTTGAGAAAGTCATAAACTCAAGCTGGAATGAAAAGTAATTTAGTCATCCCTTCGGAGATATTTTCCATAAGAGAATACATACCGAATATCAAATTTACATCCAGTTGCTTTGATATCAATGGTACTAGACAGTATGAATTCCTTAAAAGACAAAATTTAAATTTATACTCTCTTCCTGAGTTTCTGGGTAGATCAGAGCTGGAGCCAGCACAAGGCAAGGCAGCTCTGAAGGCTTTGCCTTGGATATGACTCTATAATTCTGTGTGACAAGCCAGTTTGCACTGAGTGCATTCTTTGAAATGCTGCTGCCAAAATAGTTAGGCTAAAATTGTGAGTACATTGTGTTTAAAAGATTTCTAAACCAAAGAAAATTCCTAATTAGTCCAACAATTAGCTTAGATATAAAATGTAATGTTGTGGTGCTAAGCACCCATGTGAAAAGCTTTCTGAACTCCTGTTGCTCATCTAACAACCCTGACTGGTTATTTTCATTGTTGTACATCATTAATGGTAAATAAATCCGAAAGGGCTGGCTGCTGCCTGATGCCTGCTATGCTCCCATGCCAGAGCTTTCCTTGTTCTTCTGTGCTGTCCAATATCTCATTACTTTTGCTATTGCCATAAATGTGTACTGACCTGGCAGCCCCAAGTCCTGCACAGGGTAGTGTGAATGGAGGTGGCCTGTGTGTGGCAACTGCCTGGCTGCTTGGGTGCCTGTTGCCTGAGTGTATTTGGGCTGTACTTTAACTTACTTTTTATTAATGACTTGCTAGTGCTAATGAGGAGCTCTGCTGGCTTGAGTGACCCATCTCTAAACCCACAATTGATGCAGACAGGGTGTAGGTGGGTGCTAGCAACCTGGGGTGCCCATGGGTACCAGTGAGAGCAGAGCCCCCTTGCAGAAACACCAGGAAATTTACCTACAAAAAGTGTTAGCTCTATTTTTAATAGATTTTTTAAAAATAATGGTTAGGTAATTTGGAGTATGTTAGTGCTCTTGTAACTGGAATAATAACTGCTTCTCATATTTTGATTAGGCAGGTAAAATGGTAATTGGACTGGCAATAAATTCCTGGTACCTCAGATGTGTTACTCCCTTTTGCCCATAACAAGGTTTTGAGTATAACAAATGAAGTGTATATATTTTTATGGCAAGGCATAACACTTCGTCTGAAGTATCTTAGGTTTTACTAGCTGATTCCAGCTAATTGTCCTTGAATTCATTATGGAGAAAACTATCTGCTGTTATTTGAAGTGACTGAGGCTTTTAGACAGTGAAAGTGGCCGTTCAATGGCAATAACCTGTCAGAAATTCTTACTGCACAGTCCTGTGTTTAATATCTTGGCATTGCTCCTTTGTTTCTGCTAATGTAAGGCAATAATTATCATTACTGTGTCATCTGCCTCGAGTGGGGCTTGTCTTCTGAATGTCTCTTGGTAGAAAATTATCTCCATATTTCCAAATTGCTAGAATAATGATTGAGGTGGTGAGGATGAACAGCAGCAAGGCAAGATAGAGTCCTGCAGGGCCTGCATGCAAGGAGGGAGCTGCTTGCCCAGGACCACCCAGCATCCTCTTGAAGGGCAAGGATCTTCAACCCACAGCAGCTCTGATTCATAAGTTACAATCCATTTGTTAGGATTGTTTTGTAAACATGTGAAAGTAATTGTTTGCATTATTATATACACACATGGAGTACATAAAGAGAAAATGTGATTTGCAGAGGTTGGTGTGACAGCTGTACCTCCTACTGGGGGCATATCTCCTCTTTGAAATGCTTCCTTTTTTTCCGTGTTCTTGTTGGCATTTCAGTGAAGAAACACAGCATATTTTAAGAGTATGAATAATCAGTCATTCTCACTATCTGGTTTATGTTAAGTCATGTAAAGACTAAGAGCTTAGGAAAGTCATCTGCAATTTAAGGTTTTGTTTAGCTCTGGTTTTGTTGAAATTTTTTGGATAGGAAAACAGATGCAGAGTAAAGTACACGTAAAGAACACACAGACACAAGACAGCCACATAACTGATGTTTTGGAAATCCTTTAAAACTTTCCACTCATTGATGTAAAACCTGCTATCAGACTGCCCCAAACTGTTTGAAAAATGCATCTCGGCCATTTGCATCTGTCAGGAGTGTAAGAGATGGCACAGTGAGTCAAACACTATGGGATCTGAGAAACAAGAGTTCTGGTCCTCAGAGAAATGGGAATTAACGAAGTGATGGTACAGGCCATGGGAACCGGTGCTCCCTGAGCCCTGCTTCAGGGGCTGGATGGAGGGGTTATATGCATGCAGTGACTATTTGGTAGTCAGGATGGGGAGTAAAATAAAAGGGACAGAAAATGCAGTACTCTGTGTCTATGCCAAGACCGTGTTTAAGTGGGGATATTCCTAGTGCTGCTGGAAGCAGCAGCTGGTGCCTTGGAGAATCTCACTTCTGAGCAGAAAGGACTTCACTTCAACCTCAGGGGCCTTCATCCACCATAGCTCATTGAAAGAACAGAGAACTTGTCCAGCCAAATCTTCATCCCAGCTTGGGCAAAAGGCTGTGCTTCTCTTCCAGGGCCTGCAGCAATGCAGCAATGTCCCCTCTGGAGATGGGAGAGGGGTGTCATGGAATAGGTAAGTCTTGTCTCAGCTCAGGAGAGCTGCTGTTGCAAACTGTTTGAGGTATTCCTCTAATGATCAGCCTGAAGGGACCAGCCCTGCCTTGGAGCCAGGGCAAGAGCTGGCTGTGTAGTGGTAGTGTAGGACACTGAGCATGCTATATGTGTGTTGAGCAGGGGGTGTACCTCAGCTGACAGTTTATGTGTTTATATTAACTTGTTAATGCCACAGGAGAGACTCATTATTTACATTGAGAACTGATAGGCAATGGCTGAGACGTGTTATTATCTAGAATGATGCTATACTAGCTGACATAAGGTTTCAAAAAAAGAATGATCCTGGCAGTCATTCTTCTTTATACCTATGTCAGTCCATGTACAATGCAGCACATGCTGTGAACTGGCTGTGGGGTGCAGTGACAGCTCAATGGTTGGTATCACTGTGGTTCTTCCAGTGCCAGGAGCAAAAACTGAGTGTCTCTCCTATGGACAGCTGTGGCGCTGCTCTCTGCCTGTATTCCTGGTAGGGCTGACATCCTGCCTTTGGCTGGTTCCCATGACAGCTCATCCAAAACAGAGGGATTCTGAGGCTGGTAAGTCAGTGAAGGTGTCATGGTTTAACACCAGCTGGCACCCAAGCCCCACGCAGCTGCTTTTGAGGACTTACAGAATCACAGAGTGGTTCGGGATAGAAAGGACCTTAAGATCATCTAGCTCCAGCGCCCCTGCCACAGGCAGGGACACCTTCCACTAGACCAGATTGCTCCAACCCTAAACCTAAGCCTAAGCCGAAGCCTAAGCCTAACCCTAACCTGATCTTGAACAGTGCCAGGAATGAGGCAGCCACAGCTTCTCTGGGCAACCTGTGCCAGTGCCTCATCACCTCAAAAGGAAGAACGTCACTCCCTATACCTAACCTAGATCTCTCTTGTGTAAGTTTGAACCCATAGCCCCTTATCTTAGCCCCCCATAGTCTTATCCCCTACTGCTCTGTTTCAGCTGATGATGACATTGCTGCAGTGCAGTAGCTATGCAGAGCAGCCTAGCCTCTTTCTCCTTTTCCCAAGAGAGGAACATGGGCTGCTGTGGCACTGTTGTTCTGTGGCAAAAGCAGGCTCTGCTGGGGGTGGCCTGGCAAGAGCCTTCATAATGGAAGGAACGAGGCTTGGCTGAGATCTCCTTCCCTGTCTGTGTGATATCTTGTGCCAAGATCCCAATAAATTAGTTCATTTTTAGGAAACACTCTGGTTAGTGTGCCTCTACAATGCAGCAGGTATGCTGTGCCATTATGGTAATGGCTTCATCTGAAGGCTTTTCCAAGAAAGAGAGAACGGAAAATGCTTTTCAGTACAGATACTTCAAAAGCAAGCAGCAACTTCATCCCAGCGCTCAGGTCTGCTCTGCTAAAACACTTATATAAAACCCATCCAACACCAGATTGCCTTCAAAAAGGCATTCACTGAGGACAGTGCCTCATTTAAGTATCATCTGGAGACCAAATTCCTGTATAGAGATAAACTGAGCTCAGAGAGTACTGCTTTGTAATGGCACTGCATTAGGCACAGGTGATTTCTCTCCTCTCTCTCTCTCTCTCTCTCTCCTCTCCTTTCAAATTGGGCAGTCTGGTATGCTTTCTCTCCCTGCTAATCTGAAAACAAAGAAATTAAGCCCTTCCTTCACTTACTGTAATGTTAAAGTAACATTTTTTTCCCAACATTACTGATATGAACCTGCTAAATGGCCCAGAGACCATCGGCAGACCCCCGAGCATGATGTGCAGTGGGCACCATGGTTCTCAACACTGGCCATAACACAGTGCAGATGCTGCTGCAACACTGGTAACATGCTCTTGCAGTCAGGGTGGTGCCACAGATCTCTAAGCTCCTTGGCACCGCACGTAGGTCACTTCTGGGCACCATCCTGCCCTAGACTGGGCAACATGGGCTGATGCCTTACAAGCGGAAGGGCTTGGGGAGCACATCCTGCAGAAGAATAAGCTTCACTCAGAACTGCTTTCAGACACACACAGGACTTCCAGCAGCCTTCAAGTGCACTCTCAGCTGTTAAGGAGAGACATGTAGAGGCCACACAAGTGAGCTAAACCAGCTAACCACACATCTCCTTGACTCAGCAATTACCAACCACAAAGGTAATTCTATAAAACTGGGTCTAGCTGCTTTTCCTCCTGTCAGTCAGTTCTTTAGGTCTTGTTTGTGTTTGAAGGTCGTAGTGAGGCTTGCTTATTCTAACATAATATGTTATGCTTGTATAGGAATTTATGAATACCTGCTTGCTCTTAGGCTATCCAGAAAGCTGCCTTCTGAGGCAGGAGAGGGCCTGGCACCTTTGAGGGATCAGGACATTCACGAAACAAATACTCTGGTGAATTGCCAGGCTGCAAGCTCAGCACATATGAAAATAAAGAATCTGAGCTCTGCAAGGTAAGGCTTCTCCTGTGTGTGAAGATGGGAAGTGTACGTGGGCTGGAAAGCAGGTCTTAATTTTCTGTAGTATCTACTGTCTGTGTCCAGAAGTGAGAGTGTCTACTAAAAATTACCTCTAGGCTAGTTAGTGTATTTAGTTCTGCATATGCAGAGAAGTGCTGCTTCTTTTACAGTAGTTCAGTTGCACTTGTTGACACAAGAAAGAAATTGTCAGGGGCTTGTCCTTTGACAATGCCAAGTTCCTGTCCTCAGCTCTATTATAGCATTCCACTGTTTCTAGTGCTTTTACCTGAATTCTTAATCTTGGAAGACCCATTGTCTCTCCTTGCTTGAGGAAGTGCAGGTGTTATTCTCCTGGACTAGGTGGTCCTCTGCTTGTTCTGTTCTGTACTGGTGGTCCTGGTGTCAGCACAGCAGCCCTGCACCCAGGACCACTTAGCACCTCCATCAGCCACCCTTGGGTTGCTCTGGAGCACCTGGTAGGGTCCTGTGCACACTGGTGAGGTCTGTTGGGCAGGGAGATGTGGCCCACCCCCTGGCAGGGGCACAGGCTGTTACCTTGATAAACCTGCACAGGGTTTTCTGGTGGCTGTGCTGATGATTTCTACCTCTGTCAGGATTGTCGAGCCTGGTATCTGGTGGTGGTGGTTATTGCCCAAGCCTTCTCAAAGGAAACAGTCTCTGCTGAAGTAAAGCTTTGCTGCTGAGCCAGGAAGCAGAGGTCTCAGTAAAAGCTCCAGCTCCTTTAGGGAGTGCTGCCTGCCTCCTGCTGCCTTTGCAAGCCCTGGTGCTGGGAGGGCCCAGCTCTGCACAGGGACCATGGTGCTCAGTGCTGAAAGGCACACAGTGAGGGATGGCTTCTGCCACAGCAAATCACAAGCAGAACTAGGGATGCTGGAATGAGCTTCATCCTGCCTTCTCAACAGTGTCATCCTGCCTTTGCAGTGTTCTTGGTGCTCAGCTCAAGAGCTGTGCAGTTGCCTAAGGGGCTGGAATGGGGTCCTCTGGTGCTTGGGACCAGCAACATGCCATGGGGGAATCTTCAAGCCCAAACTGCCTCTGCAGTTTCCAGTTGCAGACCTGTGCATCATCCTGAAAGCAGAGCTGCAGCTCCCTGCTCCAAGTGGCAAGAGATGTGAGGATGAGGAGCTAACACTGCCCCTTTTCCCAGGTCCTGAGCCTGATGAACCCAGCCTTTCCCCACTCACAGGCTGCAATGCATTCCCCAGCTGTATTGTAAACCCCACCTATCATCTGTGTGCGTAGGTTTTGTATACAAAGCTAGTAATTCCTGCAGTAGGGTTAATACTCTCCCACTTACGTAAACAGGCACAATAGGCTCCAAACCTGAGATTTAACTAGATCACCTCCTTCAGAAAACAGAGGTAAAAAAATCTCTTCTCAATTCGAAGACACCACGTGCTGATCAAACGGTACTGGCCCTTTTCAGAGGATTTGTTTGATCCTTTCCTAAGTGGTTTAGTCTCCTTTACACTGAATATACAAATTTTTTTCTTATATCCAATTAAAATTTCTTCCAGGTATGGGTAACACTTCACTACATGTTCAAAGGCTCTCCTCTCCTTGTTGCAGGAGAGCTCAGTGCACAGAGAATGCTGACACTTGAAGGCATGGGGAGGGTGGGAAGCGCCTCACTTGTTTTTCTGGTCATTTTGTCGATTGAACAGAGCATTTCACAGAGGCACTGACACAAAAATAATTGGCTAGACTGTGTTTTTCTGAGTAAGTACCTGGAAATCACAGTGTCTAGAGAAGCTGGGTCTGCTGGGTAATGCTGTGGGTGAACACTAGGCAGCCCTGGGGCAGGACCCTCACCCTGTTCTTTGCTTGTGGTGCTTATGGAGGCACACTGTGGAGATCAGTGTGGTTTGTCTTCCAGCTGCCAGGGCCAGACAGGGTGTGTGGAGCCTGGTGAGTTGCCTCACAGGGCTGCCCATGCTGTCTTGTGCCCTTTCCTTTGCTCTGTAGAGGTGACCACCACAGCATCCCCACAGGGCTATTGCATCCATGCAGGGCTGATCCAGCATCCTTGTCAGCTGTGGATCACCTCTTGAGGCAGGAGATGGATGCACTAATGTGCTAAATTGACATTTTTCAGAGAGATGTCTCCCCCGATGTCCGAGTGACAAAAAATATGTCTGCACTGTCTTTACCTGTGCTGCTGCTGCAGGCCCCACACAGTGGGAGCAGTGAGCTGAGTTTTCTCTCGCATCTTCAATTGTTTCCACTTGCATGGCTGGTCAATTATATCTTACCAGTGCTGTTTGAAGGCATTCTACTTGCACAGGTGTGATTGAAGATTAGGTTTAATATATGAAGTCTATTATTTGCAGCTCATGCTTCCCCTATACCCAGAAGAAACTTGGCTCAATTGTCAGAGCCTTGGAGAGGTTTTCAGAGTTGGCAGATAGAAATATAAACATCTTTTAACAGCTCTTTTAATCTAGCAGAAATAAAGCCTAGCAAAAGCCAGTCAGTGAAAGCTAAAATCTGACAAACTCAGACTAGACATAAAACACAGGTCTTGATGGTTGACTGAGATTAACCAGAACTGCAGCTCACCCTGGGGTATAGCTGGATCTCTGTCACTTGAAATCTTTACATCAGAATTGGATGTCTCTAAATAGCTGAGTCTGGTGGGTGGATAGGTTGGTTCATAGAAGACAAAGCTCTGAGGCTGAAGGGACTTTGCTCCTTACCTGTCTGGGGATATTTCCCCCGGTGAGGAGTGACTAGTTTGGCACAGTGGACAAACCAGAGCTGTCTGTATTTTAGTGTGGTTCAGAGCTGTTGTGACTCGAATGCTGGTAGAGGAATATGTATCTTGACTTTTTATTGTTTCCCTCTTTCCTTGGGTTTAATGATTGCTACTGACCACCTCTTTGAAAGATGGCTGGAATGCACAGTAGGATGAACTGGAGACTGGCAATCTTTTTTCTATGATAGGTCAGGCTGGCTGATTAATCACAGATGCAGATTTGATAGCAAGTGAGAGATACCAGAGCTGAATCCCCCGTGCTTCAGAAGATGGGGGACATCTCACATGAAGAGTGGTGATACAAGGCAGTTGGTCCTTCTTCCTCAGGAGACGTCACACCCCGGTAATTTCAACACTCTTGCCCTAATGAAGCTCCTGTTTTCCTCCTTGCAAACTTTTGCAGCCCTGCCATTAGTGGCTCACTTCATGGCTGCTCTTTCCTTGCCTCATGATTGCCTTTGATATGTCTGATAGTTTTGCACATTACAAAACTACATCTACTTTTTATTATTCATGACCATGGTTTGTATTAAGTTTCTATTTACTAAAATTATTTCACAAAGTGCTATTAAACAAGCTTAGAAATTTGAGGTGATTTGTTAATATATATTTTTTTCATGTCAATAGAAGCTGATGCATCACATTGTTTTCGATCTGATTTACTTAGATGGTGAGCAGCCAGTATTTGATACAATGTTTTCCTCAGTGTAGGTGAAGAGCCTAGCCACTATCATGTATGTTGGTAACGCTGTCAATGAAAAGTAATCCCTAAGGTAACTGAAAATTGAATACTCCTAAATCTGAGATTGATATGGAACTCTATATAGTTTAATATATCCTTAGGACTAAAATGTCAAGGCTTGAAATTCTCAATGGGGTAAGTTCAAAGATCCTTAATCCTTCTAAAAGTGGGTTGCTGGTGTTACCCTGGTTAAGCGCTTGCAGATACACTAAATTCTATCATGGAGAAATCTGTGCTGTAGAGGGGGTTTACAGAGGGAATTTGCTACTAACTATTCCTAATGAAATTATCCCTAAAAAAATAAATAATCCTAATATTCCATCGCATCCCTGACCTTCAGCAGGAACATAGTATCAGGAGCATGATGCGGGTCATAGCAAACTGCCAGCTCTTGCAGTGCAGAACCTCAGCATCAGCTGCGAGCCAGGTAGCTGGCAATGTGTACTAAACTAAATAAATTTTAACACAGAGTGGCAGCTGAGAGTCCATTCTTCAGACCATTTCTTTCACTGTCTAGGCTCTTAGCTCTGCTGAGGCCAGAAATCTTAAAGCTAGGTCTTTAGTAAAGTTCCTGCCCTGACAAAAGAAGCAGCATGTGCTGCCTTTGTTGGCAAGGGTGCCCTTGTGGTTTAAGCCCAGCCAGCAACTGAGCACCATGCAGCTGCTTGCTCACTGCATCTCCAAGGTGGGATGGGGAGGAGAATAAGAAAAAAAGGTAAGAATGGGTTGAGATAAGAACAGTTTAATAATTGAAATAGAATCATAGAATGGTTTGGGTTGGAAATGACCTTAAGATAAACTAGTTCCAACCCCTTAAGCCATGGGAAGGGATCACCTTCCACTAGACCAGGAAAGTAATGTCCAGGAGGTGTAACTTTCCTGCTGTATTATGCTAATCCCAACAGTGAAATGGAACTTCCCTTGGAAGAAGTCCAAGCAGGACTTCAGTGAATATCCCTGCAGAACAGCAGCCTTGCTGGAGGCTTGCACAAGCCATCACTGCCCCGACACTGTTGTGTGTTTTCTCCTCATGTTTCAGTCTGACAGCCCCTTAGGGCAGCTCTGCAGGCAGGGCCAGTCAGTAGAGCCCAGGACTACTTCAAAACACTCACCAAGCAGTGGGAGCAGTTCTCAGTCTTCAGTGTTTCTTTGTATAGGGGAGCTGTAGAGATAAGTACACTGAAATCCTCACTGTGCTCTGAAGAGCTGACCGCTAGGCTGGTGGCTGGGCATCACAGCAGGTCAGACAGCACCATTTTTGCCACTGCCAAAGGGCTTCTACTCTGCTGGACATCATGTCTTGCAAGCAAGGAGCTGTCTCTGTCTTTCACAGTTGCAGAAGAAAGAAAACAAAGTTTGTAAAACTAAGGTCTGACCCTTTTCCCAGATGCAGCTTTTGCTTTTAGAGCTGTTGGACCAACACTGCAGTCTCCAAAAGTATCAATGGGGACTGCTCAAGTTTTGGCTAACATCTTGTGGAGATGAATTTACATTTTTCAAGACTGCTGCAATTGCTCTAAGATATTACCTTCTCAGTGGTGTAGAGGTTAAGTGTACATTAACAGACACTTTGCTTTCGCACTCGCTTCAGAGCCTCACCTCTGTAGGAGTTTTTAGAAGAACTGACTTTTCTGCAGTGAAATTACCGAAGTGGCAGACCTCTCATCAGACTCGCTTTTTTAAATTATTCTTTCTACTTGTAATATAATCCAAGTAAAGCTTCACTTACAGTCTTAAATTAAATAGTTGCAAAGAGCCCTCCTACTTCCCTGTGGATTGTGCATTGTCAGCCTGATAGATGTGCGTTCATAATCAATATTATGTCCTGTCTTGTTCCTGATTGGAGCTAGAGATGTCCTTGGTTTGTTCTTCACAACATGAAGACAGTGGCAGTTGTGTGTCACGACAGCGGTCACAGTCAGAGCTCACAGGTGCTGAGGAATGCCGAGACTCACAGAGAGCTTATATTTATTGCTGGTGTTTTATTTGTGGTATGTTATGATTTAGTTGCATTTATTTGCTTCTTCCCTTGGAGGATATCCATGATGAAGCAGCAATTTCTCATTGCTTTGGGGCTTCATATCTTTACTTTGATAGCTTTAGACATAGCTTTGCTTTGGTTTTCAACTGTTTATTTTGTACCTCTGAGAAGTCTCCATCTGACACACTAGGTCAGCTTTCTTCAGAAAGGTCATGTTGATGATATTTGAATGTCCTTAATTGTGTCTTTAAACTTTTTGGCTCTTTTTCCTCTCTAATCCACTAAATATGGCATTGGTCCACAAGACCTGTCTGGCTTTGCGACTTGATGAATTTCAACCACCTCAGCTAAGGCTGTGCAAAACCAACACCTCAATTTTCTTGCGACTGGTATCATTAGCGAATTGCACTCCCTCATCTCCCCATTTAGCCTAAGCCCTGCAGAGGTCTTTAGGGAGGCAGGTTTCCCCAGGCTTCCAGTCATTCCTAGGCTTTTCCTCCTCTTTGCACATGGCTCTCGATCAGAGTCAACAAGCTTCAATCCCAGTTTTGTTACCCCTGAGCTCTGTTCTCAGACCTGTCCCTCCCTCCAACTCAAGGGCTCTCAGCTTTAACCCTCTGCCTTGTCTGGATTTTCCTTGGGCTCTGTTATTCACAGAGACTTGGAAGCAGGGTGTATGACTTGCAAATGTGCAAGAACTTCATTTATTGGGCAATAAAGAAGAGAGATGGCTGGTGCTGAGGTGGCCAGGAGTGTCAGCATTGAAGGGCAGAGAGCGGTGATTGCTGATGGCTGCAGTTCATGTCCCTAGTGGGCTGGGAGCCAAGCAGGCACCCTCAGCTGGGCTCTGCTGCCTGCATGGCTGGGCATTGCTACCTGCACTGCTGGACTCATGCTGCAGAGCAGACATGCGACAGTGGTGTGTCTTTTCACACTGGTGTTCCATGTTTGGTACTATTCATGACTTGGGAATTTCACTTCTTTGTTTTTCCTTTACCTTCACAATATAAGTTAACACACTCTCCTGTGGACAGCCCAATGGCATTTTTGAAGTGAAGGTCAGCCAGAGTAACACAGTCTACCTTCAAAAATGGGATGGGGTGCTGCGGTGCTCCCTGGCATGCAGAAAAATGCACACGTGCATTGTGGTCTGTGTTACTGCTGGGTCCTGGTGTAGGTCTGCAAAAACAGAGCATGTCTAGATGTGCAAGTGGCTGTCTCAATAGGGTTTGCTTTCTGCCATGCAAAACAAGAAGATTCCTCAATGGTCTCCCAAGCTGTTGAAAGGGGTATTACCTATTCTACCTTTTCCTGCTGAGATGTTCAGCTTGTGAGAAAGTATTTTGCCTATCAAATAATTTTTAGCAGCCATATGGCCTCCTCCTCTTACAGTTCCCTTGATGAAAACTGCTTATAGCACAAAGCCCATCGTGTTGTGTGGAGAATATCATAGCAACAGCCTGGCCCAGCAGTTAAGTATGTGTTTAGTGGAGAATTTTTGCCTGCCACAAAAGTCAGAGCTATGAACACTGCAAGACTGACAAAGTGGCTAAAAGGCATTGTGATGCCAAAATATGGACAAGTATGGAGCTTACCTCTTATCAGGCCAGTGTTTTCTGTCTTTTATCACAGGGAGCATAAAGGGTTTATCTGTCTTAGACAGGCAGTTACCCTCCTCTGAAGGCAGGAGATGGTTTTCGTGGTGTGTGGGTACAGGATGGCTATCAGCTGCACTAGAAGACCCTGGTCCTGCCTGGAAGGTGGAAGCACCCAGTGCCATGGGGTCCCTCACCTGTCCTCCTGGTAGAGACTACGCTGAGGTGCCCTTTGCTCCTGTGTCTTTTCAATACTGGGCTGAGACCTGCACTTCCTCTATTATCCTTTGCTGCAGCTTTGAAAGCAATTAACACTTCTTTTGAGAGCAGAGGCTTATCAAAGCATTTACCATCTGGTATCACTTACCACATTAATCATAGTCCAAGAAACAAGCTAGTTATGACTTGAGGTTTCCTGAGTAACTGGATTTCTCCATTTCAGATGCTATTACTGATAAGTCTGAAGTTTTGTAAGATACCGTATGTTCATGTCATTGCTTGAATGGAAGAAAGCAAATAAAAATAGTCAAAAAAACCCCATGTCTGAAAACAGAACTTGGGCTCTTCTGGTTTTGCACTGAGGCTTGGGAAAACATGATGTCTATATTTCTGACAGTATTGGAATTTAAGCTTTCATGACCCAAACCGAAAAACATACCTCTGGCATTATTTTAATATTGATAGGCAAAATTGTGATTCATCAACATCAAACTGTTTAATTCATTACCCAACAACTTCTATGCAATGTGGGAATACATTTAAAAGAGAATGAGATGAGACCAAGTATTAATTATGCAGTCATAGCACAAATTAATAATTTTGTGTCGCAGAGACCTTCCTCTGCATTAACACTTTAAAACCTGTTTCCTGCTCTTATTTTGGAGTTCCTTAGAGGCATAAGGATATGCTGTATTTTTAAATCAAATTTTCTCTAAAATGGTAGGTAGATCTAAGTGTGAAAGAAATAACATTTTTAATGAAGTTTTTAAGTTTTCTGTTTTCTCTATGTGTGCGTGATTCTCACAAACAATTGTCAGTATGAATTGTCAGTAAGAGTTTTCTGCTGTATAACGATTTTACTGCCTTTTCTAATATTTGCCTCAGCCACATGAACATATTCATACTTGTCTCTATATCCTGACTTAAATATTGCCATCTCAAAGTGAGACAAAGGAGCACTGTGTTCCTTCACAGCTGTGTGAACACAGCTGTGGGGTTTGAAGAGAGGGTGTGAGACAGCCAGGTAGGAGGGCTGAGGTACTCCAGGTAACACTGGGTACCTGACCCCATCTCCTTGCCCACTGGTGAATGGCAGCTGAAGAAACATCACACTGCACATCCCTTTGTGCAAGCCTGGAGCAGAACTGGGGGCTGCAGGTTGTTCCAGGGACAGCTACCTTGTGGCTGTTGTAATGAATGGGAAGAACCACATGTTTTTCAGCAGGTCCCTATTGCTTCCAATTCACAGTTCTCAGTTGGATGAGGGGGGTATCCTGCAGCCTGAACATGCAGATGGAACTACCCAGACAGAAAGGAGCTGGCAGACCTGCTGTCTGTGATATTGAGTAAAGGCCTGTCTTCCCAGGGAGAATTGCAAAATAACTTGGAATGGTGGGGAAATACTCTCTGTCCCCAAGACAGAGACTGTAGTTTCATTTTTGCCATATTGCCTATGTTTAATTTTTAATTGCTTTGCAATGTAGCAATCTCCATAACAAAGCACGATACAAAAAATCTGAATCTGTCCTAAAGATATGAAAGCTGCAGGGTGTTCTCAAAGAAAGAGCTTGAGCTGAAAGCCAGAATGAGTGCTCTGAGAGCCTGAGCCAAGGCAGCTGCTTCCTGTGGTGCAACAGGCAGAGTTGGGCTGGAGGATTCCAGCAGCACAGGAGCTTTTGGGAGCAATACACTGCATAAGGCTGGATGGATGCAGGGGGTCAGAAGCTCTCCCCCTGCCCCTGAGGGGTCTGAAGAGAAAGCTGAGCCCCAAAAGGCACACACATCCTCACTTCACACCTTCCCATGAAAAAGCTATGAAGGGTGGCTGCCAAACTGACAGAAACTTAAGGTCGGTAGTTTTAAGAGCAAAGATCTCAAATTCCATCCTGCCTTGTCTATAACATATTGCTTTCGGTGAGATTTAAATCAGAGCCAAATGTTACACACATTTGGCTGGAGTGATTTCTTCAAGAATGTTTTCCTAAATTAGGGACGGTGGTGATAATGCTCCTACTTCTTGGCTGTTGCCTGCTACTGGCTGAGATTTCATCTGCTAACAACCATGTTTCTAAAAACTTCCAATCTGCTTTTACAGCTACTTCACAGAGTATGTGAAAACACTTTTTAACAATGTTGCATTCATGAGCTTTGCCTTTTCCATGGTATAATTGATTTTTCATGTTGAATTATTGTGTTTCTGTTCCTTGACAGAGGTGCAATTTTATTAAACAGGTTGGTTTTTTTTTCTCACAGATAATCTTTTCAGTGAGTTTTACATTTTTGAATCTGTAGTGCAAAGACTAAAAGAGATCTTTCCCCCTGAATGCTTGAGGATGCAAACAGGGATGCCCTGAGGATGCCTTCAGCCCCTACTATATTTCGGCTCCATCTGCTCTTTTGCATGCTTCTGTGTGGGTTCTACAAATACTTTTTGTAAATTTATTCCTTGAATATTTCCAGTAAAGGGGTCAAAACATTCAAAACACTTATTTGTGCCACGAAATCTAATAATTTGTTTTTTTTAGATTCATGAAGTCTCCTTATTTGTTTCATCAAAGATGTTGATTTGTTATGTTTTAGTCATAGGATTATTCCTCTACAGATGTAGTGGCTGGTTCTAACGAGAATATATGTTTAACTGCAAATCAGTGAGAGTTCGCATTTTTTCCTGTTCATTTACCTATTCTAAAGATATATAGGCTTATTTTTAACATATTTTAACATATTACAGAACATTTCTGTCCATGTATGCTATGGTGTCATGGGTGAGAGCAAGATACCCTGAAGGGGGTGGACAATGTCACCTGGTTGCAGACTGCAGCACGAGGATCAGTGCCGCAGGGACAAAGTGCCCTGCTCTTTGCTAGGGCCTGTACTTTGAGGAGTCCCCATCAGGGTCAAGGTGCTGGCCTGTGCAGCCTCAGCAAAGGAATGGGGGAGCAGAGAGCTTGGTCTCAGTGTTGCAGCATCTCCTGAAAAGCTTCTGGAGGGTCAAATAACTGCCTGCTCAGCAGCACTCCTTCTGCCTGAAGAGGAGGATGAGATGCCTGTCCAGGAATTAACTGTGATGGATGAATTGTGTCTGCTCTGGGAAATGATGTGGGAGCTCAGAAATATCACCTACTTTTAACCAGGTGAGTTCCTGGGAAGCCCTTGCAGGAGCCTGGGGTTAGTGCTGTGGCAGTGGTGGCTGCAACTCCTATGGCTCAACACTTATAAGGGTCAGGGGACACCAGAGATCGATGATCCTTCACTCCCCTGTAATGTTCACCCTAGTAAGAGGGGTGAGGAAAGGGTCTGAAAGGTGCTTGGATATGCATACAAGATGTTTGTATGGTAGCAGGGAGAATCACAAGAGCAGCCACGAAAGTGGAGGAATGGCAGAGGAAGAGTCCTGTGACAGTGGCTGCAGCCTGGTAAGGAATTGATGGTAGAATGGTAGAAGCCAGGCAGAGCAACCATAGTATTTTTTTTTCTTGGAATGGATAAAACCAAATCAGATCATTCCTGCAGCTTGCTGGCACCAAGGAGAAAACTGCCTGCTACTTAGCTTGTAATTCTTCAGACTATGTGTGGATGTTTCACGTAATTTTAGATACTCTGGTAATTGGCAGTGATTCATACCAGCTCTCCTGCTGGCTGCTTCCCCATCAAAACAGCTCCCTGCAGCCATGGTTTTCCCCCTAGCATTGCTTCAACACAAGCTCACTGTAAGCCCACCATTGGTTATGCAGCAATGCAGTGCCATCAGCCAGGCTGCTCTGTGCTGGCTATCATCTGGCCCGTGGTGCTTTGATAGTTGCCACCTTCCTGCCCCATCAGACCTCTCTGGGGTTGGCTCTGCAACCATGTGAGGGATGCTCAGGGAAGCAAATAAGCTTGGCCATTACTGATGCAGGAGACTGCTGCCCTGGGACCAGGGTGGAAAGAGTGGGTGAGCTCACAGCTGAGTCCGCTTTTCCTGATGCTGCAGAGGAACCCCTGGCCTGCTGGCTTGTTCAGGATGCCTTGAGGGGTGAGCTAGGAATTCTGCCAGGGAGGATACCTCTATTCTACCCACTGTTGTCCTCAGCCTTGAGAAGATCTGATCGCTGAGTGAGTCCTTGGGTCTGTCCCATGTATTAAACACAGTGAAACTATGTGGCTGGGCTTAGAGAAGAAGAAAGGCTCAAAATTCAGGATGAAGCACCACACACTCTCCTGCACTCCTGGCAAGGGCAAAAGCAGCCAGATGTGTTGGTTAGCCACTCAGCATAGGCAGACAGAGAGGGAAATGGGTGGATACAGATACAGCACTGATGATGCTTATTTAACCTCAGACAAAAGAGACAGAGAATTCAGAAGATGGACCTGAGGACTGAGACATACAAATGGTGGTCAGAGATCATGATAAGAAGAAAAAGTTTTGGTGTTCAGACTCAGCTGGACAGGAGCAGGGAAGAGGCAAAGGTTATGCCTTTGTGTTAATAGGTACAATTGAATGTCCCTGACCTTAGGTCACAGCTGTACTCTCATTTGCTCCTATGCACTGTTTGTTTTATTTTCTTTTATTTTTTCTCTAGCTTTTTTCCTTCTCTTTGGTTGCTTTTAACAGCTGTTTGTGGAGCCAGAGCTCTCCACAGGGCAGGGAGAATGCAAAACCATACTTTGATTGCTGTACAAAGTGCGGTTCTCCTCACTCCACTTGCAGCCAGCAGTGGCTGAGGTGAGGGCTTAGCACTGCAGTCACTGCTGAGGTAAGCTATCAGGAGTCACCTGCTGAGAGGGTGTCTCACCAGGGACAGACCTGTCCCTGCCCTCCGTCTACAGACTAATTGCACTGATTGGTAAGAGCAGGGAGGCTCCTGACACCTTGGAGTAGTGAGCGGGAGGTGATGCCTGGCTGGAGCAAAGGGGGTGTCCCTGTGTGCCGACCCAAGGGCTGCAAGGGTCGTGTGGGCTCTGCTGCACCTCTGTGCATCTTCACACCTCACATTATCCCTGTGCTGCCGCCTGGCCTCCCCTGTGCCCAATCCCTGCTGCTAGTTAAATTATGAAAGAGAAATACAGGAATGCTGGATGGGTTGGCTCTGAAGTTTGCAGACCCTGCACTGGACACAATAGGAAGCGAGAAGTCTCCACTGTTCTGCAGTGTGCTGCCTTTGTGTAGGATGGTGAGATTGGAGGGGGGGGGGGGATTTCCTTGGTGGAATTGTGGTGTGACAGGAATAGTGAATCGGCTCCTTGGGGACCAAGATCTGTGGATGCTGTTGGTAGGATGGCTGAGCCTGCTTCTCCCATTTCTTAAATTGCATATTTCTTAAAATGCACAAGTTTCTTGAAGTAAAACAGCATACTGACTCAGAAAACTTTTCCTACAATTGTAATAATTAAAACCATTAATTTAAGCATACAAATGCACACAAAAGCAAAAAATGCTATGCTTTATATTGTGATGGGAAGGAAACAAATTATGCTTTACCTAGGTGATAGCAGAAGACACCTGGTATAGATGCTATAGAATAACATGGGCAAAGGGGACCAGCTTTGCAAGCATATCCTAGATGTGGGGAAACAGGTTCCTTTCAATCAATTTCCCCTCCTCTGGAAGAGCTAAAATTCTGTAGCTAAATCACATCTTTTTCCAGCTGTTATTTGTATAATACCTAACCATTAACTTCTATTTTTAGTGATGTTAAGATGCTCATCTCAGAGGGGAGGTGGAGGCAGTCTGACAGCTCCTGCTGAGCAGGGATCCTGCAGCAGTTCAAGTGTTTGGATTTCCCCCACACAGCCAAACATCCACCTCCCTCCAGAGAAAATGTTTCTCTGCTCATCCTATATAGGGAGGAGGAATTGTACTTGTTCATAGCTGTCGTGTGAGACTTGTTCTCCATCTTGGTGTGACAAGACTGGGTTTCTTTTGACATGAAAATAGTCAGTCTGGGTTTACAGAACAGGAGTGAGAAGTGGTTCAAGATTATAATTTATTTCTGCTTGCAAATGAAGAAAAGTTGCCTGTGGCAGCAAGACTTTAAATCAATTGCATCTAGGGTAAAGTGCTGGAGCATGCCCCATGTAAAGAGACTTCTAGGTGCATGGCTTGAGAACATCCCTAAATCCTCATCTGTTGTATCCTAGCTCAAAAGCAGAAAGATGGGCTCAATGCAAGATTTTTGTATCTGCATCTTTGAAGCTGGAGCAGTGGTTCTGTGTCATCATATACCTAGGAGGCTCAACTGGGAATCAGTGACCCCTGGCAAAATGCTACAGGCAGTTTCTGTTCCCAGCAGTTACAATAACAGTCCTTATTTCTGGCATTTTGCAGTTCAACACTGACTGTGTTGCTAGTAGTGGTATTAGATATTCCTGTGTGAATTAAATATTCTTGTGTGTTTTCTGGCATCAGTCTCTGTGTGCTCCCTTGCTATTCAGTGTTATCTACCAGTAAGATGTGCTGTGTGTTGTGACAGTGAAGTGTGCTGTCCATGGCTGCTGAACTGCGCCTTGTAGGTGAAAGAGAGATGAGGGCTCAGAAGACAAGAGCTGAATTTATTCTGCGGGTGGGTGAATGCAATTTTGAAAGGAGGCATTTGCTTTTAGGGTGAGGTGTAGGTGTGACTTGTACAGTGTTCAGATGCTTTTACATGTATGCATTCTGCTCATGTTCTGTTAAGTTGAATGAGAGGCAGGGCATGAAAGGCAAAACAAGGAGAAATGGGCTGTTGTGCCTTCCAAACCTGCCACTCAGTCAGAAAGTCCAGGAGTGACAGGAGGGCCAGGGTAGTACATGACAGGTTAAACTTCCTAAACAAAGCCTTGAATTATTTTGTTTCTGTTTTGGCAAGCAACAGTAAAACTAAGCGAGACATGGAAAGCCTCCTCTGAGCCAAGAAAATGTTTACAAATCCCCCTGCAACAGACAGATCAATAAAGCTATACATTCTGCTCTGGCTTACCAGAGTCACAAGAGCCACAGATAGTTGTTGGTTGTTGGAGGTGTTTGTGGAGAGGCTGGGCTTTGGGATTTTATGTTCATTTTATTCTTTTTTTTCTCCCTGGTTTTGTTTCACTATATGAGGAAGGTGTTTATTTAAGGGGAAATGAAAAACACAGAAAACTGTATTTGATGAAAGAAGGTTTCTACAGAATTCTCTTTTGTGAGAGTTAAAGTGTTGATATAGCTGGGAAAATGAAAACAGTGATCACAAGGCACACGTTAAGAGGGATTGCATTTCAGGTAGCTGTGGAGAGGCCTGGACAACACCTTATTTGTGGTATTGCCATTGCTCTGGGAAGCGTGGGGCAGGAATGGCTGATGGCTGGTCTGTGCGGCTGTGATGGAGGTTGTACATGTAGGAACATCTGGGATGTTGCAGAGCAGAGCCGGAGGTAGATTGGTGGGAGCTGGAGAGATGAAGGTAGCAGTGGGGATGGGGGGTCTGCCACAGCCTTCTGGGAGGGAAGGGGCACAGCCTGCCTGCTGGAGGGGTCAGACCCCTCCAAGTCCTTAGCAGACATCCTATGCCAGGAGGCGTTTTTCATCTTTCAGGTATTGCAGCCTGAACTGAGAACCAGATCCTCCCAGTACATTTGGGTTTCTTCTTTGTCAGATGCTCTACCTTTTCCCCTGGCTTTGCATTCATGTGTTAGGTCTGATGGGCCAGCAGCATTGCTGTGATGGCTCACCACAGCCCCGGGCTGGGTCCGGTGCCTTGTCAGCTGTATTTGCAGCTCTGGCGTGTCACTGCAGCAGTGCAAAGCACCACACCTGACAATGCACAAGTACTCTTCCTCTGCAGGTCTGAAATCCCACAAAGGCTGCCTCATCGAGTGTTTTCCTGGCAAAAAAAATGCCATCCCCACATGCTGCTTACAATTGGCTGTGCTCTAGCAGCCAACGAAAGCTATCAGTGCACTACTCAGAGACATCAAGATGCATTCTCTCCATGCCTGGCTCTGAGGCCAGCCTCAAATGCCTCCTCAGCCACTGGCCAGGATGCTTGTTCCACTCCTTTGCTTGTTTGCTGGCTCACAACCTCATTTGTGGTCCTCTGTGCTCCCCTTCCTCAGTCTCACTTTCCCATAGACAGGGTGCATTTATTTCTCTTTAAAACAAGGGGTTGAGTTGTAGCGAGGCCACTGGTGTGTCACTTATGAACAAACCAAACACCAGCTCTAAACACAATGTTTGCGTTACTAAACCAAACCCCAGCTCCAAACAGTGTCTGTGTTACCAAAAGCCACCCTACAACCTTTTGTCAAGGTTTGGGGGATTTGGCCAAGGCACTGGCTGTTGGAAGGTGCTTTCCAAAGTCTCCTGTTTCAGTTCACCACAGGCATCAGAATGTGCACTTGTGTGAAGCAGTTCATGTACTGGCAAAGCAAAGGGGACACAGAGCCACCAGGGCATAATTAAACCATAAATGACAAAAGTTGATTTACAAAGACATTGCTCCAGGGCAACTGGTGAGCTAATACCAGTCCTATGCTAGAAAGGTAAATGAGGAAAAAGTGGGCACTCCAGTGTGGGTGACTAATTATAATCTCCAGATTTAATTATCAACAGTAAACTCTCAAATACCCACTGCAGACAAGTGAACCTCTGTGCCTTCCTTGTGTTTGATGTGCTAAGCATAAATATTCAGCTCAGTCTCTCAAGAAAACATGAGGTTTTACACAAGAACAACTATCCTGGATGATCAGGATTTATAGCTCCAAAATGGTCTGGTTTCAGAATTTGCAAAAGCTTTAACCTTTCAAGCATTTCCAAATCTACTTTAGCATGCAGGGAGTAGTGATGCAGAGACATTAACATTAAAACTTTGTGTGTCTCCAGTGAATATGCCTAGAATGAGAAGCATAACATATCCTTTTTCATATTTCAGTTTTTAATATTTCAATGCTGTTTGCTTCCTTGAAAGAAAAAATGAATATATTCTTATAAAATTAACAAATATTGAAAAGCTTTAGATACTAATTAAGATGAATAATTTAACATGTAAATACCAGTGCATGATAATTCTACACTTCCTCTGCCTGCTCATCAACTGATGGTGGAAACTTGAGGCAGATTTGCTGAAGCAGTTCACATTTCCTTGAAGGTCATTTAAATGAATTTTCAGATTTCCTTTCAGTCTTCATGTCATCCCATTAATGACTGGAAAAAAACAAAGCAAACAAGCAAACAGTAGTAAAAGCAGATTGAATAAATCATATGGCAATCCCTGGCAACGCAATGTCATATGCACCAGCTCTGCAAGTGGGCAGATCAGACATCTCAGCTCCCATCAGGTATGGCAAAAGAAGGGGACTAAAATGCATGGGTCGGCTGGCATTTCCCTAAAAATCCTTTTGTTTGCAAAGATGGGGTTCACTATTTGCTTCCCCTGCAGCAAGTTGAGGATCTGTATATACCTAGTCTGGAACTGGAAGATGGAACCTC
The DNA here is from genome assembly GCF_012275295.1 of Melopsittacus undulatus. Lineage (NCBI taxonomy): Eukaryota > Metazoa > Chordata > Aves > Psittaciformes > Psittaculidae > Melopsittacus > Melopsittacus undulatus. Next base: position 9,950,357 of record NC_047530.1, read on the forward strand.
AATAAGTGACTATGGCTCCTGTATTTAACTGAAGTGGTCTTTATACAGAATTTCTCTTACATGAAACCTAGAAAACCAGACTGGGAAAAATGCCCATCTGAATATGTAAATAATTATAATGTCTTTAATGGAGAGGCAAATCCAAAACCACTACCTGCTATCCTGATATGGACATGCTGCTACCTGCCTTTAGGTTGTTTGCAGCTCCAAAGGCTTAGCACTAATGCTAGATTGCAGGGATTATGCTCGTAACAGGCTGTTCAGCTCTTAACTGCATTGCTCTTTTTAAAAACAATCTAAGTTAAGATTTGGGAAAGGAAGTCTGTTATGAAAGCTGCTAGATCACATGCATCTGCTGCACTTGGGAACGATCTATATCTGTCATCATAACCCTGATGGAATCAATTGTACCAGCAAGTATTGATGGCCGCAGGCAGGAGAACAGATGCAGCATTGTGGAGATGTATCCTGATGTTGTCAACTAGTATGCAGGGTTTTCAGTAGTATTGTGCTTCCTATACCTTCTTTTGACATCTGAAGTTCTCCAGCAATAAGGAAACAATAGCAAATGGTAGACTTTGCTGCTGATGTTTCCAGTCTCAGACAAGTTAGGTGGGAGTGACCTCTGCAAGCATCTGGTTTGGGGAGGCATTTGAGTTTGACACTCCTTCACCTCAGGCCTGAGGACAACCATTGTCTTTCCACTGGGCAATATTTAAGAACTCTTCTTAAGTACTTGTGCTTAATCTTCCCTTTGCCTTAGTCCAGAAAGTCCTTGACATCTGGGTCTTTTGGCAGTAAAGGAAGAGTACCGAGTGGAGAAGCACTTTGAACTTTGCACCATGTAGTCTTCAAATTCCTCCTGACACTGGGGAGCACAATGCTGCATGTCCTTTCTGGCTTCTGACCCTACAACTCTGCTCGTCTTTGAGTTTGGCACTTTGGAGTGGATTGTTGAGCATTTGTCAGAGGGAACAACCAGTGCTATACCTCTCAACATCTTCCAGCTCTGTGACCAAAGCAGAGAACTGTTTCTTGTTGACACAAGGAAATGATTTCTCAGACACTCTGCACTCTGCAGACATTGCTGTGCTTTAAAAACAAAAGATGGAAAATATGGGCGATGCAACGTCTGTAGGCTGTTACATCTTCCAGCTTCTGGAAGAGTCTTACTGTGATTCAAAGATGTGTATGACGGAGATCATTCAAGGGATATATATGGTGAGTGCAGAATCTACCCAACTGAACAAACTTCAGTACTGTCAGCTGAGCAAGTCTTCAGACTTCCTGTCACAAATCTGGCTGCCCAGACACGTGTGAAAACTGCTCTTCATCTCACAATAGTTTGAGAACACCAGAAGTATTTCATAATTAAAAATAACATGGAGACAGGCTTTTCCTTTCACTAACCCTATTGTCTTCTGTGCAATAACCTGGGATACACTTAAAAATAATCAAAGCTGGGAAGTTTTATCACCCTACCAAGAGTGGATTTTTCACCCTTCCTCTTTGGAGCTACCTCAAAGTTTATAGGGTTGATGTTCCACAAAAGTGCATTTAGTAGCAACTGTGGTTTGGTTGTGCATAAATTATTACAGAACACTATTAACAGTCTTGATAATGGTTCTAATCAGAGGTTTGCCTCAAATATCAGCATAAAGAGAACAGTGGTACTGTATCAACCTAACTTTGGCAGGAAGCATGTCAACCAGAGGTGCACTTCGAAAATACAGCAGCAAAAATCTTCAAGAATATGTCACAGCAAGATAACTTAAACCCGCCCAACTGCTAATGAAGGGCAGTTAGAGTCAGGAAGGAGTGCAGCTCTGGGGAGATTTCAGAAGCATCTCTGTGAGGATGCTATGGAGTCCCTGACAATGGAGGGCAACAGGCATGTGCTGCCAGCACCTTAGCCTCTTAGAACCAGTCTCTTAGCAGTGGAGCTTAGAGCATGTTGTAGTCGAGTGTCTCCATCAGCTATGTTGGGCTGTCTTCTTTTGTGATTGTGAAAATTGTCAGGACAAGAGTCCAGACATCAGTGTCCTGGAGCAATATAAAATATTCAGCACTGAAATAATTATTCTCCTGGCTTACTTAACTGGTCCAGTCAAATGTCAGAGATGCTTTCTGTCAAAAGTGAACTGATTAAAGTGATTTTTAGGGACAGCTAAAATAAACTGAATGGGTAAGAAACCAATCATTGACATGATACACCATGCAAAAAACAGTGTGAAAGCCTCCAACACAGAAGAATTCAGGAAACTGAAGGGAGTAGCTCTGGAAGAGATATTTTGAAACTGCCCGAGATTATGAACAAGATTAAATTAATGCTGCATAGCAGGAAATGCTCTGAGGAAATGAGGCATAGTGAGTACAGGAAGCAACACCTGTGGCACCTGTAACCACTAATTACTGTGCAAATTGGACTAATTTCTCACTGTCTGCCAACTGAAATCTTAATCTTTGTGCACTGAATTAAAAGAAAATTCTATCACCTTGTAACCCTTGCAAGAAAAATGTTCTTTGCACAGCTGCACCCTTGACCAGTGAAAAATTACCTACCTATCTTGAGATAAGATGCCAACTATGTAGAAGAATTACAGTGGAAAAGCCTCTCTGTAGTGGTTTGTAACTTAATATTTGCCCTTAAATGGTTTCCTTTTTTACTCCATCTTTGTTTTGACAACCAGAAAGCTGGAATCCTTGGAGATTAAGTAAAATCGTTAATTTGTTTTTCTTTCCTGTTTCAGGAAGAATAGAAGTGTGGCATTATCCCATGTCTTGTCTGCTCAACCTTGGGATGGTGGAGCAACACGATAGGTACAAGTTAGCTCAGGGCTGTTGAAGAAAGTTCATTTTCTAGAGAATTTTCTGCAACTTTTTAAGTGCTGCCACACCACTGCAGGCCAGAGGCTTAAGAAACTCCTGTTTTCAGGCAGTGGATATGTTCAATATGTACCTTATGCAAAGATGCTGCTGTGAGGTCAATCTCAGGATGCTCATCTATTTGTGTAGGACAGCAGGGCTGCCCTTAATTTGCTCTACTGAATTACTGAGGAAATAGATAAGAAGAAGTAATTTCTTATCACTAAGAAGTAACTACTTGTATCTCGCATGGGCTAATTGAGAATTAAAAATAACTGATTCAGAAAGCTGCAAAATGCAGAGGGGTCTAAAAAACCTGCATCTCAGAAAAAGGCTATATCACAGCCTGTTGCAGCCTGTTCAAAGGAGGGTGGTGTGGTAACCCCAGTGCAAGCTCTACAGCAAAGGCATCATCCCCCAACAGGCTGCTGTGAGCTTAATGTAACAGGCAGAACCCACAAAGCTGGAAGAGAGCTAGATAAACTACAAGTACTCTTAATCTGTCCTATACCAAGAGATATGAATGAATTCTTATCATGTGAGTTTTTTAATATTAGCCTGCATGTAATTTAGAGGAACAGTGTTCTGCCTTAACCAGGTTCTCTGGATTTGGTGCAGGAGGTTCTGGAGGAAACTTTCTGGTCTGCCTTCAGTCAAATGAACTGGAAAAAGGGTATGAGAAAGGCAAGTGTCCAGTTCAGAGGGGACAAATGGAAAGTTCCTTCTTTTGTTAGAAATAGGATATACTGGGGTGAGATAGGAAATAGTCACCCAAAAAATAAAGCTGGTGAATGCCTGGCTCAGTAGCAGCTCCTCAGAAGAGGATCTGTGCACTCATTCAACTTCTAAGATGGCCAGAATTCAGGAAAATGCAATTGGTGTGAGAAAACAAATGTGTGGGGCCAAAGAGAAGCCTGGTCCGTAAACCAGGGAAATGTCCCTTCCAGCACCCTCACCTCCAGCCAGGTCATATAGGAGCAGTGTCCAGACAGGGGACACTGGAGAGATGAAGCACAGGAGAGATGGACCATAGGAGCAAGAAACGCAGCCCATGGAGGTAATATCAATATACAAAATATTTGGTCACAGGGAAAGGAAAGATGTCATCAGCAGGAATATGTCTAACGTTCTTTGAATACACATGGTGTACACCAGACAAGTCTTTGTTCCTACTACTTCAAGTCCACTTAGAATATTTTACTCTGTAATTATGGAGCAAATAATATGGATCCTTAAGATTCCTTCCAATCCAGACCGTTCTATGATTCTATGAACTCTGCAATGCTGATGGTCGGCTATGACAGCTCTGGCACACCAGCCAGAGGCAAAGCTCTGAGATAAGGTCATACCTGATGTTCAGAGCTCAGTTTGTGGGGAATGTCGCTGTGGTAAGTGGAAGAAACAGTTAAATCAAACCCCAGGCTGCTCAGGACCTGTGGGGAAATTCTGCATCTCTGGCTGAAAATCAAATAACCTGCTTCTCAGAAAAACAGTGCTTCAGTATGTTTCTACATGATGTTCAGTGGCACTGCTTTTGCTGTTTAATAAATCTCTCTAGAAAATGTCACTCACTATAAAATTATATATTTTGAATAAAAGCTAAAGTCTCAGCATGCATAATATATTATTTTTGCGTCTGGGCCTGTAGCCTTTTATCCCAAATAGGAAATAAAATGATATCTGAATAGAAACTTCTCGAGTGTTCTGAAATTCTCAGCTGCCACCACCCACCACATTGCAGACTGCAGGATTTCAGCTCTTTTCATTTAATATATATAGTGTATAAATAAACTTGTATGTATATACATATGTATAAGCCCTAGGCATATGTACATTGCACATGATGGTACAATTGGTCTCCACTAGAGCTGTGTGTACAATAGACGCCCCCTGAAACCTAATCAGGCTTGCCCTAAGCTCCATGCAGGAGCAGAGCCCTGAACTGGCTGCAGCCTGTGTGAACTGCGGGCATTCCTCATGTTCAGCTGTGGGATGTTCAATATACAGATCTGGATCTCTGGATGGAGGCTTATCATCACCTGTCCAAGAAAACTTACCCACTACCTAATGACTGACCCTTGGACCCATACCCTGGTCCCAGCTGGCTTGGTCCCTGCTCACCTATAGTTATGATCTGTGTTGACTGAAAGTGAGATACCAAGGGAAGCTTTGCACAGACTCATCCCAAGAGATTCTTCTGAAGGCTTCTCATGAGACCCACTGCCATTCTCCTGATGAACGCTGCACTGATCACAGACAGAATACTTGTAATTTTGTGTTATTTATCTATGTTTCTTTTTCAGAAAACCTAGGCCTTATCTGACCACATAAGAAATCCCACACCTGAGGTCACCTACTCCAGTACTTTCCCATGCTGTGTGTCCTCATCATTGCAAAGCCCGTGAAGATTCTATTCAGTGGAGATCCTTGGGGCCCATCTGACCTCTGGGAAAGCAAATGGCCATACACCATGATTCTTGCAGACTGGGGAGGCTCATGGATAGGTAAAGTCAATGTTAATAAGTAGCACCTTCTGCTGATCCATGAATACATCTGTCTTGGTTTAACCTCAGCTGGTAACCAAGTACCATGCACCTGCTCGCTCACTCTGTCCCTTCACAGTGGGAAGGGGAGGAGAATTGGTAAAAATACAGGGGTTAAGAACAGTTTAATAATTAAATAAGGTATAATTTTAATAATAATGAAGTAACAAAAAGAGATATTAAAACCCAACAAACCAAACAACTAAAAAGCCCCAGCAGTAATGCCCATTGCTGTTATTCACCACCTGCTGCTCAATACCCAGCCTGATCTGAGCAGCAATTGGTCCCTTCCAGGTAACTCCCCCCAGTTTATATACTGGGCATGACGTGCTGCATTATGGAATATCCCTTTGGCTACTTTGGTGTCCTGTCTCTGCTTCCTCTCAGCTTCCTGTGCCCCTCCCCACTGGCAGAGCATGAGACTGAAAAGTCCTTGACTGGGGTAAGTGCTACTGAGCAACAACTAAACCATGCGTGTGTTATCATCATTGTTCTCATACTAAAGCCAAAACAGAGCACTGCACCAGCTACTAGGAAGAAAAGTAACTATCCCAGCCTCCCAGCCAAAATTAGAACAAGATCTATACCTGGCCAGTGAAAAGGGAAGTCCAGTGTTGTCCCCAGCCTGTGGCCATAGGCATTGACCAGCAGTGGTAATCCAGCCTCACCAGTACCTCTGCAGCACATCTCCTGGCAGACCACCACTGTAGTATGGAACCCTGGGCAGAGATGTCCTGGCCACCACCAGGCCCAGTGCTAGGCTGCTCTGGAGCCACCTCCTTGGACCAGAGAGAAAGTAGGAGATTGGGTCACCCTTTTTCGCTGCTTTTCTGCAAACACAACCAAGAATCTGTCTTGAGATCTTCAACTGATGGCTGCTCTGCAGCAGGGCCTGACCCCCCCCCCCCACTGACAGCTTCTCGTCATGTTGTAATTAGAAATGCTCATTTTGTTTTGAGTAGCACTGGAATTGCAAACAACTTGCTTATTCAAACTTTCTAAGCTGTTGTCACCTTCTGAAGGGTTTTGTCTGGAGGAAACATTGAGGTTTATTTTCTTTGTAATCCACTTAATGATGAAGGAACCCAAACAGGTGGTTTTCAGAGATTTTTAGATGCAAGATGCATATGTCTTGCTGTCATAACAGTTTGTCTCGTTATATGGGATAAAATTCAAGAAAGTTGATGCATTGCTTACAAAGGAAGCAACAACACTATCAAGTGATATAGTCCTGTTCAGTAATCTTGTTATAACTTCAGGAGTTTGGTTGCCTGAATATCTAAAAGTTCAACTGAGTCCAACACAATAATAATAGTATTAATTATTTTGTTATAAAATAAGCAACACCTCTGTGCCTTTTGTATCTTTTTATTGTTTTATAGCCTTAAGCATCTATTTACTAATGCTTTGTGCTTTATGAGGTTGAAAATATGTTTCTTTTCTGTTTGTTTTCTGCTCACTGATCTTTTTTTCTTTTTTCCTTTTAGCCTGAGGCTTTCCAATACTTCAGGTCACATAGATCACCTGGATTATCACATACATCATCTGAATTTCTCTTCAAAATTTAGCTTCATCTGAAAATGGCTGTAAATGAATTATCCATGGCCTTTGAGGTGTTCTGCCTTTGCTGAATCATGAAGCTTTAAAGCATGCTCTCAGGGGCAGCACTCATACCTGCCTGAACCCCTTGGTTTGCAAGCAGGTTTTTACATCATTTTATTCATTTGTTGTACAGGTGCAGATGTGAGTGCATGGTGGGGCAGTCCGGTGGGCACTGGCAGTTCAGCAGGAGATGGGTGACATGGGCAGCTCTCCCTCAGTCTGCTACAGCATCAGAGCAGGAGGTGAGGCTCATCAGGCACTTTCTGTGGAGCCTGGCTCAGCACCCAGACAGATGCCTGTACAGACCTTGCTACAGAGAGTGAGAGCCCAGCTGGGTACCACTGGGAAGCATCACCCCTGCCCTGTGCAGTCATGATACCACAAGGCCTCCAGCTACCTACCAGCACTGCTTGAACAATGCAAGCACTCATCTCTTGTGGTAAGATAACTCACAAGTGCAAAGGTAAGACAATACAGTATCAAGATATGCAGCAGGGAGACTGGCACGGCTGGGTATAAAGTGGTTTAGAAGTCCCCAGTGTACAAGGCTCAGATGAACAATGCATTAGGCAGATATGTTAAAGGAAGTTTCTGCAGTACAACTTAGACTTTATCTAGTCTAATAGTGAAAAGCAAATGCTGCATACAAATTTTTTTTGCCTTCTTTACCCTGTGAATACCCTAAAATGTCTTTACATGGAAGTGAAAATAACCTGTGGTGGCTTAGCACTCAAACCTTGCTCTTTCTGCACAGTGCAGGGAAGTGTGTTCCTGCTTAGTACTCACCGGAGTATGTGTACTGTGTGCATCCATAGCATTACAGTGTGAGTCCTGCCACTGGTGCAGAAACACATGTTGCTCTGAACAAGGAGCAGTAAAGTTGCTGTGGCTGATGTTATTTGTCTTTTGCAGGCCATGTAGGTGATTCCTTCACATGACTTCTGGGTAAAGAATGAAGGTGCAACTTCTGTGACAGCAAGGGTGAAAAGGCAGGCAGTAATGCTACCTGCTGGCTGTGATATTGATTCGAAGCCTTGCTGAAAGTTCAGAGGTCTTACTCAAGCATAAACGCAAAAGAATGATTGTTTGAAATTTAGTAAGTGATAATAACAGGGCTATTGCAAAAGCAGTCAGCTTGACAGACCCTCAGCCTGCCCATAATAGTCTACAACTCCATCAGAGAAACCTCTCTGATGAGCTGCTCCCACAGCCTGAGGAGAACAGCTGGAAATGAAAGCTTTTCAGGTAGACTACAAGGGGATCCAGCTTTTCTGCAAGTGAAGTAATTATGTTTTAATTACTCTGGGGCTATAATAAAAAGAAACTCTGGTGATGACAATTCTGTAACCATTGTACTGAGGATTCAGCTGGCACAGCTCTGTAAAATAGGATTAATTAACTTTCTGCGAGAAGCATGCTGTAGTGAGCTGTCCTGTCTATCTTTAAGGGATGCTGTACCTCATCCTGGACAAGGTAGTTGGAGCTGCCGAGGGATGGTTGGTAAAATACTACTTGCAAGAACGTGTCCTTGGGTATCTGTCTTTTGTGGGAGCAGTGGAACACTGTCTAGCAGCATGCAGTATCTACAGTCTGCACATGAAAGCCAGGTTTTAAATGCATTGCAGAATGCCCAAAACATTGAAAATGGAGCTCAGGCTCACAGAATCACAGAATCCCAAGGGTTGGAAGTGACCTCGAAAGATCATCTAGTCCAACCCCCCTGCAAGAGCAGGGAAACCTAGAGTACATCACACAGGAACTTGTCCAGGCGGGCCTTGAATATCTCCAACGTAGGAGACTCCACAACCCCCCTGGGAAACCTGTCCCAGTGCTCTGTCACTCTTACAGTAAGTACTTTTATTCGCTATGTATTTGAAGAAGCTCTTTCTATTGTCCTTAACCCAACTAGCAAGATTAAGTTCCAAGGAGGCCTTAGATGTCCTAACTGCCTCCCTACATCCTCTAACAACTGTCCTATATTCCTCCCAGGTGGCCAGCCCCTCCTTCCATAATCCACAGATACTCTTTTTCTGCACGAGTTTGCCCAGCAGTTCCTTGTTTAACCACGCTGGTCTCCTAGCTCCCTTACTAGATTTCCTACCCATTGGGAAGCTCTGATCCTGAGCTTGGAAGAAGTGGTCCTTGAATGCTGACCAACTATCTTGAGCCCCTTTACCACCTAGTACCCTTTCCCATTAGACTTCCCTTAGCAGTTGATTGAAGAGGCCAAAGTTGGCCCTTCAGAAATCCAGAACTGTGGCCTTGCTAGGTATTCTATTCCTCCCATGCAGGATCCTAAACTCCACCATCTCATGGTCACTGCAGCCAAGGCTACTATTGACCATCACCACTTAACCAGACCCTCCTTGTCGGTGAGTACTAAATCTAGCAGCGCTCCTCCCCTAGGTGGTTTGTCCACCATTTGCATTAAGGAGTTATCATCAGTGCATTGGAGGAACCTCCTAGACTGTGAATGATTGGCTGTGTGAGTCTTCCAGCAAACAGGTTGGTGTTGACCCTGGATCTATAATTACGGTATATTAGTCAACCCCCTATGGCAGTTGCTGCAAAAAGAAGCGAGGGAATAGCAGTGGACTGGGGAAGCAAAACAGGCATTTAGCAAACTGGAGAAGGGATTACTGAGGGCCTCAGCCCTCGGACTGCCAGAGGTCACCAACCTCTTTTGGTTATTTTCACATGAGAGACAAGGCATAGCCCTAGGGTTCCTAGCTCAAGATATAGGACCCTATATAAGCGCTGTAGCTTACTTCTCAAAGCAACCAGATGAAGTAAGGAAAAGACAGAACACCTTCTGTATGAAGAGAGGCTGAGAAAGTTGAGGCTGTTTAGGTTGGGGATGAGAAGGCTGCGTGGTGACCTCACAGCACTCTTCCAGTATCTGATGGGGGTCTACAGGGATGCTGGAGAGGGATGCCTCCTCACGGACTGTAGCGATAGGACAAGGGCTAATGTGTTGCAGCTAAACCTGGGGAAGTTTGGGTTAGATATAAGGAAGTAGTTCTTTGCTTTGGGGGTGGTGAGGCACTGAAGAAGTTGTTCAAAGAAGCGGTAAATGCTCCATCCCTGACAGTGTTCAAGGCAAGGTTGGACAGAGCCCTGGGCAACATGGTCTGGGGTGAGGTGTTCCTGCCCATGGTGGAGAGCTTGGAACTAAATTATGTTGAGGTCCTTTCCAACTGTTACTGTTCTACGAATCTATGATTCTGTGGAGCTAACCATCAAGCATGGTCCCCATCAGCTTGACTATCAGGTAGAGCTCTTTCCATAGCCCACACCCTCACAGAAGCTGTGCTTCATTGGGTGTAACATGAGAGACTTATTGGCATCTTTGCGCAAGAGAAAGCTCCCAGAGGGAATGGACCCTGTCCAAGAGGAAGGGAGCTCACTGTCCGAGTATTAACAGGAGTCTCTGTTGCCAGGCTCCTTTCCAGTGGGAAAGAGCTTCAGCTGCATCTGGGTCCCAGTCCCCAGAGCGTGCTTTTGCTGTGGAGGAAAGGTGAGGCAGGAATTCCCACTGCTGATAGAGCAGCGTGTTCTCCGTGCCCAGCATGCTCAGTTCTGGGGCACCAGGACCCTGGGGAGGGTCCAGCATATGTAGATTCTCTGTCCAGAGCCCAGTGAACACACGGGGACACATCAGCGGTGCCTCTCGCTTGGTCCCTGCACAGCCAGAGCTGCCACCAAGAGTCTGGTCCACGTGAAATGCCATTCTGGTTGCAGTCAGCGAGAGAAGGAAGCACAGGGAAAGTCATCTCTGTCGCGGCTGCAGTCGTCAACGGCTGCTATCTCAAAAGCATCCAGAAGAAAATGCTGCCGCTCTTGGCAGAGGCCCACTGCACCAGGTTCTTCCTTTCCTTGCAGTGTCCTGCACTCTATCCTTCATCTCCTTCCTGCATGAGGTGGTCCTCATCTGTCCTCAGCTCTAGCTGTGAAGTCTGCAAACACGGCTCTCTGCACGAAGAGCACTTTCAATGCCCCTAGAGTAAGAGCTGTGCTGTAAGCCGATGTTGCAGCTCCTTGAACTCACGCATTGCCCGCTCGTGGGCAGCCGGATCCTGCGCCAGATGCTGGAAGAGGTTGAATGGCTTGGCTGTTTCCAAGAATGGGGGCAAGACGATCTCCTCAGGAATCTTCTGGTTCCCAAAGAAGAAGTGGTCGAGGCATTTCTCCTCCAGGCAGCGGTTCAGGTACCTCATGATGTCATCCAGCCGCAGCAGGAAATATGTCCTGTGCCAGCCTGACGGGGGTGTGGTGGTCAGGAGGTGCATCACCACCGTCTTCAAGGCATAGGTGAAAAAGCCTCTGCCTGCCAGCATGCGGGTGCAGAGATGCAGGAGGCTGTGTAAGCTGTCATCTGGGGTCCGACCGAACATCAGCCACAAGAACTTTGCCTCTGCCCGGGCGCAAGTCAATGTCCACATTGTGCTTGGCCTCAGGATACCCTCTCTTTCCTGGCTGCTCATGAAGATGTCTGAGTTGCCCAGCTGCACGCCAAGGATCATCTCAACGAGCTTGGTTCTCCCACAGGTACCTTGAATTGCCGCTCTGCAGGAGCGTCTGGAGGGCAGCACAGCCAGAGAGTAGTAACATGAAGGTAAGAGAGGCGTGCTTGCCTTGTTTTCCCTCACCAAATCCCAGAACCAGCAAGCAGTTTTCTGCACATCTAGACAGGAGCCGGTGCAGAGGGTGTGCAGGAGGCTGGGCTTCTGCTCCTCTGTGAGCTGCTCCTCGGGGCTGTAAAGGAAGCACAGCATGGGCCCCACCATCTGCTCAGCAGTGCATGTGCACTTCACACAGATGCGGGACTCGTTTTCCACGGTGCCTGGTTCCAGGCAGAAAGTGTGGCCACGGGGGGGCTTCAGGATCACGAGCATACGGTAGACAGGGTCGTCTTCCTGGGGACTCCAGCAATCAAAGGCGCTGCCCACTCCCATAGCTGATCCCAGCTCCGGGAAGAAAGCCTTGGACAAGAAATTGGACTCTTGGCAAGCAGTGACGAGGCTTTCCACCACTGCATGCACCCACTCGCTCCGGTTCCACAGTTTGTTCGGTGTTCGGTGACCACATGTTGCGCTTTGCAATGCACATGCTGATATTTGCCGCTTCAGAAGCATCTTCTTCTTCAGTGTCTTCCTCCTCTTCTTCAGTGTCTTCCTCCTCCAGTTCCTGCTGCAGTCCTAGACTGTGAATGATTGGCTGTGTGAGTCTTCCAGCAAATATCGGGGTAGTTAAAATCCCCCATGACGACGAAGTCATGTAGTTGCCAGGCTGCTTTCAGTTGCCTGTAGAAAGCCTCATCAACTCCTTCATCCTGATCAGGAGGTCTATAATAGACTCCCACAACTGTACCACCTGTACCAGTCTGTCCCTCAATTCGTACTCTCAGACTTTCCACTTGCTCCTCATCTGTACAGAACTCAATACATTCTAAACACTCTCTCACATAAAGAGCAACTCCACCACCTTGCTTTGCTGACCTATCTTTCCTAAAAAGGACATAGCCATGCATGACCACGTTCCAGTCATGCGAGCTGTCCCACCATGTCTCTGTGACTGCCACCAGATCATAACCTTTAGGCCGCACACAAACTTCTAACTCCTCCTGTTTATTCCCCATGCTGCGTGCATTGGTGTACAGGCATTTCAGGGAGCGAGCACAGCACGCTGATGGCACTCTCAGGAGGCAGGAGGCCTTCTGGTCTTCATTAATACTAGAACAATGCCCCACTAGTTCAAATCCAGCTAAAACCCCCTTGTACTTTGAATCTAACCTGAAGCATTGTGAGTTAGCTCTGCTAACTCTTGCCCTAGTACACCTTTTCCCCTGCAGAACAGAGTCTAAACAACTATCCTTTCCTACAAATGAAACAATAGATTGATAGTCCTCCCTAGTCCGCCATCCTTCAAGCCCTAGCATGTTTCTCTTGGGCTTGTCCCTATTATCTTTCTGTTTGGTGAGCCCAGGTTTCAGCCTGATGAACGTAGAACAGTTCTCATACCTGAGACAGTAGGTTTGGGGAAGTGCTGCCAGCCCTCTTACATTTTCTTTCTTTCTCCATCTTTGTATTGCAAATGTGAGTTGGGGCATAATTTACCAATACAGATTCAAACAAACAAAACCCGAAACAGGCATCAACACCAAAAGCAAAATAAACATATGAAAATTGGGTAACTGCCACCCCTTTTTGTCCTGGTTTTGGCTGGCATAGAGTTAATTTTCTTCTGTTTTGGCTTTAGTCTGATAACAATGATGATAACACACCCATGGTTTAATTGTTGCTCATTAGCACTTACCCCAGTCAAGGATTTTTCAGTCTCATGCTCTGCCAGTGGACAGGGGCACAGGAAGCTGGGAGGAAGCAGAGGCAGGACACCTGACCTGAACTAGCCAAAAGGGTATTCCATACCACAGGACATCATGCCCAGTATATGAACTTGGGGGGGGGGGGGGTTTAACTGGAAGGGACTGATTGCTGCTCAGGTAGAGCTGGGTATCGAGCAGCAGGTAGTGAACAGCTTTTCTGCCTTGGGGTTTTTTTCTGTCTCATTATTTCCTTTTAAGAATATATACCTTATTATAATTATCTAATATTTAACTTTATTTCAATTATTAAACTGTACTTAACCTATGGTTTTTTTTTTACCTGATTCTCCTCCCCATCCCACCAGGGGGTGGCAGGGAGTGAGTGAGTGGCTGCTTGGTTCTTTGCTGCTTTATGAGGTTAAACCATGACATTTTTACTTATCAGGTCAGGTCTTAATTTCAGTGCTTAGACATGATTAACAGGTGTCTTGATTACTGTGCCAGAAATAAACCCTACTTTGCAGAGAGGCTTATGTTGAGAGTAGAGAAAGAGGAAGAGGAGACCTGAAGCAGCACCTCTGCATCTCTGATTTTGTCTCTTGGCTGGACCATGGTGGGTCTGGAGAGGGGTTACTTATGCCAGGGGAATGGGTGCAGCGTTACCCAGTGACCCCCAGTTTCCTGGTGAGTTCATTGCCCAGAGGTCTGGTGTGTTTATTACTGGCATAAAATCCTTTCAGGAACGTCACTGGGAGAATTGCAGGTAACGAGATTACAGGAGAACCAAGTGCTTGTCCTTCTGTGCTGTGGGACATGAGGCTGTAAAGTCATTTAGTGCAGAAAAGATTTTTCTTTAATTAGATAAAGAGATCCAAGCAGAAAGCCTCTGATCTCACAATGTAACTCCAGAGGGTTGGCCTAATGGGAGGAATTGGGAGCAGAACAGTGCTCTGTAGAAAAACGTAAACCAGTGCAATTAAAGAATGTGCCATCATGTGCACCCATCAGGAACCAGGATAGGGAGTGAGGTTTCACTCTGTAAGCATTAAGGACAGATTTTTTGCTGTGGAGATGGTGAGGGGAGATGGAAAGGAGATTTTCTGCTCTAGAGGTTTCCTGTGCTGCACTCTCATTTTTCCTAACAGAGAGGACTTCTGTTTGGCACAGCTGTATAGCAAATTCCAGCACCCAGTATTTCTTTTTTTCCAGGGCAAAGAATGTGACTTGCTTGCTTTCCCTTCTTACAGAACAAAATCCAGACCTTTCAGTTTTGTGAAGAAGAAAAAAGGATACTCAGCAGCCAACACTCCAGGACTGTCTGCTTGCCACGGGCAGAGTACTTGGCTGTGATATAGGAGACTCCCATTCAAATCTGTGCATTGTGCCAGGCAGAAACCTCACCATTGGCTTGCTCTATGGAGCTTTGGAGCAAGTGAGACTTCATTTGGAGACAGAGAAAAAAATGTGACATGATAAAACAGTACTTTTTCTTGGAAAATATTTTGTTGCCATATATTTTAACTTAAAAAAAAAAAGGAAAAATAATCCCTCCCAAAACCACCAAAGAATTTTATAAAAAACATCTAACCCCAGTAGTTATTTTGTAAGAAAATGATTTTGCTTTTCCCAGAAGAAGAATCTCGAAGTACCAAACTGATGATGTGTGAAACTGTAAGAGGGCACTTTGAGAAACATATCCAGACTCACCAGAATCCATATGGTGCCTTTCCAACCCAAAGAAGGCTGTGTGGGAAACATGCCCCATGTGCACCCGTGGCTGGTGCTGCTGAGTAGCACTTACAGGTGCCGATGTGGGCACAGGGCTGCAGCTGCCTCATGCTGAACAGATGGCTCTGAACGCCGCAGAGAACAGGAGAGTGCTCAGGGCTGTGTGAGGATGCCCAGGTCTGCGCCATGCTTACCCGACTGCAGCAGGAAGCAGATGTGCTGGACACCCTCAAACGAGTGCTTTACTTCCAGTGACCTTGCCTGATTCACTTCTAGTTTTGCTGGGGAATACAAAGAAATAGGGTCTTTGCCAGCAGCTTTGCAGTATGAGTTCTGCTACGAAAATACATATGTGCATGGAAGAGGTGAAGGACATTTCCTTGGGCTATTGTCTGCTGATGTCATCTCATGTAGGAGGCATAATTACAAGCCAACAGAGCAGCACCACATCTCTTGGCTCATTACAATCACGATTTGTCCAGGCAAGCCATTCACAATGCAGGAGGAGCCTGAAAAGCAGTTAGTGGTCAACACATCTGCCACTGATACAAAAGGTAGAGAAGATGCTGCATTTTGTGGTGCTTTTTTATTTTTTTTTTTTTTCTGGAAAACAACAACAGAAATAATAACTTTTCTCCCTAGAGTCTCATGACAGTGTGAAACTCTGATCATGTTACTTGTTTGTTTCTTCCTCCTCTCTTTTAAAACTGCATTGTGTGGATTGGCATTTATGGATGAAGTTCAGGAGCCACCAGTACATGTCTTCCAGGGGGTGGCTCTGGTGGTACATCCATGGTGGGCAGGGATGCGCTGACCTTGCCAGCCGCATCCTCCAAGCAGAAAATGCTACTGAAGACTTCAGCAATTGCGACATTTTTTTCTGCTGTTCTCAGCAACAAGTATTCCTGGGAACTCTTGGGTGAAGGCAGAGACTGAGCTGAGGTCAAACAAGCTGCTGCTCAGCTTGTACTTTCCCCTCTCCTTCCTTCCTTCATGTAAAGGCTACTTGGTGATCACTTCAGTTCATTAAAAATGTTCTCATTAATCCATATTCTCTCTGATGTTTTTTTTGCCCCTGTGAATGGGAACTGGATTTCCTTCAGAAAGGTGCCAGGGATTTTCTTTCTGTGTCTGTCCCTGATCACCTGTGCATAACTGCCTGCAAACAGTCTGTTTTGGGAAGAGCTGTTGTCTTATCTTTAAAAGCTTTCCACTTCTTTTCCAAACACCATGTTTTATGGTGTTGAGAATAACTCTGCTTTTCCTCATCTCAGTTAAAGCACAATAATTCAGTCTGTACTTAGCCTGTTAATTGTTCAGATTCACTGCCTGGGCTTTATGCACAGATTAATAGATTTATAGGTTATAAAGCCAGAAGGGACCAGTGTTACTTTCTTCTTAACAGATGCCTCAGAAGGTCCCTCAATGAACTCCGGACTGAGCTAGAACACTGCTGAACAACAACAACAACAACAACAAGAGGATCAATCTTGCCCTGATTTAAAAATTCCCAGGTCTGTGGTAAGTTCGCTGGATTCTTAATTACTCTTACAAAGGAGAAGTATGTCCAGTCCCTTTATATCAGTGCATCAGCTTCAACCAGCAGTGTGCTGACCTACCTCAACACCTGCTAAGCAGAAAATTCCCCTTTCACCACATTTCTGCTCCTTCATGCTGTCTGCCAAGACTATCACATCTCCCCTTCTCTCTCTCATCAGCAGTTCTACCAGGACAGGGGCCTGTTGCCTTTGATGGTGGATTTTGGCTTTTTCAGCATTTCTGTTCCCTCAAAGTCTCCCTAGACTCCTGCACCTCTCCAGGATGGGAGGCAGCAGTGTCACAGGAGTCGGAAAGGTGTTTAGACCACCCTGCTCTGACTCAGGGCACTCCTGCACAAGGATCATTTGTCCTTGTCACCAGTACTGCCCTTGGAGCTCCATTTAGTTGATTACCAGCAAGACACTGCCACCCATTTTAGCAGGTAGATCTCCCAGTCTTGCCAACAAGTACCTTGTTTCATCATGAGGCTGCATGTGGACATGTTAAGAAGTTTATGTGACCATGTAATCCAGGTTTCCCTGCCTCGGTTACTCAGCTTCTTTTGTCACTTATTGCTCCTCCAGTCTGCATGGTGTCAGCCCCAAACACAGCAGGGGTCCCGCTGGGTTTGGTCCCTGGTCCTACAGCACAGGTAGCCACTGCCGGATGGCACACGGGCAGCAGACCCCGCTCACCTGCTGAGAACGTATGGCCATGGTGTCACCACACAGAGGGACAGGTAATGCCGTGACACGCAGTACCGCTCACCTGCTGAGAACGTATGGCCATGGTGTCACCACACAGAGGGACAGGTAATGCCGTGACACGCAGTACCATTAACTAAAAAATGTCAATGTGTCACATACCCAATTGATGAAAGCAGCTGATAAAGATGTTTCAAAGCATTGCTGCAAGCAATAAATGCATCCTAGCTACTGCCTGGCTGCAGGGATATCTTGGGGCTTGGGGATGCTAGACAGTGGTGCGTGCTGCTGTAGCTTCCTGTGAGACTCAAACCAGGAATCTTGTCCAAAAAGAAGACAATTAGTTTCGCAAACCAGCACCAACTATGTTTTCTTCTTTTAGTTCTCTCTTGATTAACTTCCATAACAACTGTTCTGTTTTTTTTTTTCCCAGCATTGATGTTGGACTGACAAGTCTATAATTATGTGGGCCATCTTGCTTATCCTGTGTTCTAATACTCATATACTTTCTTCTCACTTTATGCCAGGAATTTGCCGTGAGATTTTTCAGCCAGCTCTTAAAAAACCCTCTGAATATTACATTACATATATATACACATATCTTTTCCCATGCTAGGTGCAGCATAGCTTGATTTTTAGAAAATTGTCATAGAAAGTGATTATAACACCTGATGATAATTTGATAATTTGATAGTGGCAGACTGAGACTCCTCATGTACACCATCCTTACCAGGGCCCCTCTTTGCTCTACATTTTCTATCTTGTTACAGCTTCTAATGCCTAATGAGGTTTTAGTGGTCTGCACCAGAAATGTATTAATACATCTTCTAATATTTTGTCTGTGATTATTCATTAGGGCATGTCTCACATGTTTCCAGGTACCTTCTGCAGCCTCCTGTTTCCTTGTTCGTCTCTGTGATTACTATATCCAGTGCATGTGCAACATCCAAATTTTGGGAGGTGTCTTCTAGAAACCAGAGTCCCCAAATGTAAGATTTCTGCTTAGAAGCCTGTGACTTTATTTTCCTTGCTTGTTACCCAAGCTCATGGCCTGGAGACATGAACAATTAGAATTGTGTTTTCTGCACATTCTTTGACTGCAATTCTTGTGTCACATTTATTTGCTAAATGACTCCCTTTTGCACCTTCACTTTTCAACCCCAGCTTCCCCTCTGTTCTGCTCAAGTCCACAACTGGGGATCAGCATTGTCCTCATTCCTCATTGTCCTCTGCCCAGGCAGATGAAGGCACTTTCTGCAGATCCATGTCAAAATGACTGGCAGTCCTGCCCAGCTAGGGCTTCTGCTCACCATGGTGAGCTTTTCCTACATCTTTGTATAAGACACATCACTGTCTTTGCCAAATCTGACATAAATTTCCTAGATAGACAAAGGACAAGTAAGGACATCCAGACAATTTGGGAGCATCGTAAGCAGTCTCACACTTGATCTACATTGTTGAGGGACTATGAAATGTTTAAAACCTACATGGGAATCATGGAGACAGGGAGCAGGCACAAGGTTGGTTTTGTTGCATGGATATTTGATGGTTTGGACTTTGGAGTACTTAACCATGCATCCTTAACATTTGTTTAATGTTACCTTTGTCGATTGAATGTATTTGAACTTTTAAGGAGTTAATTGCTTTTCACACTTCTGCTAGTAGCTATCTCCTTGATCTAATGGAAAACTGAACTTAATTGTTCTATTTTGATTGTAAACCTAAAGATTTTACTCTCGCTGTTGAGAGACTTGTGAAAATTGGGGCTATTGCCCAACCGGTAGATATTCTCCACCCATAATCATGGGATAAATGTACTAATGCATTAGCTGAGGAGACGATGTCCTCGGGTAATGGGAAACATCTTAAGTCATGGGGGAGAGTCGTCCAGGCTCTGCGGAAGACCCAGCAAGAGCAGACAACCTGGAAGGCGGCAAGGGACTGTTTGATGGCCACCCCGAAGTTAGGAGTCGGGGCAGCCACACAGACTTTGCGCCCCCCCCCCCCCCCCCCCCCGACTATGCCGACTCCATTAGCCCGGAAGATCGGCAAGAAGGCGATATAACCCCTCAGTCCTCGGGTGCTGACACGCTCGCGGAGGGACAGGAACAGGCTGGATCCCTCTGGGGAGCGCTGGCCGAGGAAGCCAGGGGGGTCGCGGAGAGAGCAGACCCCGCGCAGGTTAGCGCTAGACCGTTGCCCTATGCGCCCCAAGATGGCGCCGAGCACAAAGGCGAAGGGCGGGGCGAGGATGCTCGTGGCGGGAAGAGGGAAGGAGCACAGAAAGGGGAAGAGGGGGTGGGCGCAGGGCGGACACGGATCCGAGCGGGCATCGGGAACAGTGCCCATGCTGGGCAAACACCCCCCGAGCAGAGGGAGGGAGCACAGAAAGGGGAAGAGGGGGTGGGCGCAGGGCGGACACGGATCCGAGCGGCCACAGGGAACGGTGCCCATGCTGGGCAAACACCCCCCGAGCAGAGGGAGGGGCGAGCCAAAAGGGGAGGAACGGCCCCGGCCACCGGAGAAGCGGGCGGGGTTGGAACCCGAGCAGAGGGAAGGGCGAACCCAGAGAGAGGGAACGGCCAACCGGCAAAAGCGGGCAGGGCCGGAGCCCAGCAAAGAGGCACCGAAAATCGGAAGTAGCCATCCAGTCATAGAATCATAGAATCATAGAATAGTTAGGATTGGAAAGGACCCCAAGATCATCTAGTTCCAACCCCCCTGCCATGGGCAGAGACACCTCACCCTAAACCATATCACCCAAGGCTTCATCCAGCCTGGTCTTCAACACTGCCAGGGATGGAGCATTCACAACCTCCCTGGGCAACCCATTCCAGTACCTCACCACCCTCACAGTAAAGAATTTCTTCCTTATATCCAGTCTAAACCTCTGCTGTTTAAGTTTCAACCTGTTACCCCTTGTCCTATCACTACAGTCCCTAATGAATAGTCGAGTTCCGACTCTGAATCAGACACGGGGTGGGACGAGCAGTCCACAACTGATTCAAGTTTAGAGGAGGAGGAAACAGATAAACAAAATCAGGAGCCAAAGTATTCCCACCCAAACTACAAAGGGACCACAAGGGGAAGAAATCCCTCTGACAGATTGGAAGAAAATGTAAATTGCGTGCGCCGACCAGAGCTCACCAGCCACATTAACGTTCCCGGTCTGTGTGGCACCTGGGGGACAGAGGCACTATTCGCCAATAAGCCCCAAGGACATACAAGTGATTGTTAAGGCAATTGCAGATAAAGGGCTTAACTCTGCCATGAGTTTCTATCCACAGGACTGGATTATCGGACGTCCCTGTAACCCGTATACCCCGGTGACAAGAGAGGACGATAAGCCAACAAGCATCCAGCCCGCACCTGAGAGTTCTGCACTGATTAGATCCAAACGACAGCCAACACAGTGCCTTTGTATACTGAATAAGCTCATGTCATTTGTAAAGAGCCAGTTAGAGAAAGTTAACATCATGTTAGTAGAACACCGGCAACTGCTTTAAAAACGCAGCCAACAACTGCTTTAAGAATGTTCTTGTTCAAAATTTCCTTTAATTATCCCCAGTTATACCCCGTTATTCCCAGTTATCCTCCTGTTACCTCTTGCTTAGTGTGCCTTATGTTTTCTATCCAAGTTTCTGATATATATCCTAAGTTTGTTGTAGAGCAGAGAATAGGAGTAGAATGCATTTAGTATATTTTTACGACATATATATTCTTTAAGATTGTTACATTTTAGCCAATTCAATTAAGCATAGGGAGGGGGGAAATGTAGGCAGATAGGGCCTGGCGGCCGGAACATATCGTGCTGTACGGAAAGATAAGACCCCTCTCCAGGTAGCCAATAGTGTTTAGGTGATGATATCAGTTTTAAGATGCAAGCAGACAGAAATGACATCGTAAACCTAGGCTATATAATGCTGTGTTCTCTCTCAATAAACGCCATTTGCCATCCACCACATTGGTGTCTGTGAGCATTTGGACCGAGCGGCCCAAGGGGGGGACGTCACGCTGTTCCTGAACCAGGTCGTCACGCCTCTCGAAGGCAACAAGGATGCATGTTAAGGCACCAGAACTATAGGACTTTGTCCTTACAAAGGAGTAGGTATTTCACCTACATCATTCCAAAGCAGCTAAGAACAGTAAGTGCTGCTGACTTTCTTTTTTACTTTTTCTTTTTTTCACTTAAAAAGGGGCAACCAAGGTATTTGTATGCTTTTGCCTTATGAATAGTTCAGTACAAAGGCTATTTACAAAAACTTTTATTATTTCTCTATTAAAAAGTATTTCTTTAAAGCATGCTGGATAACTTCATTTGGGTTCCTCTTTTATCTTTTCTGTTCTCCACAAGTTTCTTGAAATCCTCTGGGTTTTAATTAGCAGCCATGGGAAATTCCAGGAGCCTCCTGCCTCCCTGCGTTGCATTGAAAAGTGACACAGTGTTGTGCAGCCTGCAATTTCTCTTTTGAATAATTTATAGAGCTCTTTAAGGTAGGCCAAGATTTCAAATTAATATTATGGCCTTTTTTCCACATGCTTCAAGTGGAAATCCTACACATAGGGAACTGGCATCTACGTCTATCTAGTCAGATAGGCCTCTCGTGACATGTTTGGGAGCAATATTTACTTGTATATATGTTAAACACTGAAATAAATACTAATTTTTATCTCTCTTTAGGTAAGAGTGCTTAGAGACATTCTTATCAAAGTGTTTCACTTCTTAAAGATATTTTCTGCTAACTCTCAGCAATATTTAGAGAAAGCAAAAGCACATGAAGTATTTTTGCTATTTGATGTGTGTAATTAAAACCAGAGTGGCTTCTGTTCACCCACTGAAGTTGACAAAAGTGTGACTTTTGAGTGTGAGCATGACTTTGAGCATTAAATCATCTTCAGTGCGTGCCCAGAAGCAGAATCTGATACATATACACAGCTCAACTGCTAATCTTCACATTGCAAACCATTAAAGGTGGCTAAAGAATTTGTATTTTCTCTCTGGCAATCAGCAGGGCTTGTTGCACTGTCACTACAGAGCAGCTGCGTGAAGCTGTGAGTGCCACACATGGGAAACACAGGTACCAGGGTGGCTGGTGTGCCAGCCTGACGGGGGTGTGGTGGTCAGGAGGTGCATCACCACCGTCTTCAAGGCAGAGGTGAAAAAGCCTCTGCCCGCCAGCATGCGGGTGCAGAGATGCAGGAGGCTGTGTAAGCTGTCATCTGGGGTCTGACCAAACATCAGCCACAAGAACTTTGCCTCTGCCTGGGCACAAGTCAATGTCCACGTTGTGCTTGGGCTCAGGATACCCTCTCTTTCCTGACTGCTCATGAAGATGTCTGAGTTGCCCAGCTGCACGCCAAAGATCATCTCAACGAGCGTGGTTCTCCCACAGGTACGTTGAATTGCCACTCTGCAGGAGCGTCTGGAGGGCAGCACAGCCAGAGAGTAGTAACATGAAGGTAAGAGAGGCGTGCTTGCCTTGTTTTCCCTCACCAAATCCCGGAACCAGCAAGCAGTTTTCTGCACATCTAGACAGGAGTCGGTGCAGAGGGTGTGCAGGAGGCTGGGCTTCTGCTCCTTTGTGAGCTGCTCCTCGGGGCTGTGAAGGAAGCACAGCATGGGCCCCACCATCTGCTGAGCAATGCATGTGCACTTCAGCTTCACACAGATGCGGGACTCGTTTTCCACGGTGCCTGGTTCCAGGCAGAAAGTGTGGCCACGGGGGGGCTTCAGGATCACGAGCATACGGTAGACAGGGTCGTCTTCCTGGGGCCTCCAGCAATCAAAGGCGCTGCCCACTCCCATAGCTGGTCCCAGCTCCGGCAAGAAACGCTTTGACAAGGAATTGGACTCTTGGCAAGCAGTGACGAGGCTTTCCACCACCGCATGCACCCACTTGCTCCGGTTCCACAGTTTGTTCGGTGTTCGGTGACCACATGTTGCGCTTTGCAATGTACATGCTGAAATTTGCCGCTTCAGAAGCATCTTCTTCTTCAGTGTCTTCCTCCTCTTCTTCAGTGTCTTCCTCCTCCTTGCTGCTGCTGCTGCTGCTCACCTCAGGGCTTATTTTGCTAAAGCAGCAACAGAGCCCCACAATCAGGAGGAGCAGCAAGATGGCGATCACCCAGAATTTCCAGGTCCACAAGGCAGCAGAGAGCAGGCCGCTCCAGGTCACACCATTTTGCTCTATTCTCTTCATCTCCTCGGCCTGCTCCAGCTCCTGCAGCATCCGAGCCATCTCCTTGCTAAGCATCTCCGAACGCCGCCGCATGCGGTCACGTGTGGCTTCATCCAGCTCATCACCGACCATGTGCGCTTTCAAGATTACACTTCCCAGAACGCTGAGTAAGAGCATTGCGAGACCCATGGCCTGCAGGAGAAAGAAGGAGTCAGGTGGGGCTGGGATGGGGGGAAGGAGGAAGGGAGCTGGTGGCGGGGGAAGCGCGGACAGGAGCCGCAGAGAGCTGGGGACAGGCAGGAGAGGGAACGAGGCAGCTGGGAGGCAGCAAGGCCTGCGCCCAGGCACGGTGCAGGTCGGATCGTGCCCTGCCCAAGGTGCTTGCAGCCAGGGTTTTGATGCAGGGGGAGCACCCTGCCCCCAGGGAGCCCAGGTTTCTGTCCCAGATCATAACCTTTAGACCGCACACAAACTTCTAACTCCTCCTGTTTATTCCCCATGCTGCGTGCATTGGTGTACAGGCATTTCAGGGAGCGAGCACAGCACGCTGATGGCACTCTCAGGAGGCAGGAGGCCTTCTGGTCTTCATTAATACTAGAACAATGTCCCACTAGTTCAAATCCAGCTAAAACCCCCTTGCACTTTGAATCTAACCTGAAGCATTGTGAGTTAGCTCTGCTAACTCTTGCCCTAGTACCCTCTTCCCCCTGCGGAACAGAGTCTAAACAACTATCCTTTCCTACAAATGAAACAATAGATTGATAGTCCTCCCTAGTCCGCCATCCTTCAAGCCCTAGCATGTTTCTCTTGGGCTTGTCCCTATTACCTTTCTGTTTGGTGAGCCCAGGTTTCAGCCTGATGAACGTAGAACAGTTCTCATACCTGAGACAGTAGGTCTGGGGAAGTGCTGCCAGCCCTCTTACATTTTCTTTCTTTCTCCATCTTTGTATTGCAAATGTGAGTTGGGGCATAATTTACCAATACAGATTCGAACAAACAAAACCCGAAACAGACATCAACACCAAAAGCAAAATAAACATATGAAAATTGGGTAACTGCCACCCCTTTTTGTCCTGGTTTTGGCTGGCATAGAGTTAATTTTCTTCTGTTTTGGCTTTAGTCTGATAACAATGATGATAACACACCCATGGTTTAATTGTTGCTCAGTAGCACTTACCCCAATCAAGGATTTTTCAGTCTCATGCTCTGCCAGTGGGGAGGGGCACAGGAAGCTGGGAGGAAGCAGAGGCAGGACACCTGACCTGAACTAGCCAAAAGGGTATTCCATACCACAGGACATCATGCCCAGTATACGAGCTGTGGGGGGGGGGGATACCTGGAAGGGCCTGATTGCTGCTCAGGTGGAGCTGGGTATCGAGCAGCAGGTGGTGAACATCTCTTCATCTCCCTCCTTCATCTGTCCTCAGTTGTAGCTGTGAAGTCTGCAAACACGGCTCTCTGCACGAAGAGTACTTTCAGTGCCCCTAGAGGAAGAGCTGTGCTCTAAGCCGATGTTGCATTAATACTAGAACAATGCCCCATTAGTTCAAACCCCAAGCTCCCCCAAGGAGCGGCCCAAGGAGTGTCCTGCACTGTGCCCATACCCCTACCTACAGCCCTGCTTGTGCTTCTGTCCCTCCATTTGACCTGGAACACCTGAGCATTGTGAGCTGGCTGCAGGAAGCTGCTACCAACATCCCCACTAGCAACATGTCTGCAATGATCAAGTTCTGCATTTGTGATTTTGCAGGATGTAGTTTCTCCTGTTTGGAAGAGAGATGTGATAATGATCCTCAGCT
Source organism: Melopsittacus undulatus (assembly GCF_012275295.1). Taxonomy (NCBI): domain Eukaryota; kingdom Metazoa; phylum Chordata; class Aves; order Psittaciformes; family Psittaculidae; genus Melopsittacus; species Melopsittacus undulatus. Next base: position 9,975,641 of record NC_047530.1, read on the forward strand.
TTCTCCAAGTGCACACATTTCTTGTTGCGAAGATAAGCATGATGATTTGCTGCTTAAAATGTACTTTTCGTCTGTGTTTCAAAGGCAGCTGGAAAGAAAAAGCACCCAAAAGACAGGAGAATATGGATTTAAGATCTTCTTATTGAAAACCCAAATATACCACATTTCAGGTGATATTTTTATTTGCCATTATTGGATTGTTTTTATTTACTACAAACTCTAAAAATAGAATAGTAAGAGTCAACACTGGAAAAAAGCCCCGTTGTCTTCCTTTTGCTGAGGATTTCTCTATGCACACCCTAGTTCAAGGTAATATGACTTCATGACAAATTAAATTCAGATATTCCCACTTACATTTTTATTTTTACTAAAATGATCAGGATGTTTATAAGCTTGCAAAATTATTATGATTATTTCTAAAACAAATACTAAATAGGTGCACAGCGTAGCAGGATTGTGCATATCAACATATCACTGGCGAAATTTCAGGTTATGTATATGGAGCTTTCCAGTCAGTGAACAGATAAACATATTTCCAACATCCATGTAATTTTTTGCAAGGAATGTAAACTGCTTTTGTGAATGGACTTTGTGTGATTTATGCCTGTGAATTGTACATCACCTCTGTTTCTCTCTCTGGGTGTGTGGAAGCTCCATTCAAATAAAGCAAGGAAGATCTTTGCCTGTCTGGGGCAAAGAATTGTTTCCTGCTTTTGGTTCTGCATGCACATTTCTCATGAACATAAAGCACCCTTTATTTAAATCTTATTTCTGCAGAAAACTACAGAGAAGCTGTGCTTTACCTTCCCTGGGTCACCTTCTTCCACCAGTTTGTATGGTAGGGTCTGATAGGTTTGGGAGTAAATGCCTTCTCCTCCTTAGCCTGCTGTGGTCTCCTTTACTGGTCCCAAGTCCCCATCCTGCTGTGCAGGTCATTCTGGTGCCTCAGTTTTTTTCTGGTGGTGGCTCCACCTGATATTAGCAACAGCCTCCAGGAACAAATATCTATTGGCATCTACATAAAGATCTTTTTCACTCCATTATTTCCCTGACTACATCTTCTCTAGCACAGTGTTGTGACCTGCACAAGTTTTCAATGTTAGTTTTTTTTAATTGCCTTCTTGTATGTGTAACTTGACTCAGTATGTTTGCTGTAAGGTTTGAAAACTAATCACATGTGTTTGGGAAGCTGGATGTTCCTGTGTTTATTCATCTGTGAATAGTTAGGCTTGTTCTGTGTTATGTTGCAGGCCCCTCTCACATCGGCTTCTTCTGCAAAGCACCTCGGTACCATGCTGTTGTCCAGTTCTCCCATAGTTTACATCTACCAACATGTATTCCTTTTGCCCCCTTTGTAATAACTGATGCATAATACCTTTTCCTAAACGTATTTATTATTCAACTTCAAACTCTCTCTTTCCTTCCCCAACTCCTTATTACAATTAAACGATCTGTAGGATTAACTTCTTGGAAGTCTTCTGGGACAAGGCTTGGTGTTGAGGCCTTGCAACTCAGTACAGAGCTCATAGCCTGTGTCAAGCCATGTTAATATTGTATTTGGTGCATTAAGAGTATAAAAATTTGGCAGAAAATAAACCCCTTTGAGTTCCAGCCAGTCCTCAGAGATGAGAAAGGCCGTGTACAAATGGGCTTAAGTTCTGATTACTGCCAATTCAGCTCTATATGTCCAGTCACATTCAATAAGATCTTTTATGATTCAGAGTCATAAATAGTGCAGTTCGTTGAAGTAACAGAAATACAGATTTGAAATTACCATTGATAAATTCACTTACTGCATTAGCTATAAAACCCAAAGCTAATGATTAATTGAGCGTACATGGAAAAAACAATTGACAAATCATTAAGGTTAGTTCCACCTGAGTATCAGCCAGCTTAGTCAGAGGCACAAATCTTACCAAAGAGGAGTCCCTGATTTGGAGAGGAGAGAGGACAAGCTCATTGACTTGTCTGCAAAGCGAGGTGATATTCTAATCTTCTGCCATGAAGAAGTTGAAATGCCAAATTTATACTTTTGAGAGAAGTGGAGATGAGAATGTAGCCAAATTACTTCTTGTTCCTGTCACAGATGGTGTGTGGGGTAGCCTCTTTCTCACTTTGGTCTATTTATTATATCTTAAATAAGGGATAATGAAAGTTTTGATTACCTTTGGTCAGGCTGCTCAAGGGCAGGTCTTCTGTAGGAGTGGAAGAGAACAGTGAAACATTAGTATCAGCTCTATCTGGCTGAGGCAGTATAGCCTAATCACCGCTATCAGCAGCCCATCACCTTTATCAGGGTGTTGCATCACAAGTCATTAATCCCTTCAACACATATCTCACCGTCTCATTCTTACAGTATTACACGGCTACAGAGCTACAAACTTCAGAGAGAGTCATCAGTGGTCCTTCAGCACTGCATTTAGTGTAGCAGTAGAGTTGTTTTGAATGCATCTTCCAGCAGACCTGTTCATCTCACAGTGAAGTGAACCAGCCCTTTTCCTGTGATGTGAGGTTCACCACAGGTCTGTCCTCTCCAGTATCTCTTGCTTACAAGTGCTCCCTGTATCCCTTCGCTTCTGTGATTTCTCAACTGATTTCACGCCTATTGTCTCCTAAACCAATATTTATGGTGCTTTCTCCCTCCTATGAATCATCATTACTCTGTGGTTGTTGTCTTCCATTTTATAAAGTCACTTGGGAGAAAGCTGGTATGGAAGAAGACACTCCAACTAGAAATGAACCTACGTTGAATTGAATATCCTTTAGCTATGGACAAGGACACACTAGGGAGCAGAAAAAGGAGATCTGAAGCATGAAAAGTATTTAATGAGGCATAGTTTCCTGGGCTACCTCATTTCCAAGCATTAACATGGCAAACATTGCTCTGATTTCATCCTGGAGAGGGAGACGGAGTCCCTCCAAAACCAAAGCCCATTGTCAGAAACAGGAAAGCTGGGGTGTCACTTGTATTTTCCCCCAGCTAATGCTGCACAAGGAAGAGAAATTTGGATAAAAGCCACTGACATCTTCCTGACTACCTGACTAGGTACAGTGGGTGACTCTGTGTTCCTCTGCCTTTTAAAGTCGCAAAAGTAAAATAAATCTTCCTGGAGGTTTTATAGCAGCAGCCAAATTGACATTTCTGCATTAATTTACTATGGGCTTTGGCTGTGCCTGGTAAAAGATGATGGGGTGAGCCTTGCACTGGTGTAGCCTAAGGAGGTGTTCTGGGTTCAGCAGTAGCAGTCATTTTTCTCCTTAGTAGCTGGTGCAGTGCTGTGTTTTTGACTTTCAGCCTGGGAACAGCATTGATAACACCGATGTTTTCAGTTGCTGCTCAGCAATGTTTACTCTGATCAAGGACTTTCAGAGTCTCATGCTCTGCCAGGGAGGAGGGGAAGCTGGGAGGAAGCAGAGACATGACACCTGATCCAAACTAGCCAAAGAAGTATTCCATACCACAGCACATCATGCCCACTATATAAACTGGGGGCAGTTACCTGGAAGGGTTAGATCACTTCTGGGGGCTGGGTGTTATCAGTCGGTGGGTGGTGAGGTGTTGTATCCTCTTCCGTTGTTATTTCCCTTATAATTATTATTATTGGTGGCAAGAGCAGTGGTTTGTGTTATATCTTAGTTACTGGACTGTTCTCTTCTCAGCCTGTAGGAGTTACACTCTTTTGATTCTCCTCCCCATCCCTCTGCGGGGGGGGGGGGGGTGGAAGAGGGGGCAGTGAGTGAATTGTGGCATGGTTCTGTGTTGCCACCTGGGCTTAAACCATGAGAGGAGGACACCAGTCACCTCAGAGGATGTCCCCAGGCATGTCACCAGCTCCATAGCACAAGGTGATCACAGTGTGATTTGTTACAGAATTAATTCTAATTAAGGAAATCAGGTTTAGATGCATATTATTACAATGTGATACTCATCTTAGGCTAGAGTCAAATAGTCTCTTTCTTCCAAACCAATGTATGTACATCTCATGTTTAATTTAGCAGCTCAGTGCTCCAAGACCACAGATATGACTGAATAAGTAATTAACAAATGCATATATACATGTAACATGCACACAAAATTTGTCTGTCTCAGAAGTTTTCTGCCCAAGATATTTGCAATGTAGCAGTAGGTACTATCACCCAATACTGAATAATCTTCACTCCCTAGTCCAGAGCTTCTGTCTTTCTTCTCCTGACCTGGAGTTCAGCATGATACAAAGACTGACGTATGAAAGCAGTAGAAAGCATACAGAACATCCCCCCACAAATGGCACAGAGAACACCCAGACCCCACTTGCTGGCAGCATGAGTGCTACTCACCAGGTCTGTGCAAGTATAGGTGGAGGAGACAAAAAGCACCTTTTCCTCCTCTGCTTTGAAGGCAGAGACATCAGGGCTGGCAAAGCTCTTCTGTTCAGAGAGCCAAGTGAGCAAAGCAGAAAGCACCATCCAGACATAACACTGACCACTGAAAAGAGCTGTAAGCTTAACCGGCAAAGCCCATCATATGTAAGTGTGAGGAGTGGAATCACTTCTGACATGGGGAAACCCCATGGAATATTTGAACCAGAAAATATCTGAAGTAGATCTGCAGTTAGTGGAGAACAGAAAAGAATACCTACAACTCTTGGAGACAACGCTTCTGTAGCAAGTCAAATGTCTCAAACCTATTTGGAAATGTATTTGGATATCCTCTCTTACAAACCCACCATTCATCTTAAAAACTACTTGTCCTGGGTTCAGCAGTAGCAGTCGTTTTTCTCCTTCTTAGTAGCTGGTGCAGTGCTGTGTTTTTGACTTTCGGCTTGGGAACAGCACTGCTAACACCGATGTTTTCAGTTGCTGCTCAGCAATGTTTACTCTGATCAAGGACTTTCAGAGTCTCATGCTCTGCCAGGGAGGAGGGGAAGCCGGGAGGAAGCAGAGACATGACACCTGATCCAAACTAGCCAAAGAAGTATTCCATACCACAGCACGTCATGCCCACTATATAAACTGGGGGCAGTTACCTGGAAGGGTTAGATCACTTCTGGGGGCTGGGTGTTATCAGTCGGTGGGTGGTGAGGTGTTGTATCCTCTTCCGTTGTTATTTCCCTTATAATTATTATTATTGGTGGCAGCAGCAGTGGTTTGTGTTATACCTTAGTTAGTAGACTGTTCTCTCAGCCCGTGGGAGTTACATTCTTTCAATTCTCCTCCCCATCCCTCTGCGAGGGGGGGGGGGGGGGGGGGGGGGGTGATCAAGCTTCTGCATGGTTCTGAGTTAGGGCTGGGCTTAAACCACGACAGTTCTTTTTGGTGCCCAGGGTGGGGTGTCTAGCCTTCCAGACCAGGGCAAAATTACAAGAGAAACAGCAATCACCAGTGCTGAGTGCTGGGTGCAAGTCCTCACTGATATTCCTGCATGGCATTGGGCCACCCCCGATGGCCTTCAGTGACAACCCTAGCACAGTGTGATCACACTGCTGGAGCTCAGTGCTGGTCCAGGACATGGGCTGCTGATCCCTATCACATGTCACGGCAGGTATGGGTGTTGCAATGGTCTAACATTGCCTGTGGCCTTCCTGCAGAACTGGAAAGTGCCTCTACTTGAAAGCATGCTCTCAGCTGCGGGGAACACTGTTGCCCAAGAAGTCAAATAAATTCCTACCAACAGTAGGAAAATATTTCTTTTTCTTTCTTTTTTTTTTTTTATGAAAATCTTGGCACCAAAAATAATGCTGTTTCCACAAATGTGAGGAAATGTGCCAGAGATCCAGCCTCAAGCCTTGAGAAGGGCTGAGGAACATGATTTTTTATGTGGGAGCAGTTCCACCATGGCAGGAGGCAACACAAACATCTGGAATGGAGAAGGCTAGCCATGAGTTCATCAGGTCTTGCTGTCTGGAGCAGGTCCAGCTGCTGCCTGGAGAGCTGCCCATGCCAATGGGACACAGATTGAACACACAGGGCTGTGAGGTGATGGGGAACTGGCTGCAGCAGAACATAGATCCCAGCTTCCCCCAGGGATTTGCTATTCTGGGGCAAAAAGCCCCATACAAGGAAGAACACTGGTGAACTATCAGTGCAATTCCCTTCCACTCCTTCACAGTGGAATCAGGTAAGTCTGTACATTATTTCATCATGCCACAATCATAGAATCATAGGTCATAATCATAAGATGATGTTCTCGGCTCCTTGGTGAAGCATCTTTAAGACACTATCCTGCAAATGTGAGAGCAGCTATCTAGATGCGTCCTAGCTGCCCCTTCCCACTGCTGCTGGTGGCACAGTCCCTGAAACTGCTATGTGGTGTTTTCACTTGTGGCTGGCTGATCCCACAGAGCAGCTATGTATGGTAAACACATGGGTAAAACCTCAAAGTTATTCTGGCTCAGTGGCTGTTCAGACAGACATGGCCATGCATGAAAGTTACACAGTCCTCTCACACTCACCCTGCAGATTCAGGGTGTGCAGTTACCAAATTGACTCTTTATCAATGGGAAAATCAGTAATAGCCTGTGTAGCCATCACACCAAGCTTGCCATGCACCCAGGGTTTCCATTGCACTAGCACCCTGCCACATAAATAGACGCCCCTGGGGGGTAAATTCACAGAACACTGAATGATATCTTTGTAAGCAAACAATTAATGCTGGATGTGGTCTCAGCAAAGCCAGGTCTTAGGGTGTTCAGCAGCAGGAGGTTGCCTTCATCACTTTGGGATGCTGTTTCTGGTTCAGATGCTGCACTTGGGTCTCTGTAGAGCAAGCTGCAAGGAGGCCCCCTGCAAGAATAGAACCTGCACCACTCATTTCTCATTTCAGCTTCTTAAATTAGCAGAAATAATAATATAGATCTGCTAATTTAATAATATAAATTATATAATTTCTACAAATATAAATAATATAATTCTACTAATTTTCTGTTTCCCATTTAATTTGAGAAACTGAGAAACAGCGCAGAAATGTTTTGTGGCAAAAGAAGTATTATACCAGCATTTCCATAAACACCCTCAGATCTTCCATGAGCAACTTATCTCCTCCGAGGATGGTTGACACAGGAATGGAGAAGTTCACCAGCACTTGTGTAGAACATACCCCTGCAACAAGAGATGGTAACACTGGCATATCCCTGGCCATGTGTTCCAGGACATACAGCCTGTTTTGATAGCTTGGGGCACTGTTAAGAAGGGCTCCCTCCACTCCAGTCATGGGGGTCTGGCATGTCCCACCTGAGCATCCCCACAGATCCTCACAACTCAGGGAGAGGCTGCCTCAGGAATGCAGTCTGTGCCAGAGGAGCAGCAGCAGCTCCCACCCATGCCCATCTCCCAACCTGCAGTCAGTAGCCTGCACTGCTGCATCTTTCCCGTGCTGTAGGTGACACCTGAGTCACAGCCCTTTGTGGGAAACATGTCACACTGCCTTTTATTTAGTGGTTCTTACTTCTATTCCTAGGCTTCTCTCTCCTTTTGCCTTTGATGGGGATTTTTATCAGTTTGGGGACTTCTTATAAGTGAGGGTCTTATGGTTTGATGCTTGGAATATTTGCCTATGGAAACTGGCTGATAAAGTGCATTTGAGTGTGTAAGTGCATTGTGTCCCAAGCATAATTTTGAATGTCACCTGCTGTGGCAGAGCACTGAATCTTTCCCTTTATAACTTGGAGGAAAAATGCCTGCAATCCCAGAGGTTTAAAATCCCATCTTCTCTTCCAAGGACTCAGAGAAGCTCTGTGTAATTCTTTTCCTGTTTCTCCAGAGATGGGCAATTGTATGGTCCATTACTAAGATGCTTAAGCAAGCGTTTACAGTGAAAAAGAGCACGGTATAAAACTAAAAGGTTAAAAAATAGCTTCAGGGATTTAATCTCCTTGTAAAGGTGATAATCACTATATGTTTTACCTCTGACTTATACTTTTTTTAAAGGTAGGGCTATACAGATAAGGTTATAAAGCATGAAAAAGTATTTGTAAGAAACACTGATTTAAAATAATAATGGTAAAACATATAAGCAAGCAAACAAACCTGCATGGCTTATTATATAACTATTAAGGAGAAAAAGTGGAATAATCAGTTAGAAAAAAAACCCAAATATTTTCAGTTGGAAGTAATAATAATAGCAAAATTGCACATTTACATTTTATTTGTTGATTTTTGAATATAAGAATAATAGGCCATTGGTGAATTACTGCAACTATTATACTTGATATGAATCCTAATAACCAATAAAACACGAGGAAAAAAAAAAGCCACACTGCTGTGTCTAGTGACAGCTATTCTGCTAATGGAGCATCAGACAAATATCCCAGACTTTCAACCAAAATGAGCACAACCATTTACCTAGCAACAGGGTCAGGAATTACCAGACAGAAATGGCCTTTTGAGCAGATGTCATATTAATCCCTGGGATGGCTGCTTCACCACACCTTCACAAAAAGGCTTTTGCCAGCATAGAGCATAAAATACACTTCACCTACATGCTCGAAACTGCAGCTGTGAAGTATAATTGTGATTTGTTCTTGGCTTGTTTTTATCAATGCGGGTGTTTTTGGCATTATGAACTGTAACTTGGCTGATTATGTTACACCTTCATAAATTCTCCTGTAGGTTTGAATGCATCATTTTTCCTTCTCTGCCTAAACAAGGCTGATGTCAGTCTAACAGCTCCAGCAGGTGCAAGGCACTGTCCAGGGCTACAGGAGCTCCCTGTGCCTGGGAGATCTTTTGAACACACAGGTGAGGAGGATTTGAGGCCACCAATATAAAAAGACAAAAAAAAAACCCAACAACAAAAAAACCAACCCAGAAATTCCTTAACAGGAATAATCAAAAGCTCTTTTAAGAATAGTTTACAGGTCCAGACAGCTGGTATGGTTTTTTTTGCAAGCCAGCAAGTCTGTGTAAGGGCTGTGTAAGAACAGTTAAAGCCTATCCAGATCGCTGTACTTGACTTTATTTCACCATTAGAAAATGCTATTAGGAAATTTAAATTTGAAATGCAAAAGATTAACAACCAATCTCCCTTTCAAATGTAGCAAAACAGAATGATGGTTTCACCCTATCTGTATAATGATTAGAGGAAGAAGCAATGCGTTCAACATACCAACAAAGAGCACTTTGAAGCATCTGCCCTGATCTCTTTTTCTGTAAAACTTCAAGATGCCTGTCCCTGGCTTTTTTGTTGAAAATACAGCTCAGTGTTGCCACAGAGCACAGAAGCAGCTCCGGTGCTGCTGAGTGAAGGCTGGTGGAACAATCTCAGCCTAATGATTTGGGAAGTGGTATTCTCAAACTGGCTGTCAGCCACATTTGAAGAGTCTTTATGATGCCTCTGACAACCTTTAAAGCTTTGTTTACCTACCCTCCAGAAAAGCAAAGTAACTGGGCAATTCTTATTTTACTTTTGCTGTCATTATTTTATTTGTACTGCCAGTATTTATGAGAACAACTTACAAAGCTTTGGACAGCTCCACAGCAGCCTCCAAGGATGCATGGCTGCTCCAATCACTGGTCAGAGGCTCTGCCGTTCCTGCAGAGGTTTGACACAACTTTTTTCCAACCCAGCAGTAGGTCTTTAGGGCAGTAGCTTTGTTAGGTCACTAGTTCAGATATCACAAGTGCTTGGTATTGCAGTTCTTTTCTAGGTATATATCTGGTATCATCAATTAAGTGCTTTTCTTACTTAGATCTTGCTCTGAAAAGTCCTCATCCATGAAATGTCTTTTCCTCAAGAAAGATTTGCACCAAATTGAAGAAGCCAATGCTCTCAGTGGCAACAAATTAACTTTTAAGGCTTCTCTAGAGGGAACCCTGGAAGCATGCCACCTCCAGAAGGCAGCCTTGTTGATCCAGACAACAACTTAGACTAATGCCTTTGAGAATCCTGTGCTTCATGGGACAGCACCCCAGGCAGGGCAGGACCCAGCTCCAATACTGATTGCAACCAGGCAGTTCCCTGCTTCCTTCCCTGCGTTGATGGCAAGGGATTTGAGACAATTGGTGTAAGGCAATGATGGTGCACGGAGGAGTGGAGCCAGCCATGGTGCATAGAGCAGCTACAGCCACCCAGGCACAGGGAGAGCTGCAGCACTTGGCTGCCATGCTGGTCCCTGCTGTCACCCTTCCCAGGCAAGTCTTTGCAGCTCCAAAATCCATGCACAACAGTGACGAGGCCTTAAGCTGGTGTGAATGCCCTGTTGCTCTGTCCCCTCTGAAGGAGCAGTGAGGATTGGATCAGAGGTAGGCTTCTGCAGCTATCAGAGAGGGAAAGGATAGTGCTTTTGTCCCCTTGTCCTTGTGCCTGAGCTAGTTATAGAGATTGCTTTTAGAGAAAGTGCCTGTCAGCAGCTCCGATATCTCTTGCTGTACATTTTGATGACCCGTGTGGTCCTAATTGGTTTCACAGGTACCTTACACAAAATTATCTGTCTTACTGAGTCTGGAAGTAAAAGTGTGCAAAACTTCTGCAGCTAGGAAGAGAATGATGGATTGCAAGCTTCCTTTTGCAGTGCAATTACCTGAAGGATCTGTGGTTTTCCTAGTAATTTAGAACAATTATCCTTGTCTGTAACCTACTTTCTCCATGCTTTATTGCTCCTGTCCTGGGGTTGAAAAGGTGGTAAGCTATTCTTCTAAAATGAAATAATTTCTCAGTGAAATCTTGAAGCATGTGACTGATTTGTGTGTTTGTGTTGGACAGAAGCTACCTGGGTCCATTTACATCATCGCCACTGAGGCTGACACAGCCCTTTGTGCCCTGACTTGGCAAGGGGAGAGGTACTGCTGCCTGGAAATCCTTGCTTGTGTTTCCATAGGCTGGCTGAGGAGGTTTGGTGAGGAGGTTTTGCTGAGTGACAGATGTCATCCTCAGCACCGAGCTGTGGCCACTGCTGAATCTGCTGAGCACCAATCTCCTGTTGCTGGAAATCAGGTCATTTTGCTCAGGAAAGTGAGGGATCATTTGGTGTAAAAGGCTAAGAAATGGTCTTTAGGAAGGGGTAAGGGGAGGTAGGAAAAGTAAAGCAATCAGGGCTGCAGTTCTGAGCCCTGAGCTAGCTGTCCTCTGCAAAGGGAAATAGAAGCCAGGCTGCAGCATTCCCAGAATGGTAATGGCATTCCTGCAGAAGGAATTCTCCAGCAGTGTCTAAAGGAACAGTGGGGGGGAGACCCTCACACAAGGAGACTGGTTTGGTAATTCTCAATCAGTGCTATAGACAGTTAGTACAATTGCACTTCTTTCAAAGGCATTAGCGAGACACTTATTAAATTCAGCACGACCATACAAAAATGTTTGGGTGATGCTCCGACTGCAAAAGATCAGGATTTTTTATTTATTTGTTTGTTTGTTTGCTTATTTATTATTGCACCACCTAGCTCTCCCTTTTAGTGTGGTGAGCCAGATGGCAGCACTAAAAGAAAGTCAACAGCAGCACTTTGGGGAAATAAAGTGTGTTCATTTAAAAATAAATAAATAAATAATCCCTGCAGTCCATTAACCAGAGCTTAAGGCAAACAGCCTTAATGATTTTCTTAGTTAAAAGGAAGGAGACCATTCTGAGAGTCCTGGAGGATTCTGGAGCAGACAATTTCCCCCCTCAGCACCTACAGTTGTCCCCTCTTTCCCTGCCCTAGTGCACTCCAACCCACCAAGAACAGCCTGTGTTCCTGAGCCTGCTGGGCTTTGGAAAGGCAGTGCTGGTTCCCAGCTAAAAGCCATAGGTCAGCGATGCAGCTGAGACAGAGGAGGAGGAGGGCAGCAGTGATAAATGAATAAGTGAGTAAGCACACACATAATAACTGAATAAATAACCTGTGCTGAGTCTGTGCGAAACCAGAAAGTATATGTATGAAGATGGAAATCCTGGATGTTTATCCAGGCTGAAAGCTCTGTTCGGAAAGAATGTAATCCTTCCCCTCCTGAGTACAAAGCATTTGGGTTGGGAGAGACCACACTACTGCAATTACTCCAGACTATTAGGGAGCAAACTGTAGTAGGGACTATGAAGTAACCCTGTAGGCCATGGTTAATCTTTTTCCTGAAGCCTATTTGTGCAATGGATGGAAATGTTTACCCTGAAGAGCATCCCACACTGGAGGTGCAGCTCTCACTGGGTTCCTGCTGATGTGTATCTTCCCCACTGCCTGCTAGGGGACCAGCATTGCATCAGGATTCCTCCCTTCCTCTGCTCCATGGCTCTAGGGCTGACACCAGGAGATGAGGGCAAAAGAGCCATGGTGAGAAGCTTTCACTGCTGGCAGAGTCTCTGTGCCGGAGGATCATGCAATGCTTGGCCAGATGCCAAGATTTTCCTGAAGATTTTCCAATTTTGCTGAAGGACTGGGGACTACCATGTGAAAGATGGCATGAGGGGCTGAGCAGGGAAGCTGGATGGAGGCAGGGGATGTTGCATGGAGTTAACCTTGTTAAACTTGAAAAAATATAACATTATGCATGACAATAAGTGTTTTGAAAAAGGCTTGATTTTGAAGGAGACATTGAAGAACATTGATTTGAAAGCTCAAGAGAATGATTTTTTTTTCCTCTGTGTTTGGGGTTTTTCAGAAATCTGATTTTTTTTCTTGGTTCAGTTCAACATCCACCACCACCACCCCCTCCTTTTTTTTTTAACAATAGTCATTCTCATTCAAAATGAAAACTGAAGAAATTGTAGCCCCTTGTGACCAAAAAGGCCATTGCCTTCTCTCGGACAGAAACTACCCCAGACATGTTTATTGTTAGTGTGCTGCCAATGGCTGTCTCATGCAATGATGGTTTCGCTGATGAGCCTTTTAGTCCTGGTGGCTCTGAGGAAGATCTCACTAGGAGGAGAGAGCAAGGGTTCAGGGGCACAAGAGAAAGAGGAACAGAAGCAGGGATCGCACAGGACACACTCTGAGGTGTTTTCTTGCAGCCATGTCCTGTGGGTACATGTGGGATGGGTCCTATGGCACTGAGCCCCATTCAGGAAACCTGCCAGGAAGATGCTGAACTGTTGGGAGATGAACAGTCACATGTGTTTTGATATGTTGAGATAATGCACAGTGTTTGCAATTATCACAACTTCTGCAGGGGAAACCTCCCAGTAAATGCCATGGCATGTTCAGCAGTACAGATTTACTACACTGAGCTTTTGGAATGTGTCTCCAGTAATTTCTGCTTGCATATGAGAATGCCTGACACCAACTTCAGACAGGCCTGCTAGTTTGATTAAATACAGGCTTATCTTATAAAATGCACATTTTTATACTTCATATTTGTTATTTTTGAAGTCTGTAGTGGCAAGGTAGGCACAAATCTGCTTCAGAATTACTTACTTTTTTCACCGTCAAAACTATAAGCCACTAACTATGCTTATGTCAGCTGTTCTTACTGGAAGAAGTGATGGAAGATATATGACGCTGGGGCAACAAAATATTTTCTTTTTTTAGTTTAGCTTACCTGTCTTTGCACCCTCCTAACTGTGGGTATTTCTAATTGTGACAGTGTTAGAGAGAAAAAACCTGTTACTTGTTTCTAACTGTAGATGGGTACTTTTCTTTAAAGGGGCACCTCTCTTCTCTAGTAAGTCCCCTCTTCCTTCCTCCTAGAAGACACCTTTCTGAGAACTTCCTGGTTGTGCTGGATCCCCTGTTCCCTGAACGTGATGCTTTGAAGGCAAAGACCTTGCACTTGGCATAGGTAGGATCATAAAATGTGATCTCAGTCACTAACTGGGACCTCAAATTCAATCCCTTGTAATCAGTAGCAGTAATGAAAATTACTCTCTTATGTTCCATCCTTCTTTCAGCGTTAACATTAGTTATCTGCTTCTGGATCTGGAAAGCTTCAAAACTGCGGAAGCTCCCAGGTCAACTCCCTCTTATCTCTAATCTTCTTGAAATGTTTTCGTCCTCAATGTTTTAAAAAGATATGTTGTGACTGACAACTGCTACTGAAACAGGTATTTTGTGGTGAGGGTCAGAGATAAGTGGTGGTGGAAGGTGTCCTTTTACCTGCCCTTGCAGAACAGAAGAGGGCAGAACTATCTGCTGTAGCGTCTTCTTTGGAGGAATTGGGTAAGATCTGCTCTTGCCCTTTGGAGTCCTAAAGGTTCGTATTGTACCTCTATGGCTTCAGGTTCCTCAGAAACTTCTTACTCCCAGTGCAGATGGATGAACTTTATGTTCTGCCCAATGACTTTCAACGAATCTTCAAAATTGCTTTTACAATAACTAATATCTGGTTTAAATGTTTTACCATCTCACATCTTCCTCTATACATTTGTATGTATTTTGTTATTGCTTCTGTTGAGAGGTCTTTTTATTTCCCATGGACAATGTATCTTCTAACTCTCCTTTATATTTTCATTTTATACAGCTCTGAGAATCAAGTGTTTTTTCTGTTAATGTGAGCATGTGGTTTGACTTTTCCAAGATGATTAATTAATAACAGGTCAGGTGGATTAAAAAAATTGTGCACCATCACCCTGCCAAAGCCAAAACTCACGACAAACACAGAAATTTCAAAGGTGATAATTTTCACTTGTGTTGTTTTGCTTTCAGCCCTCCCCTAAATGTCACTTGGAAGGAACTATGGCAGAGCCTTCTCATGAGGGATTTCCAGGCTGTTACTTGAAGGAGTAGAGAAGACTCTGGGTAGACCTTACTGCAGCTTTTCAGTACTTAAAAGGGGCCTATAAGAAAGATGGGGAGAGCAGGGCTTGTTGCTATAGGACTAGTGGTGATGGCTTTAAACTAAAAGAGGGGCGATTCAGGCTGGATGTGAGGAAGAAATTTTTTACAGTAAGGGTGGTACAATACTGGGACAAGTTGCCCAGATGGGTAGTAGATGTGCCATCCCTGGAGGCATTCAAAGTCAGGTTGGACAGGGCTTTGAGAAACCTGGTCTAGTGGAAGGTATCTCTGCCTGTGACGGTGGGTTGGAAACCAGGTAATCTTTAAGGTCCCTTCCAACCCAAACCACTCTTAGATTCTATGTTTCTAATAAAAAAAAAAAAAAGAAAATTAATTCTATACAGAGGAGCACCAGTTGACTGTAGACCAGTCTCTGGAAGCCTGGCTGCCCCTGGGTGTGCTTGTATGCTGGAAATCGATGAGACAATAAAAGGTGAATGGATTTCTGCTGTTTTCCTGAGCTGGGTCGACTCTGTAGGGCATAGTGGGAGCAAGGGAGTGCATGTGTCCTGCTGCTGGGCAGGAGGAGGGAGGAGCGGGGCTGAGACAATCTGGGCAGGCTGTGCCTTGTGCTCAGTCTATGCCCTGAGAGCAGGCTGGCACTGAGAGGGATGTCTTTTGTCCAAGTGCGTGTCAGTCTCCAAGATGAACTGTGTTCCTTCAGTGTCCTTCCATCTTAGGGCTTGATTTAATGCCTTCACTGCTTAAACTTATGTGCTTCTAGCATGCTTTACTACGTATTCAACATCAGTTCAGGTGATTTGACAAGAAGATATAGAGCTGGAAAGCTTAGCCATTTTTTTCTGGATATTTCAATCAGTCTAATGAAGCATATTACCTTTCCCTATAAACCTGCCCTTTTCTGTCCATCACACCAACAGTAAGGATACCATTGAGAAGGACATCTGAAACCAGAAACACCCTTCAAAGAAGATCCTTCTTGTCCCAGTTGCTGTGGTCCAGTCCTGGGCAGCAGTTTGTCGACACTTCAACCATCTTCTTTTGTCACCCACACCCTACTCCCAGGAGACATCAGAGGCAGAGGAGATGTCCAACACTTCACTCTCATACATGCACACAAGTATTCAGAAAAACAAGCGTTTGTTCAATGAGAACTTGATAACAGAAGTGATTAATGCAGTGTTGATACAAGCCATCAAGATGAAGGAGGGTGCTGAGGTCCTGGGCTGGGGGAGTGACTTGAGGCAAGGGGCAAACCTACTGTGACAATTGGTCTCCAGCTCCCTGCCCCTTGAAGCACTCTGGAGCAGAAAGATTTGGCTGCTGAAGCATGTTTCTGCAAAACAAGATGAACAAAAGGCCTCTTTGAAGAGAAATTTTACAATACAAGATGCTCTGATTTCGCTTCCTGCACAAAGTTAAAGAAAATTAAGTTTCCATGAAAACCTCACAAAGAGAAAGTTAAAAACCACAGAATGCTCCTTAGAAAACACATTAGAAAACAAATTTTATTTAGCCTTACCTCATTTAAAATTTTAAACTTAATATTTTTAATACATTGAAGTGCACAGTTCGTTTAGATTTAAGGTAAACACAGTTAAGTGTCAAACATTAATAGATTTTTTGGGGACAAATATTGCTTAGATGAGTAAGAGCCTTGAAAAGTATATTTCTTTATAGATATAGATGCAAGACTTGATATGCATAATTGCTCTTCAGCAATTTTGAAGTGATGAAGTAATTGAAAAAAATTGCAGCAAGTTAAATAATTATATGTAAAATAAAATTAAAGAAATTAATGGTTCATTATCTCTTTTAAAAGCATTTTTCTTTCCTCCAGCAATGAATGTGTTTGATCTTACCCCATTCTGATTGAAATAAAGTGCTTTCTCTCTAGTCCATGACACATGGCTTCTCTTACAGCTTCACAAATTTCAATGAGTGAGTTGTGAAAGTAGATGCTTAATAAACCAAGGTCAGATTTAAAGAATGTATACTTCTTCCTTTGCAAGTGATCATTAAATCTTCAGTCAACTAGTGCTTGCTAGTTTGATAATGTAGAATGCAGCAACCTACTCTATTCCTGCTACAGATGGAAACCAGTTCATCCTTGCAAGCCAATTACAGTGGGTTGTAAAGGGGGAAGTCAGCAAATACATCCCGCATGCTTTGCCTTTCTTTCACAGCCCCACTTCATAATTCCCTTGCACATTTTGTTTAACCAAGAAAAGTTGTTTTCCTGAAAGGCTTTTAAATCTTTTTTTTTTTTTTTGGTGGGAGGCTTTTAAGAATGACTAAATAATTGCTCTTTCCCTCTATTTCTGCCAGTTTATTTATAAAAATCTGCAAAGTGTAGCAATCAGTATATTATCTCTACATGTTTTCTGTCTGCTTTGAGTTTGGTCCTTCTAGAGAGCTGTGTAGGAGAAAATCCTCTGTTTCCAGGGAGTTTGGGCAGCTTAAGGACACATGCTGCAGGTCTGATGGTTCACTTCTTCCCTAGGATGTGGTCTCCAAAGTCTTCACTTCAGCTTCACTTTGCAGAGGTGTATGTAGAGATGAAACTATCTGACATCTAAAGACAAACCACTGAGCAAGCCAAATGCAGCATAAAGTCCTCTGTGGTGGCCATGGACTATGCCACCATGAGTTGCCTGCAATAATGCTTCTGCAGACACTGTGTTTGAATCATGCTGGTGGTTGTATTTCCTTGATTCAGCTTCTTTTCCCCAGTTTGTTTTGAGGACAGTGGTGTCCTTCCTGTTTGTTCTGTGTTGTGTCCTCCCCCAGCCTCGCTTTCACTCTCTGAGAGCCAGGCCAATGCAGGTGATGTGGCCAAAGCTCATAATTAATCACCTTCTCTGTGTGATTTTCTGTTCCAAGAACGGGCTGGGCATTATGTTGTTGTTACTGTCATTAATTTGTTATTGATGCTCCTCCTGTGCCTGGGACACACTGGACCTTACATTAACATACACTGATTTGTACAGTGTAATTGGTGGCTGAACATTCTGCATAGCATTGGCAGGTTTAGGTCAGTCTTCCCTGCCACAGCTGTTGAAGTAATGTAATAAGTCCTATCAGCCCCCTGCAATTCCTGGATTATCTCCTCAGAGCAGCATGCAGGCATGCAGACCCTCAAAGGGCATCTTCCTGAAGAGCTATCTTCCAACTTCAGATTACAAATGTCTTCGCAAATAGTTAGTTTCTTTTGCCAGCATGATCTGCTAGTACCTGAATGTCATATGTAAAATCGTGAGTGCTAAAGGAGATTTTCAGGTGTTATCATCTGGACAGGTAAGCTGTACATCTTGTGTACATTGAGAATTCCAGGAATATCTGCACATTCCTGCCATTTATAACCACGTCCATCAGGATAACCCTTTCTGAGGATACCACCATCTGTTATCTACAACTGCTTGGGACTTATAACAAAAAGCTGCTGTGCTTGTTTCTTTTCTATAGGTCTCTGGACCTGTACTTGCTGCCAGATACAACTGCTGTCAATAACCATCTCATTACAGGTACTTCTGCAAATGGTACCTATTACTACTTGCCAAAATGTTATGCTAGCAGCTTTCCCCACAATTTCTATATTATTCATTATAACATTTTTTGTGTGTTTTCTTTGGATTTTGACTCTATTCAGTGTTGATTCACCAGTGTTTTACCTGAATCTGCAAAAGCTACTTTTTGTATGGACTGTATCTGGGCTACCCACTCAATGCTTATCTCCATAAATTCTTCACTTGTGCCTTTTATATTTATATTAAAATACTTTTATTTATAAAAAAAGGCAATTTATAGCTCGAACAGGCTTTGTCAATTGCTATTTAAAATTATGGTTTCTTTTTAGAGCTGTCTTCTAGGGACATTTCTATTTTTTTCAATGCATCTTCATGTTCTGAATACAGAATTTATAATGAGATCCTTCTAGATGATATCCCCACAGCAGCTGGGAAACTGATGATGCTTGCAAAGATTTGAGTTTCAAATGTTTAGCTGTCATTAATTTGAAGATTATAGTCAGTGAGCTTTGTAGATTATAATGTATGATGCAATTACATTCTACTAATGTAATATATCTAATTTCTTTAATAGATTATTTGTTTTTGTATTTCCAGTACTTGAAAAGAAAGGGATTTATAATCCTAAGTACTAGGTCAGGTGGGTTAATTTACTTCTGTGGTTACAGTGGAAACATCCTCTGTCCAGATTTCCTGTTTGCAAGACTTCACTTAGCCAAGCAAAGAGAATTAGCCTGAAGTAACCAAAGCCACCTTAGATAAGTGTCTTCATTTAGGCACAGTTTTTCCCTATGTGTCCATGTGGGCTAGCTGGTTTGGGGCACTCCAAGATGCCTACTTTCTGTACTGTCTCCCTGTGCCTGGTTCCCCTCAGAGGCAGTGGAGGAAACACGAGGAGAGGCAGACAAGGGTATCCACCTCTGGCTTCCTTCCCTCCTGCAAAAGCTGTGGGGTTCTCAGGCATGCTCACGTTTGATGATGATGAACTAACTGCAGGAGGAAAATCTCCTCCCAGAGACATTCCTTTTGAAGTTTCTCACTTGGACTTCCCATTGCAGCCTTCTTGTTCTGGCAAGATTCCACACCAGCCTGGGATCCTTGGAGGCTGAGTGGAGAAGACAGAACCCTCCAGCCTTTTGCCCTGGCTTGTCCCAGACTGCACTTGTCTGCCTTTGGTGGGCTTGCAGACCTGCAGTGGGCCAGTCCCTGTGGTCAGCATCTCTACAGCTTTGGAGGGAACTCTTTTGTCCTGTTCTTGATGGCTTTATGTCACCTGGAGTGACCTGGGAAGCTGCACTCAGACCTCTCCTCTAAACTTTAGTGGCTATTCTGTAACTGCTCTGAATAACAAAAAGGGTTTCATATAGTCCACAATAACCAGCTCTAATAACCAGTAGGTTTTTTTCACACCTACTGAAAGGCAAGCTTGCTGGTTACTGGTAGCACTGTCTCCAGCTTCTCTAGAACACACTTTCTTCCCACAGTCGCACCTTAGAGTGCGACCTTCAGTTACAATAAACCTTCAGTTTATTGTAAACTTTTCTTGCCCCTTTACTATCAGCTGACAGAATCAGAAAAAAATATCCCTTCTATGCTGATAGAGATTTTTATTATTTATAGATACAGTTGTATCTCTGCTTGGAGGAACACTGTAATATAGAATCATAGAATAGTTAGGATTGGGAAGAGCCTAAAGATCATCCAGTTCCACCCCCCTGCTACAGTCAGGGACACCTTCCACTAGACCAAGTTGCTCCAAACCCCATCCAAATTGGCTTTGAACACTGCCAGGGATGGGGCAGCCACAGCTTCTCTGGGCAGCCTGTGCCAGGGCCTCACCATCCTCACAGGGAAGAACTTCTTCCTTATATCTAACCTAAATCTCCGCTGATTAATTTTGAAATGTATTATACAATATATTGCACCAAATTCCCTGTTACAGACAACAAACACATTAACTTTCATGAAAGTAAAATGAAAAATGCAAAGCAATCTATTGAATGTCTTATATTTCACAATTATGGTTCAGACTTTCAAACGTAGCAGCACTAAAAACTCAGAGAGTAACCAATACCATTAGAAAGCCCAGAGATGGGGAGTCTCTGGTTTCTGACACAGGTGATGCATTTGTTAAAAGGCATTTGTTAAAAGCAGGATAAACACTTCTCTGAAAACTGAGATGCGAGCTGTGGTCTTTGATGAAGCCCATGCCATGAATACTTCATAATGAGATCTACCTGGTCATTTAGAGAATCATCACAGCTGAAAAGTAAGAAACTCCCCATTTCTGAAAGCTTTTATCCTAAACCAGTTCTCTTCTCCCTAAAAGGGGGTGTCTTGGTGGTAGCAGGACAGGAGAGAGAATGGCCTCAACTGCCCTTCCATGTGCCACAGGTCACCTTCGAACCAGTCACCTTAACAGAAGTTCAGCCATTTGTTTTTTCCTCCTAAGAGTATTACAACTGCTGAATGTAGATATAGCTTGAAATTAGCATACTGCATTCAGGTCTAACTCTGATTTGCATGAGAAGTTCAGAGATAATTCAATAAATGCCATACACATTCTCAGAAAAACTTGTTGAGATTGAATTGGATTGAACAATAATTTTATCTGGTGTTCATTGTATTAAATATTCCAGCAGCGTATTAATTTTTAATTGATGGAATTAATTTTGTAATTATTAGCATTTGGTTCTTCTAGAATCCTACTTTGCTGTATATATTACCTGCTCTGTTTGTGCCTTTTGACATCACTGTAAAAAATGCATGCCAGGCAGTTCTGCTTTTTATCTATTCTATGTATTCAGCTCTGTCTGACACCATGTTGGAAATCAATACACTGTTAAAAAAAGGGTTAATTGCTGTGTTTGTCTTTCTCCCCCTTGGATGCTGGAGAAAATTTCCTGGCATGAGTGGCTGGAGCAATGGCTGTAGCTGCACTGCACTACTTTGCACACCCTTGTCTTGCAGGTGACCTGATCTCTATGGTGTTGCTTCTCCTTCATTGGCATGCCTTTCATCCCAAAGTGCGATGGCCACTGGGACCGCATGCCTCTTCCTTTTACATCTGCAAATGGGTGCTTTGCACATATAATGATATTGCATGCATTAAATGCTTAAACTGATGTGAAAACTTTAATGGACCAGTGGGCATAACACTCACACAGAATTGCAGCTGGCTATTATGGCTGTTTTTAAAAATGAATGAGCGAGGCAAAGGAGTGTCTTGGTGACCTGCCCAAGCCCATGCAGCCTGGCACAGAGGAACCAGAGAAAGAACCCAGGAGCCACTGGGTGAAGGCTTGGTGTTGCTGGCAGGGGCATGGATGGGGAGTAAGCAGGGGGGAGCAGGCTGTACTGAGGGGTGGAGGGAAGGAGAGAGCTGAGCCTTGCCTTCAGCCCTCTACATGCCTGGAAATTGCTGGGAGCTTCTTTCTGGGATGCGACAGGATAAGGGGTGATGCGTTTGAGCTGAAAAAGGGGAGATTTGGGCTGGATGTGAAGAAAAAATTCTTTACTATGAGAGTGGTGAAATACTGCCACAGGTTGGCGTGACCACTGGGTCTTGTGTTGAACTGGTATATTCCACCAGGATCTGGATGTCACAGGGTTCAAAACATTACTGGGGAAGGGCATGGGAGAAGAGATGAGCTTTGTTGATAGCAGCTCAGGAGTTCTGCAGGGCTTTGGGCAGGCATCTCTAGCAAGCAGAGAGGACTGTTTCCACCTGCCGTGAACATGGCAAAGGCTGGGCTCACCCTTAGTACTGGGGCCCTCACTGTGGTTGTTAATGTCCTAATTTGCCCACAAGATAGAACAGATCAACAGCAACTGTTTTCGTCATTGCTTACCAAATGCAACTTACTGCTATGGCATTTTATTGTTATTGTCATTATTGCCATGCTGCATGTGAGATTGAATTTGTCAGGAAATACAATCTAGCTTATTAATCACCTTCATGTCCAGTCTTCTGGAATCATGTGGTCCAGCAAGACCTTTCAAGATTACAAATCCTTCCTCTGATTTTATCATGGACATGGTAGTCTACAACACATTAGTTGCAACTAATAATGACTTAATATTATTAGCTAAATATTTCATACAACAATAAGATGTAAATATTATTAATATTATTATAGCAAACAAAAAAATATAATCACTACTACTGTTAACCATCTCAAACCTAAATGATCTTTCCTCGATGTGGAAGTTTTGCTTTCAGTCCCAGTAAAAGGAATAGCTCATGAAGTTCTTCCCTCTGTGAATTCTGTTTTGTTATTGTTTTGGGATTGTTTCCAGCAAAACACTCATGGAGTTAAATTACAGTCACTGACCCATGGCAGCATGTTGAATGTAATGGCTGCGTGAGCAGACACCCCCCCTGGCATGGTCTCACTTCCCTCAGTGCAAGTCAATCCTCACCCTCTACATAATTATAAAATGTAATATTACATAATATTTAGATGAAAAATCTCAGTTTTGTTAGAAGTCTATATCAATCAATATTATATTTTAATATTATATTCTTTTCTTATCCCTATTTAACAGAGAAATTATTTCTGAGGATTGCAAGTTTTCCCAATGATTTTCAGGGATAAAGCCAGCTGACCCTTAAGACAGGAGTTATTTGCAGAGTATAGCTGCCTAAGAAGTGACCTTGCAACATCTTCTCTGCCAAAGTCTGCATTAAGCAATATCAACATTTATGCAAGAGAAGTAGATTCAGCATCAAATATTAAGCATGGCTGCTGCAGAGTGATCAGCAGTGGCTCCAGGAACATGCTGTATTCTTCCCTGCACCTGCCAGCTATGCTGCTCTAGGCATCTTGACGCTTGTGGCTCTGCTCTGCATTGGGTGCCTTTCACATCCTGGCTGTCTCTGCTGGCAGCACCAGGGCAGGGGCTGGTTACCCCTCATGCTCCCCCAATGCAAACCCAGAGCCCCCCAGTCTTTCCATTGGCAGCTCTGGGAGTGAAAGTTTGGGTATGGGCTTGGCTTGGTTGTATTGTTAAGGACAGACCCCTTGTGATGCACTAAACTCTCAGTATTTAAAGGAGAGATTTAAATAAAAATAAGAGGCCTGATGAGAAAAATTTAGAAAATGCAATTTTCATCTGGATTCCTTGTTTTAAGACAGAATTTCAAAGTATATTAAAGGCTTTTTTATGTGAAAGAACCTGAGGTATCTACCTTCAGCTGATGCTCCCTTGCAAAAGGTAAAAGGTAAAAGGACAGAAAGACAGTAAATCTTTGTTTTCTCCCAAATTTACATGCTTTGCTTCTGCTTTTTTCTTGTCTCTGATACTAATTGTTTTTCTTTGTCCTTCTTCACCTATTTTTCCCCTTTTTCCTCTACTTTTTCCTCCATTAGCTCAGTAGTCTGGTTGGCGTGGCTGCTGGTGGCTACTCTTTGGTGTCTTTACCAGGCATGTTGACCTGGTAAGCTCTGCAATCCTGGACCTGCAGAGAAGAAGAATCATTAAAAAGAAGAACTTTGAGAGACATGCAGAAACACACAAAGCCGCTTGCTGGTGGAGTTCCGTTATGAGCAGAGGCTTCCCCATCTGATGTAGTGATGGGCGCTGGCTGTCAGCTACACCATGTGAACATAGATCCCTTTCTACCCTCCTTTCCCAAAGAGCATTCTGCATCCCCTCCTGCATGAGGAAGCAGAATCTGTGAGAATACCCCAAAACAAACTACCACTATTTGCAAACTGCTTGCCTTTTCATCTTGAAAAACCCAATAGATGGCCAGGACGAGCACACCTCAGTGAAGGTTACTTCACAGATCCGTGTAAGCAAAGAAACACATTTTAAACACAGCTCAGTAAATGCACAGGCTACCTAAACAGCTACAAATTTAGATGTACCATCTCCTCTCCATCTGCTGCTCCCACCCCACACTACTGATCTTGAGCTGCTGATGTCTGAAGAAAGCCTCTCATTCTCCCTTCCCTCCAGCTGTGCTTTCCCTTCCCATTATAAATACTGCTTTAGCTAGTAGCTTTCAACAGATTTTCTGGGCTGTTTTGCTGTCCCTCCTGCTGTCCCCATGGGTCTCCAGTGTTCCCACCTCTTCTGGCTTCAGACAGGCAGGAATAGGCAGAAGTGTCTTGGGCTGGTGGCCCTCTGCCAGCCACCAGCTCAGGGAAGCTCCTGCCTGCATTGCACAGTGCAATCATAATTCCACTCATGTCCTCAGATAAACCGGCAGTTTGGCACAGACACACTCCAAAACTGTCAGGGAGGCAGTGCCCAAGAACGGCGCTGTCCCCTTGGTGTCTGGCCAGGAGACAATGGAGTCTCCCAGACAGAAACTGCAGTGCTGTTGCGAGGGGACACCTGCCATGGGATGCCCTGGGGCGACTGGGAAGGAGTTTTACTACACTATGCTGTTCTCTACTGCACAGTAGAGCTTCCCTGACATGCTGTATTCGTGATGTTTTATTCATGATGTTTTATTCGTGATAAGCTGTTATTAAGTAGAAGAAAAGGCCTAGGTGACAGTTTTTTTATTTTTATGCTTATTTCTGATATCCATTGATGAATTAAAATACCACTCTTATGGAGATATGGAACATATGCACATGAAAAATGAATACAAAATAAGTTCATTATTATCAGTGTTATTACAATGAATACTTAATTAACTCATCATACCATCACACTTGCAGTGAAATGTTCTCACTGATTATAAAGTGCTAAATCCCCATTAAGTGATACAAATGACAAATGAACACCTACGGACATACATATGACAGCCCCATCAATAAACAAGGAATTAACTGTCTCTAAATTATAAAAAAAATCTTTCTTTCAAAAACTTTTTTCACTGTCGTTTCTTAAATTTTCTGATACCATCACATCACTACAAAAAAATTTGAGTAATTTTGGCAAAAGAAACAGCAGCTTTATGTCCATGATTCCAGACTTGGGACTGTTTTCATTCATAATAGTAAAATTTGTAAATACTCAAACAGAATATAACTTTACTTGAAAAATAAATGCAAAATCATAGATCCTGATTATAGGGGTAGGAACCATATGGCAAAATTAGTACTGAAGAACAGCTGCTAAAAATGAAGATATTTACTGGAGTTCAGCTCTGTGCTGCCAATACTGGTGTGAGTGGGAACAGCTCTCCCAGCTGGTCCTCCACACTCAGCTCCTTTTGTGACAGCACCAGGACAGTAACCTCCTCAAATAACCAGCTCCAAAGACTGTAGAAACCAACTGGTAGAGTCACCTCTGCTTTACTGGCTCCCAAATCTGAAAAAACAAAGCTAAAAGAAAATGAATGAGTTATCACAATTCCTGTAAAAAAAAATATATAAAAAAGTGTGCAAGTATCCTAAAAGTTGCAAACACCTCCCAGAAAGAAAAAAAAAACCCACACTTTTCTATGAAGATGGACTTTACTGTGTGAAAACAGACATTTCTGGTCACAGGAGTGGTTTGGCAGTGCCTGGAGCTGTGCAGAGATGGAGCAGCACCATGTACTTAGGTGGCATTGTTCTGAAGGGCTGACATGGAATGACAAACATTAGTATTTCAAAAGCCTTTCAGATCTAAGCCCTAATTATAAAAAAAAAAAACCATTATTTCTTGCTTGGAAAATGTTTACAGAGCCATGGACTACTAATGAATGGTTTATTTCCAGGCTGCTCTTTTAAGCAGGAGCCTTGCCTTTCTTATGGTCAGCTGTGTGCTCCTCCCAGGAGGGATCAGCTACACCAAGACCCACTTGCACACCAAGAGTAAGCCAAGTAGTATAACCAAGAGCAGATGACGATGATGATGATAGTTTTCACCAAAAGTCTCACTAAAGGGTTAGGAGCACTATCAATGACAAGATGACTGGAGAAAGCTGTAATTTTTTCTATGATAGGAATTCACATGTGAATTAAGGAATGGATCTGTGTAAGACTTGATTTTACTTCAGAATATGTATTAATAACGTGAAATTTCTCTCAGACTAAACTTAAGGGAGTTCTCCTTGGGGACAGAAAGCTTATCTCATTAGCCATGTAAACATTAAAAAAAAAAGAATAAACACCCCTGTGCTGAATGACCCAGCAAGGAAGGAGAAAAAGATGCTTTTACTATTTCTCAGTACCCAGATCTTTGTAAAAGGTGTGCGTGCATCTTAGGCTGAGGTTTGGGAGCTGACCTCATTGCTGCAGGAGAAATGTGGAAAAGAGCAGAAAGGGACTGCATTTTGGGAAGGAAGTGAAGTTGCTGCTAAATACTAAAGAGTTTTCCAGTTGCTGGCTGTAGCTGCTGCAGCCAATTGCTGATAACACCATACCTCCAGGGGTTTGGCATCTTTAAACTTGTCACTGTACTGGTCCTAACTGGAGGACTGTTATGGACAGAGGAACAACCATGGTGTGTGGTTGGGCTGCATGAACCCCTCACCCCAGGATAACCTTTGCTGGCTGATTGTGTGGAGGAACATAGGCAGTCCCAGAAGGCACCTGGAGATGGTGCCACCAGTGCATCCTCACCTTTATCTTGAAGTGAAGCATCTTGTCTTCATATAGACATTCTTTTGCTCATGGTAGCAATGATGAGTTGAATTGTTTGCACCTCAGAAAATCGTTATGCTGGTGAGCCCAAGCAAGGATGGGATCTGCACTGTGCCGTGCTCTGGCTAGAGTTCCAGCCAGTTCTGGATTTCATGGCATCCTCTGCATCCAGAGGGATGTGATATTGTCTGTGATCCCTTTTTTCCTTATTGCGTTATCTCTCTCCAGTAAAAGGCATTTTAATCAACAACCTTACAGGGTTGGTTGCCTTTCTTACTGGGAGATGCAACAGCTGGCACAGCTGCATTGCATTCATGAACAATTAGCCACTTGAATACTTAACCCATCTACTGCACTTTACTTGGACACAACAGCTTCTGTACGGACATCTCAGGAGAGTGATATTTGTCCCTACCAAGTCCCCAGACTGGGAAGCCAAGGAGCTTATGCTTACTGTCATGTTTGTGCTCAGCTCATCTTTGAGCTGGGAAAGGATCTCCCTTTGTGTTTCTGGCTGTCAGTCAAGCAGAGGAAGGATAACATCATAGAATTTCTCATCCGCAGTATTTCTGTTTACGCATTGGCTCAAAGAAGAGGAAGATGGGAGCAGCTGATATGGTTTATCAGAGGAAGCTGTTCCTCACTGGCTGTCTGACCCTCAACAAACTGTCATCTCTCTGGGTCTAATCTGACCTTTGTAGATATGTAAATAATACATCCACCTCAGGCCCAGTGTTCACGGGTTTGATTTTCATGGGGAGTCAGCTCCTGCTGCTCTCAGTTTTTGCCCTACATTTTCTCGCACATGTAAGAGCAGATCTATGAGAGTGTTTGTTTACTGATGACTGGCTCTGTAATTTAGTCTGTTTTCTCCTTGGGAAAAAAACACATTACAGATTAACAATCATGTTAATAGCTTCTGTTATGTATATAAAAGTACATCACTCTTGTGGCCTCATAATTCTACCATAATACCCGTATGCTGACAGACATGAATAGCAGACTTTGATGTTGATTTGTTTAGATTTTTCTGAAATTGAATTTCTTGCTCATAAGAAAAAAGAAAGTGTATTTTTCTCTACACCAGATCAGGATCAAATGCCTGTATTTCTCTAGGTCTAGCTGACGGAGTAAGCCCTCATTCTTCCAGCCTGTTTCAGTTCTGTGGTTGATTTTGGGAGCACTCCTACCACAAGACAGCACTCAGAAAAACAGCATTTTCTGAAGTGGGTTGTGGGTGGGTGGTGATGGGAGGATGCGATGCAGCAGCTCCCCAGGGTTTGCTGTGCAGGTGTGGGTAGAACCCAAGGCAGCAGAGCAGGAAGGATGGATGCCCTCCCAGCACAGAGCTCTGCTCTGCTGTGGACAGCTTGAAAAGCAGTGAAAAAGAAGAGACCTGGGCAGGGACACCAGCACTGGAGAAAGCCCTAGGTGCTGTAGATGATGGAATGGCAGTCCTGTAGTGAAAAAGCTGTTCCGAATTGTTTATCCTGAGGATGTTAAACCATTCAGCCATCTCCATGCAATGTAGTCCATTTATCTTTAACACAGCCTCCCTGTTCTGTAGTCAAAAAACAGGACAAGCGAGGCACTTGAAGGCACACAGGCAGCTTTTCCTGCCTTACATCAGCACCAGCTGTGACCTGGGTAACCCCCAGGTGCCACAACATTCACCTCAAACTGGTACTTCGTTGCTATTCTAAATACTGCTCTTGTGGAGGGAGTTAACAAGAGCCTCTTACACAGGAGCTCCTCCCACATATATCCCTGTTGTAGCCATGCTCCTGAAGCCTTGGGTTGTACACCAGGGTGCAGCACCCTCCTCCACAACATGTGGGATAGGCTTCAAGCCCTGAGGAAGGCAATGCCTGTCCCCAGGGGAGTGCTTCTGCCCACACACTGCAAATCCAGACCCTCTGATGCCTCCCTTCCAATAGCAGGGCCAGGCATCCTGAACCGTAAGTCCATTTGGAGACCCTGTGCTTCTGTGCTCTTGGACACAGCATGGTGCTGCAGCTTTTAGTCACATAATCTCTTCACCATGAAGTGTCCTAGAGTGCTGTTTGAAAACTAAAGAATCTGATGGAAAGACTTTGAAAGGCTTTCTTAAGGTATTTTTATGTCTTAGCACAACCTGTCAGATGTGGTGCTGTATAAGTCAGGGCTGTGAGCAATCTGGTCCAGTGGAAGGTGCCCCTGCTTGCAGCAGGGGGCTTGGAATGAGATGATCTTTAAGGTCCTTTCCAACCCAACCATTCTATGACTATCCAGAAATTCTAGAAGTATAATTTACCTGTAGGTCTCAAAACTGCTACCACCCAAATTACACTTGCCATTTGAGGTGCTTCTGGGCTGCTATACCTTTCTCAATCATTCTAAGTGTTTCTGCTTTTATTTAGAAGTGGGTCCTTCTCATTGTGATGGAGGCAAGGTACCCCTGTCCATGCAAACACCATGACAGCTGCGAAGAGAATGAAAGGCAAAGTCAGTAGGACTGCAAAGTATTTTTATGAAACAAACGGATCTCTTGGTGGAGATACATGCATGGGTACCCACACACATGTCCAAACGTACACACTTGTAATTCTAAATTTGCCAATGTGTCTTTTTGAGGAGGAGGTTCCCATGGTGCTGGTGCTCATGAGGAAGACTTTCCTTGTGTTCCCCTATACCCAGGCAATGTCAGGCTGTCTCATGCCCCTGTCACCCCATTTTGGACAAGCAGGATGCTGCCTGCTTGCCCCCAACCTGGTGGCATACCCATGTACCATCCTGCCCCCATCAGCTCTGTGTTCCAAGAGCTGCCAGAGACCATCCAGTTCCAACCCCCCTGCCATGGCCAGGGACACCTCACACTAAACCATATCACCCAAGGCTTCATCCAACCTGTCCTTGAACACTGCCATGGATGGAGCATTTGCAACCTCCCTGGGCAACCCATTCCAGTGCCTCACCACCCTAACAGTAAAGAATTTCTTCCTTATATCCAATTCAAACCTCTGCTGTATGGTGATATGCATTATTCAGAAGCAAGACACTGTTTATCTTGACCTAGAAGGATTTGCCGTACAGAAGCATCACTCAAGCTGCCCTCAGACATGGCTGGGAGACCAGGATAGCAGAGCTGTTAGCATTGAGCTTAGTCTGGGAAGGCTTGGTCGCCCCTGCCCACCATGCTGTGGAAGCCCTTTGGGCAGGAACACTGGTCCTCTGCCACTCCTGCCTGCCTGCTGCCCGTGGCTATGGCAAAGGTCTGCACTGTCCCTGCAGCTCCTGCTCTACCTGCTGCAGGCACCTTGGAGCGGAGAGGCTCAGCTGAAATCTCTGCACTCCCATAGTGGGCCAGGCTCACATCCATCCCCCTCAGAGCCAGTGGAGACACCTCTGGGGTGAGTGCCAAGCCCAGCTGCATGTGGGGAAAAGAGCCTGTTTCGTGTCCCCAGGCAGGACAGCCCACTCCTCTGAGCACGGACCAGCAACCTGGGTGGGTCTTGCTTCCCCATCACCCTCATTAGCAACAATCAGTCTCTGCAGCTCTGCCATGGAAGCGTATGTTTTTTTGCCTTCCCTCCCCCCTTTGTATGAGAACCCAGACTCAAACAACTTCTATAGCAGTTTTGTCTTTGCTGAAATTAAATTCAAGAGTAGAAAGATAAAGGCAATGTTTGAGGAGAGGGACTGATGAAGCAATTGGTCCCTATAGCTGACATGCTACAGATCTCGTGGAGAAAGATATTCAGAAACAAGATTCTTGGAAAGACAGGAAAATATGAAAGTAAATAGGGAAACTAGCTTTAAAGACCCGTGGGGTTTGTCTGTGTTTTTCTACTTTATTTTGTTTTTCTAAATTTCTACGATATAAAGAACTAATAAATAAGAAAAAAATGACTGAATAAAGATGTGGAGGTAATTCAAGACTGCACCACCAAAAAATGCCTACTATATGCCTCAGTTGTTCTCTACTTCTTATGAAATGCACCACGGTTATAATAAACATGTTGTAAAATGCCTGACAACTCTGTTAGGTTATAAGTATGTGGTAGCTTTCAATAATGCTCTTTGTGTTATGTCAAGATAGCACAGTAAATAACCTACGTTTGTATAGTGTTTATACAGTTGCTAAAAGTGTTCAGAGATATGTTATATGAAAGTAAAAGTATTAAATGAAGAGGAAAAGTAATTCCAGAGTAAACTATATCATGATAAAGAGAATCAAGGTTTCAGTAATGATACTTAATGAAATCAGAAGACAAGTGTGCTCATGTGTGAAAGATACAGAGAGAGCTGGAGAAAGCAAGCCTAAATACCTCTATTTTGTCTCATCCCTCAGAATTTCAGGAAAAGAGGAAGCTGTTGGATTCCTGTTCCCAAGCTGCAGGAAAGGGAGGTTGGGTGCTGTGGCATGTGCAGGAGTGTTTATTGCAGGAAGATACCTGCCAAGTTAATTACAAAGATGGGGTCTCCCTCCTCCGTGCCAATGGCTGGTCCCTGGCCTCAGAGCTTCTCTGGTGCTCACTGCCCTGGCTGTGCTGAACAAAGGGAACCTTGCCATGTGTGCAGATCAGCTGTGTTCATAAGCAGCCAGAGGTTATTCCTGCAGGGAAGACAGATTATTAAACCTCAGCTGTTATTCACTGTGGTCCCTTTCTTTCATCAACTCTCCTCTCCAATATTGTATTTCTTATTCTTTTGGGAAAATGGTGCACTATTTGATAAGAAGAACAGGTTGCTTCAGTACACCTGAGTATTGATGATTGACTCTCAGGCTTTTTTTAATAATTTAATTGCAAGATAGGCCCTGTGTATCCAAAGCATGCCTGAAGAGTGCCCCAGAGAAGAAAACTGAGTTTGAAGATTTTCCTGTTGGATGCTGGGTGGTGAGATACTCCTTCCAAGCCAGCTGGGAGCAAACCCACCTGCCAGAAAGAGGCGGTTCCACCTGAGTCTCAGATCATTTACTGACCAAAAGCTAATCTA
Source organism: Melopsittacus undulatus (assembly GCF_012275295.1). Taxonomy (NCBI): domain Eukaryota; kingdom Metazoa; phylum Chordata; class Aves; order Psittaciformes; family Psittaculidae; genus Melopsittacus; species Melopsittacus undulatus. The sequence continues at coordinate 10,007,289 of NC_047530.1, forward strand.
GGAAAACAGCACACAGCAAGTGAGCAATAATAACCAACACACTCACTGCAAACAGAGTGTGGCAAGGACAAAGACAGACCTGAATGAGAGCTTTGAGAAGAGTGGACAGTTTTGCGTGTGGACCATATTTTATCACCTTGTGTTTGAATCTGACTCCTCCAGAGACAGCAGATTTTCTCCAGGACTTGTTTCTAAGCTGCATTTAGCATAGTCATGTGAAACCTTAGCAAGCTAATGTTAGTAGGAGAAACCAATTGTTCCTGCCAGTGTTCTGTCTTTGCCAGCTTCTAGATTGATTGCAGTTGAGCTAATCCTGATACCGAGGAGAAAAAGAACACAGGAAGCCTCTACTAACATCTCCCAGTGGTACTTCTCACGAGGAGCTGCCCAAGGAACAACTGAACCCACGTCTGGCAAATGGCACCGTTATCAGTAACCTCCTCCTTCGATGTTAGGCCAGCAGCATCTCCTTAATGTTGTTCCAACAGCAGGAGATGGTGATCCTCTGCAACACTGACAGAGTTGTGAATGCTTTCTGCATCTACAGCTGCAGCCCACTCTCCTGTCCTTTGAAGAAAAACATTGTCCTGTTGCTGTTCTCCTGTCTGCTCTTGGGTACATCTGCTGATGGTGCATGTTTCCTATTGCTCCAGAAGTGACTGTTTTAATATAGGTTTTCAAGACTCTTCTATAAAAAGACAATGTTTCTGCTGAGTTTTGAAATTTTGCACTCATGTGTTTACATGAATTTTGCACGCAAGGCAGTGCTGCAAACTAGACTAAAACAAGGGAAAAGGATGGCCTACAGACCAGGGTCTGGTTTATCCCATCAAGTACATAGAAGCAATCTTCATATTGGCTTAGGGGAGCTAACACATGCTGGTAACTGAGGGAATAAGCAATCTGCAGGCAACACATGAAGAAAACAAGGATGGATGTTTCAAGAATGCAATGGAGAGAATACATCCTGAAGGATTAAGGGAAAAGTATTGTTTTATCTTTTCTGACATGAACAGCACAAGCATACACACATGCACCAAATCCATTAGCTAGCTGGAGTTTATTTCTCATCCTTGTTTTTCTACTGGTGTTGAGTCTCTTCCCGGGTTCTATTAAGTCCCTGGCAAAATTTCCCTCGGGTTCAGCAATAAATTAGACCCTTTATGAATTACATACCTCTGATGCCTCCTCAGAGAAACAAAACATTAGTAGGATATAGTGCTGTGTTTGTGCAGCCAGGAACTCTGAGAACCATTTACTACATCATCACTTCAGCTGCCAAAATGCACCCAATTATCACTATCAGGATATGTGAATCACCCAAACCAGGTGGATTCTTGCTCTTTTCATTCTAATGTTTTAAACCTCAGTCTAATGTACTGTTTCTAGCTATGTAGAAAGAACAAGGTTATAGCAAATCCAAATATAGTTATTTGTAGCAAGGAGTCATACAATTTAGAAGGCGTTACAATGTTGGTGTTTTGTTTTTTAATTTACATTGATATTTTTTACATTGTCATTGCACTCATAGTATTTAAAAAGATTGCAGCCTGAAAGTACATACATTCTAGGAGTCAACTGAACTGTTCACTGTGAGATATTACATAGCCTACTAAATGGCCATTTGTATGTTTTCTTCTGTTTGTCTAGAAATAAAGATTGGTTGTGGCCCGACTTAAATTTTCTGACAAGAGAAACTGGAAGGTAACAGCTCTGGAGCAGTCTCTGTCAGGGAAAGGGAAGTCTGAAGAAGACTAAGTTTCTGAATTGTTTCAAGGAGCTCTTAAGAAATCAATTGACCCTTTATGTGCTGATGCCCATCTTCATCCCCATTAAGTCCTGGATCTTTCCTGCCTCTACAGTTCTCTATAAATAAACACAGAAAAAAAAGGTCAAAACTTGGTTATTTTGATAGCCTTTGATCACATTTTGCTCTTCCCCTGCCTTGTTAGGCTTCATCTAGGACTGGACAGTTTTTAATCTGTTGCTCTATCTTCAGTATAGCACTCCATGCTAGTGGTTGAAACTCCTTTGTGGCTGATGCTAGAATGGCCTTAAATCTGAAATACTATTAGTAACAGTTAAGCTGATTAGGTGAAGGAGCCTAGGCTGAAAAAAACCACAGAAAAAGCAGCACAAAACAAGAGAGAAGATGGGGAAGCTGATAGAACACAGCAAAAAAACAAACAAAAAAACCAAAAAAACAACATTTGAGCAGAATAAAGAAATCAACAGAAGTTACTGAAAAAATAAAAAGTATGTTCAAATAATTGTCCAGGAATGATTCAGAGCAGCCCTGCGGAGAAGGACTTGGGGGTGTTGGCCAATGAGAAACTGAAGATGAGCCGACTTCAGTGTGCACTCACAGCCCTGAAATAGAGCTGTATCCCGGGCTGCATCAAAAGCAGCATGACCAGCAGGTTGAAGGAGGTGATCCTGCCCCTCTACTCTGCTCTCAGAGACCTCACTTGGAGCATTGTGTGCAGTTCTGGTGTCCTCAACATAAAAAGGACATGGAACTGTTGGAACAAGTGCAGAGGAGGCCACGAGGATGATCAGGGGACTGGAGCACCTCCTGTATGAAGACAGGCTGAGAAAGCTGGGGCTGTTCAGCCTGGAGAAGAGAAGGCTGCGTGGAGACCTCATAGCAGCCTTCCAGTATCTGAAGGTGGCCTGTAGGTTTGCTGGGGAGGGACTCTTCATTAGGGACTGTAGTGACAGGACAAGGGGTAACAGGTTAAAACTGAAACAGGGGAAGTTTAGTTTAAATCTAAGGAAGAAGTTCTTTACTGTGAAGGTGGTGAGGCACTAGCGCAGGTTGCCTAAATAAATGGTGAATGCTCCATCCTTGGCTGTGTTCAGGGCCAGGTTGGACAGAGCCTTGGGTGACATGGTTTAGTGTGAGGTGTCCCTGCCCATGGCAGTGGGGATTGGAACTAGATGAGCTTAAGGTACTTTCCAACCCTAACTACTCTATGATTCTGTAATTCTATGAGCTATCAGGCATAAAAAGGAATAAATAATTCAGTATTCCACAAGAACATTTTACTATAATATGAGCACAATTTTATCACAACAATGTTTCTCTATAACAATGTAGAAAAAGCAGAAATATTTTCTACATTTCTGCTGTTTTGAAGAATATGCAGAGGGGAGGTAATCATGGGTTAGAGAGAAAAAAGTCATTCCTTGTCATCAGTGACTGAAAGAGAAATGTATCTTCACAACAGCAATGAGGTAAAAAAGGAATAGTTTGTATGTGAGCACTAGAACTTCTCAAATTGTTTTCTGACCTACTGTTGGCTTTAAATAGACTGGCATTTGAAGAGTCCTGAGAAGACATGAAAAAAAAAAATTCCAACATGTCAAAACAGAGCAGACAGCACTGAGTCAGGGACTGGTCAAGGAAAATGTTGGTCAGCAAGAGCCAGCCTTGTTCCCATTTGGCTCAGAGCAATCTAGTTTTGGCAGTGAAAAATAACAGCTCCACTCGATCAACAGTGATCCCTGTACCTGAATACACTCATCTGGGTATCTGCCCTCAATAGAAACCTGTGCCAGGTACAACAAACCCTTCTCAAGCAGACAAACTTTTGCATGGAGGTAACAAAGTGGAAGTGTCCTGGGTGGTGCACACATCCACTTCCCCTGCTGTGAGGAGTTGCACCTTCTGTGAGAACTACCTTGGGATCCCAGGCACATTGCCTGTCTGCTTCCCCATCACCTTTGCAGCCACCACAGGAGCCAGTCTACCTCAGTGACATCCTGCGCACTGGAGAACTGCTCTCTGAAGTACCCAATCACTGAAGATGCAAAGAGCATCTTTCACCAGCCTTCAGTCTCCAGGATGTTCAGTGCATTTTGGTACAGTTCAAAATTTCTAAATTTCTGTTTTGATGATTTCTTTAGTTATTTGTACAGACAACTTCACACTCATTTCTTCTACAGCCCCTGATAAGTCTCTGTCTTCTTCCTTATCCTTCTGACAGGTTTACTCACTTCTGCTTTTGCCCTGTGATTCTGTGCATCTCTCTGAACTTGTTTTTAATTGAAGTCCTCCAGAAGCCTGGTTTCTGCCCAGCATTGAGCTAAGTTCACTGTTCACTAAATGTCAGCTTCTGGGGAGCATGTAGATTCCCATACTGCTGGATTTGTGCTGAACCCTGGTGCTCACTGACAGTTCAGGTTATTCATCAAATGTTTCTCTTCAAATGGAAGTTGCAAAATCTTTCTGTGCTTCCTCCACCTTTGTAGCTGACATATCAAAAGTTACTACAAAACTCCATGGTATTTTCAAATATCTAATGGTATTTGTTAATAACATTGTCAATAACCCCCTGCTGAACATATGATTTCTGTTGTTCTTCTGGGAGATTCCATAGATGAAAGTTGTTTGTGTGGGGTTTTCTGGAGGGGATTTTTGGGTTTTGTTGTTGTTGTTTTTGCTTTTCTTTTTAATTCAGGACCAGTAAATCAAGTGAGGGCATAAGTCTTTGGATTTTCATGATGGCACTAACAAATATCCTCTACAAGCCTTCCATCAGTGGTGGTGTCAACCCAGCTGTGGTGTAAGTTGCTATGCTGGAAAGCCAGCTTTCACCCAAAGCTCTGAGGTTACAGAGCCCTTATGAAAGAGAGGGATAGATCCAATTATCAAGATGTGGGCCACATTTCCCTGTGTTTCTTTGGCATGAGCTTGGTCTGACCAAATCCTCATGTTCTTCTGCATCACCTCTGAGGTCCTTGCAGGACTCACTTATGGATCCCTGCTTTGCATCAGCAGCTCTGGGGCTCAGGTAACCCATCCTGCCTGCTGAGAGCTGCAGCAAGTATGGCTCCTGCCACCCTTTTCAGCTCTGGACCAGATCAATCCAGGACAGGATTGGCTGCTGAACCAGTACACAGTAATGCATGCTCGTAGTCACAACAACCACCTCAGTGCACAGAACTGTCAGAAGCATTCCTATGTTGCCCAGCAAAGGAAAAATCTAAGCATAAATTAACATAAGGTGGTAAGATCTAATTTAATTCAAGAAATTTGAAATGTCTTTAAAAAGGAAAAATGTCCTAAATGTTTCTTGGACTCTCATGCCCCACGCAGCCATGGCCATAATGTCGTAGGTATCTCCAGCATGGCACCTGCCCACTAGGAGAAACACTGCCCCCAGGAATGTGCTCAGCACACCATGCTCATTCTTCTTTACAGGTCTCTGCTGCTCCATTATCCCTAAAACAGCACCCTACTGACCTGTCCTGGGTTTAGGTCACGTCTTTTGTGACTTGGGTATTGCTTTTGATTCCTGGAGTTTGCAGTGCACAGCTTTCTTCCTGCCCCGAATACATGCAGGACAAGCTCTCAGCTTGCCCTTACTCCTGCCAGTGATGGATGATCTGGGCAACCTTTGCTGCTTCTGACTTAATGTGCAAATCCTATATACTCTGGGGCTGGCCACTAGAGATCACAAATGATCTCAGATACCAGCCTCCATCGACAGCAAACAGTAGGTATATTCACAGTAGAAAGGCATGTCCTACAAGGTCTGCTGCAAACACATTCCATGCTGCTGCCCTTGTATTGGATGCTCACCACTGAATTAGACCCTCATGCGATGCTGGAAAGCAGGATGACCTCACTCAGGCTTCCCAACAGCCCTCAAACAGAGCTCAGCGATGGGTGAGGGTTCCCATGTCATTATAGTCTCCCACAGTCTTTGGCCATCCTGCCTTCTCCTGATGTGAGGAAAGTCAGTTGAAAGATGGAGACAGGAATACTTGTTAACTACAAGTCAATTTATCAGTCGTGATCTTATGCTGACAGTTTTGTGTCTGAAAAGCAATTTTAGTTTCAATCAAAAAGAATAGAATAACAAGTTTAACATTTGAAAAACTCATTACTGGAAACTTTATTAAACTTAAGGCTAACAAGCCTGAACTACTGCTTGAAAGAGCAATTTTTTTTTGTTAAAAATGCAAATCTAGAAAGATTTATAGTATCTAAACCAATTATGATAGTGAAATGCAGCATTAGGTATTCCACACTCTTCCCCCCACATTTCTTCTTTTTCGCATATCAGTGCATCTAACTAAGTGCAATGTCATTACCACAGAGCATTTAGTAAAGATTCTGCTATGGGGATTGAATTAAGCATGCTCTGGGAGGCTTCCTCCCTTGGGTGACACTAGCTGTCTGTTTTTCCTACACCCCAAAAGTACAACAAAAAGATTACATTTCTGATGACTTACATTTCAGGGTGGAAAGGAAGTCAACAAACAAAATACAGTTGAGAGCATCCTATATCTGCACTGATGTAGAAAGCTGCCAGGCACTTGCCTTCTCAGTAGCAAACAGTGCAGCTCTTTTTTTACTGATCAGCTTGGAAACAGCATCCTTACCCACCTCCTTTCATGGAGTCAAACAGGGTTTAAATGCCAAGCCTTGTGCAATGTGCCAGGAACACCTGCACTTTGGTACTGAGAAGCTATTAATGGCCTCCACAAAGCAGGAGGATATGGAAATATATTTGTGAATCTGACTTGCTTTTTGCCCTACTAGAGAATGTAAAAGCACCAGCACACAGCTAAGTACACATCTTGACATGCATTCACACCAGCAAGCATGTGGAAGGTAAATTTCTTTTTTTTTTCCCCTCTAAATACATACATAAATACAGTTGTGAAAATTCAATCTATGTTCTAGAAAAGCCAAGGCTCTTGTGACTAGTTTACCCAGAAATGTGGTTAAATATTGATGTTTTAATGATGAATTCTTCAGCCCCCTATTTTGACAGAGAATTATTTTTAAAGGCTTGCTCTAAAAGGTATTGGGGAAGTTGAAATTACAGCACTTGAAGCCTCTGAGAGAAAATGTATTTTCATAGCAGCACAGATTGCATGCTAAAAAGCTCCACATGGGAATTCCCTGTGCTCTCCTCAGCACTTACTGGACTCTGCTGTTTTGCATTAGGGTACCTGGACTTGCGCAGAACATTTGACAGTCACACATGACATCCTTTGTCTCTACATTGGAGAGGCTTGGATTTGACAAATGGACCACTTGGTGGACTTGGGGGTGCTGGCTGATGAGAAGCTTAATATGAGCCTGCAGCGTGCACTTGCAGCCCAGGAAGTCAACCGTGTCCTGGGCTGCATCACCACCAATGTGACCAGCAGGTCAGGGGAGGGGGCTCTCCCCCTCTACTGTGGTGAGACCCCACCTGGAGATCTGCATCCAGCTCTGAAGCCAACATGAGAAGGACAAAGACATGTTGGAGCAAATCCAGAGGAGGCCACAAAGATGCTATGAGGGCTGGAGCATCTCTGCTACGGAGACAGGATGAGAAAGCTGGGTTCGCTCAGCCTGAGGAAGACACTGATAAGGCCTTAGAGAAATTTCCAGTGACTAAAGGGACAGATGAACAGCACAGAATCTATTACCCAGCAGACTTCTCTAACACAAAAGGATGCCTACACCAACTGCACAATTTTATTGCTCCCTCTGTGAGCTCAGGTGGGTCTGCAGGTGTTTTTTGCTTTTCTTTTCCACTCTTTGGTAGGGAGTTAACTTGTGCCTGCTGCTGCTCTCAGCATCACACATCTCACATGTGGCTGAGGCAGGAGACCTTAAATCACAGCCCATTGCTATCTTTATAGCATACAGTCTTGTAGACTAGTGGTAATAAAATGTTTCTATCCATTACCTGGATGAGTGTGAGATACCAAAGTAATTTTCTAACTTTATCATCAGTGTAGAGATGTAGTCTCTGTAGGTAGAAAGTACTGTTCTCCTATTGAAATATAGTTAAGTTGCTGGGTTTAGTAAGTGAAAGTACTCGGATTAACATAGACTTTTTTTTGTGGTCAAAATACAAAGGTTTGTATGTTTCTGTCTTGATACCAGCTTGCTCTCTAAGCCATAGAGTTAACCACAGTTTTGTTTCTTAGACAGCAAAAGTATTCTCGTTTTTGAGCTCACTAGCTAATATTTATTTAGCAAGTTTTTGTTTTTCTTTTCTGGTTTCATGTGTTAAAAGAGAGAACTTCAGAAGAACAAGGCTGCAGTGGGCATTTCTGCTGATGTGGAGAGTCTCAAATTGTCAGCAAATGTAAATAATAGGTATTAAAATAAGAATCTACAAAGTGAGAATATGCGGCGCTTCACAATGGCAGACATTAGGTAGCTTTATTTAATTAATTATATGTCAGTGTGTTGGTGGAAAGAAAAATTGTCCTTCAATTAAATGCTTTTTAAACATAAAAAAATGAATAAACTATTTTCAGATAAGATACTGAATGTAAATCTCGATCGGTTCAGATAATAGTCATGCTGAGCTGTTGGCCAGCAACTGTTCTGGAGCATCACAAAGTGTGTGGCTTTATTTGATATTCTCAAATGTGAACTATGTACTATTGTTTTGGCATTCATATACTAAATGGATATTAACCTGTGAACAGTAGAGGATGTATTAACTTTAACTGATGCCTTTCTTGGGTAAACTCTGTAATGGAAACTTGATAACCGAGCTTGTGCTGAATGTGAAAGCCCTGAAATCCATTGAAAAATGACTGTAAATCTCTGTGCTGCATATCTAGAATTCCTTCAGTTCTGTTCATGTTTCAGTCCTGCCACTAGTACAAAAAAAAAACCCAAAACCAAGCAATCCAACAAGCACAACCAAAACACTCTCACAAAGAGCAATCCCAAACCCTGAAAAATGTCAAAACAATTTTCTCTACTTGTACCATATACCCATTTTGGAATTCAGTTATCAAGTATGTGGTAAAGAGCGAAGCAATTTAGCACTTTTTTATTGGTTTCCTGATGGTTTATTTCATGCATGGTGTACAGTGGTTTGAGTCCCTCCAGCTGGATGCACTCCCCTGTTTTGGCTCCGGGGTACAGCTGTGTGTTGGGGTGTGGGTGGCTGGGTTTGGTTCAGTGCTGTATTCTGTCCTTGCTACCCTCCTACCAATGGCTTTGGTAAGACCAGGGAGCTTAACCTTGAACTCCCACAAGCATTTGTCCAGGTTGCAGTTTATTTGTTTATTTTTACATTTTTTTATTTGCTTATTTTTATTTGGTTTGTTATCCTAACAGTTTTAGCACCTGTTGATTAGAATGCTGAAAAAAAACCCCATACATATATATATATACTGAAGGTGTTTCCATCAGCTTGATTTAAAGCAGCACTGCCAACATAATTTCTCCTTTATTTGGTACCAATTATGTAAAGCCCAGGCATGCCGGGATAAGGTAAAGATGATACTCTGTCTTCTCTTTCTGCAGTTACACCAGCCAGAATGGTGACAGGACCTTGGTCCTGGCAATGACCAGCTGCTTGAGACCATGTTTTAGAATAATTGTGTGAGGCTCCCTATGGAATGACCACAATAAATAAGCCTTTTGTCCAAGTTCCCAAGGGTACAAAGCCTCTCACCTTTCCTGAGGTCTTTGTCTGGGCATTTAACTTGTTGGACAGACTCTACCTTCTATCCATTTCCAGTGTCCTTGATGCTGTTTCATCATTCACCCTTGTAAAACACCCATGTAACAGTCTGATTTTGTAGATATTTTTAACCATAACAGCCAGGAAATGCAGAAGCCTGTTAGAGTTGGGGATAGTGAGAAAAAGACAAGAGACAGGGAATTGTACTGCAACATCCATGATCAGGCAGAGGGTTGGTCCCCTACTCTGCACCTAAAAGTTTGGTCTCTATAGACCAGGAGTAAGCCTAGAGGATGGAGGCTGTGACACAGGAGAGAGTTCATCAGCTGTGGGGGCTGTCTGTGGGTGGCCTGGGGGATCCATGGTGCAAATCCTGCAGGAAAAGCCTGGCAGGGGTGCAGTGGTGCCCAGTTGGGTACTGGGCAAGGGTTTCCTTGGCCAGCAGGAAGCAGGAGCAGCAACTTCCCCACTGCTGAGGGGCTCAGATGCAGGGACCCTATCCTCTGCCTGGTTTCCACCAGCCCCATCAGTCCTCTGGTGCCTGATACGCCTTAAAAAGGCTCAGAAATGATGTGGCACGGCCACATCAGCATGGGGTTCAGCAAAAGCTCTACTTCCGAAATTGCTGCTTATACTCTTTTCACTGAGAAAGCAGTGGTAGTCCAGTATTTGGGCCCCTTTTCCTCCCATTTGTTTATATTAAAAAATGATTACAGCATGATAATTTACTGAGTGTCTTAAAATTAAGTAAGATTGTTAAGAGAGATAATGCTTCATCTTGACAGGTGTTCTGAAGGTGATTGTAAGCTATGTCTTTACCACTTTAAATAAATTATAAGAATTAAATATTCATGAAGTTCCATTGTTTGGCTTAGTACATTTGCTTCCTGTAGCATAATTCATTCAACAATTTTGTACAAACTGTATAAGTATGTATTAATTACTATAACATAATTTACAGATTTCCTCCCATATGGCTGATTAGAATAGCAGATACAGCAAAATACCAGCCAGTGACATTTGTTAATAAATTTTGTGCCTGAGCAAGAAAATCTGTATTCTCATTAATTTATATCCCGCATTTTTTTTGTGATTGCATCATGTAATTTGTTTTCAGTCAATGTTTAACATAACCCCACATGCCACATCATCAGCATACATCCAAATTGCCTTCAGTTGGGACACAAAAATATACTGCCTTATCTCAAAATGTGAACTTTTGTGTCTTTGCAAGAAGAGTTATTATTTAAAATAATTATTATAATAAAACAAATTGGCTGCTTGGTGGCTCAAATCTTACAAAAGACAAAGGTGACTGTACTTTGAGCTATGCCCATCCCTGCAGCATCCCTGGCTCATATGCAGGCAGGGACAGACATGGCACCAGCTGCTCCATAGCTGTTGTGGGAATAAAGGATATTTGTGAGAGGGAGCAACTGCAGGAGTCTTGCATCCCTCCGTGGTCTGAAGCCACTAAAGAAGAGCCTTGCTCCCCCTTTTCCATCCACACCCATCAATAACCTCCAGGCTGCCTGCTGGGGGTTTGTGGGTGGAGGCAGCTCATGGGGCCAATTGGGCAGTGGTGCCCAAGGGACAGTCATCTGCTGCAACATCTGGAGGGTTTAGAGGGTTTTATTCTTTCCAGCTCAGCAAGTACAGCCCCTGAAAACACTGTCAGTAACTGTCAGTAATGCAGACACTGTGGTGTGTGGTGTCTATATCAGTTCTGAGTCAGTTAATTCCAGACCAAATGCATTCTATTTCCCATGTTAAAACAAGGTTTCTCTCTAGGAGACAGCCCTCTCACACTGAGACCAAGCACATCTCTGCTTTAGCATGTAGACCTCTGGTTTGGCAGCTGTTTGCTGGTGAGGAGGTAAGGTTTAGGGTGGCCACGGGGCTGCTATGCAGCGGACACCCATGGTAGGGATGAGCAGCTGGGGAGCTGGGTGGTGTTGGTCGGCATTGCTTGGTGTTGTGAAACCAAAGCCCAGCCGTAATGGTCCTGCCCTGCCTGTGTATGGCATGCCCAGGCAGCAGAGAGCCTCATGCTTTCCTAGAGTCTTTCCTTACTTTAGGAAGGAATGCAGGAGCAGGAACATAAGTAAATTTCAGGACCTTGATGGGCTTTTCCTGCCTTCCCCTGTCATTCAGCTCTGCTGAGGCACTTCTCTTGCCAGGGCATGCAAGCTGTTTTCAGGTTATTTCTTGCTTTGTCTTTTCTTCCTTTTCATTCAGCATTTGCTCATATATGGTTTTACTAGAAAAGCCAGGGTAGCACTAGCTCCTTTTTTAAGCAAACAAGGTCTGCAGAGCATCCTTGCTGAGCTGCATGTGTTCCTGTCATGAGCTCTGAGCTCAGATCTGAGGCTGAGTCAATGTGGCAGGTAGGGACGCTCATGGCCCACAGTGGCTGGCATGCAAGACATGGCCGCTTTTTGACATAGACAGTGTTCTGATCTGTTGAAACAGAGTTCGTGTGCACCTTGTAGCTCTTAGAAAGAGCTGGGATATTTTATAATGGCAGCAGGGCATGATAAAGCTTTCAATATAAACTGAAATGAGTGCAACCAAAAGGTGTTTGCAACAGCTTTGATGTTAATGCACATTCAGTATCAGGAATGCAGGTACCAAAATGAATGTGTAAGCAAACTGTGTAAAAAGAGCATTTGAATATATGTGTGTGTGTATGTGTGTAACGACAGTTTCCACACAATCTTCTGCAATACTTTGTTGATGTTTGCACTAGCTAATCATGCAGTCAGTTTTAATAATTCGGGTGATTCCTTCATGCTCAGCTCATGTTAATGATATGTATTGACTTTCACATATTGTAAATTGTGCATGAAATGACCAATTTTAGTCTAGTAGGAATGGTACTTTGCAATTATTACTTTGCTACAGTACAAAGAGAGAGTCTCGAAAATGTTCCCTTTGCATTCGTGAGCAAAGTAGCGGGTCCTCGCCTGAGAACTACATTCCAGGGTCGACCTAATGAAATTCAATTTTGACTGCTTATGAAAAAAAAGAAAGGTTTCCTTCACGGCACAGCCTGAAGAGTTTGTCTTTGAACTTCAGCAGTCCTGCATGTGCCTCAGTGCAGCCGATGTTATCTAACAAGTAAATAACTGGAAATATTAGGCTGTAGGGAAAAAATGATGCAAAATGCACAAACCGGTCACTATGCTATTGCCATTGGTACTCAGATGTTTTTGCTGGTATTTATACAAACAATACTAAAATTAGGAAAATCAAGATTTTTTTATTATGCAAGCTATACCAATATTTCAGTTTTTTCTTCTTCTGTCTGGAAAAGGGTCAGTAGAAGCAAATAAGGTGATTAAAAATAAATAAAAGTACATAGCACAAGTGTTCCAGGAAAGTCTTGTAAGATACAAATGCAGCCTTTGCATTTCTGCAAAGCACACTATCCATTCTGGTCCTCCCCACTCAAAATGTTCTCATTTCAGATGGTTTGCTTTGGATTTAATGCGGGTTTTGGAGATTTTCTTTGCACAGTTCTTTTTGTGTTTTCAATGGTTTTGTGTGGCTAAGTGCCCATGCAATTTATCATTTTCCCAGCAAATGAAAGTTTGAGATGTGCTTTCCTGGGTTCTGTAGTGGTACCTGGAGCTTTACCCACCAGCCAGAACTGCCCTGCTGCTAGAGGTGTCTATGGGGGAGATCTAGGACAGGAAAAAGCTCTGGGACTTGTGTTCACTGTCTTGACATGAGATTTGTGATGTTACTGTGTTGTCTAGGTTTGAGCTATGGCTACATTTATGTGATATATATAATACAAGCGTATTATTTACATTTAAACATTTATGTGTACATTATATTATGCTGGATTTCTCTTGCCTGTCTACTACCCTTGCATTCCACTTACTACCCAAAAGGTGCAGATTTTCATCAGCCGAGAGGCGTATGCCATGCAAACTGTGCTGCATAATTCTCACCATCCCTTGGTACCTTGTATGCTGATGAATTAATCTGTCAGGAAGAAAAGGATGTTTTTGCATGGCAGGATTTTATCTGCTTTATTCATTGCTTTGAGATTAGGTGTGACAGCTTCATGCACCTGCACCATCATTTGTTTTGCCATATTAATACTTAGTCTGTAAAAACTTAGGGGTTTTTTGCCCTAGGAATCAGACGCTATGGTTTCCTCCTCCCATGCCCCTCTGCATTCCTCATATTCATGCAGCATGTGCAAGTTTCTTCAAAAAGAGAAATAAATCCAAATCCATGAATTAAAGAATGTGCATTTACCACTTATTACATAATATGGACTGGTTATAAAATAATACGACATCCTATTACCATGAACAATAAGATTATTTTTGCAGTAAAATGTTAATGGAGCAAGGATGTGTGCAGAAACAAGTTCATATTGAATGCACTCTGAAATACATAGTGGCAGCCTCCTTGGGCTGGTATGAGGCTCTCTAAAGCACGTTAGCTGTGACGGTGACTCATGGCTGGTTTCTGCTGAGCTGCTGAGTCCATATAAAACCACATACATCGTCACTGAGAAGGACAAGATAGAAAGGGAGCAGGCACAGCTCCTCAATGCGGGAGGTCCCGGTCCCTAGTCCCTCTATCCTGGGGCCCTGAGCAGCCCTTGACACAACTGCTTTTTGTCTTTAAAAGTAACAATTATATTATTTAGAAGAAAAGGGTATTGGAAAGCAAGAGGTTCTTTCCCAAAGCAGTCTTGTGAACCTAGATATGAGTTTTAGGGTTTGTGTTTTGTTTTCTTTTTTTCCTCCAGTGAATCCACTCAATGATGTTTTTCTCTTCCCTGCAACATTTTCAGAGCACTATGTGTTGTTGGTGAGTTTACTGATGGGGGTATTTTTCTCCAAGATACTGGAAACAATGCTGCAAACACTGGTAAGAATCAGAGCAGGCCTAATGGAGCTTAAGAAGTAGAGGTGAAGAACAGAAGGATATGGGACTAGTATGATAAAAATGGAAGCAATAAAAGCCATTTTATTTGCTGACTTAGGGTACTTCTGTAGATGAGGTGATAGACTCCCATTTCAGCCTGTGAGGGGATTTCTTGCTGTGTCTGAATCTCCTCTGGATTATGATCGTTGAACAGCTTCAAGTAGAAACTTAACAAAATAACACAAAATGAAGCTATTGCTTCATTCAGAGATACCTAAAGGGGCCTTTTCCTTTGAGTTCTCTCCACCAGTGAAAAAGGTCCTAGCTCATTCCCATCCCCTGTATCCCTTGCCAATGTTTTTCCCCATACTGTGCAACACTGAGGGTCCTGATGCATGTATAGATGATGCAGAAGAAGCTGTGTGCTTGTACTCTGTGCCCACAGTGAGTCAACTGCTTCCTCTGATGCCAAGTGAGACCCCAGCCCTCCTCTTCTTGGCATGTCTTTTCTTTTGGGTGCAGGTCTTTGTTTTGGGTTGTGGGCACCGAACACTGCAGCTGAAAGGGAGACCCAGGCACAAGCACCCATGCTCCCTGTGGGTAGTTTTTCAGCAGACAGCACATGCAGTAACTCCTGCAATTGGATAATAAATAAATAAATTCTTACCAGAAAGCATTCTTTCACTGCTAATCATGAAAATCCTACCTTCTCACTTCAAAGCATCTGCCCTGTGCATCCTGAGCCATGCTGCGACTGGAATGATTTTGTGGCAAAAACACAGCTGGATTTTAGCTGGGCTCCATGGATTACATGTGGTATAATTTATTTCTTGAATGAGAAGAGGTTTTTTAGCTCCTTTATAGCCTGACACAACTTGCAGCTTTTGTTTGAACAGACAGGTATACTTGGGGGTAGGGTAGTCTGCATTATTCCTTGTACTTGCAAGAAATGTGTCTCTTCTCTGCCTGCCTCCACTGCCAGGGGCTTGCTAACAGGGAGGAAGGTGAGACTCTTCTGCTAAGGTGAGGGGTTCCACCCCAGTAAGCAAGTGCTTGTACAGGGCTTTGCCTTCAGACCTGGTGTGCACTGTTGGCACAAGCAGAGCATTGTGTAATACATGCCAACGGCAGCTTGGCTCATGTGGGAAGCTTTAAGCTGAACTTTAAGTCAGCAGCATGAATGAGTAACCTGAGTGAAGGCTGAGATGTGATGGCACTTTTCTTTTATTGTTCTTACAGGCTGACTTTCAGAAGGATCAGTTCTGGCATCAGGACATGGGGTTACCTTCACTGTTACTTGTTGCACGTGCTAGTACCCATCCCTAGGCCAAAGTAACAGAGAGCCCAGGGAGCAGGGTTAATTCTAAGAGGGAAAGAGGAGGAAAAGTATATGTTATTTCTGACTGCTAAACAGATTTGGAGGTCACTGGAGATGATAGATATGAGTATGTCTTCATATGGCAGGAACAAGTCTCTTTGCAGTTGCTCCTGTTGACCAAGGGGACCAAAGAGGTTTTGAGCAGACCTGCTTTTCAGAAGCATGCACTCTGAAAAGTTCGCTAAGTCCTGGCAGCTTCTTTTGATGATACTTTTGGGAAAGACTTCAAAGATCTTGTTCCTGCATGCTCCCCAAAGTTGAATTGAGTTGAATGGCATTTGGTCTACCAGGACATGTTTCCATCACCACTTGGTGGATAACAAAGAAAAAGGTCAGGAAGACTGTTCTCTACTAGGAAGTTAGTGAGATCAACAAGCTTACTGGAGGCCACGCTGGATGAGGTGATGAGGCTGCTCTGGGACCAAGGCACAAAGTTCAGGCACAGCAGCCCCCAGAATGGAGCGATATGGCCATGCATAAGAAAGGGACAACTATTGCAGAGCCAGGTAGAGAGTAAAAGTACAAATGGTAGAGCTGAAAAGAGCTTAACCCCTAATTAGTCCCAACAATTAATATCTAGTGCATAAAAGAACCTTTTAAAATCATGCCATCCTAGAATACATATGCGCATTTCCTTAGCCTTTAAATAACTTGCTGGCTATATTTATATGCCAATTTAGCTTACCATGTTTCCTTTTTCTTTCATGCCTTATTTTTTTTTAAGAATTCTTTCTTTCAATAGCTCTTTCACATATTTCATTAACATTGTGTTTCATTAAAATCTCTTTGCAGTGATTAGAATTTTAAATGCATGCTTAAAAAGAAACCAGAGATTAAATGGATGTTAATAGAATTTAAGGCACTCCATTAGCAACTTTGTGCCATATTTGTAAAATTCATGAAGCAACATGTTTAATTATTTTCATGGTTTAACCCCAGCCAGCAACTAAGTAGCACATGGCTGCTCACTCACAGATACACAAACACAAACACACCCCCAGTAGGATGGAGGGGAGAATTGGAAGAAGGTGAAACACTTGGGTTGAAATAAAAACAGTTTAATAATTGAAATAAAGTAAAATATAGCAATAACAGTAATACTAATAACAACAGCAACAATAGTACTACTACTAATAACAACAACAGAGAGAGGGATAAACCCCAAGACAGACAAGTGATGCCTGGTATTGTACATTACCCACTGACTGACACCCAGCACATCCCTAACCAGTGACTGGTCCCTCTTGTCACCCAACCCCCCCCCCCCGTTTTTATACTGAGCATGATGTTCTATGGTAGGAACATCTCTTTGGCTAGTTCAGGTCAGTTATCTCACCTATGCTCCCTCCCAGCTTCTTGTGTCCCTCCTCACTGGCAGAGCATGAGAGACTGAAAAGTCCTTGATTGGGGCAAGTGCTACTGAGCAACAACTAAAACCCTGGTGTGTTATTGGCATTAATCTCAGACTAAAGCCAAAACACAGCACTGTGCCAGCTACTAGGAAGAGAATAAACTTTATCCTAGTCAAAACCAGAACAATTATGTACTCTGATGAAATCCAGGCTGTAGACTACTAGCGAATTAATGTCAACATTATATGTTAAGTTCAACTTTGAACAACACACCAGTCTTTGTGTTTTCTTGCATAAGTCATTCACCAACACTTTCAAAGTCATGCAGATCTACTTATCAGCAAGCTACTGATTAGAGAAGATATCATAAAGTTTGTCTGCCTCTCCCTAAAGCTGTCTTTTGCATATTTTCTCTCTTTTTCTGAATTCATATTTTCATAGCACCTCTGGAGCCTCATTGATGCATGTTCTTGCCCTTGAAGAGACTCAAAATCGCACAAAAATAAAAGTCCAGCACACTGAAGAAAGTGATGCAATTAAACCCAAAATATATCTTCTCTAGGATCCCAATAAAACACTCTAACTCCCTGCAAACCTTCACAACTCATGATCTAGTGTTTCTTTGCCTTAAAACTTGTCTTCTACTATGTGATCCTGAGTTTTCTACCCTCAGTTTAAACCTTAATCTAAATTTAGGAGAGATTCAGGTACTGGTGCTCTAATAGGAGAAGGAACAGGCATCCAGCTGAGATCCAGCCTAATGACATGTCACTGAATGAAATCAGTCTCTGCCCATGATAATAATGATTTTAAGCAGGCCAGCTCCCATCACTCCCAACTCATTGCATAAAGTTACAGTCTGGCTGTGACTGCACAGCAGGTCAGGCACCTCATTTGTGCACCAGCTGCTGTCAAGCCTGGGAGATTCCCTCCATCAGCGGGTGGAAAAGTGACTGAAAGCGGGGATTTGCAAGTGTCCCCTGGCTGTCTCTTTTCTCAGTAGCTGCTCCTCCCAGCCAACTGCCTCTCCAGCTTGCCAAGGGCAGCTGCTTCTGGCAGCAGAGGGAAAGACAGGCTTTGGGCAGCAAACTGGGCATTCTCGTTCCTCCTCTTCTGCACAAGAGAAGGATTGTGGAGGAGTTGGCTGGGCTCCAGCTTTGGGGTGCAGATTTTGGGTCACTCTTCCTGTTAACACAAGACAGGATGGATTTCAGTCTATACTTCCATGAATAAAAGCCTCAGTTATCTGATGTCATTTTGAGAATAGAGCAGTATGAAGGTAATCACTTCAGTTCTATTTTTCATTTTTTTCCTCCCTGTTTTTATATCTTTGTAATTCTGCTCTCAGGAACAAGTTTTTTCTCTATGAACCATGAATTTTGGTCTGGTGGTTTAATGCTGGGTTTGTAGTCACTATATATTCTCCTGAACCTGATTAACAATCTTTGTGCTACTGTTGCCTGGAAGTTATCCAGTATAACAATTTCACTGGAGAATGGGTTTTCATCAAAATGTATTACAGAAGTGTGCCAGTTTCAAATACTTTAATCAGAAAAGCCATCTCAGAGCCAAGAAGGTATTTTCTTCTGAAAAGAGATGCTGTGTTGAATTCAGGTGTGTTCCCAACTCATAAGCTGTTTTCACATTTTTCTTCCTGCTTGGCAAAGCTACTGCCTGAAAAGTTCAATTCCTCTGCAGGATCTTCAGCACAGACACAGGTCACAGCAGCAGTGGGCATCATGAATGGGTCAGTCTGCCTGCCTGAAGCAGTCCTACGTGACTTGCCACACCAGAAAAGTCTGGCCTACTTTTAAACAAGGTTTTAAAAATTGAGGAGAAATCACCCAATACAGCAAGCAAGTCTGCTGAGCCCAAGTGATGAACACTTGGTATGAATACAGCACTGTCACTCTTGGTGGTGGGTAGGTACAGACACCTCACTGAAGCTGCCCTAGTTGTTATTTTTCTCCTGAAACCAAGAAAATCACTGTAGCTTTTACTTCTGAGCCAGTGAGAAGCTTTCTTCCAGCTGTGTTGAAGAAACAGCTGTTGCTTGTGTGGCAGTCTTGAAAGTGGGTTATCAAAGCAGGAAGGGAGGCACAGCTCTGCCTGGAAGTGTCACCCTGTGTCCCCATGCTGGCACTGGCAATTCTTGGTGCAGTGACCACCACTGACAGTGCAATTAGTTACATCAGCATGGGAAGGTGGATGTAATGGGTGTACAGGAGCAGCTCTAATGGATGTGCCATGTCTGTCAGACCTTCTGGGTGTCACATTTTGCCATTTCAAGTGTCATGCTTGTAGCAAATGACCAAGTCACTCAGCTGTGTGGTGTGAATTTCTTATTCAAGATCTAGCTTGCTCTTTTTCTTTATTCGAAGTCCCTCATCTCTTAGCTGTTAAGTAGTTTGAGAACTTCTCAACCAAGAAGATCCAGGTTTTTCTTCCCCTGCCTTATTTTGATCATTTTGAAACAATCAGGTGCTGACCCATAGCAGATGCTTAACTTTTAGCATAGGGTAGTTCCACTGAAATCCGAGTTACTGTTTATGCCTCTAAAGGAGGATCACACAAAACCATTCAGCTGAAGTCTTACTGCGCAAAATCAAATGTGAGTTCAGGGACAAAACTGAACTCCAATAACTTAAAATAAATAACTAAAGTAAAGCACTTTGGGAAACCTCAGGGAGACCCCTTGGAGGGTGGTTGTGCTCCTGTTCAATCTACCACAAACCCAGCACATCTCTTGGTGAACAGCGGTACAGTGCTCATATTTTCAGGACCAGCCATGCGTGTTCATCACTTTGGCTTTAAGTATTCTCTTCTGTTCTAGTCTAGTCCATTCCATTCCACTCTATTCTGTTCTGTTCCATTTCTTTCCATTCTGTTCCATTCTGAAGGAGTGATTAATGCCAGGAGATCCCCTCAGACATCTCTGGCCCAGCCCTCTACTCCAGTTCAGGCTGACTTTTGCTCCCACAGGCTCCTGGGCTTGACCCAAGTCTGACACTGCCTGAGCCACAGACAAACTGGACTAATGAAGAGAAGGGCTCCCAGCCTGACACTCTTCAAAGCATGGGGTTTTACAAGAACCAGGGCAGTTCCATGAAAGTCTCTGACTAGATTTCAGGTATTAGCTTCCAGTTGCTGTTCTTCAGAATGAGTCGCTTAACATTTGGGTTCTTTTGCTGTGTTTGTTCCCACACATTACCTTCTCTGCTTTCTCTGCTTTCTGTACTTGCATGATTCCTGATTAGTGGTGATATCATTTTTTGGTTTTGCTGTTGAAGAACATTTTAAAATAAAAATCAGCATCTCAGCCAGATAAAAATAATCCTTGGTTTAGTGCCCATTTATTTATAAGTATGACTGCCTGTCTCTGCTATTGATGTTAAGCCTGATGTATTTTTAAAAACTCTTACCCATGGAGATCACTGAAGATGTGTCCCTCTCTATCAAAGGTACTCAGTATGGAGCATTTCAGAATTAAA
The DNA here is from genome assembly GCF_012275295.1 of Melopsittacus undulatus. Lineage (NCBI taxonomy): Eukaryota > Metazoa > Chordata > Aves > Psittaciformes > Psittaculidae > Melopsittacus > Melopsittacus undulatus. The sequence continues at coordinate 10,027,846 of NC_047530.1, forward strand.
AGGAAAAATAATTAAAGCCACAGCAAGATTTACTACCTGAGTAGAATAACTGGCATGTGAGGGGATGGTTCCCTTCAGTGCTGTGCTGAAGTGGTGCTCCAGGACCTTGATGCAGAGAAGTTCTTTCCTGTTGAGCTTGCCCAGTTTCACATTAAATGTACCCAGCAACAGCTTGTATAATGTTATCAGTTGATATATAACTACAGGAGAGATAAAGGTGCCTACGATCTTATTTAGCACAAAAAGTCAGTCAAAAAATTATCTGGAGAGTAAGTAGGGCTCTATAAGGCCATTGGACATTGTGCTCCTCTAAACAAGGAGGAGCTTTATTAAATGCATATTTAAGAGGAATTGTTGAAATAAGTCAGTAGGAAGACTAGCTCACTAGGGACTGGGTTGTAGCTGCATAAATTCTGGCAGGAACACCTCACTTTATAATACATTTATGTAAAACTGTAATCTATTTTTTTTCCTAGTCCTGCTGCTCCTGCTGCTCATCTCCAGCTGATGCCCGAATCCTCTGTCACTTAATTGCTGGCTGTTGAAATTGCTTTCTTTGAGTTTCTGTCAACCCACACCCATTGCAGTGTTTGTGCTCTACGAGACCCATGCCGTACTACCTAAAGTGTTCAGGGTAAACCACCCAATGCCAGACTTCCTCTGTCGTTTCCTGCAGCCAATCTGCTGTTAAATGGGTTACAGGCCTAGAAATCAATCAGACATTAAAGAAAGACTTCTTTTGAGAAAAGCTGACTTTTCTTGGCAAAAGCCGGTTGTAGATGAAGGTTTGGAGTTGCACCTGCCTTGCTGCCCTGGCTTGATTTGCCCAGCGCACTGGTAGCAGGACCTCTGGGATGTTCTGGGGTGGTCTGGGAGAGGTACAAATTATACCCAGCTGTTTGAATTGGCTCTGGCTGATCCCACAGGGATTATGTTTTTGAGTGCAGACATACCTTAGTGGTCAGCCTTGTCTTAAAGCATCCAGGACCTCTTGCTATGAAGTAAAATGGCAAAAGCTGAGGTCTGATGGTGACCCAGAGAAGCTAAAGGGAAAGCCATGGGAAAGTCCTGGTTTCTGGGGGTGAGAAGGACATCCTGGAGTTTGGTGAGCATGAACAAAGCCTGCTTTGGGCTGCATTGGGCTGAGTGTGAGAAGGCATGACATCTACCTCTCCCCATTTCTCCTTTTCCATTTGTGGAGCCTGCATTGTTGTGTCCTACATCCCCTCGGTTCTGTAACATCTCTGCCAGCTCCAGCAAATAGGGAAGGATCTGCAAGGAAAAGTGGATGGCTGGTTTCAGTCAGGAGCAAGCCTGGTAACATCTTATCTGCCAGTGTTTATAAGACACAACTGTTAAAGTTCATCTCTATGCAGTTGTCAGTGTTTGTGTCATTGTGTGTGTCACAGCTGGTTGGGTTGCAGACCAGCCAAGGAGTTGTGAGGGCTATCCAGCTATGACAGTGTCCCTTGGATGACTTAGAGGCTCTTAAAAGTATCCCAAGGGTGAGACTTGACAGAAGCCCAGGGGTGTCCACTATGCTGGAGAAGGTTCTGCGGGCGAGTAGGGACAACCAGAAATGCTCCTGTCTGCCAGTGGTTGAGCCCCTACACTGGCTTCAGCAGAGCCATTTACATCATGCCATTTATGTCAGCTGGGAAATGGCTCATTGACTTAATTGGGACTATTCCAGTCTAAATCACTACAAGATACACACTGTATTTGTTCACTTCCTTCTTTAAAGATACCAAAAGGGGGGGGGGGGTAGTAAAGAAACCTGGTGTCTAAGAAAATAAATTGAGTCTTTTGAAATTTGGGCCAAAGTTGACTCCTTAAAGACTTGTAATGAGTACATTCCCTATTGTCTTTGTAGATTCCTTTTTGCATTAATACTTCTTTTTATAAGTACTACTAATACAACCTGTTTACAATAAGAGAAAAAAAATTATTTCAACATAATGTCATAAAAAATTCATATTTTACAGATAAGCTTATGGCTGAAAGGGCTTTATTTTTTTGAGGATTATTCTCTTCTGTTTCATAAAATTAAAGGGCAGCAAAGATATCAAGTACTTTCTAATGCCATCAGAATAGTTGACTAGCTTAACTGACTTTTTAAAATAAGATTAATTTAGTACTTGACAGAGATGGAAGTTTGATAGGATTGGAAAGTAAAGACTGAAGTTTATGAGCGTGACAAAATGCAGACAGAAACAGCAGTAGGCTTCAAATGTCCTGCTGTTCTCTTTTATCATGTCCTGAACAAACTCTTGAGACAATAATTCAGACTCAATCTTATTTTGTCCTGAACCTATATGAAATGGAGAATGACAATCATTAACAATTTTGCTGAGCTTGTGGATAGTTTTGGACTAAGAAGCCTAGTGCAATATTGAAAGTGCTGAGACCATCACATTCTCTTGAGCTGTCTGAAGACTGCAGAGGTGAAAGTCCAGCATCTAAGGAGAAGCATATTCAGAAAGTAAGATATATTATTTTCTTTTCCTGCACAGGTGACCATCTCCTGAGCTAATGCCTGCTATTTAAATACTATAGCAATGATTAATATCCTTCAATTTTTCATAAGGACTCCTTCCTATGAATGATGGGATTATCATATATTTGAGCTATGTCTGAAATAACATACTTATATATGTTATATATGTTATATATATTACTTATATACTTTAACAATTGTTAAAGACATGACAGTGATAAGCAAAGAAGAGTTTCTTCCTTTTTCTGTTTTTTTCACTTTTAGAGGAAAAAAAAAGAACAATCTGAAATATTCCCTAAAGTTCACTGTAGATGGAATAAATGATCCGTTCTTTAAGAGGTCATCCTATCTACACTTATATCATCTGTAACTTCATTATGTTTTCTTCTCAGGTGTAGAAAGATATTCTGGCTGACCATTACTTTTCAGGCATTGCACAGACCAGCTTGTCTTTGAAATAAGTTATGAAGAGGGAGCTCTGTGGTGAAGCAGTGGGATACCAGATTTCTAGGGGGCTGCCCTTGCTTCCTCCTCCAATAGAGGAAAGGGCAATGAGGAATTCTCTAATCAGCTTGTACCTGTGAATCATTACGTCCTTACTTAGGTTCATGAAGACAGAGCCAGATTGTGTGCCTCACAAGCAACAAGGGGCAGACCTAAAGGGCACCCATGCCCACCAGATGTAAACACGGTGATAGCTGGCAGGGCCACAAGGCATGCCTGCCCTCAGAGGGATGCACAGGCATCGGTGAAGGGTTGCATTTATCCAATAATGCACTTGAAGTGCACAATTCAAGCGGTGATCTTTAAAGTACTCAGTGATGTACACCAAAACACTGCGGAACAACTGTTCTTAAGTGGCTTCTGGGGATGCTGCTTTTAAAATACAAGTTTTGTTACTTCTGTGTGATATTCCAGGTCACTGGTCCTTTGTTCCACTTCTGTGAACCCTTGTAGGAATGACTGCTGTTTCTCACCCTTCTTTGATTTTTTCCAGCTTTATTTAAGAAGCTGCTCTCTGTAGATCATTTAATGAGGAGAATTTCCTCATGCGGGAAAGCTTCCATCTTTTTCTTTTTAGTGTCCGAGTAGATGTTTTCTCGGTTGAACAGGAACCACATTTAACTGTTTTGTTTAATTCTTAGCAGTTAATTTTCCCTCCTTTTGTTCAGTGTGAAGTGACAGCTTCATAGTATCTGCTGGAACTGCTTTAAAGAAAGTAGAGTAAGACTTAACATAAGATTCTGTGAAAAGTGCATCTCACTGGAGACTTCTTTGTCTTGCTGGAGATCCTGGAGGTCCTCTTATGATGGTACACAGCTGGTGTGAGATTTTCAAAAGGTACTATTAAGAGTGGAAAACCAAGCTATTTCATGAGTCTTGAGGAAGAAGTAAGGATGGAGGTACTGGGAAGGTTTGAAGGAACACTTTAATTTCTTCCTGCTCTTTGGAAAGACAGAGGGATAGAGAAAAAAGGGGGAAGACAGAAGGTGAAATGAGGAAACTGCTGGCCCTCTCAGCTGGCACTGGAGCACCAGTGGAATTTGGTGATGTCCATGGTGAGGAACTCCCCGCTCCTCACCTCTGGTTCCTCACGCTTCACCACTGCTATTTCTGGCTACATCTTCACTGCTCTGGGAAGAGTGATTTTCTGGTTCATTCACATGACCCTGGTAGACAGTGTCTGGCATGTTGAGTAGCCAGGCAGGACCTTCAGTGCTTCCAGCCCAGACCACCTCCTGCTCTTCCCCTGCAAGGTGGGAATCAGTGGCTGCCCTTGGCTGGTGCAGGTTGTACCATCCACCCTGGCCTTCAGGTGGATGTGGGTTTGCATGGGGAATGAACAGAGGCCAGACGCTGCTTCGAGGCTGTTTCCTATGATTTTGGTTTTATTTTAGTGCTTTAAAGGGAAAAAGCCTTCCTTGGAATCTAAAACTCAAATCATAACCATTAAACTTAGATCTCTTGGATCTTTGTTTCATACTCAGGTAAAAGCTGCCTAAAATCAGTTTATTTACTATTCTTTCTTACTTCTCAACATGTCTTCATAGTCCAAAATGTAAATTGCACTAGCAAGTTTGGATGGAAGGATTAGGCTACATCCCTCAGTGTTCAAAACCAGGTTGGATGGGGCTTTGAGAAACATGATCTAGTGCAAGGTGTCCCTACCCATGGCAGGGGGCTAGAACTACATGGACTTTAAGGTCCCTTTCAATCCAAACCATTCTGTGATTCTATGATTCTATGATCCTCAAGCTACATGCTATATATATGTTCCAAGGAAAACAAGGCCATTTAGATGCAAAGTTGTTTTAAATATGTCTCTGTACTCAGTTTCATTGGTTCTCACAATCTAATGGGCAATATGTTGTTCTTTACGTTGCTTAAGGCCAGTTATCATCCATCCTCCTGCAGGCATGGCACTGGTCAAAAGGCTAGGAACCAGAGGAGAACAGATGTACTGCTGGAGTGCACTTGCTGTTTTCTGCACGCAAATATTCACTGCACAGCTATTAAATCAGAACACATTATTGGTAACACAAGCTTGTGGGCATGATGACACTGTCTAAAAAGGATCTCTGAGTTCGTTTCAGTCAGGCTGACATAAGTGGAAAAAATGTGACAAGAGTTTACTTTTCTTCCCTGGTGCTGCCGTTTTCCTGCTGATTTTTGAACAAAACCAGAATTTGGCCATGGTTACAGCTTTGTTCTGGCTCCTCTTTTCCAAATTGCATTGATTACCCTGGATATGATTTTCTTTCTTATTTTAAAGAGAAAATCTGCTCAGTAAATTATGCAATTTTAGTTTTTACCCTTTTGCTTTGCCTGTGAGAAATATTAGAAATACTGCAGACACAAGGGCAATTTCAGAATACATGGACTGTTATTTCAATTTTGTCTTTTATGTCTGATTTTGTCAGAGAGATTGGGATTTCTATTCAGTGTCAACCACCATTGTTTGGAATAGCAGCAAATTTTCATCACTCCTTGTATTGTTCTCTTCTTGTATGGTTTGTTTTGGGGTTTTTTTTGGAGGGTTTAGTTGTGTCCCCCTAATTTTTATTATGTTTAGGACTCTTCAAATACTTTTTTTCCATATTACTAAACAAAGGTAAGTAGTTGTTGATGTTGATGGTACAATTCTGCTAAAAATGGTAGAAGAAAGGTTGAACTGCTGTTAAAAGTGAAGCCATTAGTAAACATTTGTGGATTTCAATTATGCTTTTATACTTTTTATCTTGTTGAAGAGTTCTATGCATACAAGCCCTTGCTGAAAGATTTTAAGCTCATTTTCTTTTTGAGGATCAATACCATTACTCTTATATGATTATATACAAAACCTCCTCCCCTACACTGACACATTCAGAGTTTTCCAGTGCAAAAAAATAAAACAGAAAACTAGGGCTCAAACACATCTTTTTGTATAATCTTCTATTTTTCAAAATTCACTTTTCCTTCTGTATTTCAATCTTAAGTTTGTTTACTTGATAATTTTAAATCGTTAAGTAAATTTTCTGGTGGAGAGTAAAGGTTTTTCAGTAAAAGATGCCAGCCTCCTGGAAAGGTCTCTCCAGAGGAACTGAAATTGTATTATAGTGAAATAGCATGTGTCTAGGAGTGAGTAAAGTGAATAAACTTGATCCCTTGAACTTTCATAGCTCTGGCGAACACAAAATGCCGCAGTGTGACCCTTCTTGGCTGGCAGGGCAGTCCCCTTCCATATCTTCATCTGGAGCACTGGGACATCAAACACCTTTCTTCACATCCTGTCCTTCCTGGAATGAGGTCCTGAGTCTTGCAGCAAGTTGTGAACTGGGGGAAGGAACAAACAAGGAGTCAGTTGCTGCTGGGTGTTTGCAGCTGATGTTAAAGATGATGCTATTCAAAGGAGATCTTGGTGTCTTCTGTAACACAGTATCAATAGAGAATAGCTAGAGTGGGGGCAAAGACTAAACAACAGAGGAAACAAGCCCATAGAAGACCCCTGAATTTCTTCCAGAGGAGTCTTTGTTCACCACAGGCACAGAGAGAATGGCAGAACAGAGAGGACAAGTGCTTCTACAGAGCTTCCAGGAGGCAGCAGATTTGTCTGAGGGGTCAAGGTCAAGAATGGAGCTGCTATGCCTGAGCCTGCATGAGAGACTGGCAAACAAAGGCACAAACCTTAAAGGTTCCCAAGATGTGCAAAAAGGAAGGAAAAAGGAAGGGGGGAAATTTTTGCTCTGGCTAAGCCTGCTACAATGAACTGTAGCTGCTTCCACTGAAAACCATGGTAGGCATGAAGGGTCTCTTTATAAAGATAATCACAGTAAGTGAAGCTTTTGGAATTGAGAGAAGATGTCACAGCCATTAGTATGGCTATTTGGTAGTTCTCACAAATAGTAAATAAATATCCTGCTCCACCAGGCGGTCTAGAATGAATCATGATTTGTATTTTATTAAGTCAATGATGTAAGTGCAGGTGTGAGATAAGAATTGTTGCAAGGTGACTGTGGTCTTTTATAGCTGTATGCAATGCATTCTTTCCCACGGTTATTATTGCTGTGATAAAGGCAGCAGTGATTATCTGATGATCCATGATCCAAGCCTTTCTTGAATCTGGGACACTTTTTGCCACAGCTTGATTCACACAAATTTCCTTTGATAGCTTCCAATTTCTGTTGAAAATACAAAACCCAGCTTCCTGCTACACTGTTCTGAACACATCACACTCTGTCATTGGCATTTTTTTGGGGGGGATGTCAAACATAAGGTCAACATTTCCTTCAAAATTCTGCCAGTTTATCTCTATCTGCTGTGCCTGGAGGACAGGGCTGGTCATTCCTCCACTTGTGTTGGTCATTTCCTTGCTGCCACTCTCAGAAGCTGGCATCCTTGCAGGGAAAGGGAGCTCTGCACACATCTCTCAAAGCCTCTGTGCTGCTTTCCTTGAAACAGGGAAATTCAAGGTTGTTAAGTTGACTTACATTTCCTTCTAATCTGAAATGGGCTTCCAAGTTATCCAGGAGCCCATGGCTCCATCAGGCTCCAGTTTTCATCTGAGAGAAACTGGTTAGTCTCCAAAAGGTACTTTTTATAATTTTCAATTCAAAAGTCTCACAACCTGCCTTAAGTCTGGAGCCTGGCTTGTTGGCACCAATAGCTGCACCCAGCTCTGTGGAGAGCAAAGATGAATATTCAACATGCTGTTGCCTGGGACTGTGCTTTCCAAAGTGTGAAAAGGATGACAGGGTTTGCCTCAAGGTGGATGCAACCTATTGAGAACAGGAGGAGGAGCAGTGCGTGGGTGAGCAAGCTGAGCCCTGGGTTGGGTGCCACCACATCACCCAGCATGGGACCCTGCAAGCTTTCAGTGTAACAATACTTTTTTAATGGGATTGCTGTAGACAGCAGTGGTTTGTGGAGGATCTGTTGAATCCATCTCTCTCGCTGACATTCAGTGCAGTTTGTCTGGCACATCTCTGCTGAGCCTCCCTGTGCCTGTCATTACCTGAACCACGTTCCCTGCTTGTCAGCAGCATTTACCATGCTTGTGATAGTCTGTCAACAGCAGAAGAGCTGTGGCCTTCTAAGCATACTGCAAATTTTCACCCTTAACCTTTCAGTTCTTGGCATAATTTTGCCAGTAAAGTTCCAGGTCAGTGACAGGAACATGAAAATATAGATTTAGGAAACAGGCAGGTAGGATATGCATCAGAGGTACAGTGCTCCTGAACAACACTAATACACTGCTACAGGGACAGGTGGTAAAAACACCAGAGATGCAAGTAATGGGTGTTATCACTCAGTTCTCCAGGTAGTGCTGGGTATCTGACATATGAGCACTGGTAGTTCATCTGAAAGATGTTGCAAAGGCAGATCATTATTTATCCCCTGTGTAACTAAAACTTACTTGTTTCAAAGTACCTACGTTTTTCTGGATACTCTTTTCCCTGGCTTCAGGCATATGATAGCAATTTGTGTGCCAGAGTGCATATTTCTTTTATATGTACACAGTAAAAATAGATTATCTACTTTTCCCTAGCATTGCTTCATTGGTATCTGCCAGCTGCATGACTGTGCACCTTGTCCCATCATCCACAGCCTTGATAGGGATGTTAAACAGCACCAGTCCCAATACCAGCCCCCATCTGCCATCACTTCTAATGAGGCACCAGTCTTTGAGCCCCATGATCCTGGCAAAGCTTTGCATTTACCACATCACCTATCCACCCAAGGCATACCTCTGCAACTTGATCTCAAGGATGATATGGAAGGTTATGTGAAAACCTCACTTAAGGAAAGAACTCATCCACAAACATCATAAAGATAAGCAGATTTTTGGGACAATTGATTTAAGAACTTAGATTCCCCCACATAATAGAGACAGACAGTATTATTGTGTTTTCAAATGGGACTAAAGAGACTTTAGGGTTTCTTTTAATATTGGATGTGTTATGAAAGCTCATTGCCAGGATCCATGTCTTGTGTACTTCTTTTGGTATTATTTGATTCTTACACTGACCTATTTTAAGAATCTCTTTCTATATTCCTCCTAGTTCCTTCTGGAAACCCCTTTTTAGTGTTCTGGGAAGAAACCCTGTCTCTGTTGACATACAGGACCATTTTCTTCTCTTCTGTGAACCTTCTTGCTAAAGGAATCTGATGGAATTATTAGAAAAATATAACTATTTAATTATGAGGCACTAAATCTGCTGCTTTCCTAGAGGCATGCTTGGGAAAGAGTGTCCTGTCCTTGACTAGTTCATGACACCAGACTGGCTGCTTCTTTAAAATCAGTGTTGCTGGGCAGGATGTTGTAAAGCTACTGCTCAGCATTCATAAATTCGGACTACATATTAATACTCAGCATTGTGCCATGCCATTAATTTACTAGAACACAAAACTAAGTGGTAATTATTAGCAGTGCCCATTTATTATAGCCATTATATTTTTCATGTCCCTTAAACATTAATCGTTCTTTTTAATAGAATAAGGCTGGTTGAACAGATGTGAAATAAATGGTATAGGTCTGTGTTCAGTAAATGCTTTTTAATTTTCCCCCCTCTTTTTTATAACCTACCTATGCAAACACATCATTTAAGATTATTCTGAGTATTTAATAAACTCTCATGCCTGTGTGTCACAAACAGTTACCAGAGACCTTAAAATAAATTAGGGGTGTTATGTACTACAAGTACTTTTTCCCTGCACAGCATAATCCAGTAGTAGAGCAGCTCCAGCAGGAATCGCTGGGGGAGAAGGAAGTGCATACCATTACAGTGACCACACACTATTATGTAGGGAAGTCCAGTGATTAAGTGTAATGACTTTTTGTAGGCTGGAAATCTCTGTTTGGATCTGTATTGATGGATATCTTGGGTGGTAGCATTCAGCCAGACAGATTACAGTTACTTTTGAAGATTACACAACAGCAAATAATTTAATTCCCTTAATGCTGTTTTGTTTCCTAGTCAGGAAAACAAACATTTGGATACCAAGTCACCATCCCTGATAATCTTGAGTAATTATTAATCTTTGCTCTAGAAAGCATTCTTGAAGCAGCCACTGCAAACATCCCCACACCAATGACAAGTCACTGGTGGACTTTGGACCTTGTAAAAGTCTGATATTGAGTATCACAGTGTTTCATGGGCAAGTTCAGAGATGTCACCCATTCTTACAATGCCAACATGTATGCTTAATTTTTCTTCCCCCTGTGTTTTAAGGGAGAAGAATAGCATTTATGTGAGCAGAAATGTTTGGCAGAGAAGTTCTGTCCTCAGAAAGTGTTGATTTAATTAGAAAACTTAAAATATGATGTCTATTAAATATATAGACTATTTTAAAGAAAGAAAATCTTCAAGTGTAACAATTCATAAAAAAAATCCTATTTTTGCAAAGTATCAATTGTCTTCTCTGAGGAGGAATCAGGGAATGAGGTCAGGAGTGGGCTAGCCCCTGCCTGCACTGGACGAGCACACCTATGTTCTGTTCAGGGTGTGCAAGCTGTATCCACAGTCAGGTGAGTGCAGACAGACAGATGGAGGAGGCTGAGCTGGGCTGACAGAAAATGGCTTCAGCTTTGCAGTTTCACACTCATGATCAACCTGTAGAAATGATGCAGAAGAGTCTGTGTATGACGTTCTTTGGCTTTTCACTGCCAAAATACCAGAAAACATTTACTGTTGTTTTGGCTTCATTTGTTTTCTTTTTTGTTTGCTTGTTTATATTTTCCCCAGATGTCTGTATTTTGTGTTTAGTGTGATCATAAGAACATACCTTTCCTTAATTCCCAGAGAGATGCCTGAGAGAGATACTGAAAGGTAGTGTGCATTCAAGTCTGAGCTGCTGTGTGCATCTCTCCTTTACACAAGATGTTCTCACTGACTGCACTGGATTTAGTCTTTACAGGCTTGAAAGTGAGAGAATAGAATAGCACATCTTCTGCTATAATTTCACCATCAAAACTGGCAAAGTTCTTGCCTCCCAAAAGCTATTTCTCTATCTGGTGCACAGTGCTTTGAGCAGTCATTTACTATGTTGCTTCTATCCTCTGCTAAGTTTGATTTTTAGACAGGACAGCACAAAAATTAACCATTGTGGTTGAATCATAAAATCATAGAATCATAGAGTGAGCAGCCCAGGTTGGAAGGGACCTCAAAAGATCATCTGCTCCAACCTGGTAAACGTTACCATCTTCTCCATGGTAAATGGAGGCTAGAGGAAATTTTCTAGCACCTTGTCCAACTCCCTGTTGAAAACCTCTGGTGCTGGGGACCCAACCATGTTCCTGGGGAGGTTAAATGTAAATGAGTGTTATCACTGTAAAAAATGTCTTACTTACATGATGATTAAACCTATTCCAGTGCAAGTTGTACTCATTGTCCCTTGTTTTCTGTATGGAGTATCTTGTGAAGAGAGAGTCTCTGTGCTCTTTGGAGACACTCTTTAAGTACCAGAAGTGCTGTGATGAGGCCATCCCTGAGCCTCCTCTTCTCCAGTGAGAAGAGACCTCACTCCTTCAGTCTATCCTCACAGGGCAGGTTTTACAGCCATTTGGTTGTGATTATCATTAGGTTCTGGCCTAAACCCCTAATTTCTACAATTCTTTATTTTTCTCCACTTAGTTATTATCCTCTGTTGTTTTGTGGTTTTGATTTTTTTTCTTTTTTCCTTTTTTTTTTTTCTGGGCAACTCTAACACTCTATGACATGTGTTTTTAGGAAAGTAGGAAATAAAATGCTGAAGTGGGTTCTGAAAGTGCCCACTGCAGTAATTCACAAGTTGGCAAGTTTCTGACCATTTGATCCTATTAAATATAAATGTTTGGGTCATTCTGTCCTCTAGTGTGATGCACAGGAAGAATCACTCTCTGTTCCTGGAGCAGGACTAATTTTGTTAATACCCTCTAGGAATCAGCCTATTTAGTCCTTTGTAAAACACAGTGCAATCCCAAAAGTGAAGCCTCAAAGCCTTAAAGTCTCTTCTGCAGCCAATTTCAGACTATGGAGAATTAGAAAATAATCATGTAAGCAAAAGGTTACTAAGCAATTTCTGATTGATTGTTTCTATTTCTGCCTGCTTAGAAAACCAGGAAACAGGATTTACTTTTGAACAATTGCTTTAATAAAGTCAGTCAAAGTTTCACCTTGTTGGAAGATGGGTACTGTTTGAACTGGGAAACCACAGATGCAATAATCCAAAATACTTGACCTTGATATAACATTATCTGTTCCTGGAGCTTTAAATCATGGCAACTGCAGACACCTTGAACTCAGCAGCACACTCATTTTGCTTGGATCCCATGTAATCTTCACTCTTTTTCAGTTTCATATTGAGAATTAGCATTTATTTTTGAATGTGTTGTGACTCTGGCAGCTTGAGCTTACAGGCAAATGGGTCTCAGGTTATATCATCTCCTGTGTGCTTCCTTATGTGTAAAACAGGACTTGATTCTCTCTTTATATAGCTGTATTCCATGGGGAGATGAAAGTGCTGTGTGTGTGTGCGACCTAGTGGCAGGATCCTCTAGAAAGGAGCCATGCTTGTGGGTTGTGCCTGGCATCCTCTCTCTCATCATAGGGGCTGTGACCAGGAAAAGGGATGACAAGGAAATTTCCCTGCGCTCTCCTGAGCTGTGACTCCATGGGGCTGTGGGGAGCCACAATGCATTAGACCTCCCATCCTACCTGACAGCAGAGCATGGTTCATGTGCACCCAGTTCGCAGAAGCAGATGCAAGGATGTCATGTCATTCCCCACCACTTCATCCCACCCCCAGCACTGCAGCCTCTGTACTGTGGAGCTGGACTCAGTCCTGCTGAAAGCAGGTGCCTGGTCTGCTTGGCACCCTTGCCTGCTTTGATCTGTGCAGGGTCTGTCTTAGCCCCAGACACAACTGTAGATCCCTTAGTACTGTATTCTCAATACATCAGATTAGCCTACCACAAATGTAATCATTTGAATTACCTTCCCCTCTTCTTCCTTTGGGATTCAAGAAGAGAGGAGACACTTAAGAGAGTCCTTGACCTTTGTGGGTCTCTTATGAATCATTAACCTAGGAGATGGATGGGGGAGAGATACTGCAGCCTGGCAGAGCAGCTCTTGCATTTCATTTCTATATATCTCCAATTCAGCTGCTGTTCTGCTCTTTTTTTTTCTGGCAGTGTAACAATATTGCATGCGGTGAAAGAGTAGCAAAGGTCAGCTTTCCCATATATCTGTTCAGTTTAACAATCTCTGCCCTTTATTCTCACACATTTACATAATGTGTGTATAATGGAGGCACAAAATTCTGCCTTCTCGCTCCAGAACCTTCAAGTGAGTTTGTCACAGTGTCTGCTTCTTTAAAGAAATAATGCTGTACTAATGTGTAACCTTTGGGAATCACTGCTAACAAGTTATAATATGGCAGAGCTTTACATTTTATCATTTTTTTCCTCTTTTTTTCAATGTTTCATCTTTTTTTTTTTTTTGCTCTTAGGTTGAAGAAAACTCTTCCCTTGTCACAGGGCTTTCACAGCGTCCCTCCTTGAGGCAATTCTTGCTGCCCAAGGGCATAGCTACATTGGACTGAAGCTTTCCTGTTTGTGGAAAATCACCCTCCTGTGGAAGCTTCCTGATGAGGAGTGAAATTCCAGAGCAGTGTTTGTATGGTTTCCTTTTTGCAGGTTTGCCAGCCACCTGATTCATCAGGCTGAATTGGTGGTTACAAAACAAAAGCCCCCCTTCTGAAGGTGCAGTGGGTATTGGTACATCAATACTGTCCTTCAGTCCCTGGCTGGCTGGGCCATCCACTCTGCCATGTGTCACAGTCTGCAGAGGGCTGTGGCAAGTAACTTTGGGTTCTCCTGGTCACCACTAGCTTCTTGTGGCACTGGGCACCATCCTGCCTGTCCTCCTGAGCACAAACCCAGAACTAGCCAAACCCTCTGTCTGTGTCAATACAGACCAGGGGAGCCTGCGAGAAGAGCAGTGTCTGTTACAAAGGCCCTTGCATGTCAGATACACCCATGAAGCAGCTGTGCCCTCTTAAAATAATCAGTGTGAGGTAAGGGTGCCTCTAAGTGCATGTGATTATTACACATGTGAGAAGAGAGCTTTATATAAATAAAAGAAAGATGTTCAACATTTCCCTATATGTGACTAAACACGGAGTGCTGTCTAGATGTGAAATCATTTGGGGATGCACAGAAAAAAGATAGAAGGAGAAACCAAGAGAAATGAGATAAAGAACACAGAAGAAGGGACAGAAATGTGGATTTTTCCAGCAGCAAGATTAATAATGCATTTCCTGCTCCTGATTTGAAAATGGAGTATGGCTGCTGCTGACAGCAATACCCCTTGAAAACAAGAAAAGTTTTCCCATTTATTTCCTCCTTGATAATTCCGTGTACCAAAATGTATTACCCACAGTTGCTATTATGGCCTGTGCAAATGGCTGAAACCAGAGAAAGAGAGATTGCAATGCTAATTCTCTGAAGTCATATTTTCCTGGAATACAACATCAGTTTTCCCCAGGATAGAAAAGGTGGGTGACACTTGAACGAGGGTTTATGTGGGTGTCATGAAAGACAGGCACTCACAGATCAGCCTTGAACTCCTGCTGCTGCCAGCACTTGGATGAGCTCAGTTGTAGTGTCACCAGACAGCAGGCTGAATCAGTGGGTTTAGAGGCCCTACGGTAGAGATGGAGTTTCTGCTTCTATCATTAAAGAAGTCACAGTGCATTAAAAGTTTAGAATGAAAGCAAATGTAAATTTTTATGTGCCAAAGTTTATGCAGAAAGTGTGAAAAGTAAAGACTGAAGGAGTCTTAAATTTTAAGAAAAGCTCTGTTAATCTTATCTCTGGACCCAAGTAAACCTCATAGCAGGAAGCTCATGACAAGTGCTGGTGATGAACTTTGCTGTCCCATTGGAAATGCTCTTGGGGAGGCTGTAGAAATTGTCCTGACCTGGCCACCCACCACTGTTCTCTACACTTGCCTGTGTCAAGGCATCTTTATGGATTCCCCAGTCCTTCTCATGCACAGGGAGCAAATATCTGTTCCACAGGCTGGGACATGCACTTCATGCCTCATTGCAGGTCTGTGCATCACAGGCTGCCTGGGCAGCTCTGTGCTGCTGGAGATCCCAGGGGAAACTTACCTTGAAGCAGCAAATCAACAAAACTGAAAATCTTGGGTTTGTGCAAAACACAGTCTGGTGAAAATTGGCAAAAACTAATTACAGGTATGCTCTCAATGTTTGGTTTGTAATTATGTTAAGAGCTGATAAACTGTCAGGAAATCCCAGGAAAGTGAAATACGGTGGTCCTGCATCTTGCTTCCTGTGCTCCCACCTACAGGAGCTCTGCAAGACCTGGAGATTTAGGAAAACCAGTCTATTCCAAGATGCCCACTTGGATCTGTAAATATCATAGCATCTTGCTAAGGGAGGAGAGCTCAAACCCAAACAATGACTCCTGTATGCAATGAGCTGCTGTGTTCACCTCAGCACAATCAGGCTTGTGTAGGCAAGTGGCTGCAGCAGGGACATGGTGGTCACTGCCTCTTGTGAACCCCTGCTACCCCAATGATTGAGGGGAGCAGAACTTAAATCTCTGTCTTTGGAAAGCAACTGAACTTCAGGAAGCCATGGTTACTTTTGTTTTCTTGTTTGCATGCCGTTTTAATTTTACCCCTTAAAATCCCTTCTTGATGTTTCAATTACAGAGTCCACAGACACAAGCAATTTTAAGTACAGCTCTCATGGAGTCTAAAGGCAAATGAGGAGTGGGACTGGGTTGCTAATTATCCACAGTATTTATTAAGTTTTAGCCTGGCCCTTCAGTCTGGAGAGGCACAGGCCTTGCCTGGTCTGTCCCGGGAGGTTTGTCACCCAGGGAAGGGAGCAAAGGACATGTCAGGAGACAGAGGAGAGCTTTTCTAACCCCTGGGTAACTGCAAATGTAGTTTAGTCTCTGTGATGGGAGAAGAGCAGCATTTCACAACAGCTGTGTTACTGAGTTATTCCGTACGAAACATGTGAATTCTTAAGATTCGCAGCATAGCCTTGGAAGGAGTGAAAAAGCCCTGCTCCCAATGAACACAGACTTCATCCTCCTTGGTCAGGAAAGTACCCATCCAGTTTGCCTATTCCCAGGCCTTGCTTCTGCCTGGCACTGTGGGAAGATTTTTAAAAATGTATGATAAAGTCTGGACCATTATTTTATTAAGAATCTGTCATGGGGCCACTCTGGTGACTCCTGTGTAGTGTGTAAGTTATGCTCAGAGGAGCAGTGCTCTCCTGGAAGATAACCCTTCCCTGAGCTTCATCACCCAGATGCACATTTCCACACCAGTAGCTAGCTCATTTGTGTTTACTTGATTTTGGAATGAAATGTATTAATTTTACTGGGGGCTTCTCAGCCACTCGTTACCCCCAGCCCACAGGACCTGGATGCTAGTCCACACCCTGCTTCCCAACTGGTGGGCTCCATGTCTCTGATGGGAAGAAGATAAATCACTACTCCTTTGGAAACTTTTCCAGCCAGAGCCATGAATTCTTGTTCTGGACCACTCATGCCCTGTATTAGCAGCCAGTAACTATTTTGTTAAAGCCAAATGGTCTTTATGAACAATTAGTCTGCTCTTGCGCATTGACTGCTCCACCAAGTTGATCCCAGTAACTCCTGCTGTAAGCTCTGTTACTGTATGGGAGGCAGAGTACATACTTTGGGATGTCACACTTGACATGTAACCTGTAAGTAACGGTTTCACATAAATTGCCTCAGCAGTCAATTACAGTCTGCATTATCTGCAATATAATATTCTTTTTTCCTTTTTTTTTCTCTCTTCTGTGTTTTGGTTGGTTGGTTTTTAAATTTCAAATTCAGTTTTATTCTGCTTTTACCTGCTAGGTTAGAGAGTCCTCCAGGATTAGGTATCTCCTCCCAGCATGGAGCTGGCTTTCATTGAAGGGTTATGTGTGTGTGTTCATACATCACAATGAACAGTTAAATTACATGCTGTCAATCTGAATAACTTGATAAAACTGGCTGAGGAGAAGTATCTGTTTTGTGTTAGGTGTCCTTGTTTTCCTGGAGAGTTTCCTAACAGTGTCACAGTGAGAATAAGATTGCCTGCCAGCAGGTACAACGCAGTGTACAGTACAACATTGCTGATCATCCTGTGCTAGGGAGGGAAACCCAAAGCTGGATATATTTAGGTCTATTACTTGAAAAATGCCTACGAGTTTGTAAAATGTAGTGTCTTGAAAAGATCATTAATTTCTAAATTCTTAGAACACAAGGAAAATTAAAAAAAAGAAGAACATTTCTAAAATGCAATCAATCTGGAATTATTTCACAGGGCAGCATCATCATTGACGTATTCAACAAAAAAAAATAATTAAAACAAAATCCAGACTTGAAATAAAAGATGTTATGTAATACAAATAGCACTGATTGAAAACTGTAGCCTCAAGAATTCAAAGCCTATGCAGATAAATCATGGACACATGTACATTTGGCAGAGGTCAGCCTTTAACAGTTCTGGACATGAACATATTTTTCAGTGGAAAAATTTCCTTTTGAATGCCTTCACTCATCATCAATATTTTAATAACACATACTTCAAAGAGGTTTCCTATGTGCGGATTTATGTCCAGGCCTGCAGTGGCAGAGCAAGCCTTGATGGGGGAAGAATCAGGTCTCAGATGCTCCTCAGGGCTCTGCAGCACTTCTCCATGGTCATGCACAAGACATCTCAGGTCTGAAGAGCTGATTCAAGAGGTGAAGGTGCTTGTGCAAAGAGGAAAAGGCCTGAAGAGAAATAGGAGATAATAAAACTGTTAGCAGGGTTGCTCTATGTGGGTTTTGAAGCAACACAATTTTGCACAGGGCATGCACAGTGCAGCTTTTCAAAGCCCTGTCTGAAACCACTTTCACACTGGTTTGAGGGTGGGTTTATGCAGCAGGACCTGACTTACAGGCTGCCAGTTTCAGAGGAGTAATGTTCTGCTTTAATCCCATCATACCTTTGACCATCACCTCTTGAGAGGATGTAAGTACAATCAGGAGAGGACTACAGTCCAGCCACAGCTTTTGAGGGGCAGTTCGTAAGGCTGTTGACCCTTTTTCCCCACCGGCTGTATAGGAGGATTAGATGGGTACCCTTGTCTGCCTGGCTGCATGCTGCCACAGCTGCACCTCATGCAAACTGCCGTGTTCTTGAAGAACAGGAAAGCTGTGGCCAGATTCAGACACATGCACAGAGGTATGGATACACATGCACACACACAGAAGCATGGGAAAACAGCATGAGGACAGACACTTCTCATCCTTCCTGTACAGAGCTGCCCTCTTTTACACTCTTGTAACCTGCCTCCACTTATCCTCTCTTGCTGACCCACCATGACACCCAGCTCTGACTGGTAATGAAAATCAGGATTGCATGAGAAAAGCCAGCTGCACTCATTTAATTCTTTTTTTTTGGCTGCTTTTTTTTTTTCAAGTTAAGTAATTTAGTAATTTTTTATAAAAGGAAATAGAAAAGCTTGCCCAGCCCAGGAAACCCTGGATCTGGTGTCTGAAATACAGTGACAGGAATGGCCTCATGTTTGCAGTGTCCATGATAGCTCAGTTCCTTGGCAGATGATATCTCCACTAATCACTGAAAACTCAAAGAAACAGCAGTTTCTAAGTTTTCTCTAGCCAAGTCTTGCTCCAGAAACTGAATGATCAAGTGACTCCATGCTACTTAGCTGTCTATTGAGATTTAACCATGACAAAGAGCTGCTTTCCAACCACACTGAGGTCTCCAGTGTAACCTAGAAAGAGCCTGGGATCAGTCAGATTTTAAGGTCCATGCTGCAATCTGAAATGTGAAAAAAAAGTCAGTCACCTGTGCTTTATCAGCTGAATTTGATGAGAGATAGTGGTGTTCCCTGTGTAGTGTCCTATGGGGAACCCTTGGGTCTTGAAGACCACCAGGGACACAGAGATGGTGCATCCTCAGTACTTGGGACTCTGCATGAGAGTTTATCTTCCACGTGCCAAGCGACCTCTGATAGCAAGGACTTTCCAGCTGATACTAAATTAAGGCAATCTGGGGAACTGGTTGGTACCAGTCACCCATGTAAACTCCAGAGCTTCTTCACTGGCAGCTGGATGTCCTTGTGAGGAAGAGCACCTCTTTTCACCCCCATCTGGGAATGTCTTCAGCCTTTTAACCTCATCAGGAGTGTTGCATCCAGTTGTGCATTGTAAGGGGTTTGGATGGAGACCCCTGAGCTCCCTTCCCACAGGTATAGTTCAGTTTTCCCTACAGTATTCCATGTTTAGTGTTACCAGAACTGTTTTTCTGGTTTGCCACTAATTTCTTTAACAGAAAGCAGAGACCGTCCAAGCCACTGGATTACCAAGGTAAAAGAGACAAGATTTTACACTCCCAGAAAGCACAAATGGGAGGACAAGCTCTTGCTTAGATGTTAACTAGCTTCTACCGTAAGAGTCTTTTAATCTTTACTTTTAGTGCTTTATTTGTTCTCCTATTCCCTACAGAATGATATTGTAGTGAAGCAGAATAGACCTGCATTCCATGTTCCCATGTCTTGCACACATGGCAGCAGTGTGTCAGGACATGCTGGCTGAAGAGCACGACTGCTTTCCCCCACTGTCCTACACCAAGGGACCTTTTAGCAAACCATGTTTGCAAAGTACCTGCTTTCTGTAAGAAATATCACAAATTCTTAGGGAAAAAAGCAAACCACCACAAACCTCTATGGCTGTATTTACTATGGATTTTGTTTCAGGCATTTCCCTGCTGCATACTGGTGTTGCTGTACCTGAGTGCTTGTCAGTGGTAATGATGTGGGACTCATCCTTCTTTCCGTGGGCAGAGAAGTTTAACCAGAATAATTCCAGCAGCAAGTTCTCATGATCTTGACAGCACATTGCTGAAATATTAAATTCAAAAGACAAAATATCTAACACAAACCTGTCACGAGCTGTGCAATTCAGAGCAGGAACAGACCAAGTTAAATGCTCTGTTCAACTCAGCTGCTGCTCAGCCATATTGATAATTTCAGTCCAGTGGATCTCTGGATTTTACTTTTCAGGTCACTGCACCCAGTCCTGAGAATCAATATGAATTACCAGTAATCTGTCACAGGTTGATAAACGGCATTATGATGTACAACTGCCACTAATCCTTGTATTGTCCTTGCTTGTTGGATCAGTGGCATTTTTTTTAATCCTTTGATATCACTGTGATGTGTTATTCTACAATAACTAATCTGCTGGCTTCTTAGGAGGTTAACCAAACAACAGCACCATCAGCAAAATATGTTTATTGTAAAGAGATATGTCGATGCAGGGGCTGGGTTCCTTAACGTTTTGAAATAATGATCACATGCAACATAAAAGTAATTATCTTCCCATGTGGCAATTCTGAATTTGTTTCACAGACTGCTTTCATGTCCCCAGGGCCAGACCCTGCATCCCAAGCCTGCTGAAGGCATGTGTCCATGGATTCAGTTGGCCAAATGGCTGCAAATATCTCAGTGCTGCCAAGGGGCAGATGCTCCAGGCTTTGACCTTCTCTATCATCCTAGGTTTACTGCTGGAGGGGAGAGCTGAGCTGGTTGAGCCTCTTCCAAAACCAAGACTAGACAGGGATTTGGGGAGGAAGGGCATCCTGCTGATGATTTCAGCAGTGGTGGAGTGCTGGGCTGTCCCTGGGTTTTGTTTCCACATGGGATGCTCAGCTGCACTCAGTGCAGCAGCCTCCCCTGCACACATCCAGCTTGTAACACTACATCACTTAATGTTCAATAACCAGCTTCAAGAGCCTGCTGATATTGAAGGACTTTGAAGATATTTAACCTGAAACCAGAGTTCAGCTGTATGAGACTGCTTGTTAATAATGAATGGATTAATCTGATAAGGATCATAATCCTTGCTCTGTGATGCAGTGAAAGAAATGGGTCTACTATTTTCTGCACTGCTCTTTTCTCAAGTACAGTCACTCCTGCATTTCTGTGTACTGATAATATACTAGCTTTCCTTTTTCCCTCAAATTCCCTATTTATTTATCCCTCCTCAGATAGAAAGTGCAACAAACAAAGACGTGAAGTGAGAGCTGCACAGCAGCTCTTTGCTACTTCTGATCCACACAGCCTGTGGAAATGACCCTTTTCTGGTGCTTTTGTTGCACTTCTATGTTTCAGGCCCACTTATCCTTTCTTTTTTGTCCACCTTTCATCCCACTGGACATTTAAAGTTTGAGCCTCTCGGCTAGGGCTAATGCTCTTTATTGCTATTGTTAGCCACACAATAAAAATAGACACAGGTTTATTAGCACTTGTTACAGTGGTCAGTTCAGCGGCTGCTGGCTCCATTAGCAGCAGTGCAAGAGCCACAGGCTGACCTGAGCCCAGCTGAAGATACTGTTGTCTTGTGGGACTGAAACAAAAATTCATTTTGCAGAGCAAGACTGTAGAAGCAGTTTATTATCCTTGTCCTCACTTAGTCTGCAAGGGCAAAATGATGGGCGGATGTAAAGGATAACAAGTTCCAGCAACCTTTCCTCCTGGTATTTATAATTCTACTATCAGTTTCCTGTCTTGGTAGGAATAGTTTGCAAGATCATTGTTGATATTATTTTGTCATTGCTCCAGCCAAACGGAACTGTAGAATGTTCCACATTTTGATGGTGAAGTCACAGTGAAAAAGAAGAAATATTTTTCCAGATGTGAAAACTGTTTAAATCACAGATTAAAAATTCCTAGTCCTACCCAGAGCAGCTTCCGATTTCCAATGGTCTGCAATCGTATTCATTGCTATCCCACCATAAAGTCAACTTGTGACTTACCTGTGCCTCCCATCTGGACTGCTTGCAGAGTGTCAGAGCTGCTCCTTGCCCCATGTCCCGGAGCAGAGGGGCAGCAAGTGCCCGTGGTCAGGCATCAGCAGGTATCAGGTAGGAACATTCTCCATTGCTGTGTCCCATCACATCCATGTCCTGTCGGTTGCTGAGTGAGTGCACAGAGCAGTTGCAGTCCTGCTCACACAGAGAAAAACTCTGTTTTATTTGCCATAGGCCTAGGTCTCTGCAGTTTCCTTTGCTGATGCGAGGATAAAAGTAATCTTCACCTATGGATTCCTTCAACTGGGGCTGCTGTGGAAAACACGCTTTCATCCTTGGTGTGTGCAACACAGGTGAGCTGGAAGCAAGGAAGTTGATCTTTCGAGGTCCCTTCCAACCCTTGGGATTCTGTGATTCTGTGATCAGCTTACCTGGGTGCTGTTTCTGCATGACAATACATGGGCTGAGCTTTGGGTCTGCAATAAGGACAGGTCTGTCCTTTTACTTCAGGTTTTATCCATTGTTCAGACTGGAAGACCTGTTATATGGTCTTCAGAAATTGCGAATAAAAAAAGAAAGAGGGGTTGTGATATTTTTATGTGTCTTAAGGCCAGCAACAGCAACCTCTTCTCCCCCTGTTCTGTCTTTAACATCACTGTTTCATTTGCACAGCTGGTAGCTAATGTGAGTAGATAAAAGCTAATGCAAATGGTCCCAGCATTGACAGATGGAGGCATGCTTCAGTGTAAAATACACACAGTGGACATGGGGTACAGAATCACAGACTAGAATCTCAGAATGGTTTAGGCTGGAAAAGACCTTTAAGCTCATTGAGTCCAGCTGTTAACCTGGCACTGTCAAGTCCACGACTAAACCATGTACCTAAGTGCACATTTACATGTCTTTTAAATACCTCCAGGTATTGTGACTCAACCACTTCCCTGGGGAGCCTCATCCAGTGCTTGACAACTGTTTAGAAGAAATTTTCTCTACTATCTGGCTTAAACTTTCCCTGGCACAACTTGAGGCTGTTTTCTCTTGTCCTATCACATGTTACTTGGGAGAAAAGACCAACCTCCACCTCACTACAGCCTCCTTTCAGGCAGCTGTAGAGAGTAATAAGGTCCCCCCTGAGCCTTCTCTTCTCCAGACTAAACCAGCCCAGCTTCTTCAGCCGCTCCTTACAAGACTTGTGCTTCAGACACTTCACCAGTTTCGTTGTCCTTCTCTGGACACACTCCAGCACCTCAATGTCTCTCTTGTAGGGAGGGGCAAAATTGAACATTGTATTTGATGATATGAAAAGCTGTGGACCTGAATGTTTGCTCTACAGCCCAGGATGATCTCAGCATCTCAGAACATTCCTGGGTAATGAAAAAAAAAAAAAAAAAAGGATTTGCATTGCAGTGAAACAAACAAAATCAAACTAAGAATGAAGGAAAAATGTAATTCAGCTGCCTGGCTCCAGCAGAAGAGGCATTTGGCCTGTCCCTGGTCCTGTGCCACCCTCCTGTGATTGGGGGATGCCAACACAGTCCCAAGGCTCTAGGCAGCCATTGTCATTCCCAGCACAACTTAGCAGAAGGGAAGGACCAGCAGCACCCCCAGAGTGCCCTATAGCTGTGGAGTCACTGTCAGCATGTCTGCAGCCTTTGCATCACTGGAACATGCTGGCACTCTGAGTATCTCATTGCAGGAGCTGAGTTTAAACATCAGTAGATTCCTCATGCAGAGGAGCTCTGGCACATGCCAGAGAAGCCTGGAGAGCTGCAGCTCCCAAGTCACCCAGGGCAGATGTATTTCTTTGTCCCTTGTGAAGAATGAGAAATTTCATCTCTCTCTTTTGTTATGCTGTGACAAACAGAACTCTTTACTGGCGATCCTTATGGTTGTCAAACAAGGAAAGAAGCAAGGCTGTTTTAAAAGCAGGTAATTGTGTCTGTTAAAATGGAAATGTATAAAAACAGGCTCCTGCTCTGCACTCTGCCCATCCTTTTCCTCCTCTATTGTTGGCAGAAGTGGTAGCCATGAGGCAGAGGAAAGCTCTGCTGTCCCTGTGTGTGGTTGTCAGGATGGTATTGCATCACCATAGAGTTTCACTTTTTATTTCAATTTTAAAAAGAGGAATAAACCCACCCTGGGCAGGTGGTTTACTGCCCTTTTGTTACAGCTAAGAAAGCTATTTCATATCATAGAATTGTTTAGGTTGGGAAAGACCCTTAAGATTATCAAGTCCAACTGTTAACCTGGCACTGCCAAATCCACTGCTAATCCATATCTCCAAGCGTCACATCTACACATCTTTTAAACACTTCCCTAAAATTTTGGCCAACACTTTCTGGAAATTGCAAGAACAACTTTAAATTTTTATTTTTTTTATTTTTAATCTATCCAGTTTGCTCATTTCCAGAGGAGATGCTATGCCTGAGTTTTTTGCCTGGGGACTCTCTTCACGGGCACTGAGGGTGTCTGTTCCTATTAGAAATGGTGCAACAAATTGAAATTACATGCGGCATTTCATCAAAATCTCTAGGCTGGAGAAGGATACCCATGTTGTTTTTTCCACTGCCCTTTTTTTAATTTGTTTTGGTGAGATGTGGTGTAGAAAGAAGAAAGTGATCCTAAAGGAATTATGACTCATGGAGATTAGAGAAATAAGACAACTATAAAAGCCACGTTAAAAAGCAGTTTTGCATACAAGTCCTGAAAATTGTTTAGTGGTTTGTAATTCCATCATGTGAATGCAAAGCTATTTCTGAGACAAAGATTTGAGTAATAAGTATGCACTTGAATTTTAGTTAAGAAAATAATATGTCCTAAGGGTAAATATTCTTGAAACCATTTTGCATGCATGCCATGTTTCTTTTGAAAAGAGGAGCTGCTATTATATGACAGCTAACTACCTAAATTAAGAAAATTAAGAAGAGGATGCACTTGGAGCACGTGATTCATTGCTGGGACAGGCTGCTTGGTGGAGGGTACCCTGGAGAAACCCAGGGGAGCACTGTGCCTGTGGCCCCGATGCTCAACATACAATGGGAACATATAGCCAGTGACTTGCCTGCACTCCAGCAAATACATGGCCTGGGCATACTGGGACATAGATAAAAGGGTAATTGATCCTCAGGGAAATTACACAAGCAGTTTGTTCACCAATTTTATTGTTGAATTTTTGCTCAAAAAGAAAAAAAAATAATTTGTGCTCCACTTAGCAAATGTTATAGTTATTCCTGTAATTGTTTTTTGGGGAATTGAAAAAAAAATCAAGTGACAAGAGTTAAATGGCAACCAGAGATGTTGTGATTATTACCTCGAAAGGCAAAGGAGTCTCGGGTGACCCTTCTTGTTTGGGGAACTCTGTTATTGGATGCATTTTATATATATCTGAGTAAAATATGCTTAAGTTTAATTGAAACATAAACTTGAAACATAAACTTCCTTTCAGGACCCCTGATCTGATGAGCCTGATGGGGATATCCTGATGAGGATCAGCCCAGGGGAGGGAAGGGCTGTATCCACTGCATGCCTTTCGTTGCCAAAACACTTGGGTACAGCACAGATGGGGCTGCTTGGGCTGAGCTTTTAACATGCCTGGCCAGGGATGTGACCCAGGCTGGGAGCTGTTGTGGGTACAGTATATCCCTTCAGAGCAACTCTGATATATGGAGTTGGCACTGAGATGGCTGCAGTTGTGAGATTTGGCATGGCAGGATGCAGCGGGTGACCTGCACTCTGCTAATGAAGAGGTGCCACCCCTCATCTGATAATGCACGGAGCCTGTGTTGAAGGCACAAGCCTAAGGGAGCAGAAAGCTGCTCATGCTTCAAGCAACACTGGGGCACCAGTCTGAAGTGAAGGACAGGAGAGAAGCATCTTCTCTTCTAGATCTTCCCCCTACTGAGAGATTTCTCGTTTCTCACATGTACTTCATTTCGGCTCATCCAATCCCAATCCCTTTGATTACTCCCAGTCACCTTGTTCCAGTGTCCCTGTTACTGGTGGAGATGTCCAGACAGCCTGTGAAGTCGAGCTGGGCTGGTCAGCTCCAGTGCAGCTCTGGATGCTGGGGATGCCAGGGAGAGCCCATCTGTCCTGTCCTGGATCAGTGATGGAGCTTGGGCAGCTCTGGCTGGGGAGCAAAGCATGAGCAGGAGCCTGCACTGGTCCTGTGCTGCCGGGGAGGTGATCGGGTGAGCTGCACTTGGTACTAGCAGAGGTGTTAGAAACAGCATCTCAGAAACACGTGGCCAGCTGTGGTTTTATTTCTGTGGGTTTTCTCAAGTACTTAGCAGCTGGACATAAGAGCACCTGCTGTACCAGGGAAAATCAATGTGATTACTGTGCCACAGGCCACTATGATACCCTGGAAGCCACATCATTCAGAGATAATGCTGCATTGCAGGAGAAGGGGAAATGTGGCTGGAGGGGAGTGTGCTGGGGTGAGTAGTATTAATAAAAAATAAAGCAACCCAGATCATCTTTTCCTATTAAAGCAATAACAAAATACAACAGAGGTTGACATGACTCTGTAATTAACAGGAAGGTAAATGGTTAAATATTAGTGGCTGTTAAAGAGGTGCTATGTAAGCAGCTTACTGGCCCTGTGTGCTTGCTGAGGTCTGTGGGCCAGCTAAGCAGCTTGTGCCTGTGCATAGGTGACCTCTCCTTCAGACTCTGAATTTAGTTATTAGTAGACCAGAAACTGTACTGCCTTATGGGTGTAATTCTCAGGAGAGCTGCACTCTGACTGGAAGACAGCCATGCCAATTTGAGGATCCTGGGGACTTCATGTTTACACGTATCCTTTGGGAAGGGTGGGTGCCTCCCAGTTACCTCATTTTGAGTTACCAAGTAAAAATGAAATATTTCCACTACTTCCTCTGCTTTGCTCCAAGCAGAACATTAACCTTCGTCTCATCTGCCAAAACCCGAGAATGAAATCCTGAAGTACACAAAACACGTGAAAGGTGCTCACAGTCACATCACAAGGAGTGGGGTGTCAATGCCAAGTGAGGGCAACCAGCTTCCCCCTGCTCTGCTCCTGCACACCCTGGGCTGCTGCCAGTGCATTCAACAAACAGTAATGTGGCAGATGTTGACCAGAACCCCCCCCGTGCCCAGATGGAATGAAAGTTAGCATGCCATGTCCTCCTCCTCGTAAGAGGAACAGGGGTGAGCTCCAGCAAGGCAGCTGTGGGCAATACCCGTGACCTGCCTTAGGCTTTGTGAAGTATTTGCCCACTCAACAGTTTGCGCTGCACAAAATTAGCAGAGGTATGAGGTATGAGGATGCTGAGTGTGTAAATAGACAGTTCGGAGATCAAAGTAAGGTTGAGCTTTGTGTACAGAAACCTTGGCTGTCACACAGGATGGACTTTGCCATGGCATGCACCACCATCTGCACAAACCCTCATTAGTAATGATGTTAGAATATACAGGAAAGTCACAATAATGCTAATAATACAGTTGAAAGTGTAGCATGCACAGACTTTTATCATTTTTTAATCCCATCTCACGGGGCTGTGTTCATCCTTGCCCTGCTCCTCTGGGTTTTACTGTCAGCAGCTTTGGACAGCATGACACTCTCCATCATCAGCATCAGGGTACTTTTCTGGGAGGAACATGATGTCATGCTGATGATTTTTAATTCCCCCTCCCAGGATGCATTTGGGGTAATTTTCACAGGTTTGTTATGATGTTTTTACACCTTTTCCCTTTCTTCACTGGTCTTCATTGGCCTGCAGCTCCAGGTTATGCCTATTATGTATGGTGTCTTTTAAGTAGACTAGATATGTTTTCTTTGTTTTCTAGCCCTTTGTGCTATCCCTAAAGCTAATTGTCACTCTGCAGATGGCAGTGAGTGAGGGCATTTGTACCCTTAAGTGGTGGAAAACACAGGCACTAACTTCTGTGTGTAGGCCTGGCTTGGAAACCTGTGTGCTCTGGTAGAAAGTGCAAGGTCTATCAGTAGCAGGAACATTTATGCTGAGAAATGTGAAGGCACTTTTCTGTGGGTACTTGACTCCTCCTTAGGAGATATTCTGAATCTTTATTACACTTTGATTCTAATTATCAAAGAAAAAAATCCATGGTAAGCTTAAATAAACAGACTGCATGTTCTTTTTCTTCATGTATTAATTGCTATGCACACCACAAGCACTCCAATGATGTGAGATATCTCTCGAACTTATTTGCACAAAACCTCATTTCTAGACAACCTATCTGAATTGTAGTTTTAAATGTTTAAAAAATACTTTTATGTATGTTAAAATATTAACTGTTTCAAATACAAATATATTTAGCCATCAAATTAAAGTGGCCACTGAAGATCTTGATGGAGCCGACTCTTCTTTCAAGGCCAAGAGTGGATAATTCCTTTTCTAGCTAAATAATTTTCAGCACTTTGAAGAGCACATGCAGAAGAAGTGCCAGGACAGAGTGATGATAGGAATATAGACAAGTATGCTGCAAACTGATTTTTCTCCTACAGCTTTGCACGGTAGCCAGGAGGAAAAGGATGGGGTGGAATGGGGGGGGGGCCGAGCCTGCGGACCTGCAGGAGTCGTGCAGGAGGGAGCAGCTTGGCATTGCCTATGTCCCTCCCCAGGGGCTGAGTGCTTGCACTGTTCTGCAGAAGCCTGGATATGGGGCTGGAGGGTTTTGGGGGCAAAATCCTTCTGGTTTTGATAGCTGTGACGTTCACCCAGACAAGGAGCCTCCTACCTACACTACTAATGCGTCACAGCAGCTCAGCAGCTCTCAGGACTATCCCCTGTGTTGCTACAGACATCAAGGCCTTGATTTGGCCACCAGTCCCCCTTCTGAGGGATGTGTGGTCTTAGGAAGTGCTTCTGTCCTCAGATGCCCTTTCTGTCAAGCAGGACAAGAAAATAAGTTCCAGTTCTGAATGTCTATTTAATTTGATTAGGATAGTAATGGTTTACTTAGTGGGCTTATTTATCTTATTAATTTTTGACATTCAACATTTAGCCTGTTCTTTCCACTGTTCATGTTTGTAACCCATCTCTTATCCCAGGTTTAGTATGAATAGGAGGAGAAAGTGATAAACCAGAAAGGGAGCAGGAGGAGAGAGAAGAAAGCTGCATAGCTGTTCCAGAGTTTGAGGATTCCGGGTGAGAGAAACAAGACACAAATAGAGAACTGACAACTAGTTTATTAATATAGGAAGATATAGAGATATTAACAGATACGTTAAAGTATACTTCTGATGTTTGGTTACCTTACCAACCTCAAGGACCATGTGAGGACGATCAGGAAACCAGCTCCAAGAAACATCATTGCAGTGCAAGGTGGCAGGCTCAGCCTTAGCAGGCGTTCCTTCGAAGGCAACATTGACCTGGGTGGTATGAGATTCTGCCTCCCCTGCATTGCGTGAGGCTGGGGCTTTTATACTGACAAAAATTCACACTCATTCTGATGCAGGGGGCTAGGCTATGTCAGAAGAAGTGTACATCAATGTCTAGAAAGTTCTCTAAGGGTTGAGACTTTTCCAGGG
This sequence comes from Melopsittacus undulatus, assembly GCF_012275295.1. Taxonomy (NCBI): domain Eukaryota; kingdom Metazoa; phylum Chordata; class Aves; order Psittaciformes; family Psittaculidae; genus Melopsittacus; species Melopsittacus undulatus. The sequence continues at coordinate 10,057,190 of NC_047530.1, forward strand.
AGTTCTAAAGCAGAATTTTTCGGGGAGGAACCAAAGTGGACAAACAGTACTTTTCTATCTTTGTGTGTTTCACCATGGACCATTATCTATTGTCCCTGACACAGTAGCTCTGGCTGCACAGTGAGTTAGTAGAAAAAACTGAATTTAATAAATCTCAGAACTCCCAGTCTTCCAGTCCAAGTGCATCCAATGTTGCTTGATCATAGCTGAGAATTATACATTTATATTTAAAGCTAGCTTTGTTGCAGTTGCATTGCAACTGACTAATTGTTGAAGCTCTTGAAGAACTGCTGATGATCTTGTCTAAAGCCCCATCTTCAGCCTGAGAACCTGTGGATCTGAGAATAGCATCCATAGAGGCAGTCTGGCTGTGACATAGGAGCCTAGGGTTGTGTTGGGGATTTTAAGCACAGGCATTGGCTTACAGGAAGTTTTTTTGTCTTTTCAAGTACAACAGCTGGAAGAATGAGCTTGTAGCATCCATGCGTTCCCAGACACTGTAGCTACAAAAGCTGTTGCTGTAAAGGACTTTGGAGCTGATGGGGAGAGCTTGGTGAGGAGAGCTGGAAGTTGGTTCTGCATCTAAAGTGGTCCTGAGTTAGTGGTAGGGAGATCAGCACTGTCCTGGAGCGTGCCTACAGGGCACGAACCAGGGAGTATTCCCTAACCTTCCTGTCATGCAGAATTATTCATGTGGATGGAAGTGACAGAGAAATGTGGCTGTTGTGTGGGCAAGGCAAGCTGAGCACCTGGGGAAAGGGACTTCCTGTCAGTAGTGGGAGTAGAGACCCAGGAAAAGCAAAAACCAGTTCTTGTGCTGGGGCTGCCCTGACCCTTGGCACTGAGTGCTGGGACTCTGGTGTAAAACTGGTAAAGCAGTACAGCAGTGCAGAACATGCATGCTGATGTTCTTACACAGTGCACCTCGTACAAGGCTGGAGGGTGTCAGAGGGATCTGTGACCGTTCAAGGATGCTCCAGAAGCAAATGCTGTTTTGTGAGGGCCACAGTTGTGCATATGCCATTTCTGAGTGCAATTCCTCACAGGCAAGCAGGCACAAAAAGGGTGAAGGATCACAGAGTCCTCTTTTTTTTTTTTTTAATTTTTTTCTTTTTCCTTTTGAATGGAAAGAAAAGCTGCAGTGTGCAGGATTTCATTCCTTTCTCGTTCTTGTCTGTATTGGCAAAAGTAATGAAAATCTGTCTAAGATTTTCATTACTTTTAATTTTCATTACCAAGATAGAGAAGTCTATCTAAGGCTAAAATGGAACCCACATAACTGTCAGTTTTTAACTGAATCTCACTTTCCCCTGCTAAGCAGTATGTTTTAACTGTATTATGGATTCACTCTGGGTGATTTTATGGCTTACACTATGCCAAGAACAGGCTAGGTAGCCACAGAGGTCTTGTCAAAACTATCAATGCACTATTTTTGAACTGTGCATACCAGCAAATGAAGTTATATAGCTGGATGATCCTTGGAGTCCATATTAATGAACCCAGTCAAAGTAAGCACCACTGTTTTCCCAGGTTATGAAAAACCCAATCTGAACCCAAATGGTTTCTGTTGTTAGAATCCCCAGGGTGACAGTACCTGCTTGGTACTGTTCCAACCCCTCCATCCCTTCAGGAGACAAATATCAAGCCAGGAGAAGTCTTTTGTAAGTGACAATTACCCCTCAGGTCATCTGCTGGATCTTGATCAGTCATCTGTATCACAGAAAGGGAATGCTGCTGCTATGAATATTTGTTAACTGCCATTTACTTTAATGTCCTCTCTTCCGTGAGGTGATCTGTTTCACTGTGAAGTGAGAGTATTTATCAAATTCAACTTTCTAACTCACCATTACTCATCTTTGATTTGAAACCTCATGTTCTCAGAACCTCATGTTTTGATTTGAGAAATGAAACAAGTCAACTGGGCTGCAATGTCTACCTGCTGTTAGAACTTTGCCTTTTAAACCTCTCAAGTGAAAACTGATTTTCAATTGAATTATAGCTCATGAGGTGTGGGTTTGCAACAATTCCATGTATTTATCGCAATTTTTCAGAAGTCATCCATAAATAAAATAGGAATAACAGACCAAAACATAACCCCCTGTGTTCCTCCAGGAAGATGTCTCAATTCTGACTGAAAAATGCTGTGATGTTGTCATAGACAGGACAGACTTACTGGACCTCCCATAAACTACAGATCATTATGAACAGTCTGGATAGTTTGCAATACTTTGATATAGCCAAGTAAGGCTTTATTGTAAAATTGAAGTACAATTAGATTTGATATCATTACAATAGATTTTTCTCTATGTAAAAGCTATTTCTATCCTGCAGTTGGAATACAACAGGAGAAACACAGAAATTAATGAATAGTTAATACAGATACCAACTTTGAACTATAAAGCTCATTTTTATGTAAACATAATTGAGAAGGTTTCTACCTGATTTTCAAGTTACGAGGGCAATGAAAGTGTCTTAATGTGTCCGGAATTGCTTCCTTTTAATTATTCATTCAGCTCTGGTGCTTGTACATTACTTTGTCATGATATTTAAATATGTAGAAAAAACACAGCTCTTTCAGAATAAAGTATCAAAAATCTGTATAATTTATTATTAAAATGACAGTAATACCCTCATGCGCAAGCCCCATCCCTATGCTTTCATCTGCTAAAAGACAGATTATCACAGTGGAAGGGTCCTGGCCATTGCTGGGTCACATCCTCCCTCTGACCAGCATGGTTAGGGGTGATGCACCTTTGTTGCCTGTCCAGGAGGGTGCACCAGGCTCTCCTGCGATGTAATGGCTCCTACAGGAACACCTTTATGACTACATCTTCTATCATAAAGACCACATCTTGGCCAGTGTAAGTGATTTAAATGTTCAGCTGTGTTAGATGGAGCTTAATAGCTCTTTAAGGATGAGAAAATATTTTTTCATCCTCACTTCAAACATTACACTTGTCTGCTTCTTCTGAATAGAGATGAGCAATGTCTATTACATGTTTTATCATATTGCTCTAATAGGAACTTTATTCTGTGCTTGAAACAGTTTTTTCTTCTACATACACTTAAAAAAATCTTCTGTATTACTCATTGTAATAAATACTGAAATCATGCTAAAAATATGTATTTCTTACTGTTAGGAAAAGAACTGAACAGTCTGTACTTGTACCAGCAGAGACCTGTGTCAGAGGACCATTGTGCTGGGCTGGGGATGCTGCAGGTGCATCCCATGGGGCAACAACACTTTTGGGCCCAGGCACAGGGGAGGTCAGATTGGTGGGTGCTCCCAGGCAGAGTTAGGAAGCTGAGGCAAAGCCATTCCCTTACTTTACTTGGTGTCTCCATGTAAGTGGTGGGAGAGCAGCTCAGTCATAGCAGGGACTTGCACACCTTGTCAGCATCCACCAGCAAAGGTCTTGCTGCAAATGTGACAGAAGATGCCGCACAGGAAGCTTCTGCAGTGCTGCACCTGTAATGTCACTACCCAAGTAGCTGATGTGCCTTCTTCTATTCAAAAATTGAGGAGCCACTGCAAAAAACAGAGTTTCGCAAGGACAAACACAATGCCTACAACTTCTGTGAGACAGCCCTGGGTTCAGGGGTATTCAAGCATTTCCTGGAAAATACCTTGATATTGAAAAGTTTTCTGTAATTATAGAGACTCTGAAATTGTGAATTATAGCAGCACTCACACATCATATTAATGCCCCCTGTATGATACAAACCTGATCTATGATAACCTTTAATAACAATCTTTATTCCTGTTGTCTTACAGAATTGCAATGTCACATCAGGCAACAAGGCTTTTTTAAGCATGGCTTAAAATGAATTGATTTGAAATTAAAAATGAAGACAGCCATTCACTTTTCATTACTCACCCTGTTCTTTTGGAAAGAAAAGGTAAATCGGTGTCTTTGCTGCTTAGCAGATCAAGGCAGCTCCAGATGACACACACATCCCCAGGCTCTGGGAAATGCCTGTGTACGAGCTCTCCTGCACTGACTCCTTCACCACAGCCTGATGCTGGGGCTGTGGCTCCTATTTCTGCAGTAGCAGTTAATTATGCAACATTCCATCCTCAGCAGCTGGTGTCTCTGTCCTGGAGAATGGGATTCTCTTCTGGTTGCTGTGAAGCAATGTATGCTGCTAACCACAAACACCATCACCTGCCATAGGTATCCTGTGTCCTTTGTGCTTTCGTCTTGTTTTCTGAAATTCTACTGTTGTTTTTAACAGAAGTGTTTACCTACTTGCAAATATTTGACATATATTGTCTTATAGCCTTGCTATTTACATGTGTTGCATGCATATCCCAAAATAGCACATTTTCCTTTAGCTTCTATCATTGCATGGAACAGCATATTAGGGTTTCTGAATAATTCATCACGATATGATCTGTGTTATAAACTCTTGTAGCTTTTGAGTGCAGCACGCAGCTTGCAGACTGTGGGCAACAGATTTTTTTTTCTGAAGAGAGAAAAAAAAGGTAACTAATTTATGAACTAGTTCAAACTGGGAACTTTGCAGAATATTTTGATTTTAGCATATAGCTATAGTGAAGTGAGGATCACTAAATACCCCAAAACTGACCTTGTGTGTTTCTCTGCAGTCCCTCCACACTACAGCACAGAGAAAGGAAATCTGAGCACAGAGCAGGAAGAAACCAGACGGTTCTGAGCCATCGGTGCGCCCCTGGGAAGGTGCTGTCTGGTCATCTGCTGCCCAGTGCTGCAGAAGGGATTTGGCAAGAGAAAGAAAGCTCTGAAAAAAGGCCAAGAAAGCACTCTACTGAAAATAAATCAGGTTTCTTGATAATCTAAAACTCTCTTCATGAAAAAGTACTTCTGAAATCATTTGTTCAAAGCCAGGTTGAATGGGGCTTTGAGAAACCTGATCTAGTGAAAGGTGTCCCTTCCTGTGGCAGGGGGTGGGCATTAAGTGATCTTTACAGTCCCTTCTAACTCAAACCATTCTGTTATCCTATGATTTTATCTCATAAAAACATAATAGCACCAACTAGATAGAAGCATCAGGCTGATATATTCGTTGTGGTCAGTGTTACACTGTACGCTTGCAGTGATTGCTCCTGCTCTCACAGCCTAGACATCTGTCAATGCTGTGCCAGATTATCTGGAATGAGTTGCTGGTACCTCCGGCCAGCTATCTCACATCCTTCATGGGCAGCTGAGAGTGGAGAGAGCCCTGCATTCTTACGTTTTCACTCTGACAGCAGATGTGATCGGTAGCACATCCTGCAAAGAGAGCCAGTTAAAAACACCTGCTCACAAGTGCAAAGCATTGAGGCCATAAGGGTTTGGATTCCTCTGCTGAGAAAGATCTTGGCAGTGAAAGGGGTGACAGGATCCTGTAGTAAGGTTATTAGTGCATTAAATCACTTCTTTTCCATTATTTTAATGCATTTATATGCAAAGGGCATGCATTTGTGTGTGTGTGTGCATATTTTCTCTTTAAGCTAACACAGTATAAGTTGAAAGATCTGACTTTATCTATTATTTCTGCAGATAGCTGTTTCTAATTCACCCACCTCTCAAGGCTGATAATAGTCTTTTGGGTGCAGGAGGGCTGGGCTTTTTTTCTGAGGTACAAGGATGCCTGTAATGCCTAGGATGGTGACCACCATTTAAATTCAGAGCAGTGACTGATCCATACAAAAATCTTTCCATATATAAGTCACATTTCTGATGTATTTCATTATGTGGTTTATATTAATTTGACGTGTTCCTCTTCAAAATGCAGGTCAAAACTGAAATCCACAGTCCCTGCTGGTACAGTCATAGTGAAGAGAACAGTTCTGCAGAGTAAATACCACTTTTCTGAGAGCTGATGCTGCTTGCTAGCATCCTCCAAGGTTTTGGTGCAAGTTGTTACCATGCTGCAGCCATTTTGACTTTGTGTGTGTTTCCCAGCACAGTGCCAGGATTTCCTCTTGAGGATGAGGGTTGGGATGGATCATTAAAGCACCTCTATGAAATGTTTTGCACATTTTCCCGGTGTGCTTCTCGGTGGCATAACCCAGTCCCATTACCTGCAGTTTTGCCACCACTGGACTCTGGGGCCGTGGTCTCATGCTGGGTGCATTTGCATGACTTCTCTAAAGACAGGCATAAGCTTTTTAGCCAAATAGGAATCTGAAAAGCCTCATATTTTGTGTGTTTTTTTTTTAACTGTCACTTTTTCCTGCATCTTATTTTATATCAAACAAAATATTCACATTGTTTCACATGTATCAGTGCATTTACCAGACTGTGTACAGAGTCTTGCTGGGGAGGTTTGCAGCAGTCACTATAATAGATGCCCACTGCCTGAAAACCAAAGTGACCTGGGTTTTCTGTTTGTGCCTGTATCATTTCTGGTCTCTAGGTTGGGACTGAGCTCCTTAAAGCACCTATTCAGATGGAAGTACTCTCTTTTCCAAGGTCAAAATTTGCTTTCTGTAGATGTATTTACATCTGCATTTCTCTGATTTTACTGCTTCTTCTCCCGCACTCAGCCTTCCTGGCATTAACTATGAAATAAAGCCCTGGAACAGAATTCTCAGCTACTAATGATACGTTTCAAGATATATTGACTACTTATTTTCTTATTAGATAAACATAAGGAGAACTGAACTATGTAATAATTTTGCAACAGACACATATTAAAAAATACCAAATTTTGGTCCATCCAAGTTTTTTTTTTCTGTAAACCTATTCTTACATTAATTTACTACCTTGAAGACTCAGAAGTGCTTATCATTTACCTATTATTCTTTCCATCTTCTATTAATACCTACCTACAAAGAAAAGGAAATATATTACAAGTCAAACGGGGAACACATTGAAGTTTTTAACACCTGCTTTAGCAAAGTTTCCATTAGATCCAATAGATGTGTTGTCAGTATAAGGACACAATGAAATCTTCAGGGTGTTGTCCTATTATGAATTTTAATATATTTTCATTTCTTGTTTTCCCCTTGTTTGCTTGTTTTAGAAAGAGCCAGTAGCATATAACTAAAAGTTTGTAAATACGAAAGTAAAAGAAATTTCAATACTTGCAGTCTCAGAGGACTGAGTTTCTTTCATTTTAATTACACTTAAAGTCACTCTCCCCCCTCACCTTTTGCTGAATGTTTTTCTTTCTCAATATTATATGGGGGGGAAAGTGCAGGCGGTATCTGGTGCCTTCTTGTCAAGTTCAATTGATTGTAGCACAAATGAGAAGTAAGGCTGGTATAAAACAAGCTTTCATTGTTTGCTGGAGTGGCATTGGCTTCCCAGAGAATTTGAAGCAACATTAGGTTCAGCAGAAAAAGTCAAAAAAAGTAAAAAGAAACTGATGTCTGACTGTCTGAAGAGTTTTGGCTTGGTCTGGCATTTTTACTAACTTTCAATGGTGCATTGGCCATGGTGGACTGGATTGTTTTCCTTCATTTTTTTTTTTTAATTTTATGTTTTAAATTCTACGTAAAACTAAAACAAACTTTACCAAATTTATCAATGAAATTAATATGTGATAAAAGACCCATTTTTCTAGAAATGTGTGCACTTCTGACCATAATAATTAGTTTAAATAAAATAAGTTATTTTTTCTTGATAACTATGCTTCTAAATCCTTAGACCATCTAAAGCAATGTGATTATTGCCAGTGATCACTGTTATCAAGAACCTTAAAAGCTGTTGGGCGATTTTACCACTAAGTAGCTATTGTGCAATTTTTTTCTCACGATCTGCCAGTTCTTGACCTTTGTCCCCAAAAGTTTAACAGACCTGAACAAATCTGCATTGCTCTCCATATGTATGTGATGAAGCAATTGATGTGGTATGTAATCAGATTTTAAGTGATGTAAAAGTAAACTTGAATAATACAACCAATAGCAATAACAATAAGTCACTGCAGGCTTGTAGAAGAGGTCCAGAGGCACTGCACCCACTAACCTGGTGGAAAGCTGGCAGCCTACTTTAAAATGCCCCCACTCTTCTATTTAGAAAGTTGGTTTCCAGGATTTCCATGTATTTTATACTAGAGAAGAACACAGTGAGCCACATAAGTACTATTTTTCCTTTTATGAATGATGCTGAACCAGTCTACAGCAAGCAGGATCTGACCTATGTTTCCTGTTCTCCTAGCTGCACACATTGCTGCAGAGCTCCTGTTTGTTTAAGCTCTCATGGGAAGCTGCTGGAAGGAAGGAGCAGCCCAGACCAGTGATCATCCTGGGATCTGGGCAGTTCATGGTACCGCACAGGTCCCTAACCCTGAAATCTGTACAGACCTGGGACTTCTTTTTATGGAAGTCTCCATGGTTCCATGTTTCTCCATGGAACCACTGAACAACCTTTCTGAGCGTGGTTGTAAATTCCTGACAACAGGGGGGAAGGCTGTCTGGATTAAGATCTGTGATTTCAGCCATCACTAGTAGTGATAGCAGCTTGAATAGATATCGCATGCATTTTTATTATATCATTTTCTGAAGTGCCTCTATTAAAGATATGACATTCATTGTACATTCCACAGGAAAATGTGTATGGTATTGATTTCTTTGTGTTTACCTTAGAATTCTGTTTATGTTATCTTTTCAATGAAAATGAAGTTACAGAGAGCACAATGTGTTTCTTTACTGCAGTGAAAAATAACCCTCACCTTTATGTTTTGAACTATTACTGAGAATGACATCCCACATCCCAATATTTTCATCTCACATCCTAGTCTGAAGTGTATCAGTAATAGAATAATAATGACTTCTTTTTTCACTGGATACACATGAAAGGAAACATACAACCAACTTTCACTCTGTTATCACTCTGCTCCTTCAGCTGAGAATGCTTCCTAGCAAAAAGAAAACAAGACTCAAGAAACAATAATTTTAATTGATACAGGGGATCTCTACAGTGGTGGCTTCACCTTGTTGCTTTCACACAACGCTACCAACATGGCCTTTGACAATGCTCTTCTTCAGGTGAATCAGGTGGGAATGACCCCACCGCTGCCAGCAGCTGAGCAAGTTGTACTGGAGGAATCTCATGGAAACAGGGCTGGAAATGTATCCCTGTGACTTGCTCTGGATCCTGGGGACGCAGTGTCCAGGATCTGTGATCCAGTGGGTCTGTGTATGCTTGGGAGTTTGGCTTTGCTTTGTTTGGTGAGGGCTGGGCACAGCCAGCTGCCAGTCCTCTGGCACAGATAACAATCCCTTCAAGCTCCTGATTAAACACTATCTTCTCCCTAGAGTCAGGTTAAATAAATTTGTTCTGACTTTCTGTTGTTAGCCTACAAAAGAGCCTTTTCCTGATTAATTCTCATCTAGTTATCAAACTATTCCCATTCTGGCTGCAGGAATATTCATTGCTTCACTGACAAAAGCCTTTCCTCTTAGTTTGGTCCTTCTTCAGGCTGGCCATGCTCCATTGCCCAGGACCCCCAGGGTGGCAGGGGCTGCTGCCCACTGCCTGGAGCTCAGGCAACGGCAAGCTTCTGCCTGCAGATCCATCACCCCAGGACACATACTGCAACCCCTTTGAGAGAAGGGAGTCCACCCTGCTTTGTGTATGTGAAAAATCCTGTCTGGGGAAGAGAGTTGTGAAAAACCGCATTTATAGAATTTGTCTACGAATAAAGCTTGGGGCTAAGCACCCAGTGTGAGTCAGTGCAGGCGGCCTGTGTGTCCGCTTGCCTTGTGGGGCTGATGTCTGAAGGGATTGCTTGATGAGACTGAAACATGAATAATTTTTGAAGTGTTCTAATAACAACCTGAGTGAGAATTTCCATCCTCTGAGAGGCTGCTCCCTTGTGCCACTGTGGCTCTTGGTGAGCACGGATGCTCCTCCACTCTTCCTTACGCCTTTCAAGCTCATTTAACCCCATTTCCTGGGAGAATGTGCACCACTTTTGAAAGAGCTTAGTGCTGCTTACGTATTGATTTTATGATGGGTTTGTATCTCTACGCTAATGCACATAGCATTAATGGCACTGCACATCTGGTAGGAAACTGCAGTGAACAGCTGGACCTTTGGGTGCAAGGGATGGTGCTGTGACCAGACTGGCACAACCCCTCTCACACAGATCTGTGCTTTGTGACCAGCATTTACATACTGCTTTCATGGAAAACAAACCAGGGCTGTTCCTGGCCAGTGCAATCTGTCCAGGATTCCATTTTGTGCTTGGGACTGGGTAGAAGTGCTGCTAGCAAAAGTTTCTTATTGTGATGAAAAAGATGCAAGATAGTGTTTTTGCCTCCCTCCTACCTATTTGGATGGCTCAGCTGCCCCATTCCTCCTTCCTCATTACTTCCATATGAGCTTTATATTTTTTTGGCCCTAAACACACGCCCTAAAAAATGAGGACAGCCATGTTAGCTTGCATAAAAGGGTGATAATTTCACCCTAGCAGGCCAAATGTGATTTGCTTTTGAGTCTTACAAAGTCACAGAACATAATTTCTCTCTTTCTATAGACCTGCCATGGTGTAACTTACTCCCGGATTAATGATCAAAATCTTTTGCCTTGTTATTTAGAAAGATGTTTGCATGCCTGAGTCTTCCAGTCCTATCTTTATTCATAAATAGCCATTCACTGTTACCAAACAAGAGGCAGATTTATCTCTCATTTCCCATCCTTCTTCTTTCAATTTCTGAATTTCATCTGGCAAGCTCATTTTAACTATCTGGTGGCAGCCTCTCAAAAAGCTTTTTGATATATTCAGGAAAATCTTGTAAGTAATTTTTAGGAAGTCTTTTAATGCTAAACATCAATTCTAAGGGTTGCAAATAAAACACCTTTTGTCTTTTTTTTGCCTCTAAAACACTTAGAGAAGTACCTATCAGTGAGCTCTTCAACCTGCCTGTTTGATGTTTTTCCCCTGGAAGAGTCTGTTTCAGCACTGGGAAAGGTGTAGCTCTGGTCGCAGCATCTAATGGCTGCTCCACTGCTCCTCCCGAGCATGTTTCTCAGTAAGTTCACGTGATTAAGTGGAGGAAGGAGAGAAATGAGGCTGTATGACACTTTCTGGTTGAGTTTCAAAGCTGTCCCAGACTGGTCCTGAGCAGAAACCTGGCAATGGAGCAAAGCAGTCAGTGGGTCACTGCCCGCAGATTGGCTGTATGAACTGTAGCCAGAGCCTGCCTGGGGGTAGGGTTTGATAGTACAGAGCACTGATAAACACGGGACAGGATGTAGATAAGCTTTCTTTACATAAATTAAAACTGTGCCAAAGCTGTGTTAATCTCTGGCAGTGTTCAAGGCCAGGTTGGACAGGGCTTTGAGCAACCTGGTCTAGTGGGTGTGGAAATAGATGGTCTTTAAGGTCCCTTCCAACCCAAACCATCCTGTGATTCTATAATTCATCTTTCATTTTCAAGTGTCAGTTTTGTTCCCTAAGATTGCCTGAAGCCTGGGGACATCACCTGCATTCCCTATGTCTCTGTATGCTCAGTGCTGCCCAGAATTGTTCTTGCTTGTGTGGTTTTGGGAGGATGATCTGGCAGCATGGTCTGAGCATCTACACTGCCCATTGTCCTTAGGCGCTCAGAGAATGCCTTGAGACTTCCATGGGTACCCCTGGGACAATCCACACCATGGACATGCAGTGATATTCCAGAGAGATGGCTCAGGAAACAGAAAAGGTTGAAGGAAGGTAGAAGAGGGGTAGCAAAGCCTTTTAGTATCATACCAACCTTTGCACTTAGAAAGTTTTGGAGCATTTTGTTTATTTTTCATTTTATGGGATTTTGGCAATTCCTTTTCCAGCATAATCAACAGCACAGACAGTTGCCCACCTGACTTGAAAAGGTCAGACACAGAACCGTCAAAATATTACAGAAAGTACTGTTGTTAGCTTTTCATTTTTGCCCCTGCCAAAGTTGATATTAGAAGGAATCATTCATGAAAGCCCAGTTCTGTGACATTTCTAGCTCAATTTGGACATCAAAGACCCTTTCTATTTTCAGACTCTGCTCTTGCATTAAAATGCTAACCTTTTTTAATGCTTTGCCATTATATATGGAATCTGCTACAGCAGTTTAGCAAGCACAAAAAATTTCCTTGTTAGATATTGTCTTAAATGATTGCTTTTCTTTTCAAAGGAGTTCAGCTTATTTTAGCTAGCCACTGGGTTATTTGGAAAATAAAATTCTGGGAAAATTACAGGTCAGAAGAAGTGATGAAGACTGTGAGGACATAAAGCACAGCAGTTCCTGTTCACAGGCAACGGGAGGTGAGAAAAATTTCTTATATATCACGTTGTTACTAAAATATTGAGTACCCTTACCTGCCAGTTATGTAACCTCTATGCCACAAGGGCAAATAATTTTAATTATAGGATTGCTGCATACTCAGAGAGGATAATTTCTTTGGAAAATAAAATAAAATGAAATATAGAAGTTACAGGAAAAAAAGAAGGAAAAAAAGTTAATTGCTTTGAGTTAGAGACCTGTAGAGAGGGAGGTGGAATGAGCAAGAAGTTTCATCAGGTCTGGCAAGAAGCAGAAAATTCAAATTGAACACATGTTAGGCTGAATCACCACTAGCCTCATATGATTATATTATATTATTGAGAGAAAAGGGTCATTAGTGGCTGTAGCATGAAGGTTGTGAGCAGAGGCAGGGAACAGAACATTTCTCCTGCTGATACAGGGGATAAGAGAAGCTACCTGTACCTGACAGCTGACAGTGCAGATGGGCAGCAGGGTCACAGTGCCCCAACCCCAGCACCAGTGACTGTATCTACCATGGACTGCAGTTTAATTTCAAGTCCTGGGGCTTTGGAAATACTTACCCAACCCTCAGGGTAGAGAGGTTCTTGGCCTGACACATTCAGGTCAATTTGATGACAGCCACAAGAAGCCCTCCTGCATGACTTGGTGCCATGGGACAGATCCTTTTCCTGGACAGAGAAGTAAGGGCACAGTGAAGAGAAATGTACCTTTGGTTTCCAGCTCTCTTCTGAGATCTGTGGGTGACCATGACCTACACACTGACCATGGTGTTGGTGAAGTCACTGCAAACCTTTGTTTGGCTGTGGAGGGAGATCTCCAAAGGACACAAGCAGGGAAAAGAGGAACAAGAGCATCAACAGCAATTTTGGTGAAGAAGGGGAAAATGGGGGCAAAAACCTGATGATCACCCAGACATAACCTGATATGTGACCTCACTGCAAGTTTTAGTTTTTTGGAGGCTAAATTTGGTTATCGTGGGCACTGGTACTGGTATGGGAAGGACACCTGAGGGCAGCAAGTCTGCAGGGGGCTGGCACTGTGTCCTCAGACTCCAGCAGCAACTGGTCCAACTGGTACTGCAGATAAAGGAATACTGGGTTCTGTGGGGTGGGTCATACTGGAAGGTCTGGAAGTTGCTTGATATGTCATTTTGTGGAGTAAGATATTCTCATCAGACAATGATATCCTTTATAATCTCTCTCCTTTTCTACACAGAGGAAACAAGAATTGCATGGAAATTTTATCCAATATGCTAAATGAAGATAAAAGAGCTTTGTAGATACATAGAACTCTTTCTCCTTTAAGATGATGAATCACAGTTTTAACTAAGAGAGTATTAAGCTAGTATCTTTTGGACCAGTAGTATATTTCAAAGGCCATGCAAGCCACCAAGAATCATAGAATAGTTAGGGTTGGAAAGGACCTTGAGATCATCTAATTCCAACCCCCCTGCCATGGGCAGGGACAACTCACACTAAACCATGTCACCCAAGGCTCTGTTCAACATTGCCTTGAATACCACCAGGGATGGAGCATTCACAACTTCCTTGTGCAACCCATTCCAGTGCCTCACCACCCTTACAGTAAAGAACTTCTTCCTTATATCCAATCTAAACCTCTGCTGTTTAAGTTTGAACCCATTACCCCTTGTCCTGTCACTACAGTCCCTAATGAAGAGTCCCTCACCAGCATCCTTATAAGCCCTTTTCAAATACTGGAAGGCTGCTATGAGGTCTCCATGCAGCCTTCTCTTCTCCAGGCTAAACAGCCTCAATTTTCACAGCCTGTCTTCATATGGGAGGTGCTCCAGTCCCCTGATGATCCTCGTGGCCCTCCTCTGCTCTTGTTCCAACAGTTCCATGTCCTTTTTATGTTGAGGACACCAGAACTGCACACAATACTTCAAGTGAGGTCTCACAAGAGCAGAGTAGAGGGGCAGGATCACCTCCTTCAACCTGCTGGTCACGCTTCTTTTGATGCAGCCCAGGATATGGTTGGCTTTCTGGGCTGCGAGCACACACTGATGGCTTATGTTGATTTTCTTATCAACCAACACCCCCATGTCTTTCTCCGCAGGGCTGCTCTGAATCTCTTCTCTGCCCAACCTGTAGCTGTGCCTGGGATTGCTCCCACCCAGGTGTAGGACCTTGCGCTTGCCATGGTTAAACTTCATAAGGCTGGCATCAGCCCACCTCACAAGTGTGTCAAGGTCCCTCTGGATGACATTCCTTCCCTCCAGCATATCGACTGAACCACATAGCTTGGTGTCATCAGCAAACTTGCTGAGGGCGCACTCAATCCCAGTTTCCATGTCACCGACAAAGATTTTGGACAGTTTTCACGTAATGTACTGGAAAGAAGGAACCCTGTTTGTGGGCCTACCTGCTCTCTATCTTCAAAGCCACACTGGGCTGCCTACCCACCTCACATTGGTCCTTACTGGTATGAATGGAGAGGTTGTACTGGTATGTTTCTGGGGTGCTGTCTGGGCCGGGTGGTGGCAGAACACATCAGAAGGCTGTTTCAGTGGTGACAAACTTCTTGCTGCAGCACTTAGTCAGTGTTTACCACTATGCTTCTCTTACCTTTAAATTAGCTCTTATAATATGTCCATCAGACCTTGATACATAAACCCTATGCCCTAGAAACTGTGCTATCTGTTTTCTGCTGTTCCCCACATAAAGTGATTGTCAGTTCCTCAAGCCTGGCACTGATATGAATTCCTCACTGTGATTATATTCCCCTGGACTCCCTTTTCATTGCTAATACAGCCACCTCTTCCCTTTTCTCCCTTAATAAGGTTGTTTGCCTCCTTGGCAAGGACACTGTCATCCATATGTTGGTGCCACGCTCCGCACCTCCTGGTTTTTCTCTTCAATTTTAAGATAAATTATCTTGCTTTTGCAGGGCTGTCATCAGCATGTTTTTGAAGAACTGCATTATCAAACAACATAAGCCTTGCAGTAGGGCAGCCTAACCTAAAAAGACATGTTTATCTGTATTATCACACTCCTATCTCTTCATTAACTCCCAGATATCTTCATGTTCCAAGGGTAGCTGTTGTCACATCTTGTGAATGATAGTATTAATCTTCCCTTGTGCCTCTGCCCAGGATCGCTCTGCCCTATGGTTTCCTTTGAGGTTTCCTGTTATTTTTGTAATCAGGTCAATATTACAGTTCTGCAGAAACAAACAAGTAGTTTTTGTTATGAATCCTTATGAATTTATTATGGTGGTAATTCTTCTCTTTTATATGCATGGTTATTCCCTGGCCTATTATTCCAGATTTCTGATATATAGAAGGAAGAGTATGAGCAGTTGTACACAATTTAATCTCTTCTCCCATTACGTTAACATTCCCTTCTTACTGAGAAATACCCAACTCACTTTTGACAGAGGTGGCATTATGGCAGCCCAGCAGGGTCACTAGCATTGGCAGTGACTTGCCAAAGGGAAGGCAGCTTTGCTGGCTGGGAGTGAGATATGCCTCTCGGTCTTCCTGTGCTGCTATGGGAGTGGTGGACCTGCTTGGAAATGTTCCTGTGCATGTTTTGGGGTCTGTGCCCAGCCCAGGCTGCATGTCCTGCCAGCTCTGCCCTGCAGAAGCACTGCAGAGAATAATGCAGGGGCCTGTCTTCCTTATTTGAAAGGTAGCAATCTTTCAGGTTTTAGCTGGGATAGGAAAGTATGAATGAAACACCAGATAATGGTGCAACGTCTCTAATGTGCTGGGTTTGCAGCCTCTGTGCTGGATATCACTGAACAACTTGGTCGTCTGGCCAAAGCAACAGATCCAACAGCATCAACCTCTCCTCTCCGGCACAGCTTTTGAATTGTGATCCTGCCTTGCTTTTCCTTTTGCAGTGAGCCACAATCCTGCAACTCAGATAGACTTTACTGGAGATTCAACTAAGCAACAAAATGTGGCATGAGTGCAAAGGCAGGGAAGACCCTAGCATGCCTTGGAGAAAAGATTCCAGTGTAAATGGTATTAGTCATGCGGCTTTCACAGGCAAAAAAATGGCTGAAATTGTAAAGGCTGGCAGGTGGCTTGTGCTTGAAGGGGGCAAATGTGCAAACCCAGGCTCTCCAGCTTACTATCAGGAGCCTGCAACATTCCAGCTGCAGCCAGGCTGTATGTACTGGTAACACTTGGAGTCCACAGCACATCACAGAATCACAGAACCACAGAATCCCAAGGGTTGGAAGGGACCTCAAAAGATCATCTAGTCTAACCCCCCTGCAAGAGCAGGGTAAGCCAGAGTATATCACACAGGAACTTGTCCAGGCGGGCCTTGAATATCTCCAACATAGGAGACTCCACAACCCCCCCGGGCAACCTGTTCCAGTGCTCTGTCACTCTCACAGTAAAGAAGTTCTTCCTGATATCAACGTGGAACCTCCTATGCTCCAGTTTACACCCATTGCCCCTTGTCCTATCAGTGGATATCACTGAAAAAAGCCTAGCTCCATCATCCTAACACCCACCCTCTACATATCTGTAAACACTGATGAGGTCACCCCTCAGTCTTCTCTTCTCCAAG
This sequence comes from Melopsittacus undulatus, assembly GCF_012275295.1. NCBI lineage: Eukaryota > Metazoa > Chordata > Aves > Psittaciformes > Psittaculidae > Melopsittacus > Melopsittacus undulatus. Next base: position 10,073,942 of record NC_047530.1, read on the forward strand.
CTAAAGAGACACAGCTCCCTCAGCCTCTCCTCATAAGGGAGGTGTTCCACTCCCTTAATCATCTTTGGGGCTCTGCGCTGGACTCTTTCAAGCAATTCCCTGTCCTTCTTGAACTGAGGGGCCCAGAAATGGATGCAATATTCCAGATGTGTCCTCACCAAGGCAGAGTAGAGGGGGAGGAGAACCTCTCTTGCCTTACTAACCACACCCTTTCTAATGCACCCTAGGATGCCATTTGCCTTCTTGGCCACAAAGGCACATTGCTGGCTCATGGTCATCCTCCTATGCACCAGGACCCCCAGGTCCCTTTCCCCTTCACTCCTTTCCAGCAGGTCAACCCCCAACCTGTACTGGTACACGGGGTTGTTCTTCCTCAGATGCAAGACTCTACACTTGCCCTTGTTGAATTCCTTCAAGTTCCTCCCTGCCCAACTCTCCAGCCTGTCCAGGTCTCGCTGAACGACAACACAGCCTTCTGGTGTGTCAGCCACTCCTCCCAGTTTAGTGTCATCAGCGAACTTGCTGAGGGTATACTTGGTTCCCTCATCCAGGTCGTTGATGAAAATATTAAACAGCACTGGTCCCAGCACCGACCCCTGAGGGACTCCACTAGTCACAGACCTCCAGTTAGATTCTGCCCCATTGACGACAACTCTCTGCCTTCTTCCTTTCAACCAGTTCTTGATCCACCTCCCTACCTGATTGTCAAGCCCGCACTTCCTTAGCTTATCAATGAGGATGCTGTGGGAGACAGTATCAAATGCCTTACTGAAATCAAAAAAAACCACATCTACCGCTCTACCATCATCCCTCCACCTAGTTACTTCCTCATAGAAGGCTGTAAGGTTGGTCAAACATGACTTCCCCCTGGTAAAACCATGTTGGCTGTTCTTAATAACCCACTCATCCTTGATATGTCTAGAGATGGCGTCAAGAATAAGTTGTTCCATCACCTTTCCAGGGATGGAGGTAAGGCTGACCTGTCTATAATTACCCGGGTCCTCCTTCTAGACCTTCTTATACACTGGTGTGACATTTGCCATCCTCCAGTCCTCAGGCACCTCTCCCGTTTCCCACGATTTACCAAAGAAGATGAAGAGCGGCCTAGCAATGACCTTTGCCAGCTCCCTCAGCACCTGTGGGTGTGTTCCATCTGGACCAATTGATTTATAGATGTCCAGATTGCTTAGCTGATCTCTAACCCAATCCTCATCTACCAAAGCAAACTCCTCCTTTGTCCTGACTCCTTCTGGGGCTACAGGAATCTGGGGCCCCTGGGGAGAGTTTGCAGGAGTAAAGGCAGAGGCAAAGAAGGCATTCACCACCTCCGTCTTCTTTATATCCTCTGTCTCCAGGGCACCCACCTCGTTCAGCAGTGGGCCTATATTGCCTCTTGTGTTAGTTTTATGCACTATGTATTTGAAGAAGCCCTTTCTATTGTCCTTAACCCAACTAGCAAGATTAAGTTCCAAGGAGGCCTTAGATGTCCTAACTGCCTCCCTACATCCTCTAACAACTGTCCTATATTCCTCCCAAGTGGCCAGCCCCTCCTTCCATAATCCACAGATTCTCTTTTTCCACATGACTTTGCCCAGCAGTTCCTTGTTTAACCACGCTGGTCTCCTAGCTCCCTTACTAGATTTCCTACCCATTGGGAAGCTCTGATCCTGAGCTTGGAAGAAGTGGTCCTTGAATGCTGAGCAACTATCTTGAGCCCCTTCACCACCTAGTACCCTTTCCCATGAGACTTCCCTTAGCAGTTGATTGAAGAGGCCAAAGTTGGCCCTTCAGAAATCCAGAACTGTGGCCTTGCTAGGTATTCTATTCCTCCCATGCAGGATCCTAAACTCCACCATCTCATGGTCACTGCAGCCAAGGCTACTATTGACCATCACCACTTCAACCAGACCCTCCTTGTCGGTGAGTACTAAATCTAGCAGCGCTCCTCCCCTAGGTGGTTTGTCCACCATTTGCATTAAGGAGTTATCATCAATGCATTGGAGGAACCTCCTAGACTGTGAATGATTGGCTGTGTGAGTCTTCCAGCAAACAGGTTGGTGTCGACCCTGGATCTATAATTATGGTATATTAGTCAACCCCCTATGGCAGTTGCTGCAAAAAGAAGCGAGGGAATAGCAGTGGACTGGGGAAGCAAAACAGGCATTTAGCAAACTGGAGAAGGGATTACTGACGGCCTCAGCCCTCGGACTGCCAGACGTCACCAACCTCTTTTGGTTATTTTCACGTGAGAGACAAGGCATAGCCCTAGGGTTCCTAGCTCAAGATATAGGACCCTATATAAGGGCTGTAGCTTACTTCTCAAAGCAACCAGATGAAGTAAGGAAAAGACAGAGCACCTTCCGTATGAAGAGAGGCTGAGAAAGTTGAGGCTGTTCAGCCTGGGGATGAGAAGGCTGCGTGGTGACCTCACAACACTCTTCCAGTGTCTGAGGGGGGCCTACAGGGATGCTGGAGAGGGATGCCTCCTCACGGACTGTAGCGATAGGACAAGGGCTAATGTGCTGCAGCTAAACCTGGGGAAGTTTGGGTTAGATATAAGGAAGTAGTTCTTTGCTTTGGGGGTGGTGAGGCACTGGAAGAAGTTGTTCAAAGAAGTGGTAAATGCTCCATCCCTGACAGTGTTCAAGGCAAGGTTGGACAGAGCCCTGGGCAACATGGTCTGGGGTGAGGTGTTCCTGCCCATGGCGGAGAGCTTGGAACTAAATTATGCTGAGGTCCTTTCCAACTGTTACAGTTCTACGAATCTATGATTCTGTGGAGCTAACCAACAAGCATGGTCCCCATCAGCTTGACTATCAGGTAGAGCTCTTTCCATAGCCCACACCCTCACAGAAGCTGTGTTTCAGTGGGTGTAACATGAGAGATTTATTGGCATCTTTGCACAAGAGAAAGCTCCCAGAGGGAATGGACCCTGTCCAAGAGGAAGGGAGCTCACTGTCCGAGTATTAACAGGAGTCTCTGTTGCCAGGCTCCTTTCCAGTGGGAAAGAGCTTCAGCCGCATCTGGGTCCCAGTCCCCAGAGCGTGCTTTTGCTGTGGAGGAAAGGTGAGGCAGGAATTCCCACTGCTGATAGAGCAGCGTGTTCTCCGTGCCCAGCATGCTCAGTTCTGGGGCACCAGGACCCTGGGGAGGGTCCAGCATGCGTAGATTCTCCGTCCAGAACCCAGTGAACACACGGGGACGCATCAGCGGTGCCTCTCGCTTGGTCCCTGCACAGCCAGAGCTGCCACCAAGAGTCTGGTCCACGTGAAATGCCATTCTGGCCGCAGTCAGCGAGAGAAGGAAGCACAGGGAAAGTCATCTCTGTCGCGGCTGCAGTCGTCAACGGCTGCTATCTCAAAAGCATCCAGAAGAGAATGCTGCCGCTCTTGGCAGAGGCCCACTGCACCAGGTTCTTCCTTTCCTTGCAGTGTCCTGCACTCTATCCTTCATCTCCTTCCTGCATGAGGTGGTCCTCATCTGTCCTCAGCTCTAGCTGTGAAGTCTGCAAACACGGCTCTCTGCACGAAGAGCACTTTCAATGCCCCTAGAGTAAGAGCTGTGCTGTAAGCCGATGTTGCAGCTCCTCGAACTCACGCATTGCCCGCTCGTGGGCAGCCGGATCCTGTGCCAGATGCTGGAAGAGGTTGAATGGCTTGGCTGTTTCCAAGAATGGGGGCAAGACGATCTCCTCAGGAATCTTCCGGTTCCCAAAGAAGAAGTGGTCGAGGCGTTTCTCCTCCAGGCAGCGGTTCAGGTACCTCATGATGTCATCCAGCCGCTGCAGGAATTCTTTCCTCTGCCAGCCTGACAGGGGTGTGGTGGTCAGGAGGTGCATCACCACCGTCTTCAAGGCATAGGTGAAAAAGCCTCTGCCTGCCAGCATGCGGGTGCAGAGATGCAGGAGGCTGTGTAAGCTGTCATCTGGGGTCCGACCAAACATCAGCCACAAGAACTTTGCCTCTGCCTGGGCACAAGTCAATGTCCACGTTGTGCTTGGGCTGAAGATACCCTCTCTTTCCTGACTGCTCATGAAGATGTCTGAGTTGCCCAGCTGCACGCCAAAGATCATCTCAACGAGCGTGGTTCTCCCACAGGTACGTTGAATTGCCACTCTGCAGGAGCGTCTGGAGGGCAGCACAGCCAGAGAGTAGTCACATGAAGGTAAGAGAGGCGTGCTTGCCTTGTTTTCCCTCACCAAATCCTGGAACCAGCAAGCAATTTTCTGCACATCTAGATAGGAGTCGGTGCAGAGGGTGTGCAGGAGGCTGGGCTTCTGCTCCTCTGTGAGCTGCTCCTCAGGGCTGTAAAGGAAGCACGGCATGGGCCCCACCATCTGCTGAGCAGTGCATGTGCACTTCAGCTTCACACAGATGCGGGACTCGTTTTCCACGGTGCCTGGTTCCAGGCAGAAAGTGTGGCCATGGGGGGGCTTCAGGATCACGAGCATACGGTAGAAAGAGTCATCTTCCTGGGGACTCCAGCAATCAAAGGCGCTGCCCACTCCCATAGCTGGTCCCAGCTCCGGCAAGAAACGCTTTGACAAGGAATTGGACTCTTGGAAAGCAGTGACGAGGCTTTCCACCACCGCATGCACCCACTTGCTCCGGTTCCACAGTTTGTTCGGTGACCACACGTTGCGCTTTGCAATGTACATGCTGAAAATTGCCGCTTCAGAAGCATCTTCTTCTTCAGTGTCTTCCTCCTCTTCTTCAGTGTCTTCCTCCTCTTTTTCAGTGTCTTCCTCCTCTTCTTCAGTGCCTTCCTCCTCTTCTTCAGTGCCTTCCTCCTTTTCTTCAGTGTCTTCCTCCTCCTTGCTGCTGCTGCTGCTGCTCACCTCAGGGCTTATTTTGCTAAAGCAGCAACAGAGCCCCACAATCAGGAGGAGCAGCAAGATGGCGATCACCCAGAATTTCCAGTTCCACAAGGCAGCAGAGAGCAGGCCGCTCCAGGTCACACCATTTTGCTCTATTCTCTTCATCTCCTCGGCCTGCTCCAGCTCCTGCAGCATCCGAGCCATCTCCTTGCTAAGCATCTCTGAACGCCGCCGCATGCGGTCACGTGTGGCTTCATCCAGCTCATCACCGACCATGTGCGCTTTCGAGATTACTCTTCCCAGAACCCTGAGTAAGAGCATTGCGAGACCCATGGCCTGCAGGAGAAAGAAGGAGTCAGGTGGGGCTGGGATGGGGGGAAGGAGGAAGGGAGCTGGTGGCGGGGGAAGCGTGGACAGGAGCCGCAGAGAGCTGGGGACAGGCAGGAGAGGGAACGAGGCAGCTGGGAGGCAGCAAGGCCTGCGCCCAGGCACGGTGCAGGTCGGATCGTGCCCTGCCCAAGGTGCTCGCAGCCAGGGTTTTGATGCAGGGGGAGCACCCTGCCCCCAGGGAGCCCAGGTTTCTGCCCCAGCCCTTGTCCAGCCCAGCTTCCCCCCTACGTGCGCACTCACTGTTGCCCCAGGCCGTACTGCCCCAGTGCTGCCTGCCTGCTGGCACCCTGATACCCATCCCCCATTGTGACGCGTCCCCTCTGCCGTTCCAGTCGCCGTGGACGCACTGCAGTCCCGCCCGCACAACCGCGGGCCAGCTAGTAAGCAGAATGTGGAGGGCAGTGAAAGGCAGGATCTCCATAACACAATAAAAATGATTCCCTGAATGCAGACAGTTGGTGTAAAGATGTGGGGCAGAATCAGCAGGTGGGGTGCCGATCGCTTGCTGTGCTGCTGTCCCTTGCCAGTTTAGGCAGCACGGACTGTGCAACGCAGGGCTCAGAGGGCTGGGAAGGAGAGATGTTGCTGTGAGAAGAGCTTCCCAAAAGATGGGTGAGGTCTCCCAGGAACAAAGGGGCCAGGTGGAGGAAAGTGCCAGTCCTGCCTGCAGGAAACCCAGCTTTGAGGTCCAGGGTACAGTGCTGCTTTCTCTGTCCTGCCTGTGCACTATGGACTACTGCAGAGAGGAGTGCAACAGAAAACAGCAGCAGGCTTTCCACCCTCCATACTACCATCTTGAGATAACTTCTGCTCCATCCCTCATCTGTGCTAGGTCTCAGACCTGACCTCAGGGGCTTATCTGTGAGAACAGGAAGATTAAGGTTCCCTGTTGGTTCCTCCCAGAGTCAAGATTCACTGAGCAGCTGTTAAATGACTGCTGTAGTGCCAGAGCTGTTAGCAAGGCTCACAGGACTCTTCAGTGCATGTAGAGGATGTGAAACACTGTGTCTGCTTCAGCATTTTTGTTCAGAAAGCAGTGATGTTTTGAAGTAACTTCCTTCTTTGATCCCATTTCCTAAGCATGGTTTGGTTTGCAGAATGCTAGCACACACAATCTGGAAATTTAAAGCAGATCAGTTCTGGATATGTACTGCATTCATGCTCTCCAGTCTCCTAGAGATACAAGGCTCCAAGGCATCAACTAGTCCTTCAGACAGCTTCAGGCCATGTTTTGGCTGGCATGCTTTATCTGAACTAAAGAAATGAAGGCAAACTACACCTAAAGGCTGGAAATTCCCAGGACACAGACTGTGTAGAAAGGTGGCTCTCAGCTCCCCCTGCTTTGGCTCAATGATGCACTACTTTGACACTGAACAATGTGCTAAAGTGGATGCAGGTGATATGGAAATAGCTTGGATAAGATCTGTGCCAGATTGCTGATGTTAGGGATCTGAGTGACACCCACCAGCACTCTCCTGTTACCACAGGCTCTTTAGCTCAGTGATTGCTAACAGGCTGGTTAAAGGTATGTCTTATTTCTGCAGCTGTTTGATATAATGAAGATGTTATTTTATGTTTACACTTTAATTTGTAAGCTTCTGTTAGTTTTCATGTCCTTTCCTGCAGTTTGGATCATAGAGACTGGTTTGTGGGGATTTTCAAAAGAGACAAACCGTTTTTTGCATTCCTTTCTCTTGAAGTTTTCTGCTATTTCTTCAGTTTTGTAATAGTTTGTCTTCTTACTGGTGTTAAAACCCAACCAATTCCACTGAGAAAGTATTCAGGATGGCCTGAAAAAAATCCAACTGTTATTTAAGAGGCCAAGACAGGCAGCCTTGCTAGACCAACACAGTGTGGCACTGCATTAAGCCCTAATCAAGGGCTACTAATACCAAGCAGAACAGCTTACTTATCTTAGCTTTTGTGAAGCTTTGATGTCTGTGCAGGTTCCTTTTGTTTCCCTTTTATTACAAACCTCATTTCTAAATGACACTGGCATTAGCATAAGCTTTACTTTGCTGGTTGCTTTGCAATAGCATGAGGGAAGGACACTCCTACATCCAGCTGAGACCATTTGGCTTTTTCCCTTGTACAGTTTCCACGTGTGGCTGCTCCATTTTTGTGACTGGTCACTGATGGTCTCTGGTTGTACAAAACCAGTCAGGACTGTTTTCCCCTCCACCTCTTCCTGGTGGTGATGCCAAAACCCTGGGTACTGCCTCCAGTCCCCCCTTGGCTGCTGGGGCAGCTACAGTAATGTGGTGAGCAGAGGGAAGGGCTGGCAGGTTCTTAAAACCAAAAACTTGGGCTTAAAGGCCTTGAGAGGAGCATCTTGCAGCAAATGGTGCTTTCCTTGCAAATTATTCTCTAATTGACTCAATTTTGATGTTACCACATGGCAGGATGAGTCTGCTTTTAACTTCCAATCCATGCCATCAGGGATTGGATCCATCAGGCTGGATTTACAGCTGGTGTTGAAAGGGTGGAGAGGAAAGAGAGACTAGATCTGCTGATTTTAGAAAAAGAATATCAAAATCCCCCCAAATATACTTTAACAATGAAACAGACTGTACAGAACACAGCTCAGATATGAGGAACACATTCTTCCCTGTGAGGGTGGTGAGGCCCTGGCACAGGTTGCCCAGAGAAGCTGTGACTCCCCCATCCCTGGCAGTGTTCAAGGCCAGGTTGGATGGGGCTTGGAGCAACCTGGTCTAGTGAAAGGTGTCTCTGCCCATGGCAGGGGGTTGGAACTGGATGAGCTTTAAAGTCCCTTCCAACCCAAATCATTCTGTGATTGTATGATTACTTTGGCTCCATTCCCACCTCCCTCAGGGAATCACAAGTGCTGCCACACACGTGCACACACAAAGAAGCTGATTTGCTCAGCAAGGGGCAGAAATTTGTTTCCCTGTGCAGATAGCTCTTATGTCTTCTGCAGAATGTAAGTACAGGCATTCAGCACTAAGGGAATCATGGCTTATTGTTTATTTTGTAAGTCCTTAATGAATGCTAGCCATGGGGCCAGGTACTTCAGTGGTATTTCATTTGTGACCTTGGAAGCCCTGTCAGCTCAGTGTCACAAACCTCATCCTTCTGCCACAAGCTCCTGTCACTCCATGCAGCTCCTTTACCATGGCTAGCCATGGTTCATGCATCTCCCAGGAGGTCTCTGGTGTTAGTGACTGAGAGAGCTTCTTCCTGCAGAAATACCTCCCTTTCTACTAAATATAAGAAAACAGCACATCCCCACTAACACAGCAACATAATCCGGGAGGATGTAGCTCAAAAGGGGTTTCACATGTGGCTTAATTAAGCCAAGAGACATTACTGAGCCATTGTCCTGGCAGCAATAAGCTGAAAACCACACAGGTATGTTGGCTGCCAGACATTATGAATACTGCATCTGTGATTTCTCAAGAGCTGCCCAAAGCCATGTGAGACTCAAGCTATGCACAGAAAGAAGAAAGAGAATTGCCCTTCAACATTTTTTTTGTTAGCATGAACACATGATTCCCCAGTCTTCCAGATAATAAAGCACAAACATTCACAATGGAAATATTGAATGAAAAGTTATTTGCTTCAGTTCAATGTCAATTTTGCTTCAAAACTCCAATATTTTTCTTGGGCATGGAGCTCTCATGGGATTTCTGGCACTTCTCTCTTCCCTGCAGGCAAAAGCAACCTGAGAAGAGTTTTGTCACATCCTCAATCCAGTGCTTCTCCAGAGATGCAACCCTACAGGTTCCTCAGGTCCCCAGTTGCCTCCAGCTGCTGTAGGAGGCAGCTCAAAGCAATGGCACCCAGGGGTGAGGGTGGAACTGTCATGCAGAGACCTGGCAGCAGCAAGGAATCTGCAAAGGACAAAAATAGCGTGAAGTAAAATAAATCCTGGTCAGGAGAAATCATATGTCATAGACAAGCATTTTGTGAAATAATATGTTGTGCGGGTCTCTTGGCTGTGGTTTGAAGGTGTGCCTGGATTATGTGTCTAACTTTTGCTCTAAAAGAACGCAGGCTGAGAGCAAGGACTTTAAAGAAGTTGGTCAACTTTTACTAAACAGTGAGAGGTGAAACGTCTTCCAGAAGACATAGCAATTTATTTCAATTAAAAAAAAATCAATTTTCAATTTCAAAGCATTTACATTTTAAGTTTGTCAAATACTGAAATACTGAAGAGTGCTAACAATAAAAGACAGACCAAACTGAAATTGCTTGTTGCACTAGAAAGAAGTAAACTCAGCAGACTTATTTCTGGGTTTATTATTATTACTCTTATTATTTTCGAGAAGCTGGAAAATAATGAAACAAAAAAAATCAATTATTTATATAATCTTGCTGGAACTTACTTTAAACTGGAATTACCTTGAGAGCACAAAGCTTGTATATTGGGGTTTTCAGGAATGCAATAACAATGCAACCTTTTCAATCGTGTTATGTTTTGGCAGAGCTGTGGGCAAGAGCCCACACCACATGCTCTCAACCTCCAAAGGTTTGAGTAAAAAGGTCTCATGGTTCCCTGTGCTGCCCAGCCTTGTTCATTCATTTTGTCCTAAAACATCTGGATTCATACCCACATTTGCCTGTGTGCAGTTTTGCTGCAGCTGGTGTCCTGCCTGCCACGGGAGGGTCACTGGAGGGTCTTCAGCTCTGCAGTGAGATCTGGAGTGGTTGTGCAGCCCAGTCAGTAGCTGCCTAGATACATGCATTAGAGCTTGGATGGAGATGCCTATGGCCATTGGAGATGGAGGTGCTCATGGCTACTGGAGATGGAGATACTTATGGTTGTTGATGATAGAGATGCTTATGGCCATTGAAGATGGAGGTGTCTTATGGACACTGGAGACTTCTGAGCATGCTGGAATGACAATATGGGGCGGGCAGATAAGGTGGCACTGAACAGGTAACCACTTCTCTCTGAAGAGGCACCTAGAAGCCAGTCATGGCATTTGCTAGGGCATCTCAGATGGCAACAGGAACCAGTAAGGAGGAAGCCTTAGGTAAGGTCACACCTACAATGATATAACTCAGTCTCCCTCTGGTTACAGCCCCTGCTGCATATAAAGCAGACACAGACATTGGAGGAGTACTGCTGAATTAGATAATCCTGAAAAAAAAAATCTGGATAAAATGACCCATTTGGACAATAGGAAGGGAGCATGTTCTCAGGGAAGCCTTGATGGCCTTTGACACTCACTTTGGGTCTTTAATATTTGAGCCAGCCCAGACCAGGTCGCTGGCATGAAACTCAATACAGTTCAAAGAAGCGGTAAATGCTCCATCCCTGACAGTGTTCAAGGCAAGGTTGGACAGAGCCCTGGGCAACATGGTCTGGGGTGAGGTGTTCCTGCCCATGGCGGAGAGCTTGGAACTAAATTATGCTGAGGTCCTTTCCAACTGTTACAGTTCTACGAATCTATGATTCTGTGGAGCTAACCAACAAGCATGGTCCCCCATCAGCTTGACTATCAGGTAGAGCTCTTTCCATAGCCCACACCCTCACAGAAGCTGTGTTTCAGTGGGTGTAACATGAGAGATTTATTGGCATCTTTGCACAAGAGAAAGCTCCCAGAGGGAATGGACCCTGTCCAAGAGGAAGGGAGCTCACTGTCCGAGTATTAACAGGAGTCTCTGTTGCCAGGCTCCTTTCCAGTGGGAAAGAGCTTCAGCCGCATCTGGGTCCCAGTCCCCAGAGCGTGCTTTTGCTGTGGAGGAAAGGTGAGGCAGGAATTCCCACTGCTGATAGAGCAGCGTGTTCTCCGTGCCCAGCATGCTCAGTTCTGGGGCACCAGGACCCTGGGGAGGGTCCAGCATGCGTAGATTCTCCGTCCAGAACCCAGTGAACACACGGGGACGCATCAGCGGTGCCTCTCGCTTGGTCCCTGCACAGCCAGAGCTGCCACCAAGAGTCTGGTCCACGTGAAATGCCATTCTGGCCGCAGTCAGCGAGAGAAGGAAGCACAGGGAAAGTCATCTCTGTCGCGGCTGCAGTCGTCAACGGCTGCTATCTCAAAAGCATCCAGAAGAGAATGCTGCCGCTCTTGGCAGAGGCCCACTGCACCAGGTTCTTCCTTTCCTTGCAGTGTCCTGCACTCTATCCTTCATCTCCTTCCTGCATGAGGTGGTCCTCATCTGTCCTCAGCTCTAGCTGTGAAGTCTGCAAACACGGCTCTCTGCACGAAGAGCACTTTCAATGCCCCTAGAGTAAGAGCTGTGCTGTAAGCCGATGTTGCAGCTCCTCGAACTCACGCATTGCCCGCTCGTGGGCAGCCGGATCCTGTGCCAGATGCTGGAAGAGGTTGAATGGCTTGGCTGTTTCCAAGAATGGGGGCAAGACGATCTCCTCAGGAATCTTCCGGTTCCCAAAGAAGAAGTGGTCGAGGCGTTTCTCCTCCAGGCAGCGGTTCAGGTACCTCATGATGTCATCCAGCCGCTGCAGGAATTCTTTCCTCTGCCAGCCTGACAGGGGTGTGGTGGTCAGGAGGTGCATCACCACCGTCTTCAAGGCATAGGTGAAAAAGCCTCTGCCTGCCAGCATGCGGGTGCAGAGATGCAGGAGGCTGTGTAAGCTGTCATCTGGGGTCCGACCAAACATCAGCCACAAGAACTTTGCCTCTGCCTGGGCACAAGTCAATGTCCACGTTGTGCTTGGGCTGAAGATACCCTCTCTTTCCTGACTGCTCATGAAGATGTCTGAGTTGCCCAGCTGCACGCCAAAGATCATCTCAACGAGCGTGGTTCTCCCACAGGTACGTTGAATTGCCACTCTGCAGGAGCGTCTGGAGGGCAGCACAGCCAGAGAGTAGTCACATGAAGGTAAGAGAGGCGTGCTTGCCTTGTTTTCCCTCACCAAATCCTGGAACCAGCAAGCAATTTTCTGCACATCTAGATAGGAGTCGGTGCAGAGGGTGTGCAGGAGGCTGGGCTTCTGCTCCTCTGTGAGCTGCTCCTCAGGGCTGTAAAGGAAGCACGGCATGGGCCCCACCATCTGCTGAGCAGTGCATGTGCACTTCAGCTTCACACAGATGCGGGACTCGTTTTCCACGGTGCCTGGTTCCAGGCAGAAAGTGTGGCCATGGGGGGGCTTCAGGATCACGAGCATACGGTAGAAAGAGTCATCTTCCTGGGGACTCCAGCAATCAAAGGCGCTGCCCACTCCCATAGCTGGTCCCAGCTCCGGCAAGAAACGCTTTGACAAGGAATTGGACTCTTGGAAAGCAGTGACGAGGCTTTCCACCACCGCATGCACCCACTTGCTCCGGTTCCACAGTTTGTTCGGTGACCACACGTTGCGCTTTGCAATGTACATGCTGAAAATTGCCGCTTCAGAAGCATCTTCTTCTTCAGTGTCTTCCTCCTCTTCTTCAGTGTCTTCCTCCTCTTTTTCAGTGTCTTCCTCCTCTTCTTCAGTGCCTTCCTCCTCTTCTTCAGTGCCTTCCTCCTTTTCTTCAGTGTCTTCCTCCTCCTTGCTGCTGCTGCTGCTGCTCACCTCAGGGCTTATTTTGCTAAAGCAGCAACAGAGCCCCACAATCAGGAGGAGCAGCAAGATGGCGATCACCCAGAATTTCCAGTTCCACAAGGCAGCAGAGAGCAGGCCGCTCCAGGTCACACCATTTTGCTCTATTCTCTTCATCTCCTCGGCCTGCTCCAGCTCCTGCAGCATCCGAGCCATCTCCTTGCTAAGCATCTCTGAACGCCGCCGCATGCGGTCACGTGTGGCTTCATCCAGCTCATCACCGACCATGTGCGCTTTCGAGATTACTCTTCCCAGAACCCTGAGTAAGAGCATTGCGAGACCCATGGCCTGCAGGAGAAAGAAGGAGTCAGGTGGGGCTGGGATGGGGGGAAGGAGGAAGGGAGCTGGTGGCGGGGGAAGCGTGGACAGGAGCCGCAGAGAGCTGGGGACAGGCAGGAGAGGGAACGAGGCAGCTGGGAGGCAGCAAGGCCTGCGCCCAGGCACGGTGCAGGTCGGATCGTGCCCTGCCCAAGGTGCTCGCAGCCAGGGTTTTGATGCAGGGGGAGCACCCTGCCCCCAGGGAGCCCAGGTTTCTGCCCCAGCCCTTGTCCAGCCCAGCTTCCCCCCTACGTGCGCACTCACTGTTGCCCCAGGCCGTACTGCCCCAGTGCTGCCTGCCTGCTGGCACCCTGATACCCATCCCCCATTGTGACGCGTCCCCTCTGCCGTTCCAGTCGCCGTGGACGCACTGCAGTCCCGCCCGCACAACCGCGGGCCAGCTAGTAAGCAGAATGTGGAGGGCAGTGAAAGGCAGGATCTCCATAACACAATAAAAATGATTCCCTGAATGCAGACAGTTGGTGTAAAGATGTGGGGCAGAATCAGCAGGTGGGGTGCCGATCGCTTGCTGTGCTGCTGTCCCTTGCCAGTTTAGGCAGCACGGACTGTGCAACGCAGGGCTCAGAGGGCTGGGAAGGAGAGATGTTGCTGTGAGAAGAGCTTCCCAAAAGATGGGTGAGGTCTCCCAGGAACAAAGGGGCCAGGTGGAGGAAAGTGCCAGTCCTGCCTGCAGGAAACCCAGCTTTGAGGTCCAGGGTACAGTGCTGCTTTCTCTGTCCTGCCTGTGCACTATGGACTACTGCAGAGAGGAGTGCAACAGAAAACAGCAGCAGGCTTTCCACCCTCCATACTACCATCTTGAGATAACTTCTGCTCCATCCCTCATCTGTGCTAGGTCTCAGACCTGACCTCAGGGGCTTATCTGTGAGAACAGGAAGATTAAGGTTCCCTGTTGGTTCCTCCCAGAGTCAAGATTCACTGAGCAGCTGTTAAATGACTGCTGTAGTGCCAGAGCTGTTAGCAAGGCTCACAGGACTCTTCAGTGCATGTAGAGGATGTGAAACACTGTGTCTGCTTCAGCATTTTTGTTCAGAAAGCAGTGATGTTTTGAAGTAACTTCCTTCTTTGATCCCATTTCCTAAGCATGGTTTGGTTTGCAGAATGCTAGCACACACAATCTGGAAATTTAAAGCAGATCAGTTCTGGATATGTACTGCATTCATGCTCTCCAGTCTCCTAGAGATACAAGGCTCCAAGGCATCAACTAGTCCTTCAGACAGCTTCAGGCCATGTTTTGGCTGGCATGCTTTATCTGAACTAAAGAAATGAAGGCAAACTACACCTAAAGGCTGGAAATTCCCAGGACACAGACTGTGTAGAAAGGTGGCTCTCAGCTCCCCCTGCTTTGGCTCAATGATGCACTACTTTGACACTGAACAATGTGCTAAAGTGGATGCAGGTGATATGGAAATAGCTTGGATAAGATCTGTGCCAGATTGCTGATGTTAGGGATCTGAGTGACACCCACCAGCACTCTCCTGTTACCACAGGCTCTTTAGCTCAGTGATTGCTAACAGGCTGGTTAAAGGTATGTCTTATTTCTGCAGCTCCAGGCTCTTCCAGCCCTTCTTCCCACTGTCCACTGTTGGCAGCTGGACTCCAAAGCAAGAAAGAAGCCAAGTCATTCCCAGAGTCAAGGTGCTCTCCCTCCATAGTGACCACCCGAATCTCAGTTTATCATTATACTGCACAGAGCATAAAGGTTTTCCCGATGGCTGTAAATGAGCCTGGCCACTTCCCCCTGCTGTAAAGTCACGTCCTTTTCCAATTTCATCAACATGTGTAATAAGCAGGTAGCACTGTTCCTGTAGGGTAACAGAAGACAAATAGAGCTGTGCAATTGGAAGAGTGGTGTTTTTTTTTCTGTTTTTACAAACACACTTTTCTCTCTCTTTTTTTTTCTTTAAAATCAGACAATGCAGTGTTGCTCATGCTCTTTTCCATGCCCTGAGCAGGATGAGTCAGTGGTGTACACTGGTATCTGCATCCCATCTCTGACAGCTCCCCAGCTATGTTCCTGGGTTTTAAGTCTTCAGTGAATAGTGAGCAAACAGGCTGCATGAGGCACAATTTTACTTTTCTATATCTTTAAACCATCAAACTGAGCCATAATTTCCATTGCTGCCCTCTTGGAGTCATCCAAAATGATTTTTTTTTTTTACCAAGGATTAACACTAGCAGTTTATCATCAACTACCTGATTTTTAACACAGCTTTAATGTAGAGGGAACACAAGAGTGGATTTTAGAAACAGCAGTTTCCAGCAGTCATGTATTACATCTGCCCGCGGTGCTGTATTAGAAAATATGAGCTCAGTGCAAGGGAAGGTACGAAACTCTCATCCTTTATTTATTTTAACATATGAACTCCCTCTCTATTGCGGAGATCTGGATTTATTTGTTTGTTTGCGGTTTTTTTATATAACTCTATCCTTTTAACGGACAAACACAACTGGAATAAAAAGTGTCAGTTGGCTAGCATAACTTTCAGGCAAACCACTGTATGCTCAGGCACTGTGCTCCCATGGTAAGCTTTTAGGCTTGATTGATTTACATCTCAGGTGTAGGAGAACTTGTGTCCCTGGAGACCACAATGGTTCTTCCCACTGAGCAGAAAATGCCAGGAAAATATCTCTGGGGCTTGATGTGAGCAATACAATGAAGTGTTAAAAACCTTGCCAGGGGAGCACTATGTGGTCTTAGCATGTACAGCTGCAGAAGCCCCACAGGTCGTGCTACCCCAAGGCTGTCCCACAATGGGGTGGACATCACCTCCAAGCTGTCTATGATGCCCCAAAGGGCCTCCAAGTCTGCCTTTTATCCAGTGGGTTTGTGCAGTTGGGATTAGCATGGAGAGCTGGAGTGTCTTCCCCAGGGGTGTCCTAGGGTCTTCCCACAACTAATGGAGGTCACATTAGATCAAGAGAACACCAGGAAGCACTGTCTGTGGCATTTATTATCTCTGGGTTGTCAGGTCTGTCTGCACTCTGTTATTAGTGAAGTTACACATTCCTGGTCTGCCCCAGAGCATTGTCCGCTCTCTGCACGAGGCAGAAAGGGCTGTCATGGCTACTGAAAAGCATCTTCTCACACATCCCCCTCCTTTGCCTGCCCTTTTCTTTCCTTCTACAGTATTCTTGATTCTTGACTATTTCTCTACTACATCTTTCCATGGTTTTGTGGCCCTACAGTCCTATCACTGAGAAGCCCAAAATAACTGTACATAATTAGGATATTGTTATGCTGACTGTAGCTTATGGTTTAATTGCCACAACCCAGGATAGAAAATAACATTATAAATAAACTAAAAAGTGAGACTCTATCAGGGCATGCATCAAGGGGAGCTTTGTGGAAGAGAGCAGCTCCTTCTGGAGCAGGGCAGATGTGCAATTTGCTAAGTGAAGCAGCCACAGGGCTGCAGAGCTGGGGTTCTCTGAGCTTTTCCTTCCCCAGACCTTGCAGTGCTTTTCAGCTGGACTGTGCAGGTCACCAAAGCTCACTTTGCTCTGAGGTTTGCTCTGAGATAGAAACAATAATTTAAAGTTTGGTACTGAAATTTCTCAGTCTAATGAAATGGTTGTAAAGGCAAAAAACACAAGGAGTTTGCGGGGAACAGCCCCCTTTGTCTCCCATGGAGGAAAAAGGAGTT
Organism: Melopsittacus undulatus; assembly: GCF_012275295.1. Lineage (NCBI taxonomy): Eukaryota > Metazoa > Chordata > Aves > Psittaciformes > Psittaculidae > Melopsittacus > Melopsittacus undulatus. Next base: position 10,090,650 of record NC_047530.1, read on the forward strand.
TTTAACCTCACAGCGCTTGTGTTCAGCCAGAAAAGTCACTCTTATATTGGCTTTGGAAAAACGTATCTGGAATGCACTCCACAGAGTACTAGCAAGGATGATGTGATCTTGCTCAGAAAAGGAGACATTTCTGTTTCTGGTATGTGCCTGACCTGTTGTTTCCACCCTGCTTTCACTAGGGTAATATCTGAGACCCTTCTCCACCAGGTAGATTAGCTGCGGAAGGCTTCTGGCTGTGTCCTGGCATGCAGGTCTGTGGGGAGAAGGGTGAGAGAAGGACTGCTGCAGCCACCCACCAACTGACTGTGAGAGCAGAATACTGCACTTCACTGGACACACAAAATCATAGAATCACCACAGAATCACAGACTGGTTTGGGTTGGAAGGGGCCTTAAAGCTCATCCAGTTCCAAGCCCCTGCCATGGGTAGTGACACCTTCCACTAGAGCAGGTTGCTCCAAGCCCCATCCAACCTGGCCTTGAACACTGCCAGGGATGGGGCAGCCACAGCTTCTCTGGGCAGCCTGTGCCAGGGCCTCACCACCATCACAGGGAAGAACTTCTTCCTGATACCTGATCTAAATCTACCTTCTTTCAGTTTAAAGGCATTTCCTCTTGTTCTACCCTTACATGCTCTTAAAAAAAAATCAGTATCTGTGGGTGCTGTTGGCTGCAAACCCAGAGACACCAGATGCCTGTTGCTTGCTTTTTCTCCTTTACGTTTGCTGGCAGGACACAGTGTTTGCTCTTTGGAGCAGGTGAAGGTGCAGCATGTTTTCCAGAGGTATCTCGGGGCCCTGAGCACTCTGGAGGGTGGCCAGTGTCAGGGAGGGAATGTATGTTCCCTCACCCATAAACCCTTCCATCTTCCCTACAGGGCAGTTCGCATTTCACACAGGGGAAGGTGCATTTTGATGTGCCGTGTTACCTTCACCCAAACCAGGACCAAAAAAATTATGCCTGTTTCCCAACCTGTGACAGTATTGCATGCTCACAGGAATCTCCTCTTGTTTCCATCTCTTTTCTGAGTTTGCCAATAGAGGTGAAGGAAAGGCAGTTAAGGAAATAGGCAAAAAGTGGAAGAATAATAAGTGAATCTTTTTTTTTCATAGTTAAAAGTGTGACATGAAAATATGAAATGTCAAAAGGATCAACTTCAAAGCTGTATGAAATGAAACCTGAACTTTGATTTGAATATTACTTTATGAAGAAAGACATAAGAAAAAGAGCTTTCTGTGTAAATATTAGAATTACAAGTCATAACTTTCATGATTAAATCATACTCTGAATAGTAAAAAAAAAATCATACAACTTCAGAACTGGCAGAAGAACAGAAAAGATAGATTTCCTTATTTCATCATGGTACTGGCAGGTGGCATATAGAGCTACAGGCTTCCTTCTCACTTCCACACCTCCCCTTTGAACCCAGAGCTAGCTGGCAAGCCATTGCCTGCTGAAAGCCCACCTGCATGGAGGAATGCTCCTGCAGAGTGCAGACCCTCTGTGCTGGCTGGAGGCCCTTCCTGCACTGACATCTCACATCCTTCACCCTGCAGAGCAGAAATACCCTTCTATTGCCAGGGGAAATGCTCCTGCCATGCCATGATTTTCTTCTGTTAATATCATACCCTGACAGCTGAATTCTGTATCTCTAAAATGTTGTAGATTTTGGAGTTTTGTTTGTTTTTTTTTAATTTACAGTTTGCTACAAATCATAGCAGAGTACTGTGTGAGACTCCTGTGCTGTGACTGCATCCAATTAAAATGCAGTTCTTTGTCTGCAGTTTCCTCTGTCCATGCTAGATGATGCTTTTCCAGTTGCCAGTGAACATCTCTGGTCCCTGTGTATGTAGCTGTGGCCAGGAGATGGGACTTCCCCCATGCATGCTTTCTGCAGTCTGCTTCTGGACACATTTCTGTCTGCTGCTTCTCTGTAAAATGCTTCGATCTTCTAAGGAAAAGGGGAAAAAAAAAAATAAAGGTCAATTATTCTTAAAGCAGCTCCAGCCATGGGTGTACCTCTGAGAGGGTAAAACAGAGAGACCTGCATGCACATTATGGAGCCTAAATCTCCTATCCTCACACATTGAAGATATCAGCCATAGAACCTGTGTCAACTCACCCAAACACACAGGAGTCTTTAGTCCTGTGTATGACCAAGGGGATTTTCTCAGAAAATTTTGCATTAACTGAAACACATTATGATTATAAATCTAGAGATATACTAATCTCTCAAAATTGCTCACCATGTTATTGAAACCTCTAAGCCCACAGCTGACATGCAATATTTGCAAAATGCAAAAAATCCCTCAGGTTTATGAGCATAATCTCACTGCACTGCTGTGTGTCTTATCTGATAAAATTAACCTCCAGGCTCATTTTCAGTCAGAAAGATTAGAACTCTTGATTCTTCTGCAGCATCCATAGACAGAGAAAGAAACACACAAACATTTCTCTCTCCTTTTGCTTTCTTTATCTTGCAAATCCTTGTGACCTGGGGATTTTTTGGATAGCAAAGAACAGTAAGGATTTCATATCTAATTAAAAACTTAATATTTAGAGGTTTTGTTTGCTTGCTTAGTTGTTTTTTTTTGTTTGTTTGTTTTTGTCCTGGAACTCACGGGCACCACGTACCCTCCCTGCCTGTGGTACTTACCTATGATGCCAATGCCTGTGCTTTGTCTCACTGAGAGCAGGAAAGTGAGTGCAGTGATATTTTTAGAACCTGCTAATTTCTTAATATCCTGGTTATATATCTAGTGCATACTGAGGAGGCTTCTTTGTTTCGCTTATTAACTAAAACGTAGTGCAAATCACAGATGCAAGGCAAGGTATTGGATTAAGCCACACCTCTACCACAGAAGAATAAGATCTCTCTGCAGGCAAGACTAATCATACAGTCATAAAATATCATGTTGGACAGGACCTCAAGGATCATCTGGTCCAACTTTTCTAGGCAAGCATGACCTAGACTAGATGTCCCAGCACCCTGCCCAGCCAAAACTTAACAGAGTCCTGTGTTTGGGAGTCTACTGATTTCCTGGGGAGATTATTTCGATTGCTGGTTGCTCTCATTGGGAAAAATATTCCTCATGTCCAGTTGGAATCTCCCCGGGATTAACTTGTGCCCACCACCTCTAGTCTTGACTCCCTGTAAAAAGGGGTCTCCACCTTCTTTGTAGCCACTTTTTAAATACTGGAACATGGTGATAAAATGAAAGGATTAACATTGCCTATGTAAAAAATATTTAAATATATAGATTAAATTTACAAATATTGAGATCTGACTTACATTTGCAGCTTTCCATGTTGGTCGGTGATGCATGTTTTGTGCAAATGAAATCTCAGCTTTCAGTTTATAAACTCCTCAGGATTTTGGTATGCTCATACTGGGAAGATGCAGCACATCCTCCACATGCCTAGCCTCCTCACATTCCCATACACGGAGAAAAACTAATTGCTGGCATATTTAAAGTAACAAATGTGAAGATAAAATGAAAATTGGAGTTTCTTAGTTAGCAGAACATGATTATTTTAAAATGAATTATTTTCAGTCTTCATTTTATTCATTGTGAATTTCATGGAAGGTGTCACTGTGGTTGCTTATAAATGAACACTGTGGTAACCTGAACAACTTGAAGATATATTGCATTACGCATATTTAAATTCATCATTTTAATCCAATATGAAGCAGAGTTTTTTTTTTACAATAGCTTAGAATGAAAAATTAAAATTACTTTCAGGAGCATTGAATAAAATTGTTTAAATTATATATCAGGGCAAAAAAATTGATTTGTGTGGTTGAAGGTGAAGGGCGAAAATTGATCTGCCAGTGGCTGGAGGAGGAAGATGCACCTCGAGCCATGTAGCAGTACAGAGAACTGCCACCTTTTCATTTCACTCCTCAGTAGACTTTGACTTGTGGATAACTCCCCTCCTTTCTCATATTAATATGTTTGTCACTTCAGGGCATTTTGATCAATTTTTTTGCTTTAATCCATTTATAGGTCTGTTTGTCCTTAGACCAAAGCAGGGTTTAAAAACATGGCAAAATCCAGTCATTTTTTGCTGACAAATATACCCACAGATGCTGCTCGGCTCCTTCTGTGGGCTGCATCCCACAGTCATGGGCTGCTTTAGAGCCAAGGGAGAAGCCAGTGGGGTGCCCCCTGCAAGAAAATCTTCTTGTAGGATTTTGGCATCTGGGGAAGATGCTCTTGATAAGTGGTGGCTGAACCAGGATTTGTTTCCTCCTTAGAATAAAGAAGCAGCCCTGCGTGGAGGGCTGGCTCCCTATCCTCTTCCCAGGGCTCTGCAGAACAAGGTTTCTGCAGTGGTCCCTACCCAAAACCCCACCCAGCTCTTACCACATTTGCACAGGTGAAGCCATGCTGGGTCTTTTCTTGTGGCCTCTGACCTGCATGTTTATTCTATGAATAACCTGAGCTGAGCTAAATAACTCACCAGACACAATGTATAAAATCCCTTTTCAGCTCAAGATACCATCATCATGTTTAAAAAATATCCCTTATGGTAAGTCACAGTCCCTTAAATGTTATCAATTTTCTGGTTAAATACTGTTTGGGTAAACAGACTTATCAGACACTGAGGTATTTCTCAAGGCAGTTAAGTAAAAAACCCTGCTAGCACTCCCGTGTTTTAGCTTCTGTAAAGATAATTATCAGGGAAGTTATTTTTGGTCTTGGACATTTTAGCAATTCAAAGATATTGTCCCTGGCTAGCAGATGAGGATGTCCCATGATGCGATGCTGTTGCCTGTGGCAGTACACAGAGTCCCTGTGTAGTCTGGCTTCAGATTCCATGGCTGACAGCCACAGAATCCAGAACATTTTATTGCTGGATGCATGGATGAGCAGGTGCAGGACTCATTTCTGGTTACTTCTCCCATATCAAAGGGCTGCAGGTGCTGCAGTGTGGGGGCCCCTTGAGAACACCCCTAAGGTCAGGCAGGCTGGAGGCAAGGGTGGCCCTGAATGCATATGCCCTGTTGCTGTGGCCCTGCAGCTGAGCAGGATGCCATGAGGGTTTCGTCTTCCTATTCCTCTTAGTTTAGATTCCCATTACACTTAGTTTAGATTTTGTTGGCTGGGACAAGCTTCTCTGAAGCTGATGTGGATGATGAGTGAGCAACAGGAGGCTGGGGTGAAAAGAGTATACTATCAGGGAACTGAGCCAGGGTAGATTTTTGTGTAGGGTATTTATTTTACAAGGCTTTAATTTAGGCTACTAATGCTCCTTCTGGCCTTGTAAATTCACAGGAACAAACCAGAAATGCTTAGGTCAGTGTGGTGCTTATGGCATCTCTTCCTCCCTCCCTCTCTCCAGGATGCACCCCTCTAGGAATTTCTCAGTGACATGGTGCCTCAGAGGCACATAGACAAAGGCAGGGGAGGAGGAATGGCTGCCAGGATGAAGACTGGTGCTGGGAGGAGGATGCCCTGGGGCATCGAAACACCACAATAAGACAGCTCTTCTGGCCTGCTGGAGCTAGACAAGACATGGTGGTAAGAGGACAGAGATGTGTTTAGGACCTAAAAGCATCCCCTCTTGTTGGTGTACACAGGCAGGACATTGGTTGCTGTCACTCTGCTGGGCCCTGCCCCAGCTCCTGCCACACTGTACATGCTGGCAGTAGCAGGGGACCTGCTGGAGTCTCCCTCCCCTTCATTCTGATGTTGTCCCTCCTTCTTGACACACCTCCACCAGCCTGGATGGAGGAGTTGTTGTTGCAAGCACATTTTTATAGCCTCAGCAAAGCATATGAACAGCTGAGATCCCTTGCAGTTGATGAGGTGGGCACAGGCAGAGCCGCTGCTTGAGCTGCCATGGGGTGGTGCCTGGGAGAACAGTTCAGATGCTAATACCTGTCCATGCCATTTGATTTCAGCATTCCCAGGATTTTCTGCACAGGACCTATTCCCAGCTGTTCCCCAGCTGCTGCTTCTGTGAGTCCTTCACCCAGGGAGGGTTGGCATGCACTGGTACAGGCCAAGCACCCTGCTTTGGGGGAAATTTTACAGGAGGTAACCAAACGCACCTGGAGAGTGAACTGGGGGCAGGGCCACCATTCTGTTCTCTGCAAAAAACTGTATCAGGCTGAAATTCAGCAGGATTCTTCAATTGTTTTCTCAGCATCTCCCCTACCCCCTTGAGACTGAGCAATTACGGCAGGAACTAAATGTATTTTCTTGTACTTTAGGGACTCCATGGTCCTGACACTCCAGAAGTAATTGCTGTATTCCGTGAACTAGAGCAAATGTTGTTCTCAAGTGTATACATCCTTGTAATTTTCCTTTTAAAGATACAATATAAACTACAATATAAATGCACATATATTAAAAAAAAAACCCTGCGTGAAACCAGGGTGTGAATAGTTGAAATGCATAAATTCCTGTGTGCCTTACTAACTTCCCTCCAAATGCAGAGCAAGTGGTTTTTCTTTAAGACAAACAGCAAAAAATAGAAGATACAGCATGGATTTAAAGAGCCAGTATTTTAATTACTAACACAGTGAAGTCTAACTTCATCATCCACTATGCTTTTCCTTTACCTGCCTCTCTTGACTGGTATTCTGTACTTGTGGTAGTTCACTCTTTAGCAGGGGTGTTTTCCTATGGAGCAGCGCCTCTCAGTTCATGCCATTTCCTCACCAGCTGTCATCACTATGTCTCCTCCTCATCCCACTGGATCCATGGCTGTAGCTGTTAGGGAAGTCTCAGATGTCACACATTAGCATTCCTGAGCCCTTTATGAGGGATGATGGTGAGATATCTATGCTATTGCTGGTGCCCAGATGGTACTCAGCACACCTGAGAGAAAACTCAAGTACCAGCCCAGCTTTGCTTGAATGGGATGGAAAAAACATAGGAAAAGCTTAAAGGTCCACTGGAGAATTTTTTCTTAAAAAAAAAAAAGGGAACAAATGAAAATGAAATATCCATGAATTACTTTGGTTAATGCATACTTTTAAATGGCTTTCAGAAACCTCAGCTCATGCGCATTGTTCATGGATACCTCAGAGACAGCTGTGCAAGAGAAGACCTTGCAGTTAGGCACCCCCATCCAAGCTGCTACAGGCAGTGCTTGATTCCCCCAAGCCTCATCAAGGGGGAGTGACTCTGGAAGCCTTTCCTTTGGTCTTCCATTGGATTCTTGCATGAGACTCAGCCCTCCTGGAGCACCCCTTTTCTGGGCAGTTGTCACTGTGCCCAGTAATGTGTGTATGCATCACCCTGGTGTACATGGATTGCTTTTCCAATGGAAGAAGAAAACGCTGGTCTGGGAAAGGGAAACTGTTTTGAAAGAGCAAGCATTTCACGACTAAATCAGCCATCTGATCCTCCATGAAGAATGAAGGCTTATTTTATGGCTCTGGCTGCTTTGCTATAAGGGGAAAACAAACAAACAAAAAATTAGGTCATTATTTTCTGATGTGCCCTCAGTGATAAGCCATAGATGGCTTTAAAAGGGGAATAAAACACATGCAGTGATCCATCGCTTATTCCAGTGATGCCTCATCTCTCTTAATTTTTTGTTTTGGGTTCTTTTGTGCTGGGTCCCAAAGTATTGGTTGTAATCATTGTTGCCTGAGAAGTGCAACAAAGAAGGAATATGGAACTATGAAAAAACGGGGAAAAAGGAAAAAGAGGAATCATCTTACATCATTTTTAGTCTGTGCTGTTGTTATATATCCATAAGCACATTACTCTTCTTGTGTTACAGTTAGATTTAGAAAGGCAGTAAGTCAGGTCTCAGTAAAGGCCACAGTTCCCTAAGTGGAATGTGATGAAAAAAGGGCTGAATATACATGATGCTTAAGGAAGGATTTTCTGGACTCATAAAGTATCTTTCGTTAAGTAGTATATAAATGTAAATAAAGTTTCATTAATTAACACCAAACATGTAACATACATAGATATCATAAAGCAAAAGTCAGTTTGTCCCATTTTATTAACTTACACTTCTTTTTTTCAGCACAGCCTACTAGGTGTTAAATTTGAGCCTTATTAAAATAATTGGATGTTAACATCAGCTTCAGCTGAGACAAAACTTCACCTTCGGCACACAGGGCAAATACTTTGTAGATATTTTTGTCCTGAACACGTGCAATTTTGAGTATATATACATTTTTATTTTCAAACTCTCCCATGGCTCTCAGTTCCATGTTTAATTATGCATAATGTGGAAAAAAGTTCTACTATTTAACCCTTGTTTTTACTTTAAATTTACGAGTGACTGCTAGTTCTTATGATGGGAGAAACAATGAACAATTGCTCCGCAGTTATTATTTTTTCATGTCACTCACCCTGGGTTTTTGTTTTTTTTTTTTTTTTTTTTTTTTTTTTTGCATCAGAAAACTATGCCAGATTTGAAAATATGCCTATAGTTTGTCAGGTTACTAGAGATACCTTACAACACGTCCCTGACTACAAACACTGATAGACTAAACCTGATCATGCAAACATGCAACAGTGGATAAAGTTGCTTCAACATGTGCACCATCATCCTTTTTTAATTTAAAAATTACTATGAAATGAGTATAACCTGGGGTTTGGCTTGGGAGTACGTGGTACACTATTTGTGTAATATATACTTATATGCACATTATTGTCACATTTTGAATACATGAATGACACAAAACCAACTGTAGATATGTAGGCATAATGTGAACTGCGTGTTCTGCCTGGGACAGTGGGAGTACAATTTTTACCCTTCCCATTACACAACAGCTTTCTGATGGGCTTTCTATGACTTAAACCCTATTTCTTGCACTTTCCTGTAGTGTTTGCCAGAAGTAAAAAGTAAGTTGAGCAGAGCCACATGCAGGGTGGGTACAAGCATCTTCAGAGCCCCATGGGGACATAGCTTCTTTCTGGGTGGGAAAGGATTCTTCACAGGAGAATGAATGAATCAGTACTGATATGATGTGCTTAGAAGATGTGGGTTGTTCTCATTGCCACCTCACATCTAGCTCCTCCTCTCCACCAGCTCACGTCACCTACGAACATGCACTGCGCTCCTAAGCACTCAGAGACACTGCTAAGAAAAATTACCTGCTTAGTTTCATTTGTTGTTTAGCATGTGAAAGCACTATCTGTGTGATATTGCCACCAATAAAATGCTTTTGTAAGAATATCTGAGTGTATGTTTCCTGAAATAAGCAGTTAATTTATTCTTTTCAGAAAAATTTATTTTATTTGCCTTTGGTTTATGTATTATGAATTGCAAAAGGAAACGAGATTTAAACCATTTACTTTATTGCAAGTTAGCAATGCAATAATGTTGACTGTAAATGTCAGGAGAAGTGGTTGGATCTGAGGAGAAACCTTACAGTCTCAGACTCCTTCTGAACTGCATCTTGGTAATGACATATGGTGGCACAGACATAATACTAATGGCTCTGGTACAATCCCAGATGCATTGCTCAACTGTCACTGGGACAACCAGGTGGCTTTTTTGGATTTTGTAAAGTCCTTTCCATTATTTTCTCCCTGCAAGCTAAGGCTGTACACAGGCTTTCATCCTGCCATTTGTTGGATCACCTGCTTCTGCAGGTGAGTTTTTCCTGAGCTCACCCCCTGCAGCGTCCTGCTAGTCTGAGCATCTGATCAGGGTGTCTGTGCAGACTGTAAATTAGCAACAGGCACATAGATAAAATAGACTATCCATCATTAATCATCCACCCGTTCCTCCTCATTAGGTCCTATTTGTTTTGTTTGCATTAGAGAAAGATTAAAGTGATAAAGTGCAGTGCATCTCTGATACCAAGAGAAACATCCAGGATTCCGAACCCTCACTGCGGATGTTTCTCATTCACTGTGGTTTATGACCAGCTCTTGATCCCACACCAGTGGATGGCTTTTCCCCTTCAAGATGTGGCCTCATACAGGTCAGGCCAATAAGCAGGCATGGCCAGCACACATCCTTTAGATGCTATCTTCTCCCTGCTGAGCTGTCTAAAAAGGAAACGATACTCTGATGATGGCACCAGAGCTTAAATTATGTCTCTTCTGGAAGGGAATGCTGACCTGGGGTCACCTTACCTCAGACCAGATGCTGGCACTGGTCTGGAGGCAAGGAGGTCACCCCTTCTACCAAATAGCCTGTGAGGGACCCAGGCACTCCAGGGGAAATCTTAACTAGCACTGTTTTACTGTCATGAACTTGTATTAATGTTATAGCTGAAAAGCTTTGCTTTTTCCAGCATTATTCCCAACACAAAATATTTGTTCTTAAGTAACAGTACATGTTTTGATTTAGTTTATATTGCTAGGGAATAGATTTAAGGTATATTGAAAAAGCTGCTTTATTCAATAGCAGTCACTACAGGAAGATATATAGTGAAATGATTACTGTAGTATAGTTATATGGTAATTATGTTGGTATAATTGATGAACCTTTCCTGTGCAGAAAACCCTTACTGCTAATAGCAAAAAGAAATTGTAGTTTTCCTGTCTTCAGAAAATGGTTTATTGCCCAGTCAAAATACATAGGCGACCAGTTTGATAGAAAAATTTAGGCTAGAGGGGGAAAGATCTCTACAGCATAATTAATCTATCTAGAGCCCCATATGAAGGGTAAATTCTGAGAGGTAATTAAGCTTTAGTTCAAAAGCCTAAATTTAAATTATATTCCCTGCCCTGTTGTACCCCTCTGCACATAACTGGCAACATAACAAAAGTATGTTATGCTGATTACCACCAGATACCAAGTCCATTTAATGTAGACAGAAACTTTTGCTTCTACAATGATCCCTGCTTTGTAATCCTCCTGTCCTCTTTTTATTTCTCCATTGTAAAGCAAGGGCCAGTTCATAGTGTGTGTAAAGTGACCCTGGATTTTCATGCCCAGAGTTGCACAGAGCTGTGTAGGCTGAACATGCTTACAGGGGGGAGAAGAGAGCAGCATGTAAATGATCAACAAACCCTTAAAAACTGGTCACTGTGCTGGTGTGCTATTGGGGATGGAGACCAGAAGCAAAATAGACCTTTTTTCCTAGCACATCAACAAGTCTTGTGTCTTTGCTGCCACATGGATCTCTTTCACATCTTTAACTCAGGCCCCAGGCAGGCAGCAGACTTACCTAAGAATTGGGTCTGGTCTGCACATTGGGCCTTCTGTTCCCCTCAGGAGAGAGTCTTCTATGACAATTACAGAATCACAGAATGGTTTGGGTTGGAAGGGACCTTAAAGATCTTTCAGTTCCAACCCCCTTGCCGTGGGCAGGGACACCTTCCACTAGACTCCAAGCCCTGTCCAGCCTGGCCTTGAACACTGCCAGGAACATAGCCACAGCTTCTCTGAGCAATCTATGCCAGTGCCTCACCACCCTCACAAGGAAAACTTCTTTCTAATATCTTAATCTAAATGTGCCTTCTTTGAGTCTAAAGACATTTCCCCTTGTCCTATTAAAAACCTTCTTTGTCAGCCCCTTTATGCACTGGAAGCTTCTCTAAGGTGTCCCTGGAGCCTTCTCTTCTCCAGACTGAACAATCCCAGCTCTCCCAGTCTTTTTGAGATAAAAGACAATGACCCATTTTTTCTTCTTTAAAGAAGCAGTTTTGGTGTAGGCCAACTTAACCTCAGCAAGACCTCCATGCCAGATGAACCATCATCCTTGTTATTGTTCAGTTCCATCTGCAGACCCTCTTACCTGTTGTAAAATGGCACTTGGGAAGGTGAGGTCACCATTCCCCCTACCCCTTAAGTCACCACATTCACTCAGGGGGAGAGAGACTGGTGGAGTATCCATTACTAACAGGAGGGTAAGGAAGAGCATTTACATTTTCAAAGTAAGTTTTCAAAATTAATTTAAATATTGATGCAATTTCCTAGAAAGCTCTGAAATTAAATCTATTTGTCATGACAGAAAAAGCACTAAGCTGGAAAAAAGGTCAGTATTGTTTTATTATAGATACAACTTTTCTGTGTTACTCCCATACTGAATCAAACTAGCATGCGTAAGGGTGCTAACACTGCCATTCTGAGGAAAAATAATTAAGGGAATACAGTATTAGAAATACCTTTTGTGCAATCAATAATATTGTGTGCATAGCGTATATACCTGAATTATGGCCATAATTTTAGATACAATTAAAACCATTTATTGTTGAGTTTCTAGGAGCACAATACAATGAGTAGCAGATGCTCATATATTGCACTGGAGAAATTTTGATAGGAGATGGTGATTAGAGAAGAATAAATTGTCATTGCTAATTACATAAATGAACATATATATATATATTTTTTCATAATTGTTATAAAAACCTTGAGGGTTTGCAGTTTGATTCCATTTCACATGTAATGAGGTGTGATTATCCAGTGTCTTCCACAGGACTTATCTCTGTTCTATTCTATGAGGTGAGAATTAACATCAATTATCTAATCAAATAAAAAGGAAATATTTCAGCCTTATTCATGACATCTTTCTTCCTTTTCTCTGTTTGTTTGTGCAAATAGGACTGGAAATTACAAGGGGAAAAGGTCACGCTTTCTTCACCTTCCCAATGGAACAAGCTGAAATATTCTAAGTCAAGAAAATTATTATCTGTTGCAAGGTTTGTGTAAAATCTGTGTCCTGGGGAAAAAGAAATCTATTTCCTAAGTATTTTCACTGAAATTTCACTCTAATTTAGCTTTAAGCATTAAAAGATCTAACTGTAATCCTAAAATCTATTTGAGCTCTCCTATGTTATCTATTTGTTTTAGGCAAAACCTTTCTGCCCCTGTAAACCTTCCATAGGTCCATAGTATTAATTCCTACAAATCCACGACTTTTCATTTTAACAACAATTTCTAATGGAGCTATTAAAAATTATTTCTGTCTGGTTATACTGATGAAGGTTATTATTTATTACACAAAATTCCTCAAAGCACTGGATACTGGAAATTAAAGGTGAAGGAACCACTATGCAGAACCACCAGCGTAGAGGCCAGGCTGCTGGCAGCTGTAGCCATGCATCTGTGTCCCTGGGATGAGGGAGGTGGATGAGGAAACATGCACACATCCTTGGGTACAAGCTGATGACTCTCTCCTGGCATGAACAAGTCTCTGTGGAAGCTGGTGAATTTCACATGCAGCATGCAGCTCCTCTGGGTAGTGGAAAACGGGCCAGCTGTTTCCTGGCTGTCACTGCATTCCTGGGCAGAGCATCATCCCTTGCTGCTAGGATGGGACAAGAGCCTCTCCCCAGCCCACTGCTTGCTGCAGCTTCTACAGAAGCCAGGTTGTTGCTGTGGTGGTCTAAAGACATGACCAAGCCAGGGCTGGTGAGTGAAGAGAAGAGCTTTTATTGGGCAACCATTCCATCTGGAAGGGACAGGTGTGTGGGCACTGTGGCTCCTGCTTGGGATTTCTGTCTGCATTTCAGCCAGCCATGGTGAGTAAAACCCCTTGTTTTGATTATCTGCATTGCTATGGGGGTAC